>NC_056623.2:233690478-234348811 GCF_002870075.4 Lactuca sativa
AATTTCCACAAATAACACAATTAAGAATCAAATCCATTATTGCTAATAGTAGAAACATTCAAACATCAATTTTTTTCATACATGCCATTGCAAGGATAAATAAAAAAGACAAAAAAAAAAACAAATTTTATTTTATTGTGGAAAAACTTTGTTCTTACAATCCAATTCAACAAAAAAAACTATGCTATTACATATTCCTAAGCAATCTATTCTAACTCCATGTGACATCCCCTAATTTCTCGGTCAGAAAAGACCGATTTAATTTATGCTTTTTAAAATAAAATCAGAGAAATCTTTTTAAAAGATGTTGCGGAATTGGTCCCCAAAACAAAACTTGATAAAAGTTTATGAAAACCTTTATTTAAGAAATTTATAATTTCATTTCATATCAAAACCTCGGGATGTCATGTTCCGATATAGATTAAAAGCATAAACAAGACATTATAAGCCTTACAACAGTTATTTACAACTACTGGCCTATAATTTCCAACTGGGTCAGAGTTGGGAGCCTGGTGAGCATATAGGGTTTTCAACCCACAATAATAATAATCTTATTAAGTTCACCAATCAACAATAACCCTGATTACCCATTCCCGTTGTCCTCACTTTACGTCCCTAAACACCTATCACAAGGGACCTAGCCTAAGGAATATCATCGAGATGGACACTACTTCTAAGGGGACTCCTCCACCATACATTTCCTAAAGGCAACCATGAGGAGGATTGGAGTACGGCAATGAACATTTAGTTCATCAACACCTACAAGTTTCGAACTTGCTAGTCTGCCACTAGACTGTCTAGAAAGGTCTTTGGTAGTCATCTATACTCCGCTAGATGAAAACAACAACAACAACAACATCGAGGCTTCTCACCATTTTAACACACATCAACTATTTCGTCTAACCATGTTCTACCCAACATATTTGTACATAAAACACATACACAGTTTAAAACTTGTATAAAACATCTGTTCAATAGTCACCTCAAATAAACACTTAATATAATTACACATAGCATGTATTTTATAGAAAATACTTCATATCTAGGTGTAAGATGAAAGTGACTACACACTCACATGATTTGATGATAATCGGGCAGCAATTCGTTGCTTAAAACGATTGTTTCTAATAAATCCGGGAGTTTTATTGAGAAACAGGGCTCTGTAAAGGTTGCACTTCGAAACTGAAAAAAAATTCGGGCTTCTCGGGCACTTCGTGGCGTATTCCAAGGCTTATAATCGATACCGGGGCTTTGGGGGATGTTAAGATGAAAGAAATATGGGTTCAAGGGCTAAAAGTGACAACTTTCCAAAATATACCCGGGAGGTCTCGCACCCTCCTATTTATAGGGGTGAGGCTTCTGATTGGACGGCTGGAAAGAAGCCACACGGCAACAGATCTGAAGAGGGCAGGTGGCTCGCACGTGGGCTGCGCATGCGAGGGGCTTGTTGGCAGCTCCTGATTGGACCGAGGTCTAGTCCAAAGTAGGGGGTCCGTGGCACCATGCGAAGCTCGGATGCACGAGGGAAGGGGCAGGTGTCGCAGCTTCATTGGACCACTTCGGATAAGCTCTCCGGTTCGGATGACTCAGCAAGACACGCGTTAGATGCGAGGCGAGGACATGTGGCCGAAGTCCACGTATGTGAGATTTCTCGGATTTGGGGATTTTTCTCGATTTTTGCGCCAAAACTTCTAAAATCCATAACTCTCACATACAAGCTCCGTTTTTGACGTTCTTTATATGCACGCGTAGGTAAATTACGCTCTACAACTTTCGTTTAGACTTCATTGACTAATTTTGAATTTAATTTTATATTATTGTTTTTGACAAACCAGGACAGGAAATCTGTTAAAAATTCATAACTTCTTCATCTGACGTCCGTTTTGGTCTGACTTTTTACCTTTGTGTTACTATTGACGAGACCTTCGATTCTCGTTTAGGTCGTGTTGGCTAAAAATCACCCGATCTAAAATTCGAGTTTTTAGCTGTCTACTGCGAAGCTGAAACTTCAAAAAATCATAACTTCCTCATAGGAAGTCAGATTTGGGCATCCTTTTTATACATACTCTCGGTTTAACGAGCACTACGACTTTCATTTAGATCACTAAGGCTAAAAAGTAGTTTATCAAAAACTCACTTTTTATGACATTCAGCATCGTGCCGGTTTTGTCGCGAAACTTCGACATGTCATAACTTCTTTGTTATAACTCGGATGTTGGTATTCTTTATATATCCGTGTAGCGCCTGGTTCCTGGTACGTAAATCTTATTTGAGCATTTTCTTCTTTTAGCCATGGACTCGGCGAGTGACAGGTCCGACTCGCCGAGTAGATGCGGGACCCGGGACACGTTTAAGTTGTCGACTCGACGAGTCCATATCCTGGACTCGGCGAGTCACAGCTGTTGGATGAAACCCTAAGTTTCAGGGGTTTGCACCCTATTTAAACGCCTTATTCGCCCCAACCCCGTCCCCATTCACCCTCAGAGCTCTGTATCTTGCTTTAGCCGCATTTCTTTGTGAATTTGAAGTGTATTGGTGGTATTCTTGAAGTTTTTGAGGGAAAAGAAGAGGGAATCAAGAAGAGGAGAAGGAGGCCAAGCATCTCTGTGTCATTCCAACGTTTCCCCTAAGGTATAGCTCGTTTCCCCTCTGTTTTTAAGCTTATTGTTCCTTATAACTCCATTAGAGCCCTTTTTGGGCCATTTCCAAGATTGTGTATGCTTAAGGGTTCGTAATAAGTGGATTGGCCTCTAGATCTGGACAAGATTGAGCTCCAGGAGCTCAGATCTATTAGCTTTATGGACCCATGTTGCTTGTTCATCCTAGATCTACCCTTTTGAGGCATTTTGCACCCTAAAATCCATATTGGTGAATGTCTACACGTAAAGTTAGAAACTTTACGTGGGAATCGTGTCCTAGAAGCCCAGATCTGTGAATGGCATGGACTGGAATCGAGCAAATTTGTGTATTTTCGGAGTGCATGGCAACGACTCGGCGAGTCGTCTATAGGACTCGGCGAGTCTGCTCGTGAGTCTCCGGGTTGTCCCCTTTTTGCTGTATCGAGTTTGGGCAGGGAGTCACAGGGTGTGACTCGGTGAGTTGGAAGCTGAACTCACCCATGGTAGGACTCTGCGAGTCATAGCCTGACTCGGCGAGTCCAAGGCAATCTTCATAGATCAATAACAGACTCGGCGAGTTGTTCATACAACTCGGCGAGTCTAAGCATGAGTGTTCTTCGGATGAAGGTGAACTCGACGAGTTGTTCATACAACTCGGCGAGTAGGATGAAGGACTTGAGTATCTGTTAAGAAGGAGAACTCGTCGAGTCGTCGCCTAACTCGACGAGTAGGAACGGGATTCAGGGCAAGCGTTTGGGGTAGGGACTCGGCGAGTTGGGTCAACTGGAAGTTGACTCTGATTTTTGACTTAGGTCATAATCAGGGGTAAAATGGTCATTTTACCCAAAGGTCATTTCTCAGTGTTTGATTGAGTATGTTGTGGGATTTGCAGCCGGAGGATTTCCGGAGCAGCAGCAGCAGTAGTAGACAGTCGGTTCCCGCTCAGATCAGCAGCTACTTCGAGGTGAGTTACCTTCCAGTAGCGGTGGGTCTAAGGCCACAATGCCGACCCACCAGTAGGAGTTGTATGTTGGATGATTGTCTTTGTGATATCATCTATATTGCTACTACCTGTTATGTTATATGCTAGCATGATACGTTATATGTGATAGTAGTAGAGTTCGGTTGTTAGGACCGAAGGGTAGTCAGATACCCCAAAATCGTCTGACAGTACGTGATGATATGTTTGTATGCTGGCCTGTTATGTTATGTTGTAGAGGTAGTAGGAGGGGACCAGTCCCCGAGGATCGGTTGTTAGGACCGATGGGTAGTCAGCACCCCAGAATGGCATGACATGGGTAGTCAGCACCCCAGAATGGCTTGACATGGGTAGTCAGCACCCCAGAATGGCTTGACACGGGTAGGTTGGCACCCCAGAATGGCCGTACCGGGTAGTCAGGCACCCCAGAATAGCCTGGCAGTATGTATGTTATGTGTTTGTTTGGTATGTGGTACGATGGGGGAACTCACTAAGCTTTGTGCTTACAGTTTACAGTTTTGATTTCAGGTACCTCTTCATCGAAGGGGAAGGAGCTGGTGCGGTAGCGGCACATCATGCACACACTCTGGTTTCCGCATTTACGAGATTTCCTTGGGATTTGTACTCTGATATTTTGATGGGTTGTATGACTTGACTCTTAAACATGGTCTACGTTGTGTTATGGGTTGTTTAAACAAAGTTTTTAACTGTTGGTGTTTTCTAAAGTAATGTTTTTAAAACAAAATTTTTAGACGTGAAAATTGGGTCGTTACAAGTTGGTATCAGAGCCCTGGTTTGAGGGATTCGGACTCACCTTCGGGGGTGTCTGAACTCAAATCGAGGGATTAAAAGATTTTTTTTTAAAAAAAAGAAGAAAATGTTTTCTAAAATTGAGAAAAGAGTTTAAGAGAGAACGAAGTGTGTGATGTGCGCGACCGGCAGAGCTCAAGTAAGTATTCCCCAAAGTACCCATACAAGTTTATGTTGGAATAGTGTCTAAGGCTGCAACTATATTAGGCAAGTATTTGATCCGGTTGTGCATGGTCCTTTTGGGTTGCCTTCACCATAGCAACTTGATAGGATGATTTATTAAGAGAGAGTAAATATTATTAATATATTATGAGAATAATATAATGAATAATATATTTGTTATTTGATTAATATAAGTCATAGAATTAATTAGAATTAATTTGGTGACTTAAAGAGATTAATTAAATAAAGGGGTATAAACTGTCAATTGTTTGATAGTTAAGCTTTAGACTGTAAATCCATTGGGATATGCTTTGGACGAATTCTAAGAGTGTTAGGATAGCCTAAATCGTCCAAAGGCTTATCTATGGAATGGGTTTGGATAGCCTTAAGAGAAGATTATCCAATTAGGGTTTAGGTTGTAACCCTTAAGGAGTCTACAAGTATAAATAGACCCCATGGCATAGGGAATTCGACACATCTCATAAAGTAAGAGAACCCTGGCCGAATTCCTTCCCTCTCCTCTCTCCTAAATCATTCTTCTTGCTATTGGTGTTTGTAAGCCATTAGAGGAGTGACATTTGTGACTCTAGAAGCTCCAAGACCTCAAGATCAACAAGGAACTCAAAGGTATGATTCTAGATCTGTTTCAATGTTGTTATTTAACCTAATTAGTCATTAGAAGACATGGATTCAAAGCATGTTTATTAGAAAGCCTAGATCCAAGCATTAGGGTTTTGCATGCGCACATAGGAAAGTTCTTATGGCTAAAACCCATCAGTGGTATCAGAGCCTAGCTTGGTTTTCTTTAAATTGTTGCTTGATTAACTGAAACAAACCTGCAAAATTCGATTTTTAGGTTTCTGAGTCACTGACTCGGCGAGTAGGCCTGACTCGGCGAGTCCCCATGTGCACTCGGCGAGTCCAGGCGTCAGGAATGGCCAGATTCGGGATTTTTTCATAATTATCTTATGGAAACTTACCTTAATCATAATAGATCAATCTAAATCCGATTTTTTGATATATATGACTATTATCTTGATCTAGTTAAAGGTATTTATCAACTAATAAAATATTTAATTTCCTTATATGATAATTAATTAATTATTTTAATTATTTTGGTAATTATCTTTCAAAGAAATCTTGAATAAAATCAAATATAGATAATTAGGATATTAATTGTTAATTGGAATTATTTGTTATTTGATCCTCCATGTTTTAAATGTTTAAAACTTACCCTCAAGTTTTGAAATTTATATTTGTGATTAAAAGTTTTAATTTAGACAACTTAAATTTCAAACCCTAGATTTTAAAAGTTTTAAAATACAACCCTATACTAATATGATATTACTAGAATAATATATATATATATATATATATATATATATATATATATATATATATATAACTAAATGCTAGTCTTACCGTTAGTAGGCCTCATTCACGAAGCCGATCTATAAGGTGGGTATAAGGTTGCGGCCTATAAAATGGCGCTTAATGGGTGTACACTCACACCCACCGCTTGCTTGATTGGTGGAGGGTCGTTAGCCGAACGGGTAGGATAGGGCAACCTCATCCTCTCATTAGAAGTATAATAAGAAATATAAAGTAACTACACATATTTTTAAAAAATTTCCCAATCCTAGTTACTTTAGGAAAAGTGAATTGATGCAATCCCATGAAATTACACTTTGCACCTTGCTAAGATGTTAGTGGAGCGTGTGTGGTTTACCGGCACACTAATTGGTTCTAAGCGAAGGTGGCAAAGGGTGATTCATTGTTTATCATAGTTCGATGGAGCGTGTGTCGTTTACCGGCACATCGAATAGGTGATCGTTACAATGAAGGCACCATGTGAATTTGCATGGTAATTCACACCCGCTTTGTGATCCTCGGCATCCCAGTCACAAACAAGAGGGGCATATCGAGATTTAAACATGCCATTGAATAGTTTCAATGAATCTCATCCGAGCCTAGGAATTCTCAAAAACACTTAGGACTAATAGTTTAAGTTTTGTGATGGAGAATTGGTGAATCGTCATTCACTTACCCTCAATTTATTTGCATGTTAGATTACGGCATCCCTTTTCTAGTATGTAAATGTTATTGTTGGATCCTAGCCCTAATTTTTCTTATTGGGTGATAATTAGGGATTCTTATCCTAATCTATCTTTGTCCTTTTCTAATTGTAGATGTCGAACGCAAACAACGCTGCTGCTAGTTCTTTCATGTTGATGAGCCTTTGCCAAAAGGTCACCTTCGATGGAACGAACTTTAGCGAATGGATAAGATACATTCGCACCATTGCTCGCTATGAGGATAAGGAGTATGTCCTCGATGAGAAGCTCGAGAAAATCAACCCCGAAGTTGCTACTCCCGCCGAAATCACTGCTTTTGAAACTCATGAGCGAGATGCAACGAAGGTACATTGCATCATGACCGCTACCATGAACTCCGAATTCCAAAAGTCCTACGAGGACATGTACCCGTACGAGATGCACCAAGACTTATTGGAGAAATATCACCAAAACGCGAGACAAGAGCGTTATGAGATTTTCACCAACATGATTTCCGCTAAGATGGGTCATGGAGAATCTCTTACCGTGCACCTGCAAAAGATGCAAAGGTATGTCAACCTCCTTCACAAGTTAAATGTTGACTTCGGTGAAGACTTGGCGATCGACATGGTGCTTCACTCTTTGCCTCCGATGTACAACCAATTTAGGATGACCTACCACATGAACAAAGAAGAGGTCACCTAAAGCAAGTTCCAAGGTCTCTTGAGGGTTGCTGAGAGCAACTTCAAGGACAAGTCTGTTGCACCTACTCCTAATCCGTCCGCTGCTCCTGTCTTGGCTATTGGTCAAGGAAAGGGAAAGAAGAGGAAAGCTTCATCGAAGAACTATCGCAAGGTGAAAGCCCGAGATGGTGCCTCTTCTAGTGGGACCAAGGTTGATCCCGCTAAGCCCTGCTCTAACCCGAAGGAGGCAAAGTGCCACCACTGCCACAAGATAGGACATTGGAAGAGAAGCTGCCCAGATTACCTGCAAGCAATCAAAGAGGGAAAGATCAAGCCATCTTTCGCAGGTATATACACAATAAAATCTAACGATTCTAATCATGCTATTTCTTGGGTTCTTGATACCGGTTGTGGTTATCACATTTGTTCTAATGTGCAGGGACTAAGAAGAAGTAGGGATGTGGAGCAAGGAAGGATCAATCTAATCATGGGGAACAGAAGATCGTCGCCTGTGACCAAGATTGGAGTGTATTCTTTAGTGCTTAGGAATAGTTTGGTTTTGGATTTGAACAATTGTTGCTATTCGCCAGAAATGGGTAGAAACATCATTTCATTTCATGGTTTATATAGACAAGGATTTAGATTTTCTTTTAATAATGAGAATGGTTCTATTTTGGCTTATCTAAATGGTGTCTTTTACTTTGAAGCTATACCATGTAATGGAATATATGAAACCGTTATGATTGTTGATAACTTAGGAAATGATGTTTTGAATATTGATTCTTCCACTAGTATGGATAAAGCATCCTTGTGGCATTGTCGACTTGGACATGTCAACAAGAAACGCATAGCCCAACTCCAAAAGGATGGAGTGTTGGAGTCATTTGACCTTAGGGAAGATGACACATGCGAGTCTTGTTTGCTTGGAAAGATGACTAAGTCACCCTTCACGAGTACATGTGAAAGGGGCGAGGGTCTATTGGACCTAATACATACCGATGTATGTGGACCGTTTAGATCAACCACAAAGGATGGGAACCGCTTCTATGTGACTTTTACCGATGACTATAGTAGATATGGGTATATCTACTTAATCAAGCAAAAGTCAGACACCTTTGAAAAGTTCAAAGAGTTCAAGAATGAAGTGGAGAATCAATTGGGCAGGAAAATCAAGATGCTTCGATCCGATCGAGGAGGAGAGTACCTAAGTCTTGAATTCCACGATTATCTCAAGGAGTGTGGAATAGTTTCACAATTGACGCCTCCTAGGACACCATAGTTAAATGGTGTGGCAGAAAGGCGTAATCGAACCTTATTGGATATGGTTCGCTCTATGATGAGTCGTGCTTCACTACCAATCTCTTTTTGGGGGTATGCCTTAGAGACTGCCGCCCATATCCTTAACCGAGTCCCTACTAAGAAGGTTGCCAAAACACCTCACGAGATGTGGACAGGGAAAGCTCCCTCGTTGGCACATATCAAGGTTTGGGGTTGCGAGGCTTTCATAAGACGAGATACTCACGACAAGTTTGAATCTCAAAGTGAGCGATGTATTTTCATCGGCTACCCGCATACATCCTTTGGATATCTCTTCTATAGACCGAAGGACAATGTTGTCTTCGTTGCGAGGAGAGGAGTTTTCCGAGAGCGAGAACTCATAAGCCAAGGAGACAGTGGGAGGCAAATCGAACTTGAAGAGATTCAAGAGTCGATAGATGAAGGAACCTCTACCGCTGGCATTCAACCCGAGGAGGAAACTCCGGTTGAACCGATTGACGAATCCTTACCTCTTAGACGTTCCGATAGAGTTAAAGTTCATCCCCAGTTTTATGGCTTCCATATTACTACCGAAGGGGACACGTATATTAGTGATGGTACATTAGTAAATCTTGATGAACCTAATAGCTATAAGGAAGCCATGGCAGGCCCAGAGTCTGCAAAGTGGAAAGAGGCAATGGATAGCGAGATCTAATCCATGTATGATAACCAAGTTTGGAATTTGGTTGATTACGTGCCCGGACGTAAGACCGTTGGGTGCAAATGGATCTTCAAGAAGAAGACCGACGTGGATGGGAACGTACACACATATAAAGCGCGATTGGTCGCGAAGGGCTTTACTCAAACTCCCGGAGTTGACTATGATGAGACCTTCTCACCAGTTGCGAAGATCAAATCTATTAGAGTGATGCTAGCAATTGCCGCATTTCATGATTATGAGATTTGGCAAATGGATGTCAAGACCGCCTTCCTTAACGGAAAGTTGGCTGAGGATGTTTACATGGCTCAGCCAGAGGGGTTTGTGGATCCGAAGCATCCGAATAGAGTGTGTAAGCTTGAGAAGTCCATTTATGGACTTAAGCAAGCGTCTCGCAGATGGAATCTTTGCTTCGATGAGAAAGTCAAAGAGTTTGGATTTGTACGAAGCGAAGACGAATCTTGTGTATATATCAAAACCAGTGGGAGTATAGCAAGCTTCCTCGTTCTATATGTTGATGACATATTACTCATAGGAAACGACATCCCGACTCTGCAGGAAGTTAAGACCTGGCTTGGGAAGTGCTTCGCTATGAAGGACCTCGGAGAGGCTTCTTACATTTTGGGAATAAGGATAGTAAGAGAAAGAAGTAAGAGACTAATTGGACTTAGTCAGAATACTTACTTAGAGAAGGTACTAAAATGTTTTAGTATGGAAAACTCAAAGAAGGGAGAACTACCGATACAAAGTAATGCCAAATTGAGTAAGACTCAAAGTCCGAGTACCAAAGCTGAGATAGCAGAAATGAGCCGAGTACCATACACTTCCGCAGTTGGCTCAATCATGTACGCTATGACTTGTACTCGCCCTGATGTAGCCTTTGCTTTGAGCATGGTTAGCAGATATCAAGGGAATCCTGGCAAAGCACATTGGATTGCAGTGGAAAACATCCTTAAGTACCTTTGGAGGACGAAGGAATGGTTCTTAGTCCTCGGAGGGAGTGATGACTTGAAGGTGCGAGGGTATAGTGACGCCAGTTTTCAGACCGACAGGGACAACTACCGTTCGCAGTCGGGCTGGGTCTTTACCCTAAATGGAGGAGCAGTGACATGGAAGAGTTCCAAGCAGGAAACCGTAGCTGATTCAACGTGCGAATCAGAGTACATTGCAGCGAGCGAAGCGTCGAAGGAGGCAATATGGCTAAAGAACTTCATCGGTGATCTTGGAGTTGTACCTGCCATAAATGAGCCAATGTAGATTTTCTGTGATAACAAAGGCGTGGTTGCCTTGACCAAGGAACCGAGGGATCATGGTAGATCAAGACATATCGAAAGAAAGTATCACTTCATTAGACATCGTGTAGAAGAAGGACAACTTGTAGTGAAGAGGATATCATCAGAAGATAACCCAGCAGATCCGCTTACGAAGGGACTGAGTAGGGTTAAGCACTTGCAGCATGCTAGGAGTATTGGGCTGAAGGATGATATTAGCATAGATTAGATAGTATTAGAAACGTGTAATAGATAAATGTAATTCGCATTTGATGATTAAATAAAGGAGTTTTATTTATGAGTAATGTTACTATCTTATGTTAATTGTTTAGCTATTGTTTCACTTTGCATGTTTTGACTTCCAGAATAATTGAGTTTATTAGGAATAATCGAATTGTTCAAATGGTCCACAATCGTTCATATGTTGGGAGTAGATATGAATGAAGATTGTCATGAATTGGTGTGTAGAATGTCTAAATGGTGTTAGACATAGCAAAGGATTGCTGCAACGTTCATGAGTGCTTATGAACTAGTTTTGAGCATTGGAATAAACCCGCGCTTGCTGGAATCACCTTATGGAATACGATATAAAAGGTGATCGCAAGACGATAATATCATATGGTCTTAAAACCTAGATATATGGTTTATTATTTGTTAATTGATTGTACATTGATAATACGAAAACGCATCAGTAACTTGGTGTTATAAAACGTATTGTTGTGTATAGTTGGTTAATGAATAAGTAAACGCATATAAGTCGAAGTTTATCTGTAAATTTTATCTAAGAAGGTAAAAGCGATATCTCTGCCGCTCGATGATTTGATTTGACTTATGTGCCGGGCCCGGTCAGAACTGAATTGATGTGTTCGATTAAGTTCTATGTCAAATAAATCAGAGATCGAGAAACCTAAATGCTTGACTAACCATTCCATAGGATTGTCAGCATGATATCTAACAGAGGACTGTACGTTCCCTTATCTAAAGGACAAGATTGATAAGATCAGAGTTGACAGCGTCTTTGAGAGCTACGATTGCAAACCGAATTGTACCTGTAAATATAGTTACTAGACTTATCCAAGTGGGAGACTGTTGGAATAGTTTCTAAGGCTGCAACTCTATTAGGCAAGTATTTGATCCGGTTGTGCATGGTCCTTTTGGGTTGCCTTCACCATAGCAACTTGATAGGATGATTTATTAAGAGAGAGTAAATATTATTAATATATTATGAGAATAATATAATGAATAATATATTTGTTATTTGATTAATATAAGTCATAGAATTAATTAGAATTAATTTGGTGACTTAAAGAGATTAATTAAATAAAGGGGTATAAACTGTCAATTGTTTGATAGTTAAGCTTTAGACTGTAAATCCATTGGGATATGCTTTGGACGAATTCTAAGAGTGTTAGGATAGCCTAAATCGTCCAAAGGCTTATCTATGGAATGGATTTGGATAGCCTTAAGAGAAGATTATCCAATTAGGGTTTAGGTTGTAACCCTTAAGGAGTCTACAAGTATAAATAGACCCCATGGCATAGGGAATTCGACACATTTCATAAAGTAAGAGAACCCTGGCCAAATTCCTTCCCTCTCCTCTCTCCTAAATAATTCTTCTTGCTATTGGTGTTTGTAAGCCATTAGAGGAGTGACATTTGTGACTCTAGAAGCTCCAAGATCTCAATATCAACAAGGAACTCAAAGGTATGATTCTAGATCTGTTTCAATGTTGTTATTTAACCTAATTAGTCATTAGAAGACTTGGATTCAAAGCATGTTTATTAGAAAGCCTAGATCCAAGCATTAGGGTTTTGCATGCGCACATAGGAAAGTTCTTATGGCTAAAACCCATCAGTTTATGCTATGTTTATCAGCTTTTGTAGAACAGCATGCTAGAATAGGACTAAGGATCTAGGAGTGATGCCTTATGTGCCTGCTTTATGTGTTCCAGCTGTATGAGAATTGCATGCTAGTATAGAGTAGATAGTAGTAGGGTGGCCTGTTAGGGCGTGCCCGATAGTGTGAGTTAGCACGGTGTGCTAGTTCAGTTTCTCTCTATGAGAGCGGAATTGCTTGAGGTTGTTTCCCTTGTCTGAATGCTGCTTGCTTCGTGCTACGTGGGACTTCGGATAATGGGAGTTAGCCATTAGGCGAATACGTCACATCACATGTGATCAGAGTTGAATAATCTTAGAGTACCGGATTTGATCCTACTGCGCAGCTCTTGTCTGAGTCCAACCGTTGTGGGGACGAGTCAGGTACTCGAAGGATTATCTGAGTCTCGTCGCATGTGATGGTATTCGGGTAATGGCTAATTGGCATTGCAAGGAGGCCTGCAGCAGCTGAGGACTGGTTCGAGTAGAGTCGGAGATTTCCCTAGGGCGAGCCGGGGATGAGTATAGTAGTGATCAGCCTTAGTGAAAGGGATCTGGTGGAGTCAGGGCATACCTTGAAGAAGGTACGGATAGATGTGGAAGGTAGTATGGGCCCGTACTACTGAAAGCAGAGGATCCGTACCCGAACCAAGGGAGGCCAAGATGAGACCAGGGAACTTGTGGTATATATGATTCCTCAAGGAGTATCAGTATCACTAATGATTGTTATTTATGTATTGCAGAATGGTGGTACTTTGATCGAGGCTGGTGGATGGCGGTTCAGGAGAGGGGTCAGGCTCGGGATCAGGTTTCGAGCCGATAGATGAGGGGCTACGCGAGCTCATCACGTCAGAGATCACCAGGGGTATCCTTGAGTCGACTCCCATTATCTTCGGGTCGATCAAGGAAGGGATCATGGAGTTGATGGAGGATCGCCTTCGGGCATTCAGGAGTGATTTGGCATCTAGCCAGTCGGGGTCTCGCACACTATCCTTCAAGGACTTCAGGGGCAGTGGTGCGCCGGATTTCCATGGGGTGAAAGACCCCATTGCTGCCAGGCGATGGATTGCAGACATGAAGTCTGCACAGTTGACTAGCTTCTGCCCCGAGGGGTCGAAGGTGAGGTATGCAGCAGGGTGTTTACGGGACCGAGCTCGGGATTGGTGGGAGTCAGTGGGTGACTCATTGGGAGCCTCAACTATCGAGGCTATGACCTGGTCGGACTTTGTGACCAGGTTCAGGGCAGAGTTTGCGCCGGCTGTCGAGCTTTAGCAGCTGGCCAGGGAGTTTCTAGACATGAGACAGACGACGGTGACTGTGGCGGAGATCACCGCCAAGTTCCGGGAGAGGGCTTTGTTGGTGCCCCAGTACGCTGGTGACGAGGACATGAGGAGGACTCGTTATCACGATATGCTACGAGCTGACATCCGGGAGCATGTTAGCTTTTCAGCTTGCCCTACCTTGGACTCTATGATTGCCAGGGCAAGGGAGAGGGAGATAGATTTGGAGCATATCCGGAAACGGAAATTAGAGGAGGGTCAGGCAGGAAATGCTTCGGGGAAGAAGCCCAAGGGATCAGATGGTAGGCCGAAAGGCCAGTCAGGACCGAGCCGCTGCAGGAAATGCGGCAGGCCGCACGAGGGGGCGTGCAGGATGGGATCATCAGGCTGCTACAAGTGCGGCAAGTCTGGGCACATCAGTAGGGATTGCACTGCTCCGGCAGCAGTTATTCAGACATCAGAGTTGTTGTGTTTCCACTACAACCAGAGGGGCCACAAGAGGGCCAATTGCCCCCAGTTGTCAGTTTCAGCGTAGGTGAAGGCGCCAGCTCCAGCGACCCTGCGGATCACAGATGGCCGACAGGGCAAGGCAGAGGCTCCGGTGATGAGGAGCCGAGCATTCCAGTTGTCTACCGAGGAGGCACGCGCCGCACCCGATGTGGTGACGGGTATGATTCTTTCCCTCTATCTTTTATTTTATGATATTATGATATTGACTTGTGCTCCGTATGTATATGCATGCATTAGGATCGTTCCATGTGAATGGCATCCCAGTTCAGGTATTGTTCGACTCGGGTGCATCCCGATCGTTTGTTTCTCTTGCGCTTAGCAAGAGGTTTCATGAGGCTTCAGGCAAGTTAGATTGCCCTTTATAGGTAGAGATTGCTGATGACCGATCGGTGCGAGCATCGATGGTGTTTCGAGATTGCGTTCTGCGATTGTTTGAGGAGCGTTACTTGGTAGACTTGGTTCCCATTCCGTTGCGTGGGAACAAAGTGATTAGCGGAATGGATTGGTTGAGCCCTAATGGGGCGGTGATAGACTGCGCGCAGCAGCTAGTGCGGGTCAGGACGCCAAGTGGGGGAGAGTTAGTGATTCATGGCAAGAGGCCGCAGTGTGGACCCACTGTATGTTCAACAGCAAGGGCTAGGCGCTATCTTCAGCAGGGATGCGCAGGATATGTCGCGTATGTGATGGATACCCGGGAGGCGGGTAAGGCGACAGTGAGCGAGGTTCTGGTGGTTCGAGATTTTGCAGATGTTTTCCCGGAAGAGCTACCTGGGATACCTCCGGAGCGTCAGGTGGAGTTCAGGATTGACCTTATCCCCGGTGCGTCTCCGATAGCCAAATCACCGTATCGGTTGGCTCCTCCCGAGATGTAGGAGTTGTCTACGCAGCTGCAGGAGCTGCTAGACAAGGGATTCATTCGTCCGAGCAGTTCGCATTGGGGAGCCCCGATTCTATTTGTGATGAAGAAGGATGGGTCACATCGGATGTGTATAGATTACCGGGAGTTGAACAAGGTAACGGTGAAGAACCGTTACCCACTCCCGAGGATTGATGACCTCTTTGACCAGCTTCAGGGAGCATCTTGGTTCTCCAAGATTGACTTGCGTTCGGGTTATCATCAAATGAGAGTCAGGGAGGAGGATACGCAGAAGACCGCGTTTCGGACGCGCTATGGCCACTATGAGTTCGTGGTGATGCCGTTTGGGCTCACCAATGCTCCTGCCGCGTTCATGGACCTCATGAACCGCGTTTGTAGACCGATGCTGGATCGGTCTGTGATAGTCTTTATCGATGACATCTTGGTTTATTCCAAGACCCAGGAGGAGCATGAGGAGCATCTGAGAGAGGTGTTGGAGACCCTGAGGAGGGAGAGCTTGTATGCCAAGTTCTCCAAGTGTGAGTTCTGGTTGCGCAAGGTGCAATTTCTTGGACACCTCGTCAACCAGAACGGGATTCTGGTCGATCCGGCCAAGGTCGAGGCCGTGATGAGATGGGAGGTTCCGAAGTCTCCATCTGAGATTTGGAGTTTTCTGGGATTGGCAGGCTACTATCGGAGATTTATTCAGGATTTCTCCAAGATAGTCGTGCCCCTGACGCGGCTGACGAAGAAAGTCGTGGTCTTTCGGTGGGGACCCGAGCAGCAGGCTGCATTTGAGACGCTGAGACAGAGATTGTGCGAGGCGCCGATATTAGCCCTGCCAGAGGGCGTAGAGGATTTCGTGGTTTATTGTGATGCGTCCATTTCTGGATTGGATCGCGGTACTGATGCATAGGGGGCATGTCATTGCCTATGCTTCGAGGCAACTCAAGCCTCACGAGGCGAACTACCCGACGCATGATTTGGAGTTGGGGGCGGTGGTTTTTGCCCTCAAGATTTGGCAACATTACCTCTACGAGGTTCGATGTACCATCTACTCGGACCACAAGAGTTTGAGGTATCTCATGGATCAGCCGAATCTGAACACGAGGCAGCGTCGGTGGTTGGACGTGGTAAAGGATTATGATTGTGAGATCCTTTACCACCCAGGGAAGGCCAACATGGTGACTGACGCGCTTAGCCGTAAGGCGGCGCCAATCAGGGACATTTGCTTGAGGATGACCGTGGTGACTCCCCTGTTGGAGCAAATCCGGGAGGCTCAGCAGGAGGCTATGAAGGAGGAACATCGGAAGAGTGAGCGTGTGGTGGGTCAGGTTTCCTCCTTTGACTATGATAGCTGAGGATTATTGACATTACACCGTAGGGTGTGGGTGCCGTGTCATGGAGGTGTGCGCCAAACTTTGCTGGAGGAGGCGCACAAGTCCCAATTCTCTATTCATCCAGGGGCAACGAAGATGTATAGGGATCTTCATCTGGATTATTGGTGGCCCTGCATGAAGCGGGATGTGGCATGGTACGTGGAGCGGTGCTTGACCTGCAGGAAGGTCAAGGCCGAACATCAGAGACCGCAAGGTAAGATGCGGCCGTTGGATATTCCACTGTGGAAATGGGAAAATATCATGATGGATTTTATCACGAAGCTTCCCAGGACCGCACGTGGAGTGGATTCGATTTGGGTCATCGTGGATAGATTGACCAAGAGTGCTCATTTTATTCTCATTCAGGAGAGCATATCGGTCGAGAAATCGGCCGACATCTATATCAGGGAGATCGTGGCGCGGCACGGGGTGCCGGTATCGGTGATCTCGGACAGGGATGTGCGTTTTACTTCCAGATTTTGGAAGAGATTCCATGACGAGTTGGGCACTCGTTTGCATTTTAGCACCACTTTTCACCCGCAGACGGATGGTCAGAGCGAGCGGACCATCCAGACACTGGAGGATATGCTGCGGGCGTGCGTGCTAGACTTTGGTGGTAGCTAGGATACCTATCTTCCCCTGGCCGAGTTCTCATACAACAACAACTACCACGCGAGTATTGATCGTCCTCCATTTGAGATGTTGTACGGACGAATGTGCAGGACCCCGATATGTTGGGGTGAAGTTGGACAGAGAGTTATGGGGAGCACCGAAGTGGTGCTCAAGACGACCGAGAGGATCCCGCAGGTCCGGAGCAGGCTTCAGACTGCTCAGAGTCGGCAGAAAAGTTACGCCGACAAGCGTCGATCCGACTTAGAGTTCCAAGTCGGGGATATGGTTCTCCTGAAGGTGTCGCCTTGGAAAGGCGTCATTCGATTCAGGAAGCGGGGCAAGTTGGGCCCGAGATTCATTGGACCGTTCAGGGTTGTATCCCGGGTGGGCAAGGTGGCGTATAGGCTGGATCTGCCAGCCGAGCTCAGCCAGATCCACAGCACTTTCCACGTCTCTCAGCTGCGGAAGTGCCTAGTGGACGATTCAGCAGTAGTGCCGTTAGAGGATATTCAGGTTGATGACAGCCTGAATTACATTGAGCGTCCAGTCGCAATCCTCGACAGGAAGTCGAAGGATTTGAGGAACAAGAGGGTGGAGCTAGTGAAGGTGCAATGGCAGCACCACAAGGGTTCAGAATGGACGTGGGAGCCGGTGGACGAGATGATGGAGCATTATCCCGAGCTGTCTTAGGATCGAGCAGCAGACTTCGAGGACGAAGTCTAAAATAAGTGGGGGAGATTTGTAGCGCCTGGTTCCTGGTATGTAAATCTTATTTGAGTATTTTCTTCTTTTAGCCTTGGACTCGGCGAGTCACAGGTCCGACTCGCCGAGTAGATGCGGGACCCGGGACACGTTTAAGTTGTCGACTCGACGAGTCCATATCCTGGACTCGGCGAGTCATAGCTGTTGGATGAAACCCTAAGTTTCAGGGGTTTTCACCCTATTTAAACACCTTATCCGCCCCAACCCCGTCCCCATTCACCCTTATAGCTCTGTATCTTGCTTTAGCCGCATTTCTTTGTGAATTTGAAGTGTATTGGTGGTATTCTTGAAGTTTTTGAGGGAAAAGAAGAGGGAATCAAGAAGAGGAGAAGGAGGCCAAGCATCTCTGTGTCATTCCAACGTTTCCCCTAAGGTATAGCTCGTTTCCCCTCTGGTTTTAAGCTTATTGATCCTTATAACTCCATTAGAGCCCTTTTTGGGCCATTTCCAAGATTGTGTATGCTTAAGGGTTCGTAATAAGTGGATTGGCCTCTAGATCTGGACAAGATTGAGCTCCAGGAGCTCATATCTGTTAGCTTTATGGACCCATGTTGCTTGTTTATCCTAGATCTACCCTTTTGAGGCATTTTGCACCCTAAAATCCATATTGGTGAATGTCTACACGTAAAGTTGGAAACTTTACGTGGGAATCGTGTCCTAGAAGCCCAGATCTGTGAATGACATGGACTGGAATCGAGCAAATCTGTGTATTTTAGGAGTGCATGGCAACGACTCAGCGAGTCGTCTATAGGACTCGGCGAGTCTGCTCGCGAGTCTCCGGGTTGTCCCCTTTTTCCTGTATCGAGTTTGGGCAGCGAGTCACAGGGTGTGACTCGGTGAGTTGGAAGCCGAACTCACCCATGGTAGGACTTGGCGAGTCATGGCCTGAATCGGCGAGTCCAAGGCAATCTTCATAGATCAAGAACAGACTTGGCGAGTTGTTCGTACAACTCGGCGAGTCTAAGCATGAGTGTTCTTCGGATGAAGGTGAACTCGACGAGTTGTTCATATAACTCGGCGAGTAGGATGAAGGACTTGAGTATCTGTTAAGAAGGAGAACTCGTTGAGTCGTCGCCTAACTCGACGAGTAGGAACGGGATTCAAGGCAAGCGTTTGGGGTAGGGACTCGGCGAGTTGGAAAGCCAACTCGGTGAGTCGGGTCAACTGGAAGTTGACTCTGATTTTTGACTTAGGTCATAATCAGGGGTAAAATGGTCATTTTACCCACAGGTCATTTCTCAGTGTTTGATTGAGTATGTTGTGCGATTTGCAGCTGGAGGATTTCCGGAGCAGCAGCAACAGCAGTAGACAGTCGGTTCCCGCTCAGATCAGCAGCTACTTCGAGGTGAGTTACCTTCCAGTAGCGGTGGGTCTAAGGCCACAATGCCGACCCACCAGTAGGAGTTGTATGTTGGATGATTGTCTTTGTGATATCATCTTGATTGCTACTACCTGTTATGTTATATGCTAGCATGATACGTTATATGTGATAGTAGTAGAGTTCGGTTGTTAGGACCGAAGGGTAGTCAGATACCCCATAATCATCTGACAGTACGTGATGATATGTTTGTATGCTGGCCTGTTATGTTATGTGGTAGAGGTAGTAGGAGGGGACCAGTCCCCGAGGATCGGTTGTTAGGACCGATGGGTAGTCAGCACCCCAGAATGGCATGACATGGGTAGTCAGCACCCCAGAATGGCTTGACATGGGTAGTCAGCACCCCAGAATGGCTTGACACGAGTAGGTCGGCACCCCAGAATGGCCGTACCGGGTAGTCAGGCACCCCAGAATAGCCTGGCAGTATGTATGTTATGTGTTTGTTTGGTATGTGGTACGATGGGGGAACTCACTAAGCTTTGTGCTTACAGTTTACAGTTTTGATTTCAGGTACCTCTTCATCGAAGGGGAAGGAGCTGGCGCGGTAGCGGCACATCATGCACACACTCTGGTTTCCGCATTTATGAGATTTCCCTGGGATTTGTACTCTGATATTTTGATGGGTTGTATGACTTGACTCTTAAACATGGTCTACGTTGTGTTATGGGTTGTTTAAACAAAGTTTTTAACTGTTGGTGTTTTCTAAAGTAATGTTTTTAAAACAAAATTTTTAGACGTGAAAATTGGGTCGTTACAATCCGAAATCCTTGTCACGACCACTACAACTTTCTTAATAGATATCGGCTTTATCTAATATTTATTTTTGACGCTCATTTTTATTCTTAATTAAGTAACTCCTAGTAATTAAGCATAAAACACATAATATTCACATAATTCCTTTTCAATTCTTCAAAATAAGTTACAGAGGTTAACCTAGACTATCACCTCAATATAAATGCCTAGGCTAGAAACACGAGTGTTACAATTCTCTCCCGCATAGGATGATTCCGTCCCTGGAATCACACCTCAACAAAAAACTGCGGGTAGCGACTCATCATGTTACTCTCTGTTTCCCAGGTGAGATTTGGTCCATTCATATGTTTCCAGTGCACAAGCACAAAATCAACCATCTTGCGTCGCAACTTCATAGTCTTACGGTGAACAATTGCCTCAGGTTCTCCGATCAACCTCTTGTTTTCATCCACCCTTAATTCAGAAATGGGAATTTTGTTGGGCACATCTCCCGTGAACTATCTCAAATAACACACATAAAAGGTGTTATGAATACCCTCTAGTTCTTCCGGTAATTCTAGCATATAAGCTTGATTCCCGATCCTCTGAAGAACTTTAAATGGTCCAATAAACCTTGGACTCAACTTTCCCCTTTTACCAAATCTTATAAGTTGCTTCCACGGTGAGACTTTAAGTAAAACCGAATCTCCAACTTCAAAGGATATCAACTATCTTTTTTTGTCAGCATAGCTCTTTTGACGATCTTGAGCAACTAACATCCTTTCTCTAATTACTTTCAACTTTTCAGCAGTCTGATGGACTATTTCAGGTCCCATAAACTGCTTTTCCCTAGCTTCCAGCCAACATGACGACGTTTGACACTTTTCACCATACAAAGCGTGATAAGGTGCCATCTTAATGCTTGAGTGGAAACTATTATTATAGGAGAATTCTACTAGAGGTAAGTGTTCATCCAAGTTACCTTGGAATTCTAGGGTACATACTATCAACATATCCTCCAATGTTTGAATTGTTCGTTCGCTCTGACCATCAGTTTGCAGATGGTAAGCTGTACTCAAACATAACTTGGTACCCAATTCCTCTTGTAGACTCCTCCAAAACCTTGAGGTAAAATGGCTATCACGATTAGATACAATCGTTAACAGAACACCGTGAAGCCTCACAATTTCCTTCACGTAAGAATTCACAAGTTTATCCATAGATCATTTCTCTTTTGCTGCTATGAAATGCGCACTCTTAGTGAAGCGATCAATGACCACCCAAATCATGTCATGACCGTTCCTTGTTCTAGGCAGTTTAGTCACGAAATTCATGGTAATATCTGTTGGATAAGGTGTGTAAGTCCATAACTATTTCTGGTATGTACTTGACCCGACCCGACATGGTCCATTTGGGTTGCATGACACCATGCAATTGGATAGACTAAATGAGAGAAATAACACTTGTGGATTATTAATATATTATAAGTTCTAATATATTGATAATATTTAATTAGTTTGATCAAGAATTAATTTAGAATTAATTAAGTGATCAAAAGATAACTAATTAAATATATGGGTTGATTATGTAAATCATCCATACTTGTATGGTGGGCTAAGAGGCTCCATGGATTATCAAGTTGGGTTTCACCCATAGGATGCTCCATGGATGCTTCATGGGAGTTACAAACCCATGGGTCATGGAAATGAAGATTCATGACACATTACGGTTTACATGGTGTAACCTTAGATGTGTCAACACTATATAAGGAACTCATTCTCCACCAAAATCGGCTATACATGTGAACAAGTGAGGCTTAGGCCAATTTTAGCAAGTGTAAGATTCTCTCAAAGTTTACTCCGTTGCATTTGGTGTTGTGTGAAGCATTTGAGGCATCACACTTGGGGTGCTAGGCTCACAAGTTTCGAAGGATCACAAGCAACAACAAGGTAAGTTATTCTATCTTCCATTCAAGTTAAATATTGTTCCCCATGTATGCTAGATAGGAATATAACCTTGGAATTCAACTTTGCATGATAATTAGACAAACATAGATCCATGGTTATTAGGGTTGCATGTACACTTAGGAAGTGTTAGAATGCTCAAAACCCATCAGTGGTATCAGAGCCTAGGCTTGTTTGTTGATTATTTATACAAACTGCTTGAAAAAATCATTTTTCTGCTTTCTGCTCGTGTAAACTCGCCGAGTCCATGGGGGGAATCGACGAGTTGATGACAAAATGCAAGCTACTCATCAAGTTTGTTCTTGCACTCGACGAGTAGAGGCTGCAGTGTTCAGAATTTCGATTTTAGTTGCTGGAAATGAACTAGAAACATTACCCTAAATTGTTTTGGTACTTGAAAACATGTTTTAGATGGTGTAATGTTTATGCTAATCCATTTACAATTACAATTATCAAAAATACAAGTTTTAAGTGTAATTTTTGATTCTTGAAAGTATTCATATTCGTGTTCTTGTTCTTATGATGTTTAGATGATCATAGGAATTGTTTGTAACCTATGTGGTTGATTAATTCATGATCATAATGTGTTTTAATGGAGTCCATAAGTTGTCGTCAAGTTATGGAAAACCAAAAGTCACTTTGTTAAAAGCCATTAAAAGAACACATGAGTTATAAAAAATGAAGAGTCTTCATTTTTAATACTCTATTAACTCATAAGTTACAAGAAATGAAAAGTTTTGAAAGTTTACAAAACTTGCCCTCAAGTTTTGGAACAAGTAAATTCTTAATTAAAACTTTAGTTCCAATCCTTAGAATTTTAAAAGTTAAAAGTCAAACCTTATACTTTATAATATTATAAGTTAATATATATATATATATATATATATATATATATATATATATATATATATATATATATATATATATGTATAAGATCAAGTCGTCTTACCGCTAGTACGCCTCATTCACGAAGCCGGTCTATAAGGGGGTATAAGGTTGTTGCCTATAAAATGACAACTTAATGGGTGTCCACTCTCACCCACCGCTTCCTTGATTGGTGGAGGGTCGTTAGCCGAACGGGTAAGACAAGGACTTATAAATTCTCATTAAAAGTATGATGCATATTATAAAGTAATTAAATGTTTTATTAAATTCCCAATCTTAGTTACTTTAGGAAAAATGTGAATAAGGTGCTAATCCATGAAATTACACTTTACACTTTGTTTAAGTCGTTGGTGGAGTGTGTGTGGTTAACCGACACACTAACTTGGACTTAACAAGGTAGGTAAAGGGTGACTTAAGGTTTATCATAGTATCGGTGGAGCGTGTGTGGTTACCGGCACATTGATTGAGTGATAAACTTTAAGGGTACCAAGTGATTTGCATGGTTACTTCACACCTCGTTTTGTGATCCTTGGTATCACAGTCACAAAACCTGGTGGCCATACTCGAGATTGAAACATGCCATTGAAATCTTCAATGAATCTCAAAGAATCTAGGAACTTCTTATAAACAATTAAAAACCTAATATCAATATTTCGTTTTTTCATGGTGGAAATTGGTGAATCGCCATTCACCTACCTTTCAAATATGTTATAGCTTGGATTACGACATACCTCTTCTAAGTTATAATATATTGTGATTGGATCCTAGCCTTAATATTACATTTGGGTGTTTTATTAAGGACTGTCTTAATATCTAAAGTAATCTTGTCGTCTTCATTTAGATGTCTTCAAACAATGCTGCTTCTGGATCTAATCCTAATAGCTCCTTTACCCTTATGAACTTCTGTGGGAAAGTCACTTTTATGGATCCAACTTCAATGAATGGATCAGAAACATCAGGATGATTACCTGTTATAAGGACAAAGAATATGTCCTTGATAAGGAGCTTAAGTAGATTGATAAGACCACTGCAACTCCTCAGGAGATCGCCGACTTCCAGGCACATGAAAGGGATGCTACCAAAGTAGCATGCATCATGATGGCCACCATGACAGCGGAACTCCAAAAGTCCTATGAGGACTTTTACCCTTTTGAAATACACCAAGATCTGATGGAAAGATACCATCAAAGTGCACGACACGAGAGGTATGAAATCATCTGCTCCATGATAACAACCTTGATGAAGGACAGAGAATCGGTCACGAGCCACTTGCAGAAAATGCAAAGGTATGTGGATCGGTTGCTGAAGCTTAATGTGAACTTCCCTGAGGAGCTTGCAATAGATATCTTTTTGTACTCCTTACCATCGTGCTATGATCAATTCCGCATGACATATCACATGAATAAGGAAGAGGTCACACTCAGCAAACTTCAGGGACTTCTCAAGACCGCAGAAACAGGTCTTAAAGGGAAGTCGGTTGTTAACACTCCTACTCCAAACTCCGCCCCAGTTTTGGCAATCGGGAAAATTCGAGGGAAGAAGAGGAAGATTTCTTCGAAGGGTACCAAGGCTAGGACCCTTGATGGCTCCTCTTCAAGTGGAACCAAGAAAGGTTTCTGACCCAAAAGAGGCTGAATGCTTCTATTGCCATGAAAGGTCACATTGGAAGCGAAACTGCCCAAAGTACCAGCAAGATGTGAAGGATGGGAAAGTTAAACCCAACCATGCTGGTATTTACACTATCTTATCTAATAATTCACCCTATTCTACCTCTTGGGTCCTTGATACTGGTTGTGGTATTCATATATGTTCTGATTTGCAGGGACTAAGAAGAAGTGAGAATGTGGAGCAAGGAAGAATAAACTTAATCATGGGGAATAGGAAAGCTTTACCTGTCACCAAGATTGGAGTTTATACTTTATCGCTAAGTAGTGGGTTTAATTTAGATTTGAATAAATGTTGTTATTCGCCAGAAATGGCAAGAAATATTATTTCCTTTCATGCATTATATAAACAAGGTTTCACCTTTTCATTTGATAATGAAGTTGGTTCGATTAATGCTTTAATAATGTTTTTTATTTTAAAGCATTACCTTGTGATGGTGTGTACGAAACTGTATTTGTGGTTGATAACTTAGGAAATATTTTTTTGTGTATTGATTCTGTTAATGATAATAACTTGGATAAAACATCAGTATGGCATTGTCGTCTTGGACATATAAGCAAGAAACACATAGGCCAACTACAAAAGGATGGAGTCTTGGAGTCATTTGACCTAAAGTCAGATGATAGTTGTGAATCATGCTTACTTGGAAAAATGACAAAGTCACCCTTCACAGGTTCTTATGAGAGGGGTGAAGGTTTGTTGGATCTTGTACACACGGATGTGTGTGGGCCCTTCAAACATGCCACAACGGATGCTAATCATTATTATTTGACTTTTACTGATGATTATAGTAGATATGGATATGTCTACTTAATCAAGCATAAGTCAGAGACTTTCGAAAGGTTTAAAGAGTTTAAACAGGAAGTCGAGAATCAATTGGGCAAGAATATTAAGATGCTTCGATCCGATCGAGGTGGTGAGTATCTTAGTTCAGAGTTCCTTGACTATCTTAGGGAATGTGGGATTGTCTCACAATTGACACCTCCCAGGACACCGCAGTTGAATGGTGTGGCTGAGAGGCGTAATCAGACCTTATTGGACCTGGTTCGTTCCATGATGAGTCGAGATTCACTACCAATCTCATTTTGGGGGTATGCCTTAGAGACTGCCGCCCATATCCTTAATCTGATCCCTACAAAGAAAGTTGCCAAAACTCCTCATGAGATGTGGAATGGTAAAGTACCCAAACTAGACCACATCAAGATTTGGGGTTGCGAGGCTTTCGTGAGATGCGAGACTCATGATAAGCTCGAACCTCGAAGCGAGAGGTGTATTTTCATCGGCTACCCACAACAATCCTTTGGTTACCTCTTCTATAGACCTAGTGAAAATGTGGTCCTTGTAGCAAGGAGGGCTGTCTTTCCAGAGAGGGAGAGTTTATAATCCAAGGAGATAGTGGGAGGCAAGTTGACCTTGAAGAAATTCAAGAGTCAAGTGGTGAAGGAACTTCCAACCCTAGCACTCAACTTGAGGAGGAAACTCCTGTTGAGCCAATTGATAAGTCTGTATCTCTAAGGCATTCCACAAGGGTTAGGAATGCACCTGAGCATTACTATGGATTCCATATTACTGCGGAAGGTGATACACTTATCAGTGATGAGACACTGATAGGTCTGGATGAACCTAACAGTTATACGGAAGCCATGGCAGGCCCTGAGTCAGCCAAATGGAAAGAGGCAATGGGCAACGAGATACAGTCCATGTATGACAATCAAGTTTGGAACTTGGTTGAGAATGTACCAAGTCGTAAGACTGTAGGGTGCAAATGGATCTTCAAGAAGAAGACCGACATGGATGGTAATTTACACACTTATAAGGCACGACTGGTTGCAAAGGGTTTCTCACAAACTCCGGGAGTTGATTATGATGAGACCTTTTCTCCAGTGGCCAAGATTAAGTCTATTAGGGTTCTGTTAGCCATAGCTGCATTTCATGATTATGAAATATGGCAAATGGATGTCAAAACCGCTTTCCTTAATGGAATGTTGGCTGAGGATGTTTACATGAGTCAGCTAGAGGGTTTTGTCAATACAGAGTACCCTAATAGAGTGTGTAAGCTTGAGAAATCCATTTATGGGTTAAAGTAAGCACCTCGCAGATGGAATCTTTGCATTGATGAGAAAGTCAAAGAGTTTGGCTTTTCTAGGTGTGAAGATGAATCTTGTATATATGTCAAGGCTAGTAGGAGTATAGTTAGCGTTTTGGTGTTGTATGTGGATGACATACTACTCATAGGAAATGACATCCCAACTCTACAGGAAGTTAAGTCCTGGCTTGGGAAGTGTTTCTCTATGAAGGACCTAGGAGAAGCTGCCTATATTCTAGGGATAAGGATCTTGAGAGACTGGAGTAAACGACTAATTGGACTTAGTCAGAGTACCTACTTGGATGAGGTGCTGAAGAGATTCAGCATGCAGGATTCCAAGAAAAGAGAGTTACCCGTCCAGAGTAACGCCAGATTGAGTAAGAGACAAAGCCCTAGTACTGAGGCTGAGATAGCAGAAATGAGTCGAACACTGTCACACCCCTAAATCAGAACGGCGAAATCGTTCGAGGGTGGATGACTTCATGTAGTATCGTAACAATTGAATACATAGTAAAGAAAGAAATACAACCATCACATATATAATTTAAAAGTTTACATTGTTGAAAGGTACTTTTTTCAAAAGAAATTACAATATGATGATTTAAAAGGAAATTAAACTAATGCCGCAGCGTCCCTTCTTCAAAAGCTGTAGTTTACCTGTATTACTGAATCCCTGAGAAATACAAGTGATTTTGAAAGAGTAGGTTAGCATTTAAGCTGGTGAGTTCATAAGTATTTAGTGACAATGTTTATATGAAAAAGAATGAAAATGGTTTGTTCACGTTAAATGTTTCAAGAAAATCCCATATTTCTACATAGTAGATGGTAGTTTGATTTGTTCCAAAACTGTAATGCAATAGTGCTTTTCATGCCTAAAATAGTAGTTTTATGTGCAAATCGTTAAGGAATTTGAAAAACCCCGTAAATCAATGTGTTTTTAATATTCCATGTGAGTCTTATAACCATTCTATTTAACCAGGATGCCTATATCAACGTTCTTCAGGCATTGGAAAGTTATGACGTTTGTCACCCCAGGCCTGCCGGCCTAACTGTAGCTAACAACTTAGGTGTGGGATTGTCAATCCCGTATAGATCTAGACAAAAGTATCATGCTCCCCCTACAAGGGATTATGGTATATAATACAGGACTTAAAATGCATACTTGAAAGTACGTGAAATGTCTCAACAAATTTTAGTATAAAACAGATTTACCTATGAAAATGTCTATTTGGTCTGGTATATGAGAATATCTCTTTGATGTAGTGTTCTTAGTATGTAAATGTTCATGATTTCCTCGTAAACTATACCTATTATAGTTTTTCAAAGTGTCTTTCGTTCATATAGTAAACCCTAGTGTAATGCTCACTCATTATGTAAAGTATAACACGTAAAGTGACTTAACTGATCACATATACCTAATGTAAAATGGAGCATTTGATTTATATATATATATATATATATATATATATATATATATATATATATATATATATATATATATATATATAAACACGTTTTATTTCCACAGGACAAGGTGTTATTGAAAATACATATCTTATACGAGAATACTCATATAGTAGTTCATGAATCACATATGATTACTTAGATAAAAAGTTTATATAGTGAATCGTTAAGTTACACACGATAATAACCATGTGTTTTACTTGTATTTCCCCCCCTTAATATTGTATAAAAAGCATTTATCAAACATTTAAAAGGGTAGTTTATAGGGGTATGAACTCACTTGAAAGATCGAAGAAGGCGAGATGAAAACCGAGCAAAACTTTGACTCGAGAAAGCGGATTTTCTCGGGATTCTCGGGAATCTCGGGAGCACAAACGACCTTTGGGGCTTGAGTATGGAAACCGGGGCTTCGAGATATCACGTGCACGAAAAATGAGGCAAAAACGCAAGAAAGATGAGAGGAAATGAGCATTTTCCCCGGAACCCTCGCATCCCTTTTATAGGGGCTGGGAACCGCCTCGATACGCTGGGCGCACGCGTGCGTCATGCGTGACCGCATCCTTGACTGCCTCGGAGCTCGGATGGGACGGGGCATAGCCTCGCATAGGGGCGACGTGGATGATCCGAGGTCTAGTCCTCGCGTACGCTGGGCGTACACTGTTACACCGGGCGTAACTTGGATTGGGCTGGTGACTCCCCCTTCGGATAATACTGAAATTTGTTTTAAATTTATATTTTTATTATTTAGTAAACTTCAAAAATTCATATCTTCTTCATACGAACTCCGTTTTCGACGTTCTTTATATCCACGTGTAGGTGAGACTACGCTCTAAAACTTTCGTTTAGACTCCGTCGGCAAATTTTGAAATTATTTTTATTATTTATTTTTAAAAGGTCGGGGAAAGAAAAGTTCGTTAGAAATCCATAACTTCTTTATCCGATGTCTGTTTTTGCCAGATTTTTTACCGTTGAAATACCATTGTCGAGACCTTCGATTCTCATTTAGGTCATTCCGGCCAAAAGTCGCTCGATCTCTGTTTCGAGTTTTTAGCCGTCTACGGCTATACCGAACTTGGAAAAATCATAACTTCCTCATACGATGTCAGATTTGGACGTTCTTTTTATGTACGCTCACGGTTTGGTGATATCTAACATAGTAGGTAACAAAAATAGAGACTTTTGTACATTTTATTTTTAAAGTTAATTTCATTATTTTCAAAAGTGGTTACAATACTTGGCTTTTTAAGTCATTACATGAAACCGAAATATCGGGTTGTCACAAATACCTTATGCTTCGGCTATAGGATCGATCATGTATGCTATGATGTGTAATCGACCTGATATAGCCTTTGCCTTGAGCATGGTTAGCAGGTATCAGGGAAACCCTGGCAAGGCACACTGGACTGCGGTAAAGAATATTCTGAAGTACCTACGGAGGACTAAGGACTGGGTTCTTACCCTCGGTGGGAGTGAAGACTTGAGAGTTTTAGGGTATAGTGACGCTAGCTTTCAGACTGATAGAGATAACTTCCGCTCTCAGTCAGGCTGGGTCTTTACCCCAAACGGAGGAGCAATTTCTTTGAAGAGTTCCAGTCAAGAGACAGTGGTTGATTCAACTTGCGAATCAGAGTATATAGCAGCTAGCGTGGCAGAAAATGAGGCGATATGGCTGAAGAACTTCATTGGAGACCTTGGAGTTGTAAATAGCTATTAAGGAGTCAATGGAAATTTTCTGTGATAATGAAAGTGTTGTTGCCTTAGCCAAGGAACCAAGGGATCACGGGAGATCCAGACACATCGACAGAAAATACCATTTCATCAGACATCGAATAGAAGAAGGACTACTCGTGGCAAAGAGGGTATCATCGGATGAGAATCTAGCAGAAACCCTCATGGAGGGACTTGTTGGGTTTTGAGCATTCTAACACTCCTAAGTGTACATGCAACCCTAAATACCTTGGATCTATGTTTTCTCTATTATACATGCAAATAAGAACATCCAAGGTATTATCCTAATCTAGCATACAAAACAATAACTATAGCAAGATAGAATACATACCTTTTTGATGTAGAAAGTCTTCATGAAGCTTGAGTGCTTAGTGCCCCAAGTGTGACACCTCAAATGGAATCACAATCATCAAAACACTTAGAATAGCTTGAGAGAATTCTACACTTCTTGAAATCGGCTAGCCCTCTCTAGAATACTACTAGTGTCTCTCTAGTGGCCGATTTTGCCAAGAATAATATCTTTATATAGTGTTACAATTAGGGCAAACCCTAATTGTCATGACTTTCCATTTCCTTGGATCCATGGGTACAAATACACCATGGAGCATCCATGGACCATCCTATGGGTTTTAGCCCAACTTGATTATCCATGGAGCATTAGCCCACTATACAAGTATGGATGATTTACACAATCAACCCATATATTTAATTAGTCTTCTTTTGATCACTTAATTAATCCTAGATTAATTCTTGATCAATACTAATTAAATAATCTTATTATTCTTATTATTAATATACTAGAACTTATAATATATTAATAACCATAAGTGTCTTATTTCTCTCATCCAAGTGCATGATGGTATGCAACCCAAATGGACCATGCCGGGTCGGGTCAAGTCTTACCAATTATAGTTATGGACTTAGACATTAATCCAACAGTCTCCCACTTGGATAAGTCTAAAACTATTATTGCGTATGACTTCAAGAACCAACTGGCAATCGTAGCTCTCAAAGCTTCTGTCAAACTCTGACCTTGTAGATGAACTCTGACCTTTGTCAGTGACTTGTCCATTAGATAAGGGATCATATATTCCTCCATTCTAGATATCATATGGACTGAGACATGGATTATAATCATTCTCTCTGTCCATTTGTTGTTTCCCGATTTCCGATTTATGACGACTGACTAATTGAACAAATCAAATCAGTCCTGGCCCGGCCGAGCACTTCCATTTGTCATCATCAAATCATCGAGGGGCCCACAGATATCGCTTTTATCCCGAAGGTAAAAGGATTGGATAAACTTCGACTCATATGGCTTGTTCTACTACTTGTTGAATCATACACAAAAGCACGTTTTATAGCACAGAGTTACCAAATGCGGTTTCGTGCAATCAATGTACTATCAACTCATAGTAACAACTCATATCTCTAGGTTTGAAGAATATAAGATATTATCGTCTCATGATCACTCGTGATAAAATCCATGAAGTGATTCCAATGAGCGCGGGTTGAATCCAATACTCAGAACTTATGAGCACTCATGATTGTTGTAGCCTTGTCCAACACCTTAGACCTCTACAACCCATCATGACAGTCTTAATTCATATCTACTTCCAACATATGACCGACTGTGGATGGTTTGAATAACTTAGTCATTCCGAAAGAATAACCTAGTATATTCGGGAAGTCAAAACATGCAAAATGAAACACAATAATAATTGAATCCAATATGGTCTCAGAACTTATGAATATAAATAAAACACCTTTTATTTATCACCATATGATTACACATTATTCATTGTATACTGTTTCAGCTATCAACTTTAATCTTGAATTTAAAACAATAGTTGTCCCATGCTCCAAGCATGTACACTATGTTTTTCTCAAACACTAGTCATGCCATACACCAAGTATGCATACTATGTTTGTCTATGATCTTTACTTTGTGAACTAGATCAATTGAACATAACTTCAATGATTCTTTTTTCACACTCCCAATTCCTTACTGCAAATGCAAGAATTCCAAATTCATGCCATTTACTGGAATCTGTCAGATTCTAAACTTATATGCATTGATCCTCTTGTAATGATTATGCACAAAGTCATAAAGACTTGGCAACAATCATTACAGAGTATTCCAAAGGAGATCAACTCCTTGGAAACATCCTTCTTGCATTAGGTTTCCTTAATCTTACACAGATTGAAAATTCTAACTTTGAAACATTTCCAGATTCCATTTTGACCATCACTTCTGAACAAGAGTTGCCTCCTTACAGACTATGTCAATATGGTCCTTCCAGAATTATCACTATACTTCCAACTGTCCTTGAGCAACCAATCTTTGGTAAACCTTAGATTGTCCTCGACAATTGTTTAATCCTTTTAGTCATATCCAGTTCTAAACCTTTTCCCTTCTTAATGCCCCAGGCATTTGGAAAATTTTAGAACGGATGATTATAGCACATGTAATCGATCCTATATCCGAAGCATATGGGACACGATTCATGATGTCTCACATAAAGACTAAACCAGTCTTTTGCTATAACACTTCCATTTCAATTTGCCAAGTTCTCATAATTCAGATTATGAAAAGGGATGCCGTAATCATAATCGAATTTTAGAACGCAAATAATGGACCCATATACAGAATTTCCTTATGTTGAGCCATTCCAACATGAAATTCATATATATATGCTTGACTAAATGATTAAAACCTCACGATCTAAGCTTATAGATCTGAGATGAAGCATAATTTCCTCTCCCTTAATTATAGCAAAACAACTTTTTCCCAATTGAAACTTTTGTTTTCTATAATTAACATTGCTAGCTTGCAATACTTAACATAATTATCATGCTCCCACTAACATGATGATTATTAGCATAACACTTATGCTCCCACTAGCTTTGACATGTACCCAGAAATCAGCTCACTTTCTTACCAAAGTTCAGATTTCTGATACTAGATTGTTTTGATAAGACTTTATCAAAATCATACACCTTCCTTTAGATAGCACACTTGTGAGTCTAAACAGTTATGAAGAGGTATGCTGTAATCATAATGGTTAGACCTTTTTGCCACTTCTCACAGGTCCATATTAGTGTGCCGGTTAACCACACGCGCTCCACTAACGACTTTGAGAATGCAAATATCACAATTGCTATCTAGCTAAAATCTACTTAGTGAAAGTGTTTCCTCACCATCATTTTCATGAATCGGAGAGAAACCTTATGACACTTAGATTTACTGGTGTATGTGTTCTTATCCATGTGAATGGTCAAAATCATAGTCACAAGACAAGGATAATGACAAACCCAAACTCATATGGACTGAACTCAATCTTAATTTCTTGCCTCCTGGCAGCTCAAGGCCTGCCATTGCTTCCAAGTTGTTGTGCAACCAATTGAGAACTCTATGAACTCATATGCAAAACCAACTTCAACTGGAATTGGCACAAAATATGTCAACACGATAGGTTATAAACCTCAAGTCGTGTGCTAGTGAAGAACTTTAGGTTTTATTCTTGATTAGTTCTTGAGACTTTCAAGACTTTTAAGACTCCCACTGTCCTCTTGACCTATAAGACTCCCTTGTCAAACATCCAAGAGATAGTGCAGATTCTAATCAAGAAAAACACTTCACAACATTGGCCTTAGTTGGTCTTTGTTTTATCCAAAACATCACAACTTACCAATTTCAAATGTACAAGAGTAGAAAACTTTTACTCTTACATTTGACAAGTGTTTTAAACCTTCTTTTGAGACATGTCACTCAAGTTACAATCTTGGAGTATGACTCTAAGACTTGTATTGGAACGAAGTATGACTCATCTTCTTGATTTAACCATTTCAACAATTCAAGATCCCTCTTCTTAGTCATAAGAATGCACTAAGATTTCCTTAGAGAACTAATTGTGCTATGGTTTCTTAATCATTAAGATGATCACACAAGCTGATACTAAAGTACTCTCCCATCTTTTCAGATTTGAGAGACTTTTATCCTTCTGCCTAAATTGATTCTTCTTATTCGCTCTGCCATACATTGGAACCTTTTTTCCAATGTCTCAGAGTTACACTTAAGCATGTAAGTATAATCATATTTACTGTGCTTTAGTAAACTATGACGAATAGTTTTATCAATCTTTTTGTGGTGGACTTGACCAGTGCACAAGAATGTGTACTCGATCCCTTAGTCTTTTACTTGACTCACACATCCATGTGAACAAGTAATTAGTCTTAATTTTCCAAAACTTGAAAGTTCTCATGCATCATGCTATACAACTTGCATGATTCCAAGTTTCGGTCCAATTGAAACTTGGGTGATGAGAATCTTTCCTTATTTGGTAAATTTAGACATTACCACAAATGAAAGAATCAATTTCATATTTCCACTCTTGCTCTTAATGGAATCATATAAGCAACAATTTTTCCTCAAATGCCATTGTAAGGATATTTTAAAATAAATAAAATCAAAAATTTTCTTTTATTCTAAAACTTTGCAGAAAAAAACTTATCCTTACAATCCATATGAAAAACTTGTTGTTATCTATTCCTAAGCAATATCTCATAACTCCTAAGAAGTTGCTCAAGAATCCGATCTTCAAACTATGCGATAGAAATCCATCTACGCCATCAGATTCATCATATTCTTTCTTTAAGTTTCTTCACTTTTCTTTGATTCTTAAAACATCACCATGTGACCCAGTCACATCATGTATCAAGGATCTCAGAATAGAAACTTAACAGAGTTAGATAGTGGAATTTACCTGAAGTAGAGTCAAACTTATTGACTTTAACATCCTTAGGTAAATTTGGCAGATTTGTAACCAATGTCCCTTCCTTTGGCAACATAAACATCTGGACCCTTTGATAATGGTACACGGGACTATCACAGACTTAGCTTTTCTCTTTACCATTTGGTCAACCGAGTTGACTATGGCCGATCCCTTTCCATTGGGAAGAGAATGCTTTACTGGATATCCAATGTCATCATTGTCAATGTCCATAAAGTTTTAGGAAGTTGATCTTAGCAAATAGATAAGATCATTAAGGGTCTTGTCATAGTCTGTTTCATAGATTTCCCAAAGGAACTCACTATGTGACTTAGAAAGTGATTGAACCACCAACTTTCTCAAGACTTTGACACCCAACTCTCCCGGCTTGTCAATATGTGACTACATCTCCAAGATGTGACCACACCTAGACCTTGCCTTGCCAATAGGGTTTGAGTGACCTTAAACTTTTCAAGAACTTGTGGGTTAGGGAGAATAGTTGGAGGAGGAGAAAGAAGTATGATTTCCAAGGGACATCATCTTCATTTAGGAAACCTTGTTTCAAGAGATTTGGGAAGATCATAGGTGTCTATTACAGACATCTTTTGGGAGATATTCAAGATAGTTGATCTAAAGTCCTTAATATGACACCCAATATGAAATATTAAGGCTAGGACCCAACAAACTATCTTATAACTTAGAAGAGGTATGCCGTAATCCAACCTATAAAATATTTGAAGGTAGGTGAATGACGATTCACCAATTTCCACCAAGATAAACGAAATGTATTATTAGGTTTTAATTGGTTGTGAAACTCCTAGATCTTTGAGATTCATTGAACTTTTCAAAGGCATGTTTCAATCTCGAGTGTGCCCTCCAAGTTTTGTGACTGGGATGCCGAGGATCACAAAACGAGGTGTGAAGTAACCATGCAAATCACTTGGTACCCTTAATAAATTACCCCTCAATCGATGTGCCGGTTAACCACACACGCTCCATCGATACTATGATAAATATTAAGTCACCCTTTACCTACCTTGTTAAGTCCAAGTTAGTGTGCCGGTTAACCACACACACTCCACTAACGACTTAGACAAAGTGTAAAGTGTAATTTCATGGATTAGCACCTTATTCACATTTTTCCTAAGTAACTAAGATTGGGTATTATTAAGAGTTTAGTTACTTAGTATTATCATTAATACTTTTAATGAAGGGAGAATTCTAGTCATGTCAAACCCGTTCGGCTAACGACCCTCCACCGGTCAAGCAAGCGGTGGGTGAGAGTGGACACCCATTAAGTTGTCATTTTATAGGCAACAACCTTATACCCACCTTATAGACCGGCTTCATGAATGAGGCGTACTAGCGGTAAGACTGACTTTACTCTTATACATATATATATATTATTAACTTATAATATTATAAAGTATAAGGGTTGAATTTTAGCTTTTAAAATTCTAAGGGCTAACTTGGAATTAAAGTATTCATAAGTGAAAACTTTACAAACTCCAAAACTTGAGGGCAAGTTTTGAAACTATTCAAAACTAATTAATTCCATAACTTATGTGTTTAAAGTAGTTTTAATCCAAAAACTCTTCAAGTTCCATAACTTGAGGACAAGTTATGGAAGACTTTAAACTAATAAAAGAACTAACTTTTTCTTTATTTTATAACTTATGGATTTAATTATGGTTACATATTTTTCTTTAATGAAGTGACTCTTGAACTTCCATAACTTGAGGACAAGTTATGGAGTCATAAAAGTTATTCAATGACACAAGACTCTTCATTTTGTAACCATTGCCAACTCTTATGAATTTTATGAAACTTAAATGTGACTTTTCATATAACTTGAGGACAAGTTACACAAACACATTTTATACTCAACTCTTAGATTAAAATGGATTGAAAACAACTATTTCAGTCAACATTTCTATTAATCTAAGCAACTCATAAGAACAAGATAATTCAAATCAAACTTTTTCATGTAATTAGTCTAAACCTTAAACTAATACAAAACATGAATCTATTGACAATTATCTTTGAAAATGGATTAGCATGAACATTACCACATCAAAAATAAGTTTATAAGATCAAAAACAACTTAGGGTAATGTTCCTAGTCTATTTCTAGCCAAAAAACTCGAAAAATATGCTGTCTGGGGGTCCAACTCGTCGAGTGCATGAACAAACTCGGCGAGTTGGATCGAATTCATCACTTTTAAGGCATGGACTCGTCGAGTCTCCTGATGGACTCGCCGAGTCTGATGGCCAGACAGCACCAGATTCGTTTTTTCAGCTTCTATTGCAGGTATAACAAGAAAACAAGCCTAGGCTCTGATACCACTGTTGGGTTTTGAGCATTCTAACACTCCTAAGTGTACATGCAACCCTAAATACCTTGGATCTATGTTTTCTCTATTATACATGCAAATAAGAACATCCAAGGTATTATCCTAATCTAGCATACAAAACAATAACTATAGCAAGATAGAATACATACCTTTTTGATGTAGAAAGTCTTCATGAAGCTTGAGTGCTTAGTGCCCCAAGTGTGACACCTCAAATGGAATCACAATCATCAAAACACTTAGAATAGCTTGAGAGAATTCTACACTTCTTGAAATCGGCTAGCCCTCTCTAGAATACTACTAGTGTCTCTCTAGTGGCCGATTTTGCCAAGAATAATATCTTTATATAGTGTTACAATTAGGGCAAACCCTAATTGTCATGACTTTCCATTTCCTTGGATCCATGGGTACAAATACACCATGGAGCATCCATGGACCATCCTATGGGTTTTAGCCCAACTTGATTATCCATGGAGCATTAGCCCACTATACAAGTATGGATGATTTACACAATCAACCCATATATTTAATTAGTCTTCTTTTGATCACTTAATTAATCCTAGATTAATTCTTGATCAATACTAATTAAATAATCTTATTATTCTTATTATTAATATACTACAACTTATAATATATTAATAACCATAAGTGTCTTATTTCTCTCATCCAAGTGCATGATGGTATGCAACCCAAATGGACCATGCCGGGTCGGGTTAAGTCTTACCAATTATAGTTATGGACTTAGACATTAATCCAACAGGACTGACTCGGGTTAAGCATCTCCAGCATGCTCGGAGCATAAGGCTGAAGGATGATATTAGATTTAGTAGTTAGATAACCTTGAAAATTTTAAAGTGTAATTGACATTAGATGATGAATAAAAGGTGTTTTATTTATGAGTAAAGTGTTGCTATCTCTTGTCAATCGTTTACTATATTTCTTTTGCATGTTTTGACTTCCAGAATAATTATGTTTGGTATATCATACTATTTGAACCTCCACAGTTGGTCATATGTCGGAAGTAGGTATGAATCAAGACTGTCATGATTGCTTGCAGAGGTCTAAGGTGTTGGACATGGCTACAACAATCATGAGTCCTCATATGTTCTAAGCATTGGACACAACCTATGCTCACTAGAATCACTTCATGGAATTTATCTCAAGTGATCGTGAGACGGTAATATCATATAAGTCTTCAAACCTAGAGATATGATTTGTTACTTACGAGTTGGTTATGAATTGATTGTACGTAACCGCATTGGTAACTCAATGTTATAAAACATGCTTTTGTGTATAATTCAATGAGTGGTAGAACAAACATATGAGTCAAAGTTTATCTGTTCCTTCTTGGATTAGAAGCTGATATTTGGGCCCCTTGATGATTTTATGTACCGGGCCCGGTCAGAACTAAGTTGATGTGTTCAATTATGTTCTTTGTCAAACAAATCAGAAATTGGGAAACAAACAGTTGGACAATAAGTAAGACATTGTTCCATGTATTTGTCCGGCTGATATCTCGAACAGAGGATTATATGATCACTTATCTTAAATGGCGTATCATCATCTTCTCAGTTCCGAGAAACCTTGAAAGAGCTACTATTGCTGATCGGTTCCTGAAGTCATACTTGCAGTTATAGTTATTAGACTTATCCAAGTGGGAGACTGTTGGATAAGGTGTCTAAGTCCATAACTATTTCTGGTATGTACTTCACCCGACTCGGCATGGTCTATTTGGGTTGCATGGCACCATGCAATTGGATAGACTAAATGAGAGAAATAACACTTGTGGATTATCAATATATTATAAGTTCTAATATATTAATAATATTTAATTAGTTTGATCAAGAATTAATTTAGAATTAATTAAGTGATCAAAAGATAACTAATTAAATATATGGGTTGATTATGTAAATCATCCATACTTGTATAGTGGGCTAAGAGGCTCTGTGGATTATCTAGTTGGGTTTCACCCATAGGATGCTCCATGGGAGTTACAAACCCATGGGTCATGGAAATGAAGAGTCATGACACATTAGGGTTTACATGGTGTAACCCTAGATGTGTCAACACTATATAAGGAACCTATTCTCCACCAAAATTGGCTACACATATGAACAAGTGAGGGCTAGGCCAATTTTAGCAAGTGTAAGATTCTCTCAAAGTTTACTCCTTTGCATTTGGTGTTGTGTGAAGCATTTGAGGCATCACACTTGGGGTGCTAGGCTCACAAGGTTTCAAGGATCACAAGCAACAACAAGGTAAGTTATTCTATCTTCCATTCAAGTTAAATATTGTTCCCCATGTATGCTAGATAGGAATATAACCTTGGAATTCAACTTTGCATGATAATTAGACAAACATAGATCCAAGGTTATTAGGGTTGCACGTACACTTAGGAAGTGTTAGAATGCTCAAAACCCATCAATATCTTCCCATTTACCCATGGGTGCAGGCAAAGGTTCTAAACTCCCATACAGTTTCTAATGTTGTGCCTTAACCCTAGCATAAGTTACACACTTGACCACATACTTAGCAACATCGACCTTCATCATCGACCACCAGTAATAGAGTTTTAGATCCCTATACGTTTTCGTACTGCCGGGATAAATCGAGTACATGGTCTTTGAGCTTCTTCCATCAGAACATCTCTTACTCCTCTCGTCTTAGGTACCCAAATCCTATCTTGGAATACCTTCAACCCTTGGTTGTTTGTACCGAATACTAACATTTTGCCCAAACGTTCTTCCTTTCGGTCATTTTTCTCTAAAGCTGCCTCTTGAGCTTTCATTATACTTTCCATAATTGTCAAGACAACTTCAATTCTCAACGCTCCTGGCCTTTTCTTTTCAAGGTTTACCTTCTCACTGAGAGCATCAACAACAACATTTGCTTTACCAGGGTGGTAAAGTATCTCACAGTCGTAGTCCTTGAGTAACTCTAGCCAGAGCCGTTGCCTCATGTTCAATTCCTTCTGATTAAAGCGATATTGGAGACTCTTATGATCAATGAAAAGTTTACATTTAGTACCATAAAGATAGTGCCTCCATATCTTTAAGGTGAATACTATCGCTGCCAACTCTAGATCCTGAGTGGGGTAGTTCTTTTCATACTCTTTCAATTTCCTCGAAGCATACGATATCACTTTATCCCTTTGGGTTAGAACACAACCTAACCCAACTCCAGATGCATTGCTATAAACTGCAAAGTCATCAACTCCTTCAGGCAATGAAAGAATCAGTGCTTCACACAATCTCTTCTTCAACTTCTCAAAGGCTTCCTTATGCTTCTTATTCCAAGCAAAAGTAGCTCCTTTGTGGGTCAGAGCTGTTAATGGAGTAGCAATCAAAGAAAATCCTTGGATAAACCTTCGGTAATATCCAGTGAATCCTAAAAAGCTTCGAATCTCCGTAGGACTTTTTGGTTGTTCCCAATTCATCACAGCTTCAATCTTCACTGGGTCAACCATTATCCCTTCTTGGTTAACCACATGACCCAAAAATTGGACTTCTTGAATCCAAAAATCACATTTGGAGAACTTTGCATATAGCTTCTCCTTCTTTAATACCTCTAACACTTCTCTTAAGTGTTTACCATGCTCCTCCTGTATTTTCGAGTAACTTAGCATGTCATCTATGAACACTATCACAGATTTATCTAGGAATGGTTTACAAACCCTATTCATCAAATCAATGAAAGCTGCTGGGGCATTGGTTAATCCGACCGACATAACCAAAAATTCATAGTGTCCATATCTTGTTCTGAACGCAGTCTTTTCGACATCCTGCTCTCTCACCTTTAGTTGATGGTACCCTAACCTAAGATCGATCTTCGAGAAATAGCTCGAACCTTGCAACTGGTCGAACAGGTCATCGATCCTCGGCAACGGGTACTTGTTCTTTATTGTTGCTTTATTCAGCTCTCTGTAATCGATGCACATTCTCATGCTCCCGTCTTTCTTTTTTACAAATAACATAGGGGCTCCCCAGGGTGATGAACTAGGTCGAATGAGACCTATGTCCAATAACTCCTTAAGTTGTGTCTTAAGTTCTTTCATCTCTATTGGTGCTAATCAATACTGTGCTTTTGCTATCGGCATCGTTCCTGGTAACAAGTCGATACGGAATTCTACTTGTCGATCAGGGGGCAATCCGGGAAGATCTTCGGGAAAGACTTCCGGATAATCACACACCACCGGAATATTCAGCACCTCCTTCTTTTCCTTCTTAACATCGATCACGAACGCTAGATATGATGTACATCCCTTGGCCAAACACTTTCTGGGTTTTATTAGGGAAATGATTCTAGAGTTTACTCTGCGTTTGTCTCCATACACCATAAACGACTCTTTCCCTGGCAGGTTTACTTTTACTATCTTCTTTCTACACAATATTTCAGTATCATTGGCGCTAAGCCAATCCATTCCTAGAACTATGTCAAAACCATTTAACTCAATAGGCAATAATTCCTCGTGGAACTTATTCCCATCCAAGTCAATGAGGATGTTTTTCATTCGATGGCTAACAGGTACAAACTTGCCACTAGCAATCTCGACTATTATAGCATTAACTAGTCTATCTACTAGCAAAGCTAGTTTTCTACCAAATTCATGCAAAATAAAGGAGTAATTGGCTCCAAAATCAAACAAAATTTTGGCAGGCAATTCATTTTTGATAAAGGTACCTGAAGCGACATCAGCTTCTTCTTTCGCATCTTCGAGTGTCATCTGAAAGGCTCTCTCCTTCGGCTTTGGTGGAAGATTGGGTTTTGACGCGTCCTTCTTCTCCGGGCAATCCCTCAAAATATGCCCTTCTTCATTGCACCCAATACATACGTTCTTATTGAAGGTGCATTCATTGGCATAATGCCTAGGCTTTCCGCATTTGTAACAAATGACTTCCACGTTGCACTTCCCAGCATCTTTCTTCTTACACTTGTCACACCACTTGGCTTCGGCTCCTCCACCGAATTTTCTCAAACCAATCTTCGAGAATTTGTTCTTTTTATTGGAACATGAAGTTCCTTCAAACTTTCTCTTTTTGCCAACTTCAACCTTGCTGGCGGCTCTCCCCTTAATCATATCTTCAACAGACTTGGCAGCCCAGATAACTGCCTCCAAAGTAAGTGCCCAACGTACTGTCACCGCATACTCCCATGGAAGTCTCTTTGCATATCTGTCAATTTTTGCCAGCTCATCTGGGACAATACACAAAGCAAACTCCATTTTGTCTGTGAAGTTATTCGTATATTCGTCAACGGTCATACTCCCCTTCTTCAACATTAGAAATTGGTTTTCTAACTCGAGTACGTTTTAGTCCGAGCAGTACTTGCGCTTGAAGTGCACCAAGAACTTCGACCAAATCAGTTGTAGTGGCTCATTAAGGCTTAGGGTTTTCCCCAAAGTGTTCCACCATCGAGCAGCACTACCCCTAAACTGACGTACTACAAATGTGGTTTATAACTTGCCTTGGCAACCACAAGTTATGAAAGCAAATTCCATTTCTGAGATCCAATCCATTACTCCGATAGGATCTTCTTTTCCAGTGAAGGTAGATGGCTTGCAAGTCATAAAGTCTTTATACTTGCACCCATTTCTCTCCACTCTATCTTCATGGTTATTTCTCCCAACCACAAGCAGAAGGTTCATCCCTGTTGTTCAGCAACATTTGCCTCAATTCCTCTCTCTGTTCAACCATCATGGTCTGAATCATAGCTCGTACTCCAGCCATGGTGATGGGTTAGGTTGCGGCTCCTACTATAGGCACCTGTTCCACCACTTGAGCTTGAGGTTGTTTGTTTCTGTTTAAATTTCCAGCTCCACTCCGAGTTCTTGCCATTGTAATCTATATACTGAATAAGGCGCATTTAGGTCTTTATCCTTGTAAGATATTTCAATTCCCTTATCACTCCAAAACGTTTACATGTTAGTTCTAATCTTGTAATCATACGCTTAGAATCCTACACACACAAGGTTTCCAAATCTGGTCGGCAACAGACCATAGATCCGAACAATTAATGGAATATATGGAAAACATATAGCATTTAGCACATAAAAGCATTTTATGCATCTTTCCTAAAATAAACTATTGCTCGTGTCTTAAATAAGGTAGACACTCATCTCACAATCATCACTTAGCATTCTAAGTTTAAGTCTAGAAATCCTATAATTTATTAATTTGCTTAAACTAATGCTCTGATACCAACTGTGACATCCCCTAATTTCTCGGCCAAAAAAGACCGATTTAATTTGTGCTTTTTAAAATAAAATCAGAGAAATCTTTTTAAAATATGTTGCGGAATTGGTCCCCAAAACAAAACTTGATAAAAGTTTATCAAAACCTTTATTTAAGAAATTTATAGTTTCATTTCATATCAAAACCTCGGGTTGTCATGTTTCGATATAGATTAAAAGTATAAACAAGACATTATAAGCCTTACAACAGTTATTTACAACTACTAGCCTATAATCCAAAAATCTCTCATCGTCCTCTGACTATGCTCGGGGTCCACTACCTGTAATCATAAAAATCTGAGTGGGTCAGGCTTGGGATCCTAGTGAGCATATAGGGATTTCAACCCACAATAATAATAATCTTATTAAGTTCACCAATCAACAATAACCCTGATTACCCATTCCCGTTGTCCTCACTTTATGTCCCTAAACACCTATCACAAGGTACCTAGCCTAAGGAATATCATCGGGACAGACACTACTTCTAAGGGGACTCCTCAGCCATACATGTCCTAAAGGCAACCATGAGGGGGATTGGAGTACGGCAATGAACATTTAGTTCATCAACACCTACAAGTTGCGAACTTGCTAGTCTGCCACTAGACTATCTAGAAAGGTTTGTGGTCGTCATCTATACTCCGCTAGATGACAACAACAACAACAACAACATCGAGGCCTCTCACCATTTTAACACACATCAACTATTTCATCTACCCATGTTCTACCCAATATATTTGTACATAAAACACATATATAGTTTAAAACTTGTATAAAACATCTGTTCAACAGTCACCTCAAATAAACACTTAATATAATTACACATAGCATGTATTTTATAGAAAATACTTCATATCTAGGTGTAAGATGAAAGTGACTACACACTCACATGATTTGATGATAATCGGGCAGCAATTCGTTGCTTAAAACGATCGTTTCTAATAAAACCGGGAGTTTTATTGAGAAACAGGGCTCTGCAAAGGTTGGGCTTCGAAATTGAAAAAAAAAATTCGGGCTTCTAGGGCACTTCGTGGCGTATTCCGGGGCTTGTAATCGATACCGGGGCTTTGGGGGATGTTAAGATGAAAGAAATATGGGTTTAGGGGCTAAAAGTGACAACTTTCCAAAATATAATCGGGAGGTCTCGCACCCTCCTATTTATAGGGGTGAGGCTTCTGATCGGACGGCTGGAAAGAAGCCACGCGGCAACAGATCCGAAGGGGGCAGGTAGCTCGCACGTGGGCTGCGCATGTGAGGGGCTTGCTGGCAGCTCCTAATTGGACCGAGGTCTAGTCCGAACTAGGGGGTCCGTGGCACCATGCGAAACTCGGATGCACAAGGGAAGGGGCACGCGTGTTCCATTATATAGTACTCTCTTGCGAACTAACTATATGATGCAGGAAGCGACTGAAGAACCCAGTCAACAGCCAACTCACCTAAAATCTTGACACCCAACATCCTTAACCTGTCAATGTGTGACTTCTTCTCTCAGACATGTGCACACACAGGTTTCCCATCTTCGTGTTTACTTGCCAAAAGGACTTGAGTTAGCTTAAACTTTTCAAGCCTTCGAACTTGTGGGCCAGGGAGAATAATTGGACGAGGTGGAGGAAGTGAAGCATGATCTTCAGTTCCTCGATCATATCGTGGAATATCATCTTCATTTAGAAAACTTTTTCCGTGGGATTTGGGACGACCGTAGTTAGATTCAGACATCTACAAAACAGGAGAAATTCAAGTTAGTTGATAAGAATCCGTGATGTAACACCCAAATGAGACATCAAGGCTAGGATCCAACACAATACTCTACAACCTAGAAGAGGGATGTCGTAATCTAGTTGTAAGATATTTGAAGGTAGGTAAATGACGATTTACCAATTTCCACCATGAAAAACGAAAAATTAAATTTAAGTTTTAAATGAATTGAAACTCCTAGATCTTTCGAGATTCATTGAAATTTTCAATGGCATGTTTAATCTCGATTATGCCCTTCATTTATGACTGGGATGCCGAGGGTCACAAATAAGGTGTTAATAACCATGCGAATGTACATGGTGCACTCAATGCTACTATCACCTAATCAATGTGCCGGTTAGCCACAAACGCTCCATCGATCTAGGATAAACATCGAGTCACCCTTCGCTACCAATGCCAAACCTAAATGAGTGTGCCGGTTCACCACACACGCTTCACTAACGTCTCAGCAAGGGTACAAAGTGTCATTCCATGGATTAGCATACAATTTCACATTTTGCCTAAAGTAACTATGATTTTGGAATTTGAAAAACATTTAGTTACTTTGTACTTCATTATACTTATAATTGAAGGTTTCTGTCCTATCCTACCCGTTCGGCTAACGACCCTCCACAAGGCAAGAGTACGGTGGGTAAGAGTAGATACCCATTCAATCTCTGTTTTATAGGCAATTTCTGTAAACACCCCTTATAGACCAGCTTCGTGAATGAGGCCTACTAACGGTAAGACTGACTTTTTACTCATATATATATATATATATATATATATATATATATATATATATATATATATATATATATATATATATATATAATATTTGACTTTTAATGTTACATATATATAGTATAAGGTGTATTTTACACTTTTAAAATACTAGGTGCTTTTATTAACTTTCTCTTTTAATTAAACTTTTAATTAACTTAACAAAACCATGTGGGTGTAATTTTAACTTTTCAAAATACAGGGGTTTTAGAATTTAAATATTACATAATTATACTATTAATCAAAATTTTAAATTCCAAAACTTGAGGGCTAGTTTTGAAACATTTCAAAACATTAGGATTTAGAATTTAAGTATTTCAAAATTAAACTTTTAATAAAAAAATTAAATTCTAAAACTTGAGGAAAAGTTTTGAAACTTTTCAAAACATTTGGGTTTAACTATTTAAATTTCAAAGAACAAAACTTTTAAGTTCAAAATTAAACTATAAAACTTAAGGGGAGTAATTTGAAACTATTCAAATAAGGCAATTATCTAATTTTGACCGAGTCAAATATCTTGTAGGATAATTCATCAAATAACTCAAATAATTAAACATAATCTTATAAGGTAACAAATATTTGATTAAATGGTAATTATCTACTATTTTGGTAAGGATATTCACCCAAAATCAATAAAAATCGGATTTTATGAATTAAAAATGTTTATGGTAAGTATCCCAAGTCAAAACAACAAGAAAATCGCCAAAAAAAACGCTGCCAGACCCTTGGACTCACCGAGTCAGAGACTGGACTCGCCGAGTCAGTCAAGCAGAAGGGCAAAAATCGATTTTTTTCAGCCATTAAACTATCAAATAAGCATCAATTCATTAACAAACAACCCTAGGCTCTGATACCACTGATGGGTTTCAAGCAATACATCATTCCTATGGTGTACATGCAACCCCTAATAGCTTTTGGATCTAGTTTGTCTAATGAACATGCAATTGAATATCCAAAGGTATAAACCCTAGATCTATCATATAAGAACTGAAATAAGGGTTTAGTAATAATCTTCGGTTGTTATATAGCAATAACAATCTAATCTTTGGCTTTAGAAAGCTTAGTGCCTCAAGTGTTGCACCTCTAATGGAGTCACAAACACCACTAAGCAACAAGATGAAAAAGAGAAGAGAAAAGAGGCTCCAAAATGTCCAGGAAACCCTAATCCAAGTGTTAGCCATGTTTTTGGTGCCCAAGGGTTCCTTATATACTTAGGCTATTAGGGTTATCCAACAAGGAAACCCTAATTTGACTGCTTAAGTCCTAAGCAGCCCATGGACCCCTTCTGGAACATGCCTTGGATGATTTCTAATGGGCTTCCCCATAGAATTCGTCCAATCAATTATTCCAAGGTGATCTATAACCCAAATGCAATTATCCTATAATTACAATTCAAGTCCCCTAAGTTTAATTAATCTCTTTTAGCCACATAATTAATTCTTGACTAATATTAATTAAACAATATGATTTCTCCTTTAATATATTACTCTCATAATATATTAATAAATCATAATTAAACCTTTCTCTCCTTAATTCATCCTACATATTGTTATGGTGAAGGCAACCCAAAAGGACCATGCTCATAATTGGGTCAAGTACATACCAAAATAGTTATGGACTTAGACACTAATCCAACAGTTGCTAGGGTCGAAAATCACTTCATGTCTTTGCACTGCTTCGTCAAAAACCGAACATCAAGCAAAAAAAGGTGAGTTCATAACACTTGTTTTCGATTTTCATATGATTTTGGGGCAGAATGCAAGTAAAATGTGTAGATTTATGTGTTATATGCACGTTTTGTGTGAATTCTTAGTTTGTTTGGTAATCATGTGTTAGATCTTAGCAAATCTCAAAATTTTAAGTATTATTTATCAAAGATCTATGAACTATGACATTATATACATTACATTATCAAGCCAAAAGTGATTACATGTTTAAGAAACAAAAGAATTCAACAAAAACCTTGTTCAAGGTCAAAATTGTCAAGAAAACAAAAGATAAGGGTAAAAAGTGAAATTTATGTTTTTATAAGGGCCAAACAGGTCCTACATGTATAAAAAGGTATTTTTATGCTAAACATACTTTAAAAAGGGCCAAAAATGAAAATTTAAGCTTAATGGGCCAAAACTTTTGGGCCTCACGGTTTTGGGCCCAATTTGCGAAAAAAAATGAAGTTTTGGGGTTAAAAATGTTATTTGGCCAAAGTTTGAGTCATGAATGTAAATAAACCAAATTTAGAGGTGAAAATAACATTTATTTTCAAATTGGACCAAAAATGTAAGGTTTTCCAAAATTGGGCCAAAAGTGTACACTTTTACAAACAAGGGGCTGAAAATGTATTTTCTACAAAACAGGGTTCTAAATGTAAAAATATAACATTTTGGGTTAAAACCGTAAATTTATAGACATCTGGGACAAAATTGCAAACATTTATAAATTATGGACTAAAGGGCCATTTTACAAAACTTTGGGCCTAATTTCAAAATTTGAGGATTATTGGCCAAAAATGTTGTTTTTACAAAAAGATGATTTTTATCATCAATCTATTGAACTTCGAGCTAAAAAAAACAATAGATTAAAACAAAACGGACAAAATACAACAATAACTATTTATTAGGCCTAATATACACGTTACTTGGCCATTGGACCCTAAGGGCCCAATTAAGTGTATATTGAGCCCAATGTCTTCCATGACGTGTTTATTAGGTGTTGCAACCCACTTACATGTTAATTTGGTCCTAAGTTATGGATTACATGTTTATTGGGCTTTTGTGGCCCATTTACATGCCTATTGGGCCTAAATTACCTTCTTACATGTTATTGGGCATTTGTGGTCTAATTACATGCTAATAGGGCTTAGAATGGAAATTTCACATGTTAGTAGATCGTAACTATACCTTTGCGAAATCATTAAACGTCGTATACTTATATATGTACCTTTCAAATACAAAACATACTACATATACGTAAACATTAAACATAGTACAAAAAGGGGGGTTGAGAATCTAGTGAGACATGTCGGTTGGCACCTCTGAGTGTACAATCGTAGCCTGTAGTTATAATCAGAGTTTCCTGGTAGGAAAGTGGGAGTTTGTGTATAGACGGGCTACCTAGTCATTATCATGCATGGTTATAACGGCTCATATAGGGATTTGATACCAAAAGATTAACCTTTTGAATATAAACTCTTTAATTGTGTCAATGCAAAACGACTTACTTAACGATACAACAATCTAGACGTTGTTATAGAACATAAAATATCAGATTTTATGGAGAAATTATTCATATACATTTATCATTTATTCAAAATATAATGAATCTAATCTACACTCGTATAAGTTATAACTATGAAAATTCACACATGCATTTATACTTGATTTTCACATCATTTTCAGAAATGTTACAGAAAATATCAGATTTTCTTGGTTTTTATGAAAGATACAAAGACTTTTACTCCAACATGCTTATGAACTCACCAACATTATATATGTTGACCGTTTTCATAATAACTTGTATTCTCAGGTAATCGTTAAGCCGGAAGATTTGCAAGTGTGTATGGTTTTGTTTATGTAATAGCATTTATCGTACTTTTAACAATTTGAACTTATGTATTTTAACAATGTACTTGATGTGAACAATGCTAGTTGTATTATGTAATATTGGTGATGATCGTGTTATGATTCATGTATATTCATGGTGATGATTATTCAATTGTTAGTCACACGAGCCCCCGAATGTTTCCGCCGTCTGGTTCGGGGTGTGACAGGTTGGTATCAGAGCAATGTTTATAGTGAACTAGCATATCTAACGATACATGATATGCAACTATAAACACAATGGGACTAAATAACTCTGAACACAATAAAAATTTCACACTTATGTGCGCATATTAGGATAATAACCTAACAATATTTAACAAAAGCTTCTGGAGGAAATTGAACACTATGACTAAACCTGGGCAGTTATGTAGTTATATTAGGGATAAATATAGCCTGGTCAACTATATTTATTCAGAATATGACCAACATGTGTTCGGGAGTAATCACAGCGGGAAATGAATCCAAAAGCCTACCCCAGTCTCCAATAACTCTAGGGAACCCAAACACAAATAATTAAAAATACTATAAGAATAATCAAAACATGACTTGTTCCCGCGCCCCCATGCAGTCACCATGGATGATGATCAGGAAGGGGTACACTTCTACCAAGCGCTAGTGGCTCAAGGAGGGCTTGAGGAGGATCTTTAGGGGGCAAAAGGGGGAGTCGATGATGTTGGACCTGATGAGTACACCGATACCATCTATGAGTTTGAGGGAGCTGACGAAGACATGGAGGAAGATAGGGACGTGAATGAGGCCCATGTCGAACCACCTACCGATGAGGCACCCCAGGACCACCCTTCGGGGAGGATCGTTCTCTGGAAGAAGAGGTCGCCACACTTCGGCAACAGCTATTCACTATGGAGGCACAAGCCGTACAAGCTGAGCAGGAAAGCGATGAGGCCATCAGAGAAATGACCGAGATGGCTTAGTTGTTGGCGCTACATTTTGGGAAATGATTTTGCTACCATATTTACTTCTCCATATGATTAGGATTAGTAGCGTATCTTATTAGTACTAGGATTCGCTTAGGCGTACTATGCTATGTACTATCGACTCTATGTTTAAGTGAATACACTACTCATAGGGTCGTCATGCTGCCAGATTTTATATACTGTACGCCTTTTGGCAAATTTTCATGTATCAAAACTATTCGTATTAATGAAAATGCTTTATGTTTTATCATGACGTTGTTATCTGCTATGTGTTTTACTTCCTTGTTTTATGTCAATGTGTGTAATTACTGAAGTACATGCTATACCCCTAGATTATAGGATCACAACTCGCAAAAACCATAGGCACTCAACATATTTTCATTCCATGACAGAAAGATGCCTCAAAGACCCAACTATGGAAACAATGCAACACTAACCCCACCGAAAATAAACTCGGTTGTATTCCAGGCAGCAGTGTCCGCTGCGGTCACTGAGGCACTTGCACAGATTCGCAATGGAAACAATAGAGAAGGCAACGGGCAGGGAGCTAGAAGCACAAATCAAGGGACAAACCACGGAGCCGCATGACCATGCACCTACAAGGATTTCACCAACACCAAACCTCGGACCTTTAATGGGACAGGAGGCGTCATAGCCCTAAAGAGATGGATTGAGAAAGTAGAGTCTGTTTCGAAATCTGTGGATGTCCGAATGAGTGTAAGGTCAAGTTCGTAGCCTGCACGTTCATTGACCAAGCTCTCTCCCGGTGGAATGGCCACGTAGAGGCCATAACACTCCCAGTGGTGAACGTGATGCCCTGGGAAGAGCTTAAGGAGATGATGTTGGCAGAATATTGTCCTAGAGGTGAGATTTAGAAGATGGAACAAGAGTTATGGAACCTCACGGTCCAAAACTCCAATATGGATGCATACATATCCCAATTTAGTGAGTTATCTCTTCTGTGTCCCAGAATGATCACCTCAGAAGAGAATAAGATTGAAAGGTTTATCTGGGGACTAACTGAACCTATCCAAGGGAATGTCATTGCGGAAAACCCTAAAATGTTTGATAGTGCCAAGAGACTAGCCAAGAAACTGTACGATCATGGCAATAAGAAGGGTGCCAAGACAGTGGTAGCGGAGGTTAAAAAGGAAGAAGAGAATAAGAAGGGGAAGAACAACAAGAGAAAAGAAAAGCAAAACTCGGAATCGTCTAAGAAGCAACAAACAGTGTATGTCCATGCTGCAACACAAGCTACTGCCACACAACATGCTCCAGCCTTATCCACACCAAATGCTTCCAAGCAGTACTCGGGAAATCTCCCCAACCATCATGGGGAGTGTAGAGAGATGAGTTGCACAAGGTGCAATCGGAAAGGCCATACAACGAACTATTGTAGGATTCAGATTCAACAGAACCAGATGACAAACAACAACAACAACAACAACAACAATATCGGAGCTAGCTATACCTATTATAGATGTGGGAAAACTGGGCATATCAGGTGAAACTTCCCCAACGCGAACAATCAATGGACAGGAGCAGTAGGGAGAGTACTGACAATGGGTTAGGGTGAAGCTGTGCATGACCCAACCATTGTCACTGGTACGTTCCTACTTAACAACTTGTATGCATGCATCTTATTTGATAGCAGAGCGAAGCGAAGTTTTGTGAGTAATAAGTTCAAATACTTACTAAAATAACAACCCCAAAAGCTTAATGAAGCCTTCACGATGGACATGGCTAATGGGAAGACTGAATCAACTAAGGATATCTATGTAGGGTGTACACTAACTCTAAACAATCACACCTTCCAAATAAACTTAATGCCTGTAAATATTAGGAGTTTTGATGTGATCATCGACATGGATTAGTTAAGCCCCCATCATGCCGATATTATGTGTCATGAGAAGGCCGTTCGCCTTCATCTTCCAAACAACGAAACCCTAATAATCTAAGGAGATAAACCCGGCATAAACCTTCGCCTTATCTCGAGTATCAGGGCACAAAGGTGTCTACAAAAGAAGAGCTACGCATTCTTTGCTCACGTGGTGGATAAAACCAAAGAGAAAGCGAGCATTCACAACATCCCAGTGGCATGTGATTTCCCAGATGTGTTTCCAGAAGATCTTCCGGGAATACCCCCATAACGATAAATCAAATTCCGAATCGACCTAGTGCCTGGAGCCACTCCAATCGCCAAATCACCTTATAGGTTGACTCTTGCAGAAATGCAAAAATTATCAAGCCAACTGAGCGAACTCCTGAATAAAGGATTTATTAGACCCAACTTCTCACCGTGGGGAGCTCCGGTTCTTTCAATTAAAAAGAAAGACGGATCCTTCAGGATGTGCTTTGACTATAGGGAGTTAAATAAGCTCACCACCAAAAACCAGTATCCACTTACACGAATCGATGATCTATTTGACCAGCTCCAAGGAGCTAGTTACTTTTCTAAGATAGATATGAGATCCGGTTATCATCAACTCAAAGTCCGAGAAGAAGACATTCCTAAGATTGCTTTCCAAACTTGTTACAGTCATTACGAATTTGTCGTGATGCCTTTCGGTCTAACAAATTTCCCCGTTGCATTTATGGACCTCATGAATCGAGTCTGCCGCCCATTCCTTGATAAATTCGTAATCGTTTTCATCAATGATATTCTCGTGTACTCTCGAAGTGAAGAAGATTATAGCCAACACCTCCGACAGATTTTAGAAACCTTACAGGCTGAAAAACTGTATGCAAAACTCTCCAAGTGAGAATTTTGGCTCTGCAGTGTAAATTTTCTGGGCCATGTAGTCAGTCAAGAAGGAATACACGTGGACCCCTCCAAGATCAAAGCAATCGAAAGTTGGGCAATTCCGGCAACACAAACGAAAATTCGCCAATTCTTGGGTCTCGCTGGCTACTATCGAAGATTCATTCAGAACTTCTCCAAGATAGCCAAACCCCTCACCACATTGACTTAGAAAGGCGTACCTTTCAACTGGACTGAGAAGCAAGAAACTGCCTTCCAAATCTTGAAGCAAGCCTTCTATAGTGCTCCAGTGCTATCCTTACCGGAGGGAACCGAGGACTTCATAGTTTACTATGATGCTTTGAATCAGGGTTTAGGTTTTGTCCTTAAGCAACTTGGGAAGGTAATTGCTTACGCATCCAAACAACTAAAAATGCATGATGTAAATTACACCACGCATGATCTCGAACTGGGGTCAGTGGTCTTCTCCTTAAAGATTTGGAGGCACTACCTATATGGTACCAAGTGCACCATCTTTACAGACCACAAGAGATTCCAACACATTCTAAATCAAAAGGAACTAAACATGAGGCAATGGAGATGGGTTGAAGTGTTAAATGATTATGAGTGTGAAATCAAATACCATCCAGGCAAGGCTAACGTAGTAGTTGATGCCTTGAGCCAAAATGAGTATTCAAGTCGTCGTGTGAAGACCTTGTCAATCACCATCCAATCTAATCTAGCCTTACAAATCAAGGAAGCCCGGTTAGACGTATTGAAGCCAGATAATGTCGCCAGTGAATCGCTACGAGGAATGGAGAAGGAGCTCGAAGTCAAAGACGACGGAACCTACTACTTCATGAATAGAATTTGGATTCCTAAAATTGGGGGATTTAGCGAGGTAGTCATACATGAAGCCCACAAGATGCGATATTCTATTCATCTGGGGTCAGACAAAATGTATTTAGATATCAAGCAACAATATTGGTGGACTAATATGAAGGCAGAGATAGACACTTTGTGGGCAAGTGTCTTGCTTGCGCCAAGGTGAAAGTGGAATACCAAAAGCCCTCGGGACTGCTACAACAACCAGTGATACCCGAGTGGAAATGGGAAAGGATTACTATGGACTTCGTGACCAAATTTCCAATGACAGCAAATGGACTAGATGTTGTCTGGGTAATTGTCGATAGATTAACAAAATCCGCTCATTTCCTGCCAATAAAAGAGTCCTACATGATGGCAAAGCTGACTCGAATCTACCTCAAGGAAGTTGTGAGACTCCATGGAGTGCCAGTATCTATTATCTCGGATCGAGATAGCAGATTTACTTCAAGATTCTGGCAATCTCTTTAGAAGGCAATGGGAACAGAGCTGGATATGAGCACCGCCTACCACCCATAGACGGATGGTCAGAGTGAGCGTACCATCTAGACACTCAAGCATATGCTCCGAGCTTGCGTGATTGACTTCGGAAAATCATGGGATGCCCATTTGCCTCTGATCAAATTCTCTTATAGCAACAGTTACCATACGAGCATCAAGGTTGCTCCGTTCGAGGCTCTCTATGGTCGTAAATGTAGATCGCCCCTAAGTTGGGTTGAGGTGGGTGACATGCAACTGGCAAAAGGGAAATCGTCAGCCAGTGATCTTACAGGACCCGAAATCTTTTGTGAAACAAATGAGAAGATAGTCCAAATCAAAGCTCGACTTCATGCATCGCGAGACCGACATAAGACCTATGCTGACAAGCGGCGAAAGCCACTAGAATTTCAAGTCGGGGATCGTGTGCTATTAATGGTCTCTCTATGGAAATGAATGATACGATTTGGGAAGAGAGGAAAATTGAACCCGCGGTACATTGGACCGTTCGAGATTCTTGCCCAGATTGGTCCAGTGGCTTATAAGCTACAGCTACTCGCCGAGCTTACCAACGTACACCTGGTGTTCCATGTCTCGAATCTGAAAAAGTGTCTATCAGATGAAACCCTTGTCATCTCGTTGGAAAATATTAAGTTAAACGAAAACCTCTTGTTCGTCGAAGAACCAGTGGAGGTTATGGATAGGGAGGTGAGTCCCATTCACTTATTGTAAAACATGTACTATAAGTAAATCTCACTCAATGCTCATTTAGATTCATCAATTATGTTCATCAAAGAGTCTGAAAACCCTAAGAATCCCGGTTTAGGTCCATACTGGACTAAGAGTTCCTTATTGGGCCTAATGGACCAATAAGCACCCAATTCAACTTTATTGGACTTAGAAGCCCTAATTGGATCCTAATTGGACCTAATTCATAAATCTAAAATATTTTGGACCATTTGGGTCTAGAATGATTCATTCTAACCATAATGGGCCTTATTGGGGCATAGCTTATCCAATTAACCTTAGTGAGCCATAAGCCTATTCTTTTATTCTATTTGGGCCGTGAATGCTTCCAAAAGCCCAATGGGCCGAAATTTTTTATGTTTAGGATCCAAATATCCAAACTAAAGTTAATAGTACCAAGCTACTCCACCCTTTCTTCTTGGCCCAAAATCTCGGCCCATGTATAAACAAATAAAAAAGGAAAAGAAGAGAATGGGGGGGGGTTGACTTTGGAGGTGCCACCTCCATTTTGTTCATCATATATCCATGCAAAGACCCCCATACATCCAAGCTAGTCACCTCACCACTTCTCTCCCCTCTCCTCTTCTACTCTCGGTTGAGAGCCAAAACACACACACACTTGAAAATTCTCACCAAACCTCTCAAAATCATCCTCATCCTTCCTCCAAGATCTCAAAATTTTGCTAGGGTTCTAAGGATTCTTCTTGAATCCATTCAAATCTTTGGTAAGTTATTGTTAACCACAAGTATCTTCTTTCATCTTAATATGAAAAACTCCTTCTTACATGGTTTTTATTCCATGATCACACCTTAGAAGCTCCATAAGTTCGAGATCTACTCAAGGGAGTTGCTAGGGCCAAAAATCACTTCATCGCTTTCTACTTCTTCTTCAAAAACCGAACATCAAGAAAAAAGGTGAGTTCATACACCTATGTTATTGGTTTTCAAATGATTTTGGGGGAGAATGCAAGTAAAATGTGTAGATCTATGTGGTATATGCATGTTTTGTGTAAATTCTTAGTTTGTTTGGTAATAATGTGTTAGATCTTAGCAAATCTCGAAATTTTAAGTATTATTTATCAAAGATCTATGAACTATGACATTATATATATATTACATTATCAAGCCAAAAGTGATTACATGTTTAAGAAACAAAAGAATTCAATAAAAACCTTGTTAAAGGTCAAAATTGTCAAGAAAACAAAAGATTAGGGTAAAAAGTGAAATTTATGTTTTTATAAGGGCCAAACAGGTCCTACATGTATAAAAAGGTATTTTTATGCTAAACATACTTTAAAAAGGGCCAAAAATGCAAATTTAAGCTTAATGGGCCAAAACTTTTGGGCCTCACGGTTTTGGGCCCAATTTGCAAAAAAAAAAAAAATGAAGTTTTGGGGATAAAAATGTTATTTGGAAAAAAGTTTGAGTCATAAATGTAAATAAACCAAATTTAGAGGTCAAAATAACATTTATTTTCAAATTGGACCAAAAATGTAAGGTTTTCCAAAATTGGGCCGAAAGTGTAAACTTTTACAAACAAAGGGTTGAAACTGTATTTTCTGCAAAACAGGGTTCTAAATGTAAAAATATAACATTTTGGGTTAAAACCATAAATTTATAGACAACTGGTACAAAATTACAAACTTTTATAAATTATGGACTAAAGGGCCATTTTTACAAAACTTTGGGCCTAATTTAAAATTTTGAGGATTATTGGCCAAACACGTCATTTTTACAAAAATATGATTTTTATCATCAATCTATTAAACTTCGAGCTAAAACAAACAATGGAATAATACAAAATGAATGAAATACATCAACAATTATTTATTGGGCCTAATATACACGTTACTTGGTCATTGGACCCTAAGGGCCCAATTAAGTGTATATTGAGCCCAATGTGTTCCATGACGTGTTTATTGGGTCTTGTGACCCAGTTACATGTTAATTTGGGCCTAAGTTATGGACTACATGTTTATTGGGCTTTTTTGGCCCATTTACATGCCTATTAGGCCTAAATTAGCCTCTTACATGTTATTGGGCCTTTGTGATCTAATCACATGCTAATAGGGCTTGTTAGTAGGCCGTAACTATACCTTTGTGAAATCATTAAACGTCATATACTTATACATGTACCGTTCGAATACAAAACATACAACATATACGTAAACATTAAACATACTACAAAAAGGGGGTTGAGAATCTAGTAAGACATGTTGGTTGGCACCTCTGAGTGTTCAATCGTAACCTATAGTTATAATCATAGTTTCTTGGTAGGAAAGCGGGAGTTTGTGTATAGATCTATACGGGGTGATCCCCCACGCCTTAGTTGTTCGTTACAGCTAGACTAGGCCAGTCTAGGGCGACAAAATCCTTAGCAAGACCGACATTTGGAAAAATACCAAGATAGGTGACCTAGTGATTATCATGCATGGTTATAACGGCTCATATAGGGATTCGATACCAAAAGATTAACCTTTTGAAGTTAAACTCTTTAATTGTGTCAATGCAAAACGACTTACTTAACGATACAAGAATATAGACGTTGTTATAAAACAGAAAATATCGGATTTTCTGGGGAAATTATTCATATACATTTATCATTTATTCAAAATACATTGAATCTAATCTATACTCATATAAGTTATAACTATGAAAATTCACACATGCTTTATACTTGATTTTCACATCATTTTTAGACATTTTACAAAAAATATCGGATTTTCTGGGTTTTTATGAAAGATACTAAGACTTTTACTCAAACATACTTATGAACTCACCAACATTATATATGTTGACCGTTTTCAAAATAACTCGTATTCTCAGGTAATCGTTTGGCTATGCTAGCTTGAATAAGATGCGTGGGGGTGGCCCGTTTGGTTACGCTAGCTTGGGTGAAACCCGTGAGCGAGGCTCGTTTGGCTATGCTAGTTGGAGTGAGAACCGTGGGTAAGGCCCGATTGGTTATGTTATATTGGATGAGCAGACCTTTTGGACATTTGGAGTTTTGCTTAGGGCATGTGGTACTGGTGGTAAGTCCATAGGCTAGTAATGGAACCTTGGCAAGATAAACATGATCTGCATTGTTAAGAATTGAGCGGAATAAATGGTGTCACGGTGTGTCGTGAATCTGTATTGTATAACTCATGAGGGTGGGACCCGATAGTGACTGGTAGGGTTTGGACACTAGAGCAAGTTTGGAATAGGGAAGACCAACGATCATCGGATTGGATCTCTGTAACAGATAGGCTAGGGTAGCCTTTATCGGTTACACTCTTGGACGGAGTCTTTATGTGCGACAGTGTGTGAGTTTCTTAGTATCAATAAACTGGTAAAGATTCTACATTGCAGTTTATTAAAGGACCAACATGGAATTAGGGGATCTCTGATAGATCGAATATGCGAATTCTTGGTTATCAGGATGTGAGTTATGTATTGGTGTGGCACCAATGGTAGATGTGGTGAGAGTGACCCTTGTTTAAGGTTCAAGGTTAGCGGCATCGGAGAGCGGTTAGGGATTATGTTTTTCTAGTTATCGATAAGATGATTAAGGGTCAGAAAGATTTGTTTCGGTTAGGGTTGCGAATTGGAGTTATTATTGATGTGGTATAGGATGGTTCTGTCTACCTGGGAGTCAGAAATGGTATAGGTTTTTTTAGTTTTCGGGCATTACAGTTGGATCGTCTTTTGGTAGTTGAGGGCAGAGTGTTAAGGTTCATTCTTCATCAGGGTATGTGATCTTTGCTAAGATTGGGGTTGATAAAAGTGTTGGAAGGCTGTCGTCTATATATGATGACTTCTAAGTCCTAATCGAAGTTTAGGAAGTTATGGTGTGGTCGTCTAGTGTGTCAGAGTAAGTTATAAGGAATGATTTCGAGGAATAAATATAATTTAAGTGGGGGAGAGTTGTAATCCCCATTTTCCAAGATGGACTGGTTTATGGCATTATAGAGTCAAAAGCTTGGTCTTTAGGGAAACCCAGGTGTCACGACGTGACCATTGAGAGGTCACGATGTAGCCATTAAAAGGTCACAATGTGACAAGCCAAAAGTGTAGAACGCGTATCGGTATTGTGCTCATGACATGACATATAGATGGTCACAACGTGAGGAAGGCTACAACCAAAGCCCATGATATTTTAGGGTTTCCTTTGTATTTAAACCCCATTATCTTGATTTTAGGGTTCTTTATCAGCCCCCATCACCCTCAAACCTTAGAAAACCTTAACCATAATCCCACTTGGTGGTTATTGGCTCATTTTGGTGCTTTAGGTAGTTTGAAAAGGAAGAAGAAGAATTCTAGAGTGTTGATCCAACAAGGAAACCTCATCATCTTCAACTTGTATACATTCTAGACCTTTGTAAGATCCAAGATTCAACCTTATGCTCCTAAGTTTCTAGATGAGCTGGGTTGATATTATGGGCGGCTGGCTTTGACTTTGACAGTTTACTTGATGACTCGGGTTGATTTTGGTCACGATTGTTGGAATTGATGGTTTTCTTAGATTACTATAAAAATGCTCAAACATAAAATCACTTAACAATTAAGATTGGGCAGATGCAACCTAATAGGATCTATGTCTACACATTAAAGCAACATACTTTGAATAAGTATCCAAAGGATTTTTGTGGGTAGCCAGGTAAAATACATCTCTCTTGGCTCTATGTTTGAGTTTGCCATGAGTCTTTCATCTTATGATAGCTTCACAACCCCATGCCTTGACATGTGCGAGCGAGGGTGCTTTCCTTGTCTACATCTCATGACGTGTTTTGACAACCTTCTTAGTTGGAACAAGATTTAGGATATGAGCAGTTTTTACTAAAGCATATCCATAGAAATTATTGGAACAGAAGATCGATTCGTCATGGAATGAACAATATCAAGTAGGGTTGGATTACTCCTATCAACCACACCATTAAGTTGTGGCGTTCTGGGAGGAGTCAATTGTGAAACAATTCCACATTTCTTGAGACAGTCGTGGAACTCAATACTAAGACAATATCCACCTCTGTCAGATTGAAGCATCTGTATCATCCTATCTAAATGATTCTCAACCTCGTGCTTAATCTCTTTGAACTTTTCAAAGATTTTTATTTATGTTTGATTAAGTAGATATAACCATATCTACTATAATCATCCGTTAATATCATGTAGTATTGATTTGCATCCCTTGTAGCAAGTCTAAGGGAACCACATACATCAGTATGTATGAGATTCAACAATCCTTCACCTCTTTCACATGTTCCAGTGAAAGGCGATTTTGTCGTCTTGCCCAAAAGACAAGACTCACATTCGTCATCTGATCTAAGGTCATATTATTCCAACACTCCATTTAGGATTTGGGAGATGTGTTTCTTGTTAATGTTCCCAAGATGACAATGCCACAAGCATGCTTTGTCTACACTATTAGAAGAATCAATATGAAATACACTATTGCCTAAGCAATCAACACATACCACAGTTTCATAAAAACCGTTACAAGGTAAAACTTAAAACATAAAGACACCATTCTATATACCATAATTGAACCATTTTCACATTGTCTTAACAAATGCATGAAATGAAATAATGTTTCGTGCCATTTCCGAAGAATAGCAGTAATTAATCAAATCTATTCCAACAGCACTAGAAGCCCCCTACGTCCCAATCTTGGTGACAGGTGAAGAACGCCTATTCCCTATAACTAGGTTGAGCTTCCCAACTCTATTTCCTCACTTCCGATTAGACCCTACAATTAGAGCAAATGTGAAAAGCACATCTCGTATCAAGGACCCAAGAATGAGAAGGTTCCCTCATTCAAAACTTGAAGGTACTTTGGGAAGCTTCTTCTCCAATGCCCTTTCTTGCCACAATGGAAGCAAGTGGTCTCCTTTGGGTCACTAATAGTTGGAACATCAAAGTTGGGCTTTTCCTTTGACCCATTGCCATATGATCGAACATGGGCCTTGCCCTTCCAATTTGATTGAGAATAGGCGTTCTTCTCCTTTCGTCTATTCAACCCAATGGCCAGTACAAGAGAACTTGTAGCTGAAGGGACATGATTTTTCTTCATCCCTGATTCAGCAATTTGCAATAAGTTGTGGAGTTGGGTCAATGTCATTTCCGTGTTTTTCAAATGATAAGTCAGTATGAACTGATCATAACTAGGAGTCAGGGAATTTAGGACCATCTTAATGTCCAACTCCTTGTCAAACGACACATTGATCTTTTCTAGCCGCTCTACCTATCTCCGCATTCTTTGCATGTGAGCGCAAATAGATTTTCCTTCCTTCAACTTGCATGCCATAAGAGACTTGACCATTGCATAATGTTCTTGCCTAGACTTTTTGTGAAACTTTTTAGCAAGGTCAAGGCACATCTCATAGGGCTAGTAGTCCTCATAGAACTTCTAGAGTTCTAGCGTGATGGTGGCAAGCATGATGCAAACAACATTGTGTTGGATATAGTGTCTAAGTCCATAACTATATTTGGTATGTACTTGACCCGATCCGGCATGGTCTATTTGGGTTGCACTTCACCCGAACAATTTGTGGATAATCTTTTGAGAATAGTACAAGTTATGATTTATTAATATATTATAAGTTCTAATATATTAATATAAGATCATATTATTTAATTAGTAATGCTTATTTGGAATGGGCTAGGCTTGCATGGAAAAGTCCATGGATACTCCATGGAGCTTTAACCCATGGATCTCATGGAAATGAAGAGACATGGGTATTAGGGTTTACATGGATGTAACCCTAATCCACCACACTATATAAAGGAGGCTTTGGTTCTTGAAATCACACGAGTTGACACTTGTTGAGGTGAGGGCCGATTTCAAGATAGTAGTGACTATTATCTCAAATTCCAAGTTTGTGGTGATTTGTGATTTCCATTTGAGGCATCCACACTATTGGTGCTAGGCTCTAAAACTCCAAGCAATCAACTACTACTACAAGGTAAGTATTTCTACTAACTTCATTTGATTCATGTTCCCCATGCCATGCTAGTTAGGATATGAACCTTGGAAAACTAATTATTTGCATGTATCTTAGACAAACATAGATCCAAGGTTTATTAGGGTTGCATGTACACTTAGGAAGTGTTAGAATGCTCAAAACCCATCAGTGGTATCAGAGCCTAGGCTTGTTTGTTTGATACTTGATGCAATATATTGGAAAAAGTCGAAAAACTTGCTGTCTGCCTGATGAACTTGCCGAGTCCATGGGGGGACTCGCCGAGTTCATGTGTATCTTCAACCTACTCGCCGAGTAGGTTCAGGCACTCGGCGAGTAGGAGCCACAGAGTGCAGATTTTCGACTTTAGTTGCTGGAAATGGACTAGAAACATTACCCTAAACTGTTTTGGTACTTGAAAACTTGTTTTAGATGGTGTAATGTCTTTGCTAATCCATTTACAACAACTAGTTATCAAAATTACAAAGTTTTAAGTGTAATTTTTTTTTGATTAATGAAAGTGTTCATATTCATGTTCTTGATCTTATGATGATTACATGATCATAGGAATTATTTATAACCTATGTGGTAGATTAATACTTGATCATAATGTGTTTTAATGGAGTCCATAACTTGTCCTCAAGTTATGGAAAACCAAGAGTCACACTTGAATTAAAACCATTAAAAGAACACAAGAGTTAGAAAAATGAAGAATCTTCATTTTATTACTCTATTTAACTCATAAGTTAAAAGAAATGAAAAGTTTTGAAAGTTTACAAAACTTGCCCTCAAGTTTTGGAACAAGTAAAGTCATATTAACAACTTTAGTTCCAACCCTCAGAATTTTAAAAGTTAAAATTCAACCCTTATACTTATAGTATTATGATTTAATAATTATATATATATATATATATATATATATATATATATATATATATATATGTATAAGAACAAAGTCGTCTTACCGCTAGTACGCCTCATTCACGAAGCCGATCTATAAGGTGGGTATAAGGTTGTTGCCTATAAAATGGCAACTTAATGGGTGTCCACTCTCACCCACCGCTTGCTTGACTGGTGGAGGGTCGTTAGCCGAACGGGTAAGGCAAGGACTTATAAATTCTCATTAAAAGTATGATGAATATTATAAAGTAACTAAATGTTTTATTAAATTCCCAATCTTAGTTACTTTAGGAAAAATGTGAATAAGGTGCTAATCCATGAAATTACACTTTACACTTTGTCTAAGTTGTTACTGGAGCGTGTGTGGTTAACCGGCACACTAACTTGGACTTAACAAGGTAGGTAAAGGGTGACTTAATATTTATCATAGTATCGATGGAGCGTGTGTGGTTAACCGGCACATCGATTGAGGGGTAATTTATTAAGGGTACCAAGTAATTTGCATGGTTACTTCACACCTCGTTTTGTGATCCTCGGCATCCCAGTCACAAAACTTGGAGGGCACACTCGAGATTGAAACATGCCTTTGAAAAGTTCATTGAATCTCAAAAGAATTTAGGAGTTTCTAAGAACCAAATTAAATATTTTAATATTTCAACTTTGGTGGAAATTGGTGAATCGTCATTCACCTTCCTTTCAAATATGTTATTACTTAGATTACGACATACCTCTTCTAAGTATAATATATTATGATTGGGTCCTAGCCTTAATACTATATTTGGGTGTTTTATTAAGGACTATCTCTATATCTAAACTAATCCTTCTTTCTTCTTTTATCAGATGTCTGCAAACAACGCTGCTTCTGGCTCTAATCCTAGTGGCTCCTTTTCTCTTATGAACTTGTGTGGGAAAGTCACTTTTGATGGATCCAACTTTAATGAATGGATCAGAAACATCATAATGATTACTGGCTACGAGGACAAGGAATATGTCCTTGATAAGGAGCTTAAGGAGATTGATGAGACAGTTGCTACTCCTCAAGAGATCGCTAAGTTTAGGGCACATGAAAGGGATGCCACCAAAGTGGCATGCATCATGATGGTCACTATGACTGCGGATCTCCAAAAATCCTATGAAGATTTCTACCCCTATGAGATGCACCAAGACTTGATGGAAAGATACCATCAAAGTGCTCGTCAAGAGAGGTATGAAATCTTCTCCTCCATGATAACAACTCGCATGAAGGATGGTGAACCCATCACGGGCCACATGCAAAAAATGCAAAGATTTGTGGACCGTTTGCTGAAGCTAAATGTGAACTTCCCTGAGGAGCTTGCAATAGATATCATTTTGCACTCCTTACCTTCATGTTATGATCAATTCCGCATGACATACCACATGAACAAGGAAGAGGTCACTCTCAACAAACTTCAAGGACTCTTAAAGACCACGGAAAGTGGTCTTAAGGGTAAGGCAGTTGTAACTACTCCTACTCCTACCAACTCCGCCCCTGTCTTGGCAATCGGGAAAGGACGAGCGAAGAAGAGAAAGAGTTCTTCGAAGGGTACCAAGGTTAGGACCCTTGATGGCTCTTCTTCAATTGGAACCAAGAAAGGTTTCATCACTCTTTCTTCTGACCCAAAAGAGGCTGAATGCTTCAATTGCCATGAAAAGGCACATTGGAAGCGGAACTGCCCAAAGTATCAGCAAGATGTGAAGGATGGGAAAGTTAAACCCAACCATGCAAGTATTTACACTATCATTTCTAATAACTCACCCAATTCTAACTCTTGGGTCCTTGATACCGGTTGTGGTATTCATATTTGTTGTGACTTGCAGGGACTAAGAAGAAGTGAGAATGTGGAGCAAGGAAGGACAAACTTAATCATGGGGAATAGGAAAGTTACACCTGTCACCAAGATTGGAGTTTATACTTTTTCGCTAAGTAGTGGGTTAAATTTAGATTTGAATAAATGTTGTTATTCGCCAGAAATGGCAAGAAACATTATTTCCTTTCATGCATTGTATAAACAAGGTTTCACCTTTTCATTTGATAATGAAATTGGTTCGATTAATGCTTTCTTTAATAATGTTCTTTATTTTAAAGCAGTACCTTGTGATGGCGTGTATGAAACTGTATCTGTGGTTGATAACTTAGGAAATAATGTGTTGTGTATTGATTCTGTTAATAATAATAACTTGGATAAAGCATCATTATGACATTGTCGTCTTGGACATATAAGCAAGAAACGCATAGGCCAACTCCAAAAGGATGGAGTCTTGGAGTCGTTTGACCTAAAGTCAGATGATAGTTGCGAATCATGCTTACTTGGAAAAATGACAAAGTCACCCTTCACAGGCTCTTGTGAGAGGGGTGAAGGTTTGTTGGACCTTGTACACACGGATGTGTGTGGACCATTCAAACATGCCACAAGGGATGCTAATCGTTATTATTTGACTTTTACTGATGATTACAGTAGATATGGATATGTCTACTTAATCAAGCATAAGTCAGAGACTTTCGAAAGGTTTAAGGAATTTAAACAGGAAGTCGAGAATCAATTGGGCAGGAACATTAAGATGCTTCGATCCGATCGAGGTGGTGAGTATCTTAGTTCAGAGTTCCTCGACTATCTTAGGGAATGTGGGATTGTCTCACAATTGACACCTCCCAGGACACCACAGTTGAATGGTGTAGTTGAGAGGCGTAATCGAACCTTGTTGGATATGGTTCGTTCCATGATGAGTCGAGCTACGCTACCAATCTCATTTTGGGGGTATGCCTTAGAGACTGCCGCCCATATTCTTAATCTAGTCCCTACAAAGAAAGTTGCCAAAACTCCTCACGATATGTGGACTGGTAAAGTACCTAAACTAGACCACATCAAGATTTGGGGTTGCGAGGCTTTTGTGAGGTGCGAGACTCATGACAAGCTAGAACCCCGAAGCGAGAGGTGTATTTTCATCGGCTACCCACAAAGATCCTTTGGTTACCTCTTCTACAGACCTAGTGATAATGTGGTCTTTATAGCAAGAAGAGGAGTCTTTCGAGAGAGAGAGTTTATAAGCCAAGGAGACAGTGGGAGGAAAATTGATCTTGAAGAAATTCAAGAGTCAAGTGGTGAAGGAACTTCAAACACTAGCCCTCAACTTGAGGAGGAAACTCCTGTTGAGCCAGTTGACGAGTCTGTACCTCTGAGGCGTTCCACCAGAGTTAGGAATGCACCTAAGCATTACTATGGTTTCCATATTACTGCAGAAGGTGAGACACTTATTAGTGATGAGACACTAGTAGGTCTGGATGAACCTAACAGCTACGCGGAAGCCATGGCAGGCCCTGAGGCTGCTAAATGGAAAGAGGCTATGGATAGCGAGATACAATCCATGTATGACAATCAAGTTTGGAACTTGGTTGAGAATGTACCAAGTCGTAAGACTATAGGGTGCAAATGGATCTTCAAGAAGAAGACCGACATGGATGGTAATGTACACACTTATAAGGCACGACTGGTTGCAAAAGGTTATTCTCAAACTCCGGGAGTTGATTATGATGAAACCTTTTCACCAGTGGCCAAGATAAAATCTATTAGGGTTCTGTTAGCCATTGATGCATTTCATGACTATGAAATATGGCAAATGGATGTCAAAACCGCTTTCCTTAATGGAAAGTTGGTTGAAGATGTTTACATGGTTCAGCCAGAGGGTTTTGTCAGTACAGACTACCCTAATAGAGTGTGTAAACTCAAGAAATCCATTTATGGATTGAAACAGGCACCTTGCAGATGGAATCTTTGCTTTGATGAGAAAGTCAAGGAATTTGGCTTTTCAAGGAGTGAAGATGAATCTTGTGTCTATATCAAGGCAGTGGGAGCATAGTCAGCTTTTTGGTACTGTATGTGGATGACATACTACTCATAGGAAATGACATCCCAACCCTGCAGGAAGTAAAGTCATGGCTTGGGAAGTGTTTCGCTATGAAGGACCTTGGTGAAGCTGCCTATATTCTAGGGATAAGGATTTTGAGAAACAGGAGTAAAAGACTAATTGGACTTAGTCAAAGCACCTATGTGAACAAAGTGTTGAAAAGATTCAACATGCATAACTCCAAGAAAGGTGAGTTACCCATTCAGAGTAATGCCAGATTGAGTAAGACACAAAGCCCTAGTACTGAGGCTGAGATAGTAGAAATGAGTCGACTACCTTATGCTTCAGCTGTAGGATCGATCATATATGCTATGACGTGTACTCGACCTGATGTAGCCTTTGCTTTGAGCATGGTTAGCAGGTATCAGGGGAACCCTGGCAAGGCACACTAGACTGCGGTAAAGAATATCCTCAAGTACCTACGGAGGACTAAGGACTGGGTCCTTACCCTCAGTGGGAGTGATGACTTGAGAGTTGTAGAGTATAGTGATGCTAGCTTCCAGACTGATAGGGATAATTTCCGCTCTCAGTCGGGCTGGGTCTTTACCTTAAACGCAGGAGCAATCACTTGGAAGAGTTCCAAGCAGGAGACAGTGGCTGATTCCACTTGTGAATCAGAGTATATAGCAGCAAGCGAGGTAGCAAAGGAGGCCATATGGCTAAAGAACTTCATCGGAGACCTTGGAGTTGTACCATCTATAAAGGAGCCAATAGAGATTTTCTGTGACAGCAATAGTGCGGTTGCCTTAGCCAAGGAACCAAGAGATCATGGGAGATCCAGACACATTGACAGAAAATATCACTTCATCAGACATCGAATAGAAGAAGGAATCCTCGTGGCAAAGAGGGTATCATCGGATGAGAACCCAGTAGATCCCCTCACGAAGGGACTGAGTAGGGTTAAGCATCTCCAGCATGCTCGGAGCATAGGGCTGAAGGATGATATAAGTTTTAGTAGTTAGATAAATTATGAAATTTGTAAAGTGTAATTGACATTAGATGATGAATAAAAAGTGTTTTATTTATGAGTAAAGTGTTGCTATCTCTTGTCGATCGTTTACTTTATTTCTTTTTGCATGTTTTGACTTTCAGAATAATTATGTTTGGTATATCATATTATTCAAACCTCCACAGTCGGTCATATGTCGGAAGTAGGTATGAATCAAGACTGTCATGATTGGTTGCAGAGGTCTAAGGTGTTGGACATGGCTACAACAATCATGAGTGCTCATAAGTTCTGAGCATTGGACTCAACCCACGCTCACTGGAATCACTTCATGGAATTTTATCTCGAGTGATCGTGAGACGGTAATATCATATAAGTCTTCAAACCTAGAGATATGATTTGTTACTTACGAGTTGGTTATGCATTGATTGTACGAAAACGCATTGGTAACTCGATGTTATAAAACGTGCCTTTGTGTGTAATTCAATGAGTGGTAGAACAAACATATGAGTCGAAGTTTATCTGTTCCTTCTAGGATTAGAAGCGATATATGGGCCCTTCGATGATTTTGTTTTGACCTATGTACCGGGCCCGGTCAGAACTAAATTGTTGTGTTCAGTTAAGTTCTATGTCAAACAAATCGGAAATCGGGAAACAAATGCTAGACAATAAGTAAGACCATGTTCCATGTATTTGTCCGGCTGATATCTAGAATAGAGGATTATATGATCACTTATCTAAATGGCGCATTCTAGTTAAACAGAGTTTAAAGAGCTACGATTGCTGATCGGTTCCTGAAGTCATACTTGCAACTATAGTTATTAGACTTATCCAAGTGGGAGACTGTTGGATATAGTGTCTAAGTCCATAACTATATTTGGTATGTACTTGACCCGACCCGACATGGTCCATTTGGGTTGCACTTCACCCGAACAATTTATGGATAATCTTTTGAGAATAGTACAAGTTATGATTTATTAATATATTATAAGTTCTAATATATTAATATAAGATCATATTATTTAATTAGTATTGATCTATAATTAATCTAGGATTAATTTAGAGATCAAAGATATTACTAATTAAATATGGGCTTCTATATTTATATAGTGTGGGCTAATGCTTATTTGGAATGGGCTAGGCTTGCATGGAAAAGTCCATGGATACTCCATGGAGCTTTAACCCATGGATCTCATGGAAATGAAGAGACATGGGTATTAGGGTTTACATGGATGTAACCCTAATCCAGCACACTATATAAAGGAGGCTTTGGTTCTTGAAATCACACGAGTTGACACTTGTTGAGGTGAGGGCCGATTTCAAGATAGTAGTGACTATTATCTCAAAGTTGCAAGTTTGTGGTGATTTGTGATTTCCATTTGAGGCATCCACACTATTGGTGCTAGGCTCTAAAACTCCAAGCAATCAACTACTACTACAAGGTAAGTATTTCTACTAGCTTCATTTGATTCATGTTCCCCATGCCATGCTAGTTAGGATATGAACCTTGGAAAATTAATTATTTGCATGTATCTTAGACAAACATAGATCCAAGGTTTATTAGGGTTGCATGTACACTTACGAAGTGTTAGAATGCTCAAAACCCATCACATTGGTGGCATCATCAGAATGCTTGTTGAGAGCAGTTATTTCTTTAGCGGTAACAGTGGATTCATTGATTTCAACAAAAGGCTTTTCGAGAACATATTCCTTGTTCTCGTAACAAAAAGTCATCTTTATATTCCTCATCCACTCCATGTAGTTTCGACCAACGAGCTTCTCTTTTGACAGAATCAATAAGAGAGTGATGCTAGAGTTTTGAGTGAAGGATTGAGCAGGAGCATCACCGTTTCCAGACATCTATAATAGTTTTAGTTAGTTGTTAAAATCCTTAATATTTTAACCAATATTAATATTCAAGGCTAAGGTTGGACCTTGTATGTTTCAATAGGTGTGTCATAGCATCTGTTGCGGGGCTTTGAGCTATGGTTTAGCTGATTCATGAGTCACGTGAGTCTTTTCACTATAATGTGTAGGATGTTAGCTGTGTTTGTGACTCTTGCATGTGTATGTTGGGTTGGGCCTATTTATTTATATGTTGGGTTGGGCCCATTTATTGTATGTTAGGTTGGGCCATTTGTTATATATTGGGCTAGGCACATCTTTATGTATGTTGGGTTGGGCGCATTTGTATGTTATACTGCGCCCATTTATTATAAATGTTGTGTTTGGCCCATTAAAATGAGTGGGTTAGGCTCATTTGTGTATTAGGCTGAGCCTATTTCTATGGTATGTGGTATTTTGGGGAACTCACTAAACTTTATGCTTACAGTTTGTGGTTTAAACATTTTTAGGTACCTTCAGTTCCAAAGGGAAAGGCATGACATGACTGCATAACATCTCCTTATGATTTCCGCATCAATGATTATTTTACTCTGATGATTTTGATACATTTTATTCTAATTGATTTTGAGACACGTGATGTATGGATTAATGATTTTAAAAATGAAAAAAAAAAAAAATTGATGAGTATTTTGGGGCTTTGCATTAACACCCCTATGGATGTCTTTTGAAACACACTTGGATGTCTTTTGAAACACACTTAAAGTATTTTGGTATTTTTGTGAGATCATATTTAGATAAATCTAACATAAAATCGGAAAATATTTTATGAACCATAGTATTTTACAGGTGTTCAAATTTCATAGAAAGGTCGAAAAAGACTAAACTACTTGCCAACAATGAGTTTTGCTATTGGTTGACGATTAGTTTGGAATTGATCACTTAAACCCAAATGAAACATCAACAACCAAACGATGGTAATGAGCTCACCTCCTTTGCTCACTTGTGCTGCTAGAGTGTTGGCTCGTGAATTACATGCACCATAACACAATAACTCCACCCATACCTTGCTTATAATGAACCATTTATCCTTATTCATATCCCTTTCCTCTATATGCATCAACTCTTTGGCCAAATTACAACTATCAAATAGCACCGACTTGCTCCGGTCACCTTTTATCGTCACTGGTGGCACTTCCGTTCGTACACTAAGAATTCCACTACAAGCAACAAATTGGTTCAAATTTTGTACTCCACAACCTATTTCATCAAAAAGCCTCATGGCCTCGGCACCAGTATCCCGAAACCGTATGTGCCCAATACCTGCCACTGAAGATATCATGTTTGGCTGCATGATAAGAAGGTATAACATGTAATCTGATAATAGTTTTGAAATTTCCCGATGATCATTGTTGGCAGGTATGGGTGCCTTATTGTAGCATAGCTCAGTGGCGATGTGCCAGAGTATGAGACTCTGATCATAGTCAACATCTATAATATATTGAAGTAAGCTACCCCAACCATTTTCCATGAGGATCGTCCAATTTCCTCGTGCCGAACATATCTCCTTTGCAGTTTCCAAGTCGTCTGCAAGTTCTGATTTTACTTTCAGCTCATTGAAGATGAATTCTTTAAGTTTTGGGGTGAAGCTTTTGGATTTAACATACTTGATCTCATCCAAAAGCCCACTAAGCCCAAAGTTTTGATAAAGAAATTGATGTATGCCTGGACGTGGGTGCAAGCAGTAATAGATAACGTTGTAAGTTGAAATGGATTCCGACCACCTTCGTCTTAAAAACTTAATCTCGGAATATTTGCAAGTATGTGATTGGGAATGATCTTTTGTGTACCCAAGAGTTCCCGCGAACCTGAGTCTAAAAAATGCACTGACGAGTCTTGTCTTGAGAGTCTTGTTTTTTAGTTCAATCTCAGGAGACTTCCGTAAAGAAATGATGATCCAGTCTGATAGTAAGAGCATGAGTAGTGCGACGAAATCCAAAACCAAAGCACCAAAGAGCAAACCATATGTTATCATGACATCAACTCTTTTAAAATTTGTTTTGTTTTCGAATATAAATAAAACGATTGTTGAACAAATCGTCGCCAATGAGAAAAACCGGGTAATGGCTCCAGTTAAACTAAACACCAAAGGAATCTTGGTGAAGAGAACCTCATACATAAAATTTAACTCAATCTCGACCAGTTTGAAAGCATCTTCTGCGTTTCGATTCTGGAAAAAAGCACTACTCTGATTCCGTTCACGTCGACTGAAAATCATATCAACAATAATCCCTTTGAATGTTTCAAAGAATTGATATGCATACTGCACTAGCTCCAACTCTGTCAAAGACCCTTTTTTAGCCTTTCTTGCTGATGTAGCCCCACGATCTGGATCTGAAACAATTTCAATTCTTGTTGGTAGTTTATCCATCTTCTTTGAAAAGAATCCATCCATTACTTGTTCATAGTTCGGCCCAGGATCAGCGGCTGTACCAATGGAATCTTTAAATCTATCAGCACTAGCGCGATAGAGCGAGTATGTCCTCTCACTATATTTGATGATTCCTGTTAAGAACATCAACATTGTGGGAATCCATAGCCGATTTTTTGGTAGTGACTGAACAAACACATAAACAGTAGCTAAACACTGGAAAATAAGACCAAGAAGATGGCGAAGCCACAACTCATTATCTTCTAACGCAAAAGCGGTAATAGTGTCGGGACCACCAAGGTGCAGCAAAAGAAATGGTGACCAGAAGGCAAGAAGGTCCTCGTTTTCCACAGCCAACCTAACCTGTTTTTTCCCGAGGCTGCAGTTAGGGTTTCCTTGGCTGTTCGAGATCAGGGCAACGGCAAAGTTAGCCGCCCAATCAGCTAGCAGATATGCAGACCACAATGACATGATTATCCAATTGCTTTTTGTTCTTTTTCTTAAAGGAGCAACCAGAATCATAAATGTTTGTAAGGAAAGACTCAAGATGATGAACCCTCGGAGATCACATGTATACCATAATTGTTCCCATTTTTCAGGAATCGGAATCTCCACCATCATTCTCCTCATTTTCTTAATTTGGCTAAATGCTAATGCTTCTTAAAGATATCTGCACAAGATTGAAAATCTTACTTTGATCAATGATAGAATATATATCAAAATTGCACAAAGTCAAAGTTGCTGTATAATTGGTCTAAATTAATTGCTACATGTTTAATAAGTTCCGTATTTGGAAAATGGAAATTACCATGATGAAATTAAACTCATGTCTCCATAATGAATGTTCACTATTAAAACTTTGATTACTAGTGAGAGCATCCACAATAGGGAGTTTAATGGAAGAGTCGAACGAGGTGGCATGCCTATTTGTCATTCAATGGATACAACTCCACCATTATGAAATGCCACTTTGGCATTCAATGAATTTGGAGTTCAATGGTCATTGAACTCTTCAATGGAAAAAAGAAAAGTCTTTAAATCTTTAAATAATTATTTTTTTAATATGTTTCATTGAACTTGTAGAGTTTAATACACTGAGAAATAAAAATGAATAGAATTGTATGGAATAGTGAATGATAATGTGGCACTCCATTGAACTCTATAGAGTTCAATGCATTGTTTACCAAAATAAGCGACTAAAGTCTGATGTTTCAATGGATGTTGAACGACTGAAGTATAGCATTCAAAATTTTATTGCTTTGGATTTGAAATATTTGATAAAGCAGCGGTGACAACTAAAGCTCTGGGATGTTTCCAATGGTGAATGACAGAGATGAACATGATCGGTTATGGTGAGGGTGGGTGGGTGGGTAGGTGTGGTGTATATTTTTTATTTTTATTTTTGTTATCAAAATTTATAAGTGATTAAAAGAAAATAGAAAAAGAAATTAAGAAGGGCAATATAATCTATTTATATAGATCAATGACCAAAACTGTAAAATTAGGAAATCACAAGGACTTGTCTTGTCTATTTTCAAAGTTTAGACCAAAAGTGCGAATTCACATAAACCACAGCGACCAAAACTGTAATTTACAATATATGTAATGAAATGTAGAATTTTTCAAATGGGTCAATACAGTTATAAGTAGAGAAGAAAGATTTTTTACTACCCCAACCCATATGAGATGAGCATATCAAAACAACAAAAAATCAAGTAAAATAAGCTAAATGAATTCTAACAGGGATGAGTATACCAAAACAACTAAAAATCAATTAAAATAAGGTAAATGAATTCGAACCCCATTACCACAAATTGGTCAGTTCACCACTTTAACCAACTTACCATTCTACTGATTGTTATAGAATTATGCAGATTTATATATAATATTTGTAAATTAAATATATTTATAATCAATTTATAAAAGTTGGCGCGGTTTGGTTTTTGTGGTTTTCCAATCTCTAAAACCGAAAGCGAATCGAATATTTCCGTTTTTTAAAAAGTAGAAACCAAACCTTCAGTTTTATGGTTTCAAATTTTCGGTCTTGGTTTTTTTTTTTTTTTTTTTTGTTATTTTGGATATTTTGGTTTGCGGCTTGATTTTTGTTCAACCCGAGATAATATACAATATTATTAAATATAAAATGATAATTATTGGCTATGATCAGTTAACACAGTAAGGTTCATTGGATTAGAAAGTTTAAGAGGACTGAGATCAAAACATAAATAAGGACCACACATGAAAAGGAATTGATGTTTTAGACCCTAAACAAAAAAATGTCAATGGTGCATTTTACTAAAAAGATGATAATAAATATTAATGTTACAATCTATTAAATTTCGATAGATTCTAGAAATTAAGAAGTGAAATTGAATAAAAGAGTGTAATGTTGATGTTACATTAATTTATTAGTTTTTGAAAACTTTAATGTATTTGAGAGGTTTTATTTGTAAAATTTAATTGCCCCCACAGCAACCATTTAGTAATTGTTTTTGCAAAATTTGCCAGTTTACATAAAGACTACTCTTATTTTCAGTAAAACTCAATCCAATTATCTATTAAAAAAACATATCCCTCTTTAACATATACAACCCTACTAAATCCAAACTAACCCATAGTATAATTCCATTTACAAACAAATAAACAAATAAACTATTATTTTATTGTTTATTATATCTACTTAAAAAAACAAAATAGAATCACCAATAGTATAATTCCATGTAGGCTTGACTAGGACTTTCTTTTTCGTTTAAATGTTTTTGACGACCGAACACATTCTCAGTTTTCAATGGCAATAGTCTAAGGTATGTCCAATAATATATTAAAAGAAGTACCTTTGTTATTGTTTGTTAATGATGCAATAAAAAATAATAATAATAAAAGTGAGTAGTCTTATCTATGAAATAAACAACATATAAATGGAAAATAGACTTCGAAATTGTCCGCAAAATGATCTTAATATGCAACAAGAAGTCTTGATCTTCTATGATGGGATAAATGTGATGACAAGGTAACTCCTTGATTCGCAAGGACCTTTAATAAATAAAAATCCTGCTGAAATTAAGGAGCTAATCGAAGATTTTTCAAAGAATCCACGGGAGTATCACAATCCTCGCAATGACAACACAAAAGGAATTGGGAATGGCACTTCGTCAAACATGGTGACTGGTTTTGTTATGTTGAATAATATGGATCAAAGAATGACGAAGATGTATCAATCCTTACATGTCATACATGTGGGTTGTGATATTTGCAATGGGTCACATTTGAAAAAAGATTGTCATTTGGACGAAAACGGGAATAGGAAGGATCAAGTTTGTTACTCAAGTGGCGATCGATATGATGAAGATTGGAGGAAGCCGAAAAAGAATGGTTTCCATACAATGAGTACAAAAAGCAAAAGGAAGAAAAATATACACAAACCAAACGGGGATTTTACCAAAAGGAGCAACCTCAACCCGAGAAAAAGGTGGACTTAGAGTCAATGCTTACAAGGTTCATGGAAGCTTCAAAAAAAACATCACGATTCAGCTGATGCTCTTATGAGAAATCATCAAGCTTCCATTAAAGACATTTAGATTCAACTTGGGAATTTGCCAACATAATTTAATCAAAGAATACCACCTAAAAATTCCGATCAAAAGGAGCAACCACATGTCATGGCCATAGACACTAAAGAAGATACCATCTCTGAGTTCTTGGAAGCCTTGGAAGAAGAGACAAAGAAGCCCGAATCGTAGACAAAGCAGATGAGAGTCGAAGAAGAAATTGTTGTTGAATCACTGTCATCATGACGTGAGGATTCAATCCTCATGACATGGTCTCAATCTGAATAGAAAAAAATTTCATATGATCAAGCTTTTCAACCTCCACTACACTTTCCTTCTCCAGCAAGAGTTCATCATTTGGAAGAAGAACATAAAATTTTTATGCAACAAGTTAAGGGTATTCCGATCAATATTCCTTTTATTGAATCCTTGCCAAAGGTTCCTGGGTATGCTAAATTTCTTCAAGATTTACTAGACACTCACGAAAACTGGAGAAGACCTCCAATATGGTTCTTAGTAAGCAATGTTCCATTGTTATTATGGAGGGGATACTAAAGAAGATGGTTGATCCCGGACGCCTTACACTTACATGTGAATTTGGAAATAACATGAAGACATATGCTTTAGCCGATTCTGGAGCGAGTATAATGCCTTATTCATTTTATCGAAAACTCAACCCTCAGAATTGAAGGCTACTAGAATGAAAATTCAAATGGCCAATCGTTCAGTGACTCGACCTAGAGGAATAGTTAAGGACATTTTAGTAAAAATTGAAAATTTTATTTTTCTAATCACCTTTGTGGTGCTAGATATGAAGGAGGATGAAGATGTCCCAATTATCCTTGGACGCCCTTTAGTTAATATCACATGAGCTTTGGTTTATATCCGCGAGTCAAAGCTTACCTAACGAGTGGGGAATAATGAAATGACATTTGGCATTGACGATGGATTCAAGAAGGATTGTGCTCAAAATGAAGTATTCTTTATGGATGAAGGAAACGAGCTTGAGAAGTTAGAGAAGTTGATGGAGGAAGAAATTCAAACAAGAGAACAAGTCAAGTGTACCATGCCAAGAGCTTCAGTTCGAATGGTTTTGAGATCTTTGCTTATAAAACTCTAAATTATTTATTGAGTGAAGAAAGTGAAGAAAGTTGGGTGTCAAGTGATAAAGAAGAAGAAATTATACAAGACTTGAGCAAGCCAACTTTGGATAACAAGGTTGTCGAAGCTAAGGAGCTACAAAAAGAAAAAGGATAATTTGTATTTGTGAAGAATAAATGGGTGAAATGAAAGCTCGAGGAAAGCAATTTTAAAATAAAGAAGTAAAATCCTAAGAAATCTTATTTAAGAAGGGTACAGGTGTATAAGAAAAGGTGGAGGGAATAAAAGCTGCAATTGCAGAACGTATCTCCAACCAATACCACGTAGGGCTTAGGGAGTCTGGCTCATGAATCTATCAAAAGAAGCGCTTCTCAGGAGGCAACATGAGTTCAGTTCTCATTTTCCTTTCTTTTCTTCTTTTATTTGTTTTTCATTTTTAGGATAAATTTTATTTTCTTTGTTTTCCATTTATTGGATAAACTTTTTGGCCACTCTCTATATATTTTAAAAATCAAGTGTGGGGCCCTTATCGTAAAAATGAAGAAAAAATATTTTTATGAAAAACTTTTTTTTAGAAAAAAATGATTTTCATAAATTAATTAAATAAAAAATTGTTTTTATGGACCATTTGGACTGAAGCAACCCAAACAATTTAGCCCAACATGCCAACAGACCTTAAAAGTCGCCCTTACATGGCCCATGACGTGAGCCCAAGCCCACAACATGAAGAGGTCAAAGTCATGAAGTATGTTCAAACTCCAGTCGCTGTTTGCGATCACTCATTTTTCCCACTTTATGTCATGAAGCAAGAACTTGCCCCCAAACTTTAATTTCAACCAAAAATCTTGTTTTTCCTACTTCTATATTTTGTTACATCATCAAAGGTATGATGTATGAGTTCCTTAATCTTTAATTTCCTTAAATTTTTAGTAATTAGAAGTTAGGGTTTGTTCTTAAAGCAAAATTGCATAGTTAGGTCGATTTTTTCAAGTGAATTGTGACTGCATGTATGTCTAAAAGCCATAGAATATCAACCTAAACAAACCCGAAACATGCATTTGAGTTGCATTTGGCCTGAAAATGATCGACCGCAGTATACGTTTCGAACCAAAAGCACGATGTGGTCTTCATGACCACGAAATGAAAGTTGGGTACTCAGTTTTCTGTTTTCTACTTATTGCTTAATCCGTTTAGTGGTTTTGTTGGTTTTTCTTGCTGTTAATTTTTTAGGTATCATGAAATTGAGGCATGCAAATCTGGAAGAACAGGAACAAATTGATGTTCCTAGTATACCTCCACTATAATGATTCCACAAAATATTTTGCAATCCATGCTCAAAAAATATTCAAATAAACTGGGATGGTTATATAATCGGGACTTCGCGTTAGCACCCGTGATTGATTGGTCTTGGCTGAGTGGGATTGGTATAGTAACAAAAGTGGAGCGGTATTGGACTAAACTATTTGTAGGAGACAGTTTCACTTTCCAATGCAACGGGTGGCATAATTTATTTAAGAACGGACGACCGGGCCGACATTCAACCGGGCCCTTGCATTTAGATTGGGAGGTGTTTATCGATAATGTAGCCTAAGGGAGTTTGCTAGGCGAATGGCATTGTAGGCATAAGTGGTAACTCAATCACCCCATTTCATCTTCTTTTTACAAGGATGTGTACGATACTTCACCACGAGATTGCTTGATGTGCAATTGTGGAGATCCATTTCTAATCACGAGTATAGTTCGCATAATGCTTGTGAAGGACAGATTCAGTCACCTATCCATTAGTTTTTACATCGCTTGATCACCTTCACAATGAATCACAAACATCATGGTGACAAGGTGCCATCCAAAAAGTTATTCTATCTTTGGAGCATCATCACACTGGTGGACATTTGGTTACTCGACTCGCTCGATCATATGGGATTTTGAGTCCTAACTTTATTCAAAATATGACATGTTTTAAGGATTCAGATTTGACGACTCAATTTTTGAGTCTTATGAGAGTTGTAATGAATCTGGTGGGGGATATGTCATACCCCCGGAATATGATGAACAACAAATGGATCAACAAGGGAAGCAACCGAGGCAAAGGGGAAGGAGAAATGTTAGAGCTCATGGAGAAGGGGCCAACAACAACAACCACCTTAACAATTCGAGGGTGGGGTACCAAACGACTTGTTCCATAGTCGGGTTAGTGCACATTTGGATAATCTACTTAGTGGTATCAGTTATCATAATCAGACAGTCGATGTTTTATTTACACACCTGAACGTTGAGCGACCACCCACTATGCCACCTCATTACCCTTATATTACGACATAGGAGGAGTTATGGTCGAGACAAGGAGATGGAACCAAGACAAGTGGAGCAAGAGATGACGACAATAAGTATTGATTTTTATCCTTTTATTCATTTGTATTTTCTTAGTTATTTTGGTGTTTAATTTTGTGAGTTTTTATTTTTAGGTAAAATGACAAAAATGCCTACGAACTTTCTAGTGTTTACCCGTTGAGTCCCTAAAGTTTTTGTCGGGATTTATGGGTCCCTAAACTAGGATATGACTTGCTCTTTTAGTCCCTGTCAACCTATAATAGCCGGTTTAGTGACCTTTCAGAACAAAAAAATTCATATTGTGCCCCTATAAAAAAAATTAAGTTTGGTGACCTTTTAGACCAAAAAACTCAATTTATACCCTCCCAAGAAATCGATCATTGCTCATCTTTCCATCTTCACCCTCTATCGTGACATACAATCATCGAAGATCACAACTCTCTTCCCCTTCTAATCGATTCTCGATCAAAACCCCCCTTCCACTATTTTCTTTGATTCAATTTCGGCTCTTCAAGGAATTGACCCCCTCCTTCCTTCATCTCTGTTCAAAATCGCACAAGCTAACTCTCATTCTCCCTCCGATTTATAGTTTTGATGGATGCGATGTTGAGAAGGATGCATGGGTTTGATGAAGTTCACAGAGAAAATGAGAGTTAATCATTTTTTTCTTCGAATTGAGTGTGAATCGGCTTTAGAAGAAAAAGAGAGTTTTTTTTTACGGATTGATCCCCAAACTTATTTTTTTGGCTTTATAGGGAAAAATGTGAGTTTTTTTGGTCTAAAAGGTCACTGAACCGACTATTACAGGTTGACATGGACTAAAAGAGCATGTCATATCCTAGTTTAGGGACCCATTAAGCCCAACAAAAACGTTAAGGACTCAACGGGTAAACCCTAGAAAGTCCGTAGGACATTTTGTCATTTTCCCTTGTTTTTATGTTTTAAAACTTGTAACCAGATTGTGTGATGGTTGTTTTCTATTTTCTCCACAAATGTTTGTTTTGTTGCAGATTTATCAGAATATCGAGAGAGAACAAATGAGAAAATAAAGGAAGTGAGAGAAGCCTTCTATCTTAGTGTTACGAGTCGAAGCCCATGATTTTTAATAAGTGTGGGGTGAATTTCATGTGAGAAAAGAGATTAGAGAAATAAAGGGTCCATAAAATTAGAAGTTTTAGAAGAGTCTTAATTGATTAAGAAGGACAATTGAACATGCCTTGAATGGAATAAGTATTTCAAAACTGCTTTCTGATGCATCTAGTTTTCAAGATGTACATTTTACTCTCCACGTCGTGACATCAATGCCATCATGATTCATAATTCGATTTATATCGACATCACGTCGTGAATTTTCTTATTACGTCATGATTCAGTAAGAAATAGAATTTTTATTCTACTCTTTCAACAAGACAATGTGGCATATGATTTCCCACATTGAGACGCTTTGCTTTGAAGATGTTATGCACCACACTTTTTGAAGATGCAATTTTCTAATTCACATCTTGGCGGCACATTCACATGTATCAATGGAATCCAAGTTCCAGTTACATACTCAAGGTGTCCAAGTTTTCCACACGCGTTCAAAAATCAATCTCGCCACTACTACCACAGGGGAGTCTGTTTCATTTTATCCTTTTTATTGCTTTTAAATTATTTTATGCATACAATGAAGGCATTGTATGAAATAAGTGTGGGGTAAGGGGTCCAAAAAGGAAAATTGCTAGGAAATTTAAAAAATTTAAATTATTAAAATAAGATTTGAAATAATAATCTAAAAATTGTATCTAGTAACAATTAAAAAACTTAAGTTGTTAGTGTTACGTGGGATGATCCAATGCAAGTTCAAATGTTTAATTGAGTGAACATATGTTATTGTATATTTGTGGCTTCCCAAGTTGTAGTGAAAAGTCATGAGATATGAAAGATAATCTGGTAGTTTATGTGTCATAATAAGTTTTCCGCATGTACATGAAACCTATCCAGGAGAGCTTAAGTAGTCATAGCACTTAGACTAATACCTCTAACCAATAAAGGTTGAAGTTAAACTCCCTTGCTAACGCATGTAGGATATGAGCGGAAAAGTGATATATATATATATATATATATATATATATATATATATATATATATATATATATATATATATATATGCTTAGGTTATTCTATTCTAACTAATTAATGTGCGGATATCGTATGCAATGAGAATAATAAAGAAAATATGTTGTTTGATAATATAAATACATTAAATCTTACATAACTATTGTCATTAACACACATTCTCACTAATTAAAACATCTATTAGGTTATTATACACATATTATTATTATTCTCATTTTTGTTAGAATGTTTATTGGGTCGTATTATGTCAGAATGAAAATGAGTGAAAATCGATGTGTGAGAACAAAAATAAATAATAATTAGAGAGAATTCATGAAAATGACGATATTTTTGTAAGATTGAACGTATTCGCATTGTTAAACAACTTATTCTCTTAGTAATTTTCATAGCATACGATATCCACACAATAACTAGTTAGAATACTTGAACCTAGCTCTCTCTCTCTCTCTCTCTCTATATATATATATATATATATATATATATATATATATATATATATATATATATATATATATATATATATATATATATAAAGGGAGAGAAAATTACCAAAAAGTTGTAAGAATTTTGGAGCTGTCATAGTATGAAGATTAAAAGATCAAAATTCTAAAGAATCAAAAGTTGAAGATACCAAAAATCAAACAAAAAGGAGATGAATTCAAAGAGATCAAAGAGCAATTATCAAAGAACTGAAGAATTCCAAAGAGTCCATTGTGGTATCAAAGTTGTAATTTTTCTAGATTATGTACGCTTGGGTAGCTTAACCAAAAATACTTTGGGGTTAAGAAAGATTTCTGAGAACGGATTCAGAGTGTTGAAAAAATGAGTGTCGTATAAACTAAGGAGTGAAGGTTCATAATTATTGTGAGTATTTATGATTGGGAAGTTGTTAGGAACCTTAGACGCAAATATGCGCATTGATGTCTTGGTATAATGGATGAGTTCAAAATTGATTGTCTTATGTGGTAGTGATAATGAAAGTTGTTAGGAACCTTAGACGCAAATATGCGTATTGATGTTGTGGGGTATGTTGATATTGTCATATTCATACACATTTTTAGGCAATATTTTAATACATTTGAAAAAATATTTTGGTTAATTGCAAAGATATGTGATACTTGTTGAATTAAATTATATTTTGCAGCCAATAAAGATACTCTTGAAGAATATGGACCAGAATTGACAACGATTTGAACTTTGGAGGATTAAAATTTAAAGAAGAAAATTCCAACGAAAAACCAAGATCACGACGTGGCAACTCAAGGTCACGACGTGAAGAGGTAATTGTAGAAGATAAGTATGTGAGAAGTCAGAATCGTTGCCCGATACAGATATTTACCAAAATCATGACTTGAGACCCTATTTCACGACGTGAGCCACATATTTTGCAAAAATATAAATTGCATCTTGCATTATCGATTTAGAGAGTTTTGGGAAGAGAAATAATATGAAATATCCGATGTTAGAGTTCAGAGACGTACACAAAACTTACTTTTGAAGGAGAATTTTCTTGAAGATTAATAAACTGAAGAACACATCATCACATCAGTTTGATTTAATTTAATCATGTTGATTTATGTTGAACTTATGTTTTTGTTTTTAGCCATGAGTAGCCGAACTTATTTGCTTTCGTTTAGCTAGATGAAACTTTGACTCTATGGCTTAGTTTATTAATTTATGGAGTTTATAAGTTGGGTTTGAGCATGTGTTTGATTATCATTACCTAGTATGTTAAAGTTTGTAACTTTGTTGCTTTAATTCAAGTTTAATGTAGCTTAGTGACCATTAAATTACATGAACTTGTTACCTAGTGATTTAGTGACCATTAAATTGCTAGAGCTAGGATTGAACACATCTTAGATAAGTAATAAAAGTAAAAAATTTAGTTGTGCCAGAGAACATGATTATTAGTTGTGTATTTTTAGATAAATCTTACATAGCCCAACTATAATTAATAACTAATTTTGTGTTTTACTTGTGTATGACTATACATGGTAGTTCATGAATTAGTGAAAATATTCGTAAATTTGGACTCCAATTGCTAACTACATGATAAATAGTAACCAACTTTAATAATCCATAATTAGTAACTAACCATAGGGAAAAAGGTGGATTCGAACTAAACGAAAGTGTTTTTAGTATATTGATTAAAACCATTAGTTAAGTTATTAAGTTTGTATGAACTTGAAAAATCAGATAAACTTTTTTTCTTGTTTATAGATTAATCTATTAGTAGTTAAGTTAGTAAATTAAATTCGTTCCTTGAGTTCGATACCTGACTGTTTGTACTATTTTATTTGCAAAAAGGTCCACCGCCTTAAGTCGTAATAGTTAGTTAGATAGTTGGTATGTAACATCCCGTTATTGATTAAATATGTCGATAAAGATTTACAAATTTATAATATTCCTTAATTAAATAATATTGAGCGGGGTGTTGGTGTTGGGGAGCAAATTGATTTAAATTATGAATTTTGAGGGTTAAAGTGTAATTTTCGGGCCACCTTGTAAATATTTCTAGAGGCGGGGGACGGTTGGTAATTGTTGCGACTTGTATTGTAAGGAATTATTAAAGGTGGGGGTTGATTGGTAAATATGGTACTTATATTGAGAAGATTTGGTGGAGTAGGGGTCAATTATGTAAAGAATGGATGGATGTTTGAATAAGCACGGGTATAGACCCAGTGCTCATTTCCTTCCCGTTTCAAGTGATGTACGTTGGGAAACCTTAACCCTAGATCAACCGCCAAGGTGAGACTCCTCAGCCGCTGATCGATTCACCAAGCCCGATTGCCACCTTAAACTGCTTGCTATCTCACCATTGATCGCCGTCACCATGACCCCTACTCCCGGAGACCTAATTGGGAAATTTAATGAACCACCGAGACCGAAGTGTTGAGCCTTGTGGAGTCGCTGTGCTGGGTGTGAGCAAATGGGAAGCTGCAGGTAAGTATAATACCACCCACCTCTTCTCTCTTTCATTCTCACTGTGAATGCGACGTTGTAATTAGCGGTTGTGGTCGTCGGTGGACTTAGGTCGCCGTTTTTGTGCTTTCAGTCGTCATCTGCCACCTGAAGTGGCTGAGTTGAGTGAACTTTGGTGTTCAGCTCATGTCTACGAGCGTATGGGTGTGTTTGCTCTTCTGGGGACCAAGAGAATCCACCACCACCACCGTGAGGTGGTGGCTGTCACTCCCTATCACCGCCTGCCACCGTGTGGGTGGCTGTGTGTGTGCGTTTAATGTGTGTTTTGGGTTTGTAACGGTCGTATTATGTTGTTTAAGCGATGTTTTGGCTGGAAAAGTAACCACCACCATTGGAATGGTGGCTGCCGCCGCCTGCCGCCATGAGCCGCCGTCGATCACCACCACCCGGGGTGGCGGTGGGTGGTGCCCGATCTAGTGTAAACCTAATGGGCCTAAACACTTAATTTTTGATTGGGCTGCTTTGTGATTGGGCTAGAAACCCTAATTTGGGTTTACAAAACCCAAATTTTGGGTTTGTTAGTTTGGGTCTATTGGGACCCGCGTTTGGACCAGCAGACTGAAGTTGTGACTCTTCCCGATTCCATTGTGTGATGTCTTAGTGGAATAATGGACTTAATGGGTTAAGTGAGAACACTTAACCCTAATCGTCATTTCATGTGAAAACCCTAATTTTACTTGGGCCTGAGTTGGGCCTTTATTTTGGGCTTTGATGACTAGACTACTGATGGGTCATCCAAGAGCAACCATGTGGAGTAGAAGGACACATCAAGAAGTTATCGATGTTGTTGTTGATCACTGTTGTGACTGCCATTGCGCCACTACTGATTAGGACGGCGATTACCACAGGCGAAGCCGGTGCTATTGCGGTTGTTTTGATCACCGAGGAAAATCGAGGGAGATGATTAATGGTCTGAATAGGAGGCTTGTTGATGTCAGGAGCTTTTGAATCTTTGTTCTTCGACTAATAGTTTTGAGCAGACTTAAAGAAAGGTGGGTAAAGGATCCCGATGGCTAAGGAGATTAACGATATATTCATATTACGGAGAGAGACCATTGAGAAGGTGAGACACGAGTGTTTTCTCGAGTATAGGGTTTTCAATATTCATCAAGAGATAGAATATGGACTTCATTCTTTGGCAATATTGAGCAATGGTAAGATCGCTTAGAGTTATGCTTCTTAGTTCATTGTTAAGTTCAATTGCTTTAGCATCCTTGTTATCTTGGAAGAGGTTTCAAGGCTTTGCCAAACCGAGTAGGATGTGGAGTTCTACGTGAGAATCATGTTAAGGAGAGATTGCATTATGTATAGCCACGTTTTGAACACGGAGTCGAGCTCGAACCATTCTTTATCTTTTTCGGAAGTGGGTTGAGAGTCACCGATGAGGAAATCCTGAACACTGAAATCATGACAATCGGTTTCAAACAATTCCCACCATGCATCGGTGTTGCCCTCCCTCTTTGAGGTTGAGGGTTCAAGTCACGTCGTGGACATAAGTGGATTTAAGGAGTAGATTAGGAGTAGGTTAGATTTTTCGTTTCAAAAAAAAAAATTCCCACCTTGTATTGTAATTGAGTTCATTGTGATCAAGAATTATGGGAACATAGGTCTTGATATTGAGAACAACATACGATTTTTTGGTTGGATGAATTGGTTGGTTCACTAACCATTGTAAAAGAGAAGAAGAAAGTAGTGAGGATTGCGGAAGGGATGAGGGTTTGGCTGGCGGCAGCTAGGGTTGTTGCCGACAACAGTAGGATCAAGAAGAAGAAGAGGGGGGGGGGGGGGGAGAGAGAAGGAAAGTATGGTTTTCCTTGGTTTAGTCTCATACCATGATAGGAGTTATTTACTCATTAACTTAATCTTCATTATTCAAAAGTATATATACATATACAAAGTATTGGGCTACACTAAATACATAGGCTAACAATATACCACAAATAGGCTACAATAATACAATACATATACACTAATAGTATTTATATTATAAACATTTTCCAATGCAACTCATTTTTACCAAGTATTCTTCTAAATGCACAATAATAATGGTATTTACACAACATATCTGACCACGATGGTGCAAACATTCATCATAAACACTTTAAACCAATGAACCGATTATTTGATCATTTTTATCGAACAAACCTTGGATACAAGGATGCTATGCAAAGACCAACAAATGAGTGATTAATCCTCTTTTACAGGAACAAGTTTTGTAAATTTAAGGTTCGATTAACTCACTTCAAACTTATTTAACTAAAATCATATAAGAAACTTTTGAATTTATAAACTATTGAATAAGGTGATCATAAACAGCCAAAGACAGTGGTTCAAGCTTTTTCAACAAATGACATCTTAAGATTGTAACAGCCCGGAATTCCAGGTAGTGTTATATTTATGATTTTGGGTGTTTTAAGAGGGGACTCGGCGAGTTGGAGCTCAGACTCGCCGAGTAGGATCGCGGATCTGGTCGCGGGTTCGCTACTGGACTCGGCGAGTCCGCGCTGTTTAGCGAAACCCTAACTTTCTAGGTTTGGGACATATATAAGGGGCCTTATGGCCGTCATTGTTCACCCCAGCCCTATGAGTGAAACCCTAATTTGATTGTGAGCATCTGGAGCAAGGTAGAAGACCATTATTGATCTTGGAAGTGTTATTTTGCAAGGAAGAGGAGGCTCGGTTAAGGGAACAACAGGAGAAACTATATTCTGAGAGTTGGGGACACAGAGCAACGTTATTCAGGTAATATTTTCGAGTAGTTCCCTTCTATGTTGATGTGTATATGGATTTAGGGTTTATTGAACCCTTTTGTGGCTAGATTGAGTGTTTCCTTAGTCCCCCATGCGATTGGAATCCTATATTGGGACCCTTGGAAGTCCAGAGTGTCCCATGCCTGAGCTTTTCGGGAATCAATGGAGGTTTTGGATTGGAATCCTTATGCCTTAGGTCAAAACGTCAATTATGAGTCATGGGGTGTATTATGAGCACCGAAATAAGGACTTTACGTGATGAACCAGTCTAGGAAGGCCAGACCTATGAATTGCCGGAGCAGATCTGACCTTAGAAAGCAGTTTGAGCGGTTGTATGGCATGGACTCGCCGAGTCCGATGAACAGAGTCGGCGAGTAGCTTGAAGATTGCCTTAGAATGGTCTTGTCCGGGTTATGGGTTGGATCGGTGAGTCAGGGCGAGTTAGAGAGGGTTATCAGGTGGTCTGAGTCGAACTGGGACTCGCCGAGTTGTTCTTCAGACTCGGCGAGTTGAGTCGGGGTGGCCCCGCGATTCTTCCAGGAGGAACTCGTCGAGTCAGGGGGGATACTCGACGTGTAGAAAGGGAATCTTAGAGAATTGGTGAGAACGTCTAGACTCGCCGAGTCGCCCTAGCGCTCGCCGAGTCCGGTCAAAGTTGACCGTTGACCGTTGACCAGAGTGGACCTGTGTTGACTTCTTAGGGATAGTCAACATTAGAGATATAAAGTGTTAACTAGGGACATATGATGTTATAGGAGGATTAGAGCTCGGAGAATCGGGCACGAGGGATTCCCAGGGTTGTGAGATATCGAGACACGCGAGGTGAGTCTTCTCACTATACTTTACCATGAGTATGTAACCAGAGTTATGTGACAGAGTATTTGTATGCTATGTATGATATGTGTTGTACTGCATTATTTCTATGTGATTTATGCTGTGCCTGTTTGCAGAGTTGGAACCGAAGGGCTCCTAGAGTTAGAACCTGAGGGTTCACAGAGTTGGGTGTACGGACCCATAGAGTTATAGCCTCGAGTGGCTTATATGTGTTATATGTGTGGTATTTTAGGGAACTCACTAAGCTTCGTGCTTACGGTGTTTGTGTTATGTTGTTTCAGGTTTCTTTCAGTATCACGGGACGGCACCGGCTTGATTGTACACACCAGAGAAGGAGTCATGATTTGGAGGATCCTGGTTTTCTATATAAGTGAAAATAGAGTTCCGTTTTGTAATTCGATTATGAATGAGATTTTTAAACAAGTATATTTAAGAATAAAATGATTATCTTAAACGAAAATTCGTTTTGAAATTTACGGTGTTACAAAGATCATCATAATGCCGTTCTTTTTGTTGAATCTTTTCAGAAAGAAATTAATTTTTGACTTACTAAATTGACAATGTAACGTGCGAAAGAAAGGTACGTACCTGCAGTGGCGGATCTTGAAAACACAACTACGGTATGCAGTCATTTAGTAATGTATCTAGAAATATATATATTTTTTTTAGTAACATGCGGCGCATACGATTACTTGCCCGGATACCAGTCCCTTTTAACTGAAAAACCACAATGTATTGTTTAAAAACCTACACAAATTATGAAATAAAAAAGTAACACTTAAAAAGGATTAATACTGAAAACAATATAATTAGTTAACTAATTATCACATAAAATCAAAATCTTACATGATATCGTTTTCCAGTCTACAAGATCGAATTGAAAATTCGGTCCAAGATGGAATAAATTTACAACGATGAACTAGATTGTTTTTCGGTAAGGAATGTTATTATATAAAAATTTTCAAAGAGAAATTTTTTAATGATTATATTTAGTATTAACTATCAATTGTTTTATACATATGTAGTTTTAGGCTTGAAGCCATAAAATCAAATTTTTTAATGTGCGAAATATAATTATGCTGGTTTCTAGATAAACTCCTTTTCCTTTTTAATGTTCTATTTTGTTAAAATTTTATTTAAAAAAAAAAAAAGAAAAACCCTAATTTAGACTTAAAGGCCCAAATTATTTTCCAATGTAAGATTCTCAAACATACAATGTACAATCAAGAGATTACATCTCATGGCAAATGATAATCTATGGCTTTGCCACCAAATCAAACTACCAATGGGTAACAATGCATATATTGTATTAAGGTACGTAAACATAATAATTAATATATAATATTTATTTATTTTTAAGAAAATAACAAAAGAATTTAAGGGCATACTATTGGATACCCTTTTAGATCCGCCCATGCGTACCTGAAGAAAAATCGAGGTTTATAGAATTTCGTAAAGATGATGTTTTGAGCTTTATAATGCCACTATTTGGTAAACCAGTGCAGCCAACAAATAAGGAAATACTCAAGCTTTGAAGCTTCAAGCACTACTTAAAGAAAAAGGTGACGGAAGAGTACGCTCATCAATAAAGAATATAAAAGAAAAAGGTGAAGTACACACATCAATAAGGAATATAAAGCTTCAAGCACTACTTAAAGAAAAAGGTGACGGAAGAGTACGCTCATCAATAAAGAATATAAAAGAAAAAGGTGAAGTACACACATCAATAAGGAATATAAAATAGAGAAAATAACAAAAATGGTCAATTACACTAATTGCATTACAAAAATAGCCAAAAAAAATCGAGATTACATATATAGCCACCCATTTCGCAGATGAGAAGGTCCCATCTGCGAAATGGGCTTCTCATCTGCGAAAGTACAAGTGCCTAAAGCACAGTTATGCTTTAGGCACTTGTACTTTCGTAGATGAGAATTTTTTTTTTTTTTATTTTTTCGGTATAAATAGGGGTAATTTCGCAGATGAAATAGGTCCCATCTGCGAAATCCTCTGATCCTATCTGCGAAATGATGCAATTTTTTTTTTTTATTTTTGTTTTGTTTTTTTTTTTTAAGGTTGACTACGAAATGAATTGGTTTGACTACGAAATGGGCTTTGCTATATAAAAACTTTTGTAGAAAAAATATCATTTTGGTTGTTATTTGGTTTGTGAAATACTCTCTATCTCTACAATTTGCTCAAAAAATGATTGAATATTTGGTTTGTCTTGTAACCGGTGGGAGATGGCAAGTTAATGGAACTAATCTGGAATACATATGTCCACAGGGAGGTATTTCTGAATTTGCTTTGATATTTTCTGAGTATATTAGTTATAGTGATTTTGTATCTATGGTAAGAAGCAAAATTGGTTTGTTAGACAAATATAGAATTAGTCTTCGTTTCCACCATCCTGAATTAAATTATTATATAGCTATAGTTGAAGACGTGGATGTTAGAATGTTGATAAACGTAATCAAATGTAGTGGAGGAAGGGCTGTGAAAGTGTTTGTGGTGGTTGATGAAGTTGAGGAGGTTAATGGGGGCGGTGAAATTGGAAACGAAGTTGTTGGTAATTTATGCAGTTTTAAAGGGAGCAATGATCCGATAGGTACTTTCAATACTCCTAGTGTACCTCAGTTTCACAGTGTTGCTGAAAATGTTAATGTTAGTTATTCACCTATTCAATATGTGGATCCCGAGAATTACAAGTATGTTGGTGATGATGATGTTGGTACATATCTTAATCATGTTGGTGGTCGTTGTGATGATGTTGCCGAACAAGAAGTTAAACTTATGAATAGGCGTGTGGTAGATAAAACTAAAAAGAAAAAAAAAATTCAACTCAAAAAAATGAAAAAAAATCATGTTTACGGGCATTATGTTGATGTTGGTGATGTATGTTTAGATATAACCGAGCTACAAAGTAATTCCGATAGAGATGAGTTGGGTGATGAAGTTAAAGCTAAGTATCCCGATAACCTTTTTCACGGTATGCCCCCTGTACCAGCATGGCCAGTTGATAATAATGAAGATATCCCAACACAGATGGTAGACATTAATCTTCAAAAGATTCAATGTGAGAGTATATTTAAAAACAAAGAACTTTTAAAGCGGTGTATTGGTAAAAAATGTCTTCGAGAAGGTTTCCAGACGAGGACAAGTAGATCCACCAAATCAAGGTATGAAGATGTGTGTGTTTCGAAAAATTGTTCTTGGTTACTAAGAGCAAAAGCAATTAAAAATACTGATGGACTTTTCCAAGTGAATAAATTTGTTGATGTACACACATGTTCTTCAACATTGTTGCAACCTAATCATCGACAAGCAAACAAATATGTTTTGGGTGAATATGTTGCTGATGTTTTGGCTGAAGACTATAGTAGAGTTTATCGGGGAAAAGAAATTGTTAATGATATGAATGCTCAATTGAATATCAATATCTCATACCATCAGGCATGGCGTGCGAAGCAATATGCATTGTTGTCGTTAAGGGGTACGAAAGAGGATTCTTTTACCAAACTTCCGACGTATTGTCACAACTTGGCCAAACATAATCCGGGTACTGTCACACATATTAAAACAGATGCTGATGATCGGTTTGAGTTTTTGTACGTCGCACTCGGTTGCTCGGTTAGTATTATCATGTCCTAATTTTTTTTAATATTTATTTTGGTGTATTTGAATAGATATACAATGTATTGTAGGTACGAGCTTTTGTCAATTTTTGTAAGCAGACCCTAGTAGTAGATGGAGCTCACCTAATGGGCGAGTTCAAAGGTACCATGCTACTTGCAGTTACTAAGGACGGACAAAATCAAATATTACCGGTTGCATATGGTATATGCAAAAATGAGTGTATTGATTCTTGGACATGGTTTTTTCAAAAACTACGTGATTGCATAGGAAATATGCAGGAGCTTACAATTATATCTGATAAGTCTCCATCTATAGCAACATCCGTTGCCAACATTTTTCCTCACGCTCATCATGGAATATGTGGTGTCCATTTGTATTTCAACATAGTATCTAGATTCGGCAAGAGTAAGACGGTTAAAGGAATTTTTTGGGAGGCGTGTAGGGCGTACACAGTTGATGCTTTTGATGCTGCCATGGATGTTATGAAAAAGACAAAAGAACCAGTATGGGAGTACTTAAAAAGTATAAATCCAGAAATCTGGTCAAGGGCACATTTTAAAGGGAACCGATACAATCTTATGTCGTCCAACAGTGCGGAGTCTATAAATGCATTATCTAGACACGCACGTAAGGTGCCAATACTTATGTTGATTGATTTTTTTCGTGCTACAATGCAACAATGGTGGTTTCAAAGACGTAACTTTGCAGGTATTACGTAAATTTGTAATATTAATGTTTTATTAGTTTCGATGTTATTGATTTTAACTTCTTCATTTTGGCTGTTTTTTTAGCGGAAGCAACAACAACACTTACCCCTTGGGCGGATGAAGTTGTAAAAGAAAACAAGAAAAATTTTACCAAATGGGATGTTCGCATGATCTCAAATACGAAATGCGAGGTCAAAAAGGGGGCACAAAATGTGATTGTTGATTTTCAACATATGACATGTACATGTAGGCATTGGCAACTTGATGGGATACCTTGTGGTCATGTCATAAGATGTTTAACAGTGAACAAATACCAAGACTGCTCGAGGTTTGCATTAAATGCTTACTTTACCGAAACACTGAGGAAACATATGAGGAATCAATAAACCCTCTGCCGAAGCCATCCGAATGGGAGATCCCCGATGATTTGATGATTGTTAAGCCACCTATAATGGATAAACGTCAGCCAGGCAGGCCAAGAAACACAGACCGCATTCCATCCCAAGGCGAGGGTCCAATTATAAAAGAGTGTTCTACATGTGGTCAACTAGGACACACGAGAAATAATTGTACTGGAAGGGCGTCTGGTAGCAGAGCAGGTCACATAATTTCTACTGCAGAAATGGCATATAATATTGGTGGTTCAGCGGGTTGCTCACAAACCCATAATGCTGATTTTGATATAAAACAACCTTGAAATTAAGAGTAATGACGAGTTGTTAGCTTATTATGTATTGTAATATTTTTATTAACTCTTACAAGACATTGCTATGCTTTCATATTTTAGTTAAGTTTGTTGATTATAACAATGAATGAAGCCTTTATATTATAAAATATAGTTTGCAGATTTACTTTAACAGTTACAACATGTTATTTAAAAAAAAACAACAAACGATCCTTTGGCAACCTAATCTGTTTCATGATAATATTACAACAACTTTATAACTAATTTTTAAACTCAGGGAACTGCAACGGGTACTTCTCTTTCTCCATTGTTATATAGTCATCCCTAATTCTCATTTTGTCTTCGAAACGATCCTTTTTTACCATAATGTGTATCAACTGCTCATCCTTCTCAGCAAGCCGTTTTTCAGTCGTTTTGATTGCCTTCTTACTCTTTTTTATCCAATCTTTATGCTCTTTGATTTTGTTTTTATTGAGGTCAATCCATTCTTCAGCTTGTTTGCATTCCGAACCTATATCATTAGCAAGTTGAGTGAGAAGTCGAGATGACTCTTTGTCCTCTTCTTGTTGTGCTTCAGCCTTCTTTAATTCTTCAAAATTTTCATGTGACATATATGACCCGGCTGAAGAGGGTGTAAAAAAGGGGTCTACCGAATCACAGTAGTAACAATCTACTTCGTTGCATGAGCAAATTTCGAATTTGTGTGAGGAACTCATAATAAAATCGATGTTGTATTAAACTGGAGCAATAAGTGGTATTTATACATACTAGACAGTAATGAGAAGTCCAACTTTGAAATGACTAGACAGTAATGACAAGTCACTGTAGTAACCTGCACATCCTAGTGGGTCCCTTAAGTGACAAGAGATAAATGACAGTTTGACATGACAAAACACTGCATAAAGCTGAAATTCGTAGTCCAAATATAACCATTTCGTAGTCAAAGTATTATTTCATAGTCTATTTATTTATATAAATAGATGTTTAGATCTATAAACCAAACACCCAAATCACCTAAACGAAACGAATTCCCATTATTAGAAATGTCGTCGAATGCAGCAAGTTCTTCGAATGAATTACCTGGTTCCAATTCTGAAAGGCCATGGACGACAAACGAGGTGTTAGTTCTAACACGGTGCTGGCTAAGTGTTAAGGATGGTGAACCGTTACTTGCTCCCCCGCATTGCCTAATTGGTGATGAATGGAGTCGCATCACATCTTTGTTTAACCATGAGATGGGAGAAGGGCAAAAAAGAGAAAAATCAGATGTTGTTACTAAGTGGACGGATGCAAAGGAGGAAGTGACATGGTTCAATCGAGCATGTAGTTATGCGAAACATAACAATGTTCGTTGTCGTGACGAAGAAGAGTTCTTGGAAGTTGTTACAGAGTTTTACATCTTTGAGCATGAAGGCAGAGACTTCGAATATGAGGAAGTTTGGAAGGTTGTTAGAGATAAACATTATTTCAAGTAGACCGCTCTAATTTGTGTTAAGAATAAGCCATGGACTTGTGTTTTACGTTAATGCTTTGTTCGTATTATGTCGTTTTTTTCATGTAATTGTTGTGATGTTTTAATGGTTCATGGAATCTTGTTACTAATGTATTCTAATATATTTTGATAACTAATGCAATGACCATTTATTAACTCAAGTTAATCATACGAGTTTCTCACATAATAAACTAAAATATATATATTAACTCAACTTAATCATACGAGTTTCTCACATACTAAACTAAAATATATTTTAAACATATGAAATACATACGAATTACATACGAAATACATGAAAATAACCTAGTACTCACATAATAAACTAAAATAGATTTTAAACAAACGAAATACATACGAAATACATAAGAAATACATGAAAATAACCTAGTACATGAAAATAACCTAGTACTCAAATAATAAACTAAAATAGATTTTAAACAAACGGGATATATTTCAAAATATTCCAAGGGGCTTCAAACTGGAATTCCAACCCGTTACTTAATGACTTGTATTCCTCCTTAGCAGCTTCCAAGATGACATCCTCAGTAGCATTTAAACGGGTGTCGTCAATTTTGGTATAAAGATCGTTGAATAATAGAACTTCGGTTTTCATTTCATACCATCTTGCTAAGATGTCTAGTTCGTCACGATCGTTTCTTGTAGCCATTCGGTTTTCAGCATTGAAAATATTTGTTAGACGTCTCCAAAACATTGGATCATTCAACTTGCTTGTCTCGTACACATGAATATAAGCATGTATAAGAACCAAGAACTCTTCATTGCTCCATGATATAGAAGTCATTTGGATTGAAACAAAGAGGGTAGAATCTAAAAAACAATATTTGAACAACTATATTGGTTAATTTAATAACGTTTTGCATGTAACTTAGGGTCAATTTATAGTAGTTTCTACACAAAATCGCAGTTCAAACTTCTAATATGTCTGCAATTCATAGTCAAAATTAACTGACGAATGCAGTGTACTATACTTATAACACAACAGATCACTGTTCGAGTTGACAATTCATCCCCGGTTGAATGACAACACAATACATTGCTGTTTGAGTTGACAACTCATTGCACCAGGAAAGTAAGGAGTCGTTATAAATAGATTTCAATATCCGTTGTAATTGTATTCTATTACTTCCCTCCTTGCAATTATGGACTCACCACATATATGGAGGAACGCAGAGGAGGTCGCTTTGGTTCAAGCTTGGATTACAACTGTAGAGGTGGATTTTCCACCGGGTCCCCCACAAGTTCGTGCTGGATCATTTTGGTCTCGTGTCTGTCATTTGTTTCACCATTTAATGAACCGCACTCAATATCGAAGAAGAAGAGATGTCAAAGCGAAGTTTCTGGATATGAAAATGAAGGTGAAACAATTTCAACGTATTTATAACAAGTTGGATAACGAACATGCAAATACGGATGAAGACATTCTACGGCAGGTGGCTTTGGAACTATACCGCTTTCAATACGATGGTAGCGAGTTTACCCACTTAGATGCATGGAATGTTTTAAAGAATGTCCCTTATTTTTAATATGCATGTTGGTTAAGTTAATTGTTTTTCGTTATTTAAGTTGCTTGTTGTTGTATGTGTCTAGTCGTTACTATTTAATAAACGTCCATTTCTTTTAATGTATGTTGTTCCCTCAATAGCCAATATTTAGAAAGCAATAAAATAAAACCGGGGTACATAAATAACTAACACATAATACGACATAAAAAATAAACTGGGTACATGGATAACTAATACGTAACACAGCAGTAAAATAAAAACGGAGTACATAAAAAACTAATACATAATACTACATAAAACATAAATGTGCTACATGAATAACTACTGCATTGAGGGAGGTAACAGGACCACCGTTTCATTTGGTATTTCCCAATGCTCATATGATGGTATACCATTCACCAACTCAGATCCATATGCAACTCGATACACATAATTAGTGAACTTGTATTCAACCATTCTCTGAATGGACTCAGATGTACGGGTTCTTAGACATGCTATAGCGTGGCCACATGGTATACCGCTTTTTTGCCATTTACCACAACTACATACCCTTCGTTCAAGTTGTACGTTGCTGGTGGCAAAAGTGTCATGGACTTCAAATGTATCCCCATACAAACGTTTTGCATTACAATTGTAAGACTTGCTGAGACTTTTTTGAACCTTACTCTCAACGTAAGGGGTCAACCCACCAGACAACCTCCCTGTAAAATTTGATATTTTAATAAAAATAGAAGCACAATAAAAAAACAAAATATAACAATCTCCCTTACCAGCCAGTTCGGCCCGTTCAGCATACTTTGATTTTATCGACGTGGTGGTTAACTCAATTATCGTTGTTATAGGAAACTCACGTGAGGATATAATTTGCAAAATTTCAGGGACGTCAATCGATTTAACATTGTAACGTATTTTTGGGAAAAATGCTCTTGTCCATTTTGAAATTGGTATATCGTCAAGCCAGTAAATTGGACTCATAAGCAAGGTGCAGAAAGGTGGTTGCCTACATGTACTTTGCAACCTTTCGAAACACAAGTAAAAATCATCAACGCTATATGCATTGCATGACTTCCAAAACAACGATTCGACTTCCGTATTGTTATGTCCGATAGACTCACGTATCTTTCGAGCTATATCTTTAGGACAATATCCATGATAGGAATCCGGGTAGGCACTGTCAACACCAAAGTCTATGTTATCACACATGTTGCTTATGAAACCAACCTCTGTGTCCTCACCTAAACAATCTCTTAACCTCATCATGAACCATCTCCATGATTCTTCACACTGTAAGGTTCCCAAACCAAGTGCTAAGAGTAGTGGCTCATGATTTCCATCTAAAGCCACTGTGAAGTACATTGTTGTCAGAAAGCTCCCAAGAAGGGGTAAATAACCCACATATATCAGCGGTATCATGCACCTAAGGAAGGTACGAATCTACATAAAAACGAAGACATATTAGTGTTATGTAAGAACTAATCGACATACATTACCATGAAATATTGTATAACTCAATAAAAGAAGTATGTTATACCACGCAACCTAATGCCACAAAACAGAATTGAAAGCGGTTGTTATCGGTTTTCTTAATGGTTGTGAAGGTATTAGGATTTGTTCTTTGAAGGTTATGCAAGAAAATTGGTAGTTGAGAAAAGGTTCTTTGGCTGTGACTACTCATTTTCAATACCGATAATTGTGCTCTACAATGATCACACAAATGGAATTATAAATAGAAGATATTGTATCTCTACTGATCAAAATTCATAGTTTAACCCTTTAAATTCGTAGTTGAACATTTTGAATTCATAGTCAAACCAGTTCATTTCATAGTCAAATTTCACTGACCGACATGACAATACTACAGAATATACTTGTCTGCATTCCATAGTTGAACTTTTTGAATTCATAGTCAAACCAGTTTATTTTATAGTCAAAAAGAATTGTCCGTAATATGATTTATTCTATAAATGGGTGTCACTCATTATGAAAAAATTTAACTGAGAAAGTAACTCCGATTTAAAAGAATAAGAAGGCTAATGGCATACTGCAATTGTGGAGGAGAACGTATCGTTAGGATTTCGGGTACAGCTAAAAACCCAGGAAGATTGTTCTACGCTTGCCCGTATTTGGTATCATGTTCTTACCGTCATTCAAATTTAAACCCTCGTGTTTACATGACACAAATTTATTTTCTTACTGTGGATATTAAATTTAACAGGGACCAAAATGCGGGTTTATCAGTTGGGTTGATGAAGAGAAGGACCAATCTTCTATGGTAATAGCTAAAGTAGCTAACTCTAATAAGCTCTTTCAATCAGAAAATAAGAAGTTAAAGATAGCGTTGGTTTGTAGTTGGGTGTTGTTCTTGGCAGTTCTTGTTTACAAGTTGTAAGCTTTTCAATATTGTTTTTATGGTTTTGAAGTTGTTAGGTCAATAAATTGTTGTATTTGTAACGTTAAAACAAATGTTGTGGTCGTTCTTATGTTGAATTTATTGATAAGTAATTAGTAGGTCATTAAATTGTTGTAATTGTCGTAACGTTATATTTATATTTTTTGTCATCCGTTGAGTAAACTCTAAAGATAAACTAATAATGAAATCCAACATTAATTTGTATATACATTTATATAATCCAACTACAGAGGAGCAAGACTAGACCCCCAAATAATTTTTGCCATCCGGAGACGGAACTCTAAAGCTGCGTTCTTTGGGTCAATAAGAACACGTATTGGTTGACCTGAAACCAATTGCTCCATAAACATACAAAGAAAAACACCGCAATCTCCCAAATGACTACTTTGTTGGGGAACGTTTTCTTCATAAATGAATTGCATATTCAATGGAATCCTTGGGATGTTCCTCCGCGCCCAATACTTAATCTTGTCCAAATAATTTGCCACCCGACGTTCAAATTTGGAAAAGATTCCTTCGGATTGGAATTTTTCATAAGCACCTCTACCAAGACTGTCATAAATATGCACTTCCATTGACGCTAATCGTAGTTCCCCAAATAGCCAATGATTAGGGGATGAATGAATCGGCAATAAGACCTGTATAAGGATCAGAAAATAAAATTATGTTTATTTACATCACAATACAAAAACATCACAATACAAAAACATAACAAAAAAACGATATTATTTTCAATATAAACTATTAAGTTTACCGTATCAACATCCCACCAAGCAACCATGAAGTTGGGGTATGTAGCAATACCAGCCATAAACGCCCTCCAGTCTTGTCCTTCTTCCAAAGCATGAGAAACAAAAAAATTTGGAGGCATTATTGTATGTCGGTCGCTCTCAAACCGTCTCTCCATCAAAAGTCGGTACCAAATGGTTATATGCTGCACACATGATACTTTTGTTATTGACTAAAAAACAATTAACTTTTAAAAGAATTAATTAACAATTTATTTACCGCTGACTCCAACCATCCGTCGTGTGTATGCCCAAACAATGAGCTCCAAAAATCTCTATCTAACACGAAATTAAACAAACGATGCTGCACATCGTATGAATGCAATACATAATTTTGGATGACATCCTCACCGCCTGCTACGTAAGGTTGCAGGCGCAACCTGGAGAAGTCATGAGCAACACCAAAAACTGGAGGAGGAACGGGGCTTGTTGATTTCATACCAACCTTCTTTTTTGTTCTTCTTTTTTGTTTTGGTGTCGTGTGCAACTAAAAACAATATTCAAATGTTTAAATGTATATCTTTCAGATAATTCACATAAACATAAAATCAACAGTTTATAAATAAAACGAATACCTCGGTGTAAGGAGTGCATAAAAATTGTGATGGTTTTCGACTCCTAGGTTTATCGGGTGTAACTTCTTTGTCATCATCATCATCATGAAAATAATCTACATTTCCCATTATTATAAGTTCGTCTTCATCCGTCACATCATCATCAAATTTGTTCCCTGCATTGTCATTCCTCTCCTCCCACTCCTACATTAAAGATAATACTTTATACTTAATAACGAAATACACATAATTTAATAAGCAATAATATCTAAATAAACAAAATATTAATATTAAAATGTAACTATATAATAACCTCTTTAACTTCACTATAATCGTTTACATCACACACATCATCATCAAATTTGTTCCCCGCATACTGAGTACTCTCCTCCAACACCTACATTAAAAATATAACTTTTTACTTAATAACAAAATACACTTTATTAAAAAGTAATTATTAAAATCGTAAAGGTAACATCTATAACAACCTTGTCGTCTTGAGTATCACCAAAAATATTTTGAGTTGTATTGTTTTTATTCATCACTTCATCTTGCACAACCTATATTTTCAAATATAAAATATGAACACATGTATTCATATATGTTAATAAAATTTAATAAATAATGTAGCGTATAACTAACCTGTTCATCATAATTTCTTTGTGACACTGTCGGTTCCTCAAAAATAATGTCGTTCCAAAATTGTTCATTATTCACTTCTTCAAAAAAAACCTCTGTAGGTTTTTGTTGATTCATAAACACATGCTGCTCCAGTGCATGTACCCGTTTCAACAACTCGTCTAGCTTGTGTTTCCCACTGCCCCGACCTCTACCATGAGAGCGACCACTGGACGACATACTAGACGAAGATTCGTCTTGTCTCCTAAAATGGCCCCGTACTGGGGATGGAACTGTTTTCCCTTCACCATATACATACTCTTGAAATGACATATAATAAAAAGATGTCATCTCACCATCACCCGGTAACATGTTGTCTTGGTGGTAGCCCCTCCTAAAAAATTAAACATATTAAAAATGCATATAAAACTATAATAATCAACTTTATTAATAATAAACGAAATATTTTTAAACCTGCATCTTTGACCAAATCTTGTTCACGTCAACCCATTTCAATTTTTTTGTTCCGCTCCATCTTTTCATCCGAGGCAAGTCTTTATTTTTTCTCAATGCAAATCCACATGCACGAACAGCCGGAATCATCTCATATATCCATATCTACAATTTTGTACAATAACAGTAATAAAAGTTAAAATTAAAATAAAAAATATAACAATAAAACAATTTAAATATAAGAAAATTTTTATACCCTAATTGGAGCCGTAAATCCTGAGACGGAATACTTTAAAGTTTGACCACGCTGAGAAAGTGATAAATAATGATGTATCTTATTCCACGTATCCTCAAGGTCAACAAAAGTAAAATCCCATAGATAGCTACCCCAAGAGAAGCTAACAAAACAAAAAAATACAAAATTGATTATTATATAAATTATAACTTTAATAAAATAGAACTTTTAACGTAAAGAAAATATACCTATTCCAGAGATCCAAATTCTCAGCCAAAAAAAACCAATCTTGTGGCACCCGATCGTTAACTTCTTTGCCCAAAAAACCTTCACACAAAATGTATATCAAACATACTCTAACTGCATCAAGGTCGTCAAGTGCTAGGAATGTTTGATTTAAAATTAAACTTTTCAGGTCGCCGATTTTCACCGAACTATTAGTATGGTCCGGAAATAGCCGTTCAAGCAGTAAACATCTTTTTTTACTGCTTATTAATTTTTCCGACCCTTTTCTCCCAATGTTTTTTGGATACTCCCCAAAATTGAAGCCGGTAATCAAACAAAACTCTTCCGGCCCATAAACCATTTTGGTATTGCCTACTCAAAAATATAAACGTTTTATTCCATCTGGAGATAAAATAGGGTCCGGCCGGATCTGATGAAGGAACATTTTATGAAACAATAAAGCGTCCCCTTGTAAACGAGGGACATCAATAAAATAGCCAAAGACGGTATTTCTGAAAATAGCACGTCGGACATCATCTAAAACTTCAAAGACTTCCCATATGTTACCACCAGAGCCTTTTAGGTTCGCAAAGGCTTTCGTATTCATTAAACTAAAATCATGCTGCAAAAAAAAACACAAAAACAAATTAGATAACTAAAAAATATATTTTTTTTAAATATATGATTACGAACTGCAAATACTTTCTTAATTACTAATATATATATTTCCCCGATAAAAAACAATAACATACACATATATAAACAATTTTCCAAGTTATACAACAAATATATTTACGATAGAAAACAATATCATACATAATTATATAAATATTTTCAACTTAAACATATTTTCAACTTAAACAAATTTTCAACTTAAACGACAAATATATAAACAATTTTTATCTTTCTAATTAAAACTAACATTATATAACCATATAAACAAAAAAATTTAAAAATAAAACGACAACCAAACTAACAATTTTGCAAGTTATACGACTACTTTATACAAATTTTTCAACTTATACGACAAATAAAAACAATTTCTAACAATATATATACGATAAATTTTCAACTTATACAAATGTTATACGATAAATATATATACAAACAACTATTTTGCAGTTTATATAAACAATTATAGGATAAAAATTTACAAGATTTCAGGTTATACAACAACTAAAAAAACTACAAAAATAACAAATTGTAAACATTATCTACGCAGTCTCTACTTGTCTCTACTTGCATTTAAACTTCAAGTATACTAAAAATATACTAAAACTATCAAACACAACAAAATTACCCTTTTTTAACATTAAATAATACAACAATTGATAAAAAAAAATAACTTTAAACATTAAAAGAGTTAAAATCTAAACATATTTGCGGGATTGTTGCCATAATCTTCCATTTTCTTCAAAAACTAGCCAAAATTCCGAGAGAAGCCCAAAGTTAGAGAGAGTTTTTGTGTAGAGAATGGTAAAAATGAAAAAAAAAAAAAAAAAAAAACGTTTTTATACCTAAAAATCACCCATTTCGCAGATGGGACCTTCTCATCTGCGAAATGGGTGGCTAAATATGTAATCCCGATTTTTTTTGGCTATTTTTGTAATGCAATTAGTGTAATTGGCTATTTTTGTCATTTTCTCTATAAAATAAAATAATTGACAAATCCAGTCATTTATCTAATTACTTTTCATTTATAGCTCCTAAAGAACATAACTTTTTGACAAATTTAGTCATTTTTCTGATTACTTTTCATTTCATTTAATAGCCAAATTTTATAATTAGCCAAAAATAGCTAAAAAAAACACCGCAGATGAGCAAAAGTGACCACTGTTTCATAAATGGGTATTCCCATATATATATATATATATATATATATATATATATATATATATATATATATATATATATATATATATATATATATATATATATATATATATATATATATATATATATATAAAATCATTCTTACATACCAAATCGTAGTTGATAAACTCACTTTATATTCTCTAAAAGCTATTGTTTTCTTCGAGTAATTACTTACGGCTGTTTTTTTCTAAAACCTATTATTTCCTTCGAAAACTATTGTTTTGTTCTTAGCTCTCAATTATTTTCTCTATTAAACTACAAAATCAACCCAAAAAACATACATTTACGTACAACTATAACACTACATAAGTTTAAAAAAAAGCGGAAAAAGTATTAACCGAAATTGTAGGTGTCGTATGTGGCATTAACAGCTTGTACAATTTGTGCATTAATAGCTTGTACACCATAGTACAACCAGATAATGCATAATTTGTGCATTAACAGCTTGTACACCGTAGGTGGCACACGACACCTATTGTTTCCGTTTCGTTTTTTAGTTTTTTGCAAAAAAATATAACAAATGCCAATAGATTTCATGTTGATGAAAAAAAAACAAACAAAAAAATTCGAGAAAATACATGTTGTCCGGAGCCACCATTGAGACAGTGTCTTTAGCTTCAAACCATGGAAAATGACCTAAATGAAAATTTTCAAATTTATATATTTCGAACAAATGAACCTTCAAAAGTAGCCAAATGCCCTAAACTTTAGCTCGTTTAATCTCTGAATGACCAAACCATATGTTTCTTGATGAAATCGTAGTTCCTTAAGTATCTACTGTTTCATTGCCTATTTTTGGTTAAAAACTAATTTTTTGCTACTTAATGAAAGGTAAGTAGGGAAAATAGTTAGATTAGTAATTTTCTCTATAAAATAACGGAACAATTTTACCCCTTTATTTAATAAATACTTATCATTGTTTTTTATAAATTAATTTTTCAAAATTTTTTAAAAATATAAAATAATTTATTTTATGATTTAAAATGATATTCAATTCATATTTTATGTATACTTATTAGGGCTGTTTAAAACCGGATATCCAAAAATTTGGATATCAAAATTTCGGATGGCAGATTTTGATATCCGAATCTATAACGTCCTAAAAAGTGTTGGAACCTGAAAGTGAACCTCTACCAATCCCCAATCCTTGAACATTCTGAAGTCTGTCTGAGGTCTGAAGTGGGATGAGGTGAGAGATCATTTTGCGGTCAGAAATGAAGTTGGTGTTCGGAGTGAAGATCCTGGTGCGAAGTGGAGTTTGAAGTCCGAAATGGAAAACGAGTCTAAGATAACTTATCCGGCTATGCATTAATTATTCTTTTCTTTTCTGTGATGTAACATTACTTAGGAATTAGTCTTTTTGTATATTTGGACAATCAGAATGTTAGAAGTAGTGACATTTTCCGGTACTTAGTAGGTATTGCGGTTTGTAATGTGTTCCTCCTTTTTCTATATAAGGAGAGTTTAATGACAAGAATAAATGACGGGTTGTTGCTCCATAGATAGAATTGTTTGAATTTACTCCACTTGCACTTCTCTTTCAAATCATCCTTTCAAACATTCTTCTTACTAATTTGTTTTCTTTACTTTGATCATTATCTTCACTCTTCATTTATGACTTGAATAGTTTGTTGAACATCTTACTTTAGTCTCGACTGGTTTTACTAGACTTGATTGGAACAATCAATTAGTAGTAGACATTGATCTTAAGCATTAACTCAAGGTTTGAGTTTTCAAACATTGTCCCTATGCAATCAGATCCCTTGATCTCTCAGTTGGTATCAAAGCTTGAGTAGTTGTCCTTTGAATCTAAAAATCAGATTATAGTTGATTTGAAATTACCTTGGTATTTAAATCATTTTTGTGTTCAGGATAAAAGTTCTTCTATATACCACTTTTTCTTGAGATATCTTAACTTCAATGGCTGCTTCTAATCGTCAAGAAACGTATTCAATGCAAATAGCAAATAGCGTGGGTTGCCCTACTTGTTCCGCCCCACTGCTAGTTGTTGAAGAATATGATCATTGGAAAGTGAGACTTGAAAGGTTTTTACTGGGTAAAGAGAAAAGTGAAGCTATTTGGAGATCCGTCAAAGAAGGTCCTCATGTTCTAGCTAGAACAACGGTTAGAGATGCTACTGCACCACTCATGGGTCAAGAAGAACAACGTCCAACTCTTTCTCACTGTTGATGATATCGACAAGCTGCATGCTGATCAAGTTGCCTTTTCCGAAATGGTGTTTGATGTTCCACCATCTCTCTTTGAACACTGTGCAAATCAGCAAATAGATTTGGGATACTCTCCAAGATTTGTTCGAAGGCTCAGAAAACATGAAAGACAAGCGTCTGACCTCAGTTGTCAATGGATTTGACACTATTACAACAACCCTTGGTGAATCTGCTGCTTTAGCGTCTAACCGGTACCTAATCGTTGTCAACAACATGACAGGTCATGGGATTGTCTGAACTCCCTTGGAATACAATCTCAAGTTCATAAATAGTCTTAGTAAAGGATGGGGAAATGTGAAATCCTTTCTTCAGAGCAATGGATCTCTAAAGAAGCTGAAGCTTTTCCAACTGTTTGATGAACTTCAAGGTCATGAATCAAATGTTGCACAAACCTTAAGAGACCTGTCAGGAGGTCTCTAGCTCTTGTTAGCTCCTTCGAACCTCTTGTTTCGAACCCATCTACATCGGATCCGATTCAAATCCGTTTTTCCACCTATTCAACCCTCACCACCCATCTTAGCCACTTCTTGCTATCTTATTGATGGTGATCTTGATTCGGAAGCTATGGACTCTGAACTCCATTTCCAACAAGAATTTGCCTTGCTTTCTATGAAATACCAACGTTCTTTTAATCTCTCTCATAAACCGTTTAATAACCATTTTCATACCCCACACCAAAACAATCCTCAAACTTTCACCAAACCTTCCGAAAATCCACCAGCCTACAAACCTAACATCTCTGCACCAAATTCCACCTTGGAATCTCAACAGACACCGAAATCTGACAAACCAAAAATTATGTGCCATAAATTTAGTCATGAAAATCACTTCGCAAAAGATTTTCTAGTTGAAGTCTCTCAAAAACCAAAAATCAAGGATCCAACTTACTATGCACGATGAGCTCAAGAGATGGCTGAGAGTGAAAAGGTGTTTTTCAACATTGTATCAAGAAATATTGATGGTTATTGGTCTTTTGGGGATGATGACATTGTGGCTACTGGAGAAACATGTGTCTGATGGCAAGACAAACAATTAAATGTGATGAAGGCTTTTGGTCATCTGAGTCAGAAGAAGAAGATGAAGTTGCTGAACCAAACTACTCCTATATGGCCACAAATGATCCACCAGGCCAAAGCATCGTTCAGCAGGTAAAACTATGATTACTAACAATAATTTTGATTTATCTCTTTGTGAATCTTATCTAACCCATATCCAAACAGATATAAACACCATCTATAAAGCCTATGAGTCTGTCATAGAATCCAATGAGAAGGAGGAGAGTGAACTGAGTCGTCTTAGGTTATGTTTCGAGGATAAGAATTTAAAAATAGAGTCTTTAGAACGAGAGCTTGTAATGTCAAAAGATGAATGTATCATTCTTAAAGACAAATGTGAAAACACTTATTCTGAAAGAAATGTTTTAATTTCCGATAACAAACGTCCCAATGCCAAAATAGATGCTTTGTCATTCTTGAAGGAAATCAACGGATGACTCACAATTTTCATCATCCGTAGTCAAAAGCCCCTAGTCTCGAAAGTGAGTTTCCGAAACCTATAACTAGTCCCTTGAAGGAGTTGAAAAACCTAATATTTATGGGAGATGTTCCGAACCACCAACATTCGGATACCCCTGTCTCTCCTTTGTCACCTCTTCTTGAGACGTTTGAAAATTTTGCATCTCTGATTCCTGAGTTTCAGCGAATAGTTGTCAAGTGTCCTGATTCCATGCCTCTTCCGCCTCTGACAAACCTGGTCCTGAATCAGACCACAAAATTCCATTATGGCATTTCAAATCATACAGATCTAGTTCCAAAACACAATCCTCCTAACAACTGTGGTGTCGAGGAAATAATTCCATTGACAACTGAACAAGTTACTTCTGAGTTTTCATGGGCATCCTTAGATGATAATGTTGAAACCTCAAGTAATACTTCTTCAAATTCATATGAATCGAATTCCCAAGTGATATCCAAAACAACCTTGGTACCAATCAAGCCTAATTTTAACAATCCATCCATAGGTCAAACTTCCAAGTCAACATCTGACCAAAGGAAGAAACCCTCCTTGAATAGAAAAGATGTCGTTGATCCTAAAAGGGGAGCCAAAAGTGCCCTTAAAAAGGAAGTTAGGTCAAGACAAAGTTCTAGGTTTCTTGAAAACTCTGAAAAGAATATATCTCGGAATGTCATCACATCGTCATCTTGGAATTACAACACCTCTGGGCCTGTCAAGATAATTAAAAGACCAACTAATCTTCCTAGTCAATCAGAACCTAAGAAAGTTGTCAATCACACTCCAAATAGACTTGTTAAAAACGCTCAATTAATCATAACTAACACTCCTCAGACTTTGTCATGTATCTTTATAGCCAAGTCTGATGATACAATTTTCACACCTCAACAGTTTCAAAAACAAATGTACCATCAAACAAAAAACAAAGTTTTCAGAAACATGTTTCTTGGATATCTTCATACACAAAAACTTGTTTGGAAAGTAAAAAATCCCAAATATGAGAATGAAACTCCGAGAGACAAAGTGGTTTTCACCATCCCAAATGTCAATAGTCCAAGAAAAGTTGTTCCAAAGCAACATATCATTGAATATGATTATTAGATTGATGAGAAAACTATGGCATTCTATTTGTTCCCCAAAGTATCTCGGAACAAATCCGACATAACTATAGTTGTTCGAAAGTCACCACAAAATTCTGAAGCACGTGCCCCTGTCCTAAAATCTAACTCGGAGCCTAAAACTCCATCACTCAATAATTTTGTAGGCATTCTGTGCTTCAGAGCAAGAAACAGTATGACATCATCACCTATGGAAATTTCTCCATGTCGAAGGACTTTCTGCGAGATACCAAACTTTCTCCAAATGCTAGTTACATAACATACGACAACAACTCCAATTCTCAAATACGTGGTTATGGAATCCTCACCTATGGAAATTTCTCCATGTCGAACGTGGCTTACATGGCTCATTTAAAGCATAATTTGATTAGTGTGGCTCAACTCACTGCCTCAAATCGTCGAGTTGGCTATGTCATGATTGAAGATCGGAAGAAATGTTTGATCAATTATAATCGCAACAAGAATATGTACCCACTCGACATCAACATGATTATTGGCAAACCTCAGCTATGTCTACTTTCTATAGGCGTTTTCTGACGTTAGTTGGTTATGGCACAAAAGGCTTGCTCATTTTAATTTCAGGTATGTGAATGATCTTGTTTCTGGTGAAATGGTGAGAGGACTGCCACTCCTCAAGTTTGAAAATGACCATTTATGTGATGTGTGTAAGTATGGGAAGGAATCGAAGAAGGGTCATCCTGTTATTAATAAAAAATCTATCTTCGAACCATTGGAATTGTTGGAATAGTGTCTAAGGCTACAACTTTATTTGGCAAGTATTTGACCCGGTTTTGCATGGTCCTTTTGGGTTGCCTTCACCATAGCAACTTGACAGGATGATTTATAATGAGAGAAGAAATATTATTAATATATTATAAGTATAATATAAGGAATAATAATATTGTTATTTGATTAATATAAGTCATAAATTAATTAAGAATTAATTTGGTGACTTAAAGAGATTAATTAAACAAAGGGGTATAAACTGTCAATTGTTTGATAGTTGCACTTTGGGCTAGATATCCTTTAAGGATAAGGGGTGGATGATTTCTAGGGCTTAGGATAGCCATAAAATCGTCCAAGGCTTATCATGGAAGGATTTGGATTGCTTAGGGCTTAAGTTATCCAATTAGGGTTTAAGGGTGAAACCCTAAGAGCCTTACAAGTATAAATAGACCTCTAGGGCTGAGGGAATTCGGTACTCTTGTCTCTAAAGAATCCCTGGCCGATTTCATCCTCTCTCCTCTCTCCTAAATCATCTTCTTGCTAGTTGGTGTTTGTAAGTGTGACAACCGTCAAATTTCGAGTCGGTTCTAGATTTGACTAGACTTAGTTGCACATATAGGCACTACACGTACTAGACTTAGTAACTGGAAGCTAAGTTATAACCTACTAGAAACTTGGAAAAAATTAGAATCAATGGATAGTGTACTTAGATTTCACATTGATATGTGAATTCTACATCTACTGAGCTGTAGTGACTATCCATATTTGGGTCACTCTTTGACTCGAACAACATTTCATGAATCATATACACACATCATGCACTTGACCTAGTAGTAGAAATTAGGTCAAAGTCACATAGAAACTTAAGTCAAAGTTGAAGACTAGGACTAGTATACTTGATTCCTCAATTTCGCTTGAATCTCAGAATCACTACATAGAATGCCAATAAACCGATAAAAATAAATTACAAACATTATTTCTAACTTGAATAAGAGTTAGAAAACACAAAAATAATTTGAAGTCTCAAAATTTAATTAATTTTGATATCCAAGACTTACAAACTCTCAAAAACCCTAAATGCCCTAAAAACTCATATTCACAAACTTTAACCTTAAAAATTCTATAAAAATAATTATGAAGCTTCTAATATTATCTTATAATAATTAAAATTATAAAAATGCATTTAAGGAAATAAAATTGAACTCATTAACAATTACTCTTAATTTATAAGTCAAAAATCAAGAGTTATATGCATAAAAACTAGGTTAAGGTGCACACTTTATAAAAAGTTGGATAATTTTTATAAAAGATTTGAATTTTTATAAAGAAAAATGAAGGAGAGAGGGATATTATACCCTCAAAAGTCGGATTCCCCTCTCTCTCCTTTGTCTCCTCTTCCCAACACACTCAATCAATCCCCCCTACACTCCATCTTCTCTCTCACTCTACCCCTCATTCTCTTTCACACTCTTCATCACCACCACTCCATTTCTCTCTTCATTTCTCCATACTCACGAAATTTTCCAGAGAATAAGTCCAAGAACACACCTCATACTCAAAATCTTCATCATCTAATGGTGTTCATTAAGGTAGAACACGATTTCCTTTCATTTTCCTTCAAGTTTTCATGGATTTTCTTGCATTTCTTTGTTCTTCTACAGCATTCTAATGAAAGATCATGAACACATAAACATACACACACACACACACACAAACTCAAGGTTTTGATGATGATGGTGGTAGGATTTCACCCAAAAACAACATGCATGTTGTTAATGGTGAAATCCAAGGACCAAAACCTAAGTCAAAATCAACATAATGCCCTTTTATACAAGTTTTGGGTAAAAATCACCACATACATCCAAAGTTTTCTATCAAAAAAGATTTTTGAACATTTCAAACTCATGAGTGGTCTTCAAAACAACATGCATGTGATGATCTTCAAGCTTAGATGCTTGATGATCAAAGTTGTTGTTAAAAAACTTTCAAATATGTTAATGAAAGATTTATTTCAAATTAAATATCTAAAAATCATTTTCTGACCAAATCCGATTTTTCCCAGATTCTCATCAACAAAATAAGATGCTCTGTAAATTTCCAGAAGATAATTCATTTTCTCGAATTATTATAATTAATGCAATAAAATAGGGTAATAAATCATATAAAATACTTCCAGAGGTCTATAAATTCAGAATAAATTCGTGGATGACCCCTACGGTGACTAATAACCTCTCATTAAATTTCACCAATTTATGTTGCAGTTTAGTATGATTTTCTATTTTCTTTTTTTTTGGGTATAATAAATCACAAAACCACTTTACGAAGTGTGAAAATTGTATCTAACAATTTTTGCAGCTCTTACCTGTGGTGGGAGACTAAGAAAAATAAATTCAGAATTTTTCAACATGTCTTCCTATTTTTCCTAATTTTTGGTAATTATAATGGCCTAAAAATAGGAAAAATAGTTATAATCATCCAAAATTCATGAAATTTGACCAGAACATCATGTTGTACAGTAGGAGGTTACCAAAAGTTTTTGATGATTTTTCTCAACTGTATACTATTTTTCTCCTATTTTCTAAGGTTAAATACACTTAAATACACATAAATACCCAAAACCGAATTATACAATATGAAAACAACTTTTGGTATTTTTTTCCAGATTACCTACACTGTAAATGATGTTACAAAAAAATGTTGGTAATTTACTTTAACTGTTTAATAATTATTCTCCAATTAATGATTATTTAAGAGGATAAAACAAAGAAAAATAGAAAGACTAATTTAAAAATATCTTTTATATTTTTCACAGCTTCTACATGTATAATAAAAGTGTTACAAAAGTTTTGGGCAATTTTGGAAACTGTTTCCTATTTATTTCAATTTTTATTTGAATAAATGCTCAAAAATCAGAAAATTTGGTTAACCAGTTTAGAAATAAATTTTTATGTTTTTCCCAGCTTAATAATGTTTAATAAAAGTAATACAAAAAGTTTGGGTAATTTCGGAAACTGATTTCTATTTTTCATGAATTTGTATCTAGTGAATTAAATATAAGAAAATTGGTTATACATATCTATAAACCATGAAAATTTATCTGGAAGTCTTTTAATATATTTAGAACCAAAATCTGAAGTTTGGTCATTTTTATTAACTTTTTACTATTTTTCCATGATTTTATGATTATTCAAGGAATTAAATGGTGAAAAATAATTAGACAAATCAAAAAGTCAAGAAAATTTATCTTAAGGTCTTTGACTTCAATTAAAACTGAAATGCAAACTTTGGGAAATTTTAGAAGTAAATTGATTTAGTTTTTGAATATTTAATCATTGGAACACTTCTAAAATGTTAAATATTAACATTTCAATAATGGAAATTTTTCCACTTAAATTGTTATATAACAATTGATTCTTTGACACTTAATTTCCACAGAAAAATGTTTGTAACTTATCAATATTAAATTTGGACACAATATTGACATAATTCTATTGTAGTAGTATGTATACTAGTGTTAGATTTCGATTAGAGACTCATTAGTGTGTAACATCGTTGTAGGAAAACGATAGTAGTACCAGTGGAGCGTAGATCAATGCATCATTTGCATCATCTCAATGCATATTGTGAGTATTCACGCACTCCCCTATTTTCAGTTTTTATGTTTTGGGGTGGAAAATCATGTCCAGAAAAACTATTATTTGCATGTTGTATTTAAATTGATTTGTATTAAACATGATTGCTATTGTATTGCTATGTCTCTCCATGTATGCCTATGCAACACGGAACATGAGAACTTATCGTACTAAGGCCCTTCCCTTATCTCTAACCATTAACTCTTTGAGCCAATGGTCATTATGGATAGCGCTATTAGGAATTGACAACTCCTCACTTGCCCTATTGCTGGAGTGCATGATACCATATTCATCTATGGAACGATAAGCATAGATCTCGATAGGGCTTCAGTCATAGGTTTGGTTGAGACTCATTGTTTGCTCATACACATACAAACTCGTTTCTCGTTATAGCAATAAACTTGTTATCAATAATAGCAATCAACTTGTTTCTCATTATAGCAATGAACTTGGTATCTCATTATAACAACAAACTTTTGTTACTAAATACTTATTTACTTGTTTTAGCAACAAACTTGGTTGCTTCTTATAGTAACAAACTTGTTTGCTCCTTGTAGCAATGAAACTTGATTACTCATTTTAGTAACAAACTTTATTTCCCATGAGGATATGATCGTTGCATTTCTTTTGGGCAACATACTTTATTTCTCATGGTGACAAAGAACTCTGAACTTTGTTTATACAAACTTATTTACTCATTTTAACAATATACTTTTGTTATTGGAAACTCTTATCAAAACTTTGATTTCGATTCATGAAAGCAATATTATTTTCAAACTTGTGAGTAGTCACCAACTATTTTCATAGTTGACGCTCGTTTTACATGCTTTTTCAGGAATTATCGAGTAAGTGGCACTTAGGGACACTTCACTTTTAGGAGCATTCGCATGTGTTGTATTTATATTTTCATTGTAATTTCTTGTAAAAGTTGTTCAAACCCATTGTAAGTTTGTAATGATTTTTAATACTATGGTTGGTGTTGTCTTTTAACTTTTGCTATGAAACCCTTTATATTGCCACGCCTCGTGTTTCCGCTTTAGCGGGGTGTGACAGTAAGCCATTAGAGGAGTGACAATTGTGACTCTAAAGCCTCAAGGACAACAAGATCAAGCAAGTGATTCAAGGTAAACTTCTAATCTCTGATTTCATATTGTTGTTATTGTATATTAGCCATTAGAAGTCTTGGATTCAATGTACGTTCAATTAGAGAAACCTAGATCCAAGCATTAGGGTTGCATGTGCACATAGGAATGTTCATATGGCTTAAACCCATCAGTGGTATCAGAGCCAAGATTGGTTTCTATTGAATTAATACTTTGATTGCTTGTTTGTTACTAAAAAATTCGTTTTTTTGTTCTCTGCCTGCTCAACTCGACGTGTCCCATGGTGGTTCTCGGCGAGTAGGCTCAACTCGGCGAGTCCATCTGGGAACTCGGCGAGTTCGAGCGTCAGAATATGATAACTTCGGGATTTCTTGCTGTTTATCTTTGAGATACTTGCCTTTTTCATATTAGATCAATATAAATATGATTTTATGATAAATATGATGATATTCTTGACCTAATTGAAGATATTTATCAATTAATAAAATATTTGTTTCGTTATGTGATAATTGATTAATTATTTTATTTTAATTGGTAAATTGTTTTGCAAGAAATCATTAACTAAATCAAATATGGATAATTATGTGATTAATTGTTAGTTTGAATTATTTGTTATTTGATCCTCTATGTTTTAAAAGTTTAAAACTTGCCCTCAAGTTTTGAAATTTATATTTTGTGATTAAAAGTTTAATTTAGGAAAATTTAAATTTCAAACCTTTGAATTTTACAAGTTTAAAATTCAACCCTATACTAATATAATAATATACAAGACTAATATATATATATATATATATATATATATATATATATATATATATATATATATATATATATATATATGTATGTATGTATGTATATGTATAATTAAAATGCTAGTCTTACCGTTAGTAGGCCTCATTTACGAAGCCGGTCTATAAGGTGGGTATAAGGTTGCTGCCTATAAAATGGCGCTTAATGGGTGAACACTCTCACCCACCGCTTGCTTGATCGGTGGAGGGTCGTTAGCCGAACGAGTAGGATATGAAAACTCTCTCTACTCATTAATAAGTATAATGAACCTATAAAGTAACTACATGTTTTCAAAAATTTCCCAATCTTAGTTACTTTAGGAAAAGTGAATTGATGCAATCCCATGAAATTACACTTTGCACCCTTGCGAAGAAGTTAGTGGAGCGTGTGTGGTTTACCGGCACACTAATTGGTTCTAAGCAAAGGTGGCAAAGGGTGGTTCATTGTTTATCATAGTTCGATGGAGCGTGTGTGGTATACCGGCACGTCGAATAGGTGATTGTTACAATGAAGGCACCATGTGAATTTGCATGGTAATTCACACCCACTTTGTGATCCTCGGTATCCCAGTCACAAACGAGAGGGGCATATCGAGATTTAAGCATGCCATTGAAAATTTTCAATGAATCTCATCTAAACCTAGGAATTCATAATACATTTAGACTTAAAGTTATGTTTTATGGTGGAGAATTAGTGAATCGTCATTCACTTACCTTCAAAATGCTTGCATGTTAGATTACGGTATCCCTTTTCTAATGTGTAAATATTGTTGTTGGATCCTAGCCCTAATTTTCTTATTGGGTAATTATTAGGGATTCAAAATTCTAATCTATCTTTGTCCTTTCTATTTGTAGATGTCGAACGCGAACAATGCTGCTGCTAGCTCGTTCACATTGATGAGCCTTTGTCAAAAGGTGACTTTCGATGGGACGAACTTTAGCGAATGGATAAGATACATTCGCACTATTGCTCGCTATGAGGACAAAGAGTATGTCCTCGATGAGAAGCTCGAGAAGATCAACCTAGAAATCGCTACTCCGGCTGAAATCACCGCTTTTGAAACTCATGAGCGTGATGCAACGAAGGTACATTTCATCATGATAGCCACCATGATTTCGAATTCCATAAGTCCTATGAGGACATGTATCCGTACGAAATGCACCAAGACTTGTTGGAGCGATACCACCAAAACGCGAGGCAAGAGCGTTACGAGATTTTCACTAACATGATTTCCGCCAAGATGGGTCTTGGAGAGTCTCTTACCGTGCACCTGCAAAAGATGCAAAGGTATGTCGATCGTCTTCGCAAGTTGAATGTTGACTTTGGGGAAGACTTGGCGATCGACATGGTGCTTCACTCTTTGCCTCCGTGCTACAACCAATTTAGGATGACCTATCACATGAACAAGGAAGAGGTCACCCTAAGTAAGCTCCAAGGTCTCCTTAGGGTTGCTGAAAGCAACCTCAAGGACAAGTCCGTTGCACCCACTCCCAATCCACTAGTTGCTCCTGTTTTGGCCATTGGGCAAGGAAGAGGCAAGAAAAGGAAGGCTCCGTCTAAGAGCCACCACAAAGGAAAGTCCCGAGATGGTTCCTCTTCTAGTGTGTATCGACGTGGGAATTCCCTTTCTTGACTCTCTATCACTCTTATAACCCTTTTGACTCTATAACTCTAACCCTCCTATGCAAGCATTCCTAATTCAATTCTGAAACATAATCAAGGCAATCACACATTAAGCAAAACAGTAGAAAGTCTTAACACATTCAAACAAACCAATTAAAAACAAAAAAAATAATAATAAAAATTGAAAATTGTTTAATAAAAACGCAAAGAAATTAATCCTCCTCCTCGTCATGATCCGGCGCTGTTCCACTTCCTCCCACACCACTCCTTCCTATACTAATCACCTCTTCCCACGATGGAATATATGGAAAGTTACCACCATCGATATGCGGTATGTTGAAGTTGTCTAAAAGCCGGATATGTGATTGATTGCTAAAATTAATGCCCCGTGCCATTTGATCTTGTAACCGCCTCATCTCCACATTGTACCAATCCATTGGTACTTCTTCATTGTCAACCGGAATCACCGGCGGCTCTTCCTCCACATCCCGCTCCCTCCTCGATCGGACCCTCCTTCCCGGTGCTTCGGGACCAACTACCGGATCATCATGCGGAATAGCATAATGACCACCACCATAGTCTTCAATAATCCTGGCCCACCGGAAAAGAATCGGATTGAATGGAGGTGTAGGAATCATCGTCATAAAGTTCCATGCACCACGGGTCATCAACCCAAACAAGTTGGCTAGCCGGGTGACAAACATACCACCATTAATTCGAGAAGTATTGCGATCCTTGACCGCACCCTCCGATAGATATGAAGCCAAACACCAAGGAATATTGCAAAAAATGCCGGGTGTGATAATGCTCCATAAGTAGAAGACATCAAGGTTAGAAACCTTGTCATCATCCTTCCTTTGGTTAATAGTGGATGAGATGATACGATGAATAAGGCGGTGTGTAGGCGATCGAATGCCCCCCTCTTGTGCCGATTTCGAAATATAAACCTTGTTGCCAATCGTGTTCCACCAACCCGTGCTCGTCACTCCATCGGGAAACACCATGTGGGATTTCTCCAAAAAGGCCCGAAAGATAGCTATCGAGACCAAGGGCTGGTCATAAATTCCCAATCGACAGGCAAGGTCGATCACTGAACATTGATGAAATTCACCCCTAAGGCAGAAACTAAAACTTGCTGGGTGATAACAATCCACACCCCCCATGAAAGATACCGTGGAGAAGAACTCTAGGCATAGCTCCAAATACACCGACTCTTTAATTCGAAAGACCCGACTCCACCCCTCACAAATCATCGTTTCTCCTTCGTGGGTAAACTCCTTTAAAAGATAAGGAGCTAACTCCTCTTCATAGCGTACACTTTGCAACCAATCCCAATCTATCCTATTGGGCACGTAAATTTCTTTTTTCCTTATGTCGGCCAACTTCTTCTTCCACTTCCGCATCGTTGAAGCGGACTCGATTTGTGGGAAATTCAACCAAGGAAAGTCCCCTTGGTGTCCACTAGAACTTTGCCTCCTGTTGAACATTACTTCTGCAAAACAAAGATACAAAACCCAGAAACATAGATTATAATTAATAGAAGTCATGCACATGTTCCCCGACTCGACTCGTCGAGTCCATGTATGACTCGGTGAGTAGCAAGAACTGCACGAGTCAGTCGGCGGGTCGGTCTAAATTGGACCTTGAAACCTCAAAATTACTTCAAGGGTTTTGTCTAGACACATGTTTATAAGGTATTAGGCAAGAATAAGCATGCAAAACATCATAATTCATGAAAAATCGAAACCCTAGAAATTTACTATTTTTCAAAATCGTTTTTTTTCCTATGCAATTTCCATCATAGATAATCTTAGAATCATGCTTTTAACAGAAAAGAGGAAGAAATTAGTTACCTTTTGCGATGGAACTTGAATAAATTTGAAGAAAAATGAAGAGGAAAATGAATGCTTGAGAAAGAATTGAGAGAGAGGCGCACGGCGAGTGGGTTTTTTTTTATTCAAAAGAAACCGATTCTTTTAGGGTTAAAACCCTAGTTACCAGTTGTAAAAGTAATTCTTTCTATTATTTTTTTCTGTGAATAATACCGACTCGTCGAGTCGGGGTCAGACTCGGCGAGTCTGGTCGCGATGCCAATTTTTTCTGAAATCTATATGGACTCGTCGAGTCACAGTCAGACTCGGCGAGTCTCTTGCAAACAATTCAGAATTTTCAAAATTCTTGTCATTTATTTAGAAAAGAAAATTTATTTCACCCCACACTTAGTCCATATGCACTCTCAAGCAGACATATCCGATGAATTGGAGAATTAAAAGTCTAAAAACGAACGAAAAAATTTTCAAACAAAACTTAAAAAGGTAAAAGAAAGCAAACTCTAAATAACGGGTTGCCTCCCGCCAAACGCTTCTTTTTATGGAGTCGTTAGCTGGACTCCTTCCCGTCTACGTCTCGTCATCTTCCAGCATCGGGAATGCACGCCTAGTCTTCTGTGGTTTGTACTTCGTTTTGTAAGCGTGAATCTTCTTTTTGTAAGCCCGTTTTGATTCCTCTCTCTTCTTTTTCACAGCATCATCCTCAGCTGCTTGGGCTTCCATTCTCCTCTTTTTCTTTTTCACCCCATTCGTTTTCACCTTCTTTTTCACCTCTTTTCTTTCAAACTGAATTACTTCGTATTTTGTGAAGGTGCGTGCTCTAGGTTTGGTAATGGATGGTTGATCAGCCTCCACTTTCCTATCCTTTTCCTTCTCCTCTTTTTCTATTATTCCCCCATCTTCAAGTGGAATTGCATTAAGACATGCTATATAGGCGTGTTGAACTTCCATATCCATTTCTTCTTCTGTTGTTTGTTCTTTTAAAGAATGAGGAAAAATATCCAAATCCAAATTATACAGAGGACTAGCAACAAGCAGATCTAAATCGTCCGAGTTGTTATCAAATTCGAATGGACTCGTCGAGTCCAGTAAACTGACTCGGCGAGTCTGATCGTATTCCATCATTTCTTGGGTGTTTTCTGAGTCAGCTCCTTCCAATAGCTTTTATAACTCCTCCAAGTCCTTGTTAACATCTCCATCCTCTCCAGAATGTAGTAGAAACTTGCTTGGATCTTCTTCTTGCAAAAGTTCAAGTTCTTTTTGTAGTATCTCATCCTCCAAATGAATAAATGAGATTTCTCCCTTTCTTTCCTCTTCTTGCTTGGCTTCTGGTAAAGCTTTAAATATTAAGGACTCGTCACCTACCCTCAATGTTAGTGTAGATTCACATACATCAATTAAGGCACATGCGGTGTTTAAAAATGATCTCCCCAAAATGATTGGAATTTTGGGGCCTTCTTCCATGTCAACCACCACAAACTCTACTAGAAAGATAAACTTATCGACTTTAATGAGAAGATCCTCACAAACGCCTCATGGATGAATTGTCGTTTTGTCCGCCAAATGGATCTTCATATTTACCGGTCTTGGCTCCGGTAAATTCAACCTCTTAAAGAAAGAGAAAGGCATCAGATTGATGCTTGCACCCGAGTCGGTCAATGCTTGGGTGACAACTTCATTACCAAACTGGCACAGAATTATAATATTCCCCGGATCGCCCTTCTTTTCGGGTAGCTCCCTCAACATTATTTCCGCTACTTCAGCCAAGTCTTTCCTAGCAGCAAAGAGACCTTTCAGTAAGTTGAATGACTTGGGTGTTGTGAGCATTGTTTCTACAAATGGCACATTGACTTGGAGAGCTTTAACATGCTTCATAAGGGCTCTATAGGCTCAACCTTTTCCACAGGCATGGATTTGATTGGGAATGACAGAGGGGGATTATGTGCATTTAAAGGAATGACAGTTTTGTCATTTACGCATGAACTCTTCGAGTCCATTAGAGGGACTCGGCGAGTCATGTCGGGTTTTGCTGGAGCCGACTCTTCTGCCCTTTCTGTCTTCCTCTTGGAGATCCTCTGTGCATGTGTGAAAATTTCTTCATTGCTGGAGGTCACTGCACTAACATTCTCCATTCTCGGATTGGTTTCGGTATTACTTGTAAGTTGACCCGGTCTTCTTTCGTTCACTTGGTGTGCAAGCTGTCCCAGCTGTTTCTCAATGTTGAGAATGGATGCTTGCTGATTCCTTAGCATGTTTCTGGTCTCATGTATTGCAACATCATGATCATTGTGTCTCTTTTCAGACGTGGCTATGAATCTAGTGAACATTTCTTCCAAATCAACTTTCTTTTCTATCACCAGTTCATCCTTTTGATAGTATTCCCTCTCTTTTTGCTTGTATTTCTCTTCATTAGCCTTTTTATATTCTTCATATGGGTGCCATTCTTTCTTCGGTTTCCGCCAATTTTCGTCGTATCGATCGCCGCTTGAATAGAATACTTGAGCCTTTTTATTTCCATTCTCATCCAAATCACAATCCTTTGTGAGATGGGGCCCTCTACAATTCTCACATCCAACCCGAATAGCATGGATTGTTTGATCCATTTTTGTCATTCTTCTATCAAGACTATCAAGCTTAGCTATCACCGCCGCCATGCTATCATTTGCCGCGTTCACTACTCGCCGACTTACTTCGTTTCTTGGATTGTGGTATTCTCTAGAGTGCTTAGAGAATTCTTCAATTAGCTCCTTAATTACCGGGGGCACATTCTTCGTGAGAGGGCCTTGTGAATCGAGCAATTGCCTTGTAGTGAAATTGACTCCATCATAGAAAATGGAGACCTCTTGTTGGCTATGAAGGTCATGATGTGGGAAATTTCTAAGCAAATTCTTGTACCTTTCCCATGCTTCATAAAGAGATTCTCCGGGTTGTTGCTCAAAGTTGGCAATTGCTTTCTTTAGCTTGGCTATTTTGGAGGGCGGACAAAAGTGGTCTATGAATTCCTCTTTCATCTTGGCCCATGTGGTGACTGATCCGGGAGGTAGTGACTTTAGCCAATCCTTTGCAGCTCCTTTGAACGTGACTGGGAGCATGCGATGAAGCTGGGTCTCGCAGGGTACATTCGGTACATTGAAGTAGTCGGCCACATCATTCACTTCGTCCAAGTGCTTGTAGGCGTCTTCGTGATCCTTCCCATAAAAAAGGAATCTCCTTGAGTTGAGCGAGAATATGGCCTTTTAGTTCGAAAGTGGCGGTCGCGGGAATTGCGGGCTGCACAAGTCCCGGGCCGGTGTCATCGCACATCCTCTTCTTCCATTCCCCCATGGGGACTTCATCGATATTAGCCATAGTGATAACTAAATCGTCTTCAAACTCAGAGTCGTGCTCGAATGTGTGTTCTTCTTCTTCCTCGGTCTCGTATTCGATATCTTTGTGAATTGGGTCTTCAATTCTCAAAGAGGCACTGGATGCTCCGGATTTGCTGCTCCTCTTCTTGCTGAAAACGGACTTGAGGTTTTTGAGTGGCGAGTTCTTTGAAGAAGCGGATTCTCCAACGACTTTGCCTTTGCTCCTCCTTAGCGCGGATTCCGGGTCTTCAAGAGGGGGGACCAGAGGTGTATCAGATCCTCGGGTCATGAAACAGCTGTAAACAAAACAGAAAACGCATAAAAAGAACAAAAATAAATTAAAAAATTAAAGCTGAAACAACGATGTACTCGCCGAGTCGGAACGAGTGCACTCGGCGAGTTCAAGGCAAAAACAGAAAATTTTTCTAGTTACTCTAAACAAACGGAATTTTATTAAAACTAATTCTACTTATTGAATTACCTTTTAAATAACTTTGTGGGAGATAAATCCCACACAAAGGATCGATTAAATTAGAATTTAACGTTAATTTTTAGAACCGTACCCCGGCAACGGCGCCAAAAACTTGATGTGTACAAACTCACTTAGTTTTAAACCTACTTTTAATTGTAAAACAACACACAAAGGCAGTGAACCTATCAATGGTGGTATAATTGGATAAGTAGGGTATCAAACACAGGGAACGACAAATTAAAATTAAAAACTAATTCTATCTAAATTAATTAATAAAAATAGGGTTTCTCTAGTTTTTCAAGACTAGAAACTTGCTAACTATTACTAATTTAAGAACTAGAAAATAAAGACTTAACTAGATTCAATAATTGGAAAGGAACTTCTGTTTAGTTCAACTCAATTGATCCTATGGTTGATTTTAAGGTAATGGTGCAATGGATTAATTCTTTTGTTGGTTACCGATTCAAATGATTAGATTTGTATTCACTACACTAATCCTTAGCAAATAAACTAACTTAAACAGTGGCCAGTTGTCTAATTTAATTAGATTTACTAGATCAATTATTCGGGTTATTTTAGACTTGCAATAGTTAACTAATTTAATCTTTTAATTAACTTCTTGTTGATGGTCATCACACAAGCTTGCACATGAATTTACTCAATTCTCTTATTAACTCTAGTTTCATGTTCATTAATCCTAGACATATGGCATAGTGATCACATAGCATATGAGGTTAATAATCAATAGATGTTCATGCTAATCAATTATCTTCCTATTAACAGAAAATTAATTATTACTCACACACAAGGTTCTTTAGCAAGCTAAAATAACAAAAATTCACCAACTTAGAATTAATCCTACCAATCAATCAAACCATATTGTCAACTTTGTATCCCCAAACAGAAGTCTAAAGGTTTTAGCTCATAATTGAAGTAAATAACAGCAAACAAACAGAGTCAAATTGTTTAACCATAATGATAAAACAAAAGATTAAGTAGAATGATGGAATTTTGCCTCAATTCTTCTTCGGGATTGAATTCTAGCTTCTCTCGTTGTCTTCTAGGGTTTTTCTGCCTTCTTAATCGCAGCTAAACTCTTCTAAATCGTTCCAGAACTCCCCTCCATCGTTCTGAGGAGTTATCTTTATATATACGAATCGACTCGTCGAGTCAGGTGGCGACTCGTCGAGTCCATCTCTCAGTCCCCATATTGTGATAAGTCTCTGGGATCCTGAGTCTTTATCTTCTCGAATCTTCGATCAGACTCGCCGAGTAGTCGACCCTACTCGCCGAGTAGGTGTTATTTTTGGTGTTTTTCTTCTTTGTTCCATTCTCGATCTCTCAACCGCTTCTCCTGCTTCCTTCTGCTTCCGAGCTTCATTTTTGGACTGAAAATATAATTCAAACACTTTTAAGTACCTTTTGTCCATAAAATGCAATAATTTAGCTAATAAATGAATAAAAATCTATACTTAATATGAACTAAATATGCACATATCAAAATACCCCACACTTGACTTTTGCTTGCCCCCAAGCAAAACTAAATTTTAAAACATTAGAATCACATATGACAACTCCAATCTAACCTAGCCATTATGCCAAGACTGCAACGCATGCATTTGTGTCTAAAATTTTTCCTAAGGACCTCCCATATTCCAAATACTCACAATCCTCATAAACATTCGCCCACTCACCCCGAACTATGCTCATTTTATGCAACCCTCCAAATCCATCCCCAGAAAACCTCTTAACCTCAAGGTATTTTTAGTTGAGCAACCCAAGCATACATAATCTAGAATTACAATTTATGACACACCTATGGAATTTTTTTTTGAATTCTTCACTTCCTTGATAATTTGATCTTTAATTTCTTTGAATTCACCACCTTTATTGATTGTTTTGGTATCTTCAACTTTTGAATTTCTTGGAATTTTGATCTTTTGATCTTCACTTTATTTGCTCCAAAATTCTTACAACTTTTCTTGTAATTCTCTCTTTTTTTTTACATGTACCTCACTTTTTTCACTCAATAAACCTACATGCTTAAGCAGGGGCACTCAATCTCAACCTTTATTGGTTAATGATAACAATCTTCCTGGATACATTTCAGGTTTAGGCTGCTAAACATATTGCATCCCTCGGGCTGAGCAGGGTCGTGTTTTTGTCCCATGATTTCACTGGAATAAGGAAGCCACAAATGCACTAGAACGTATATAGGCTCAACTAAACATTTGGGTTTTCATGCAATCATCAACACAATTCTAACATGGAATCCTAATTTTACTTTACAAAAATTTCCTAAATTAAATCCTAAGTAATATTTTTGGTATGCAAATTTTTTTTTTAAATTAGCCTAAATTAAGATTCTAAATTTCCTAATGTATGACCAACCCCCTACCCCACACTTATTTTATGCAATGCCCTCATTGCATAGTATGCAAAAAACTAAAAATGCAAGTATATAGAGAATTAGAACAAACTCCCCTTGGGTAGCAGTCGATAGGTTGATAAATCTTCTTCAACTCCTTCTTCTCTTGACTTTAGCCATAGGAACAGCTCATCCATGGCTTGGGCATCAAAATCTCGTGTGGCAGCTCCAAATATACAGGAGAAACAGTGTAAGATCTTCAAAAATCGAAATGGAAGAAATAAGTGGTCAAGTGGTACACTCATCAGCATCAAATCAGCAGTCCCCTTTGTTTAAAAATGAATGACTCGTCGAGTCATTTATGTGACTCGTCGAGTATAAGTGCGGACAACTCCGTATGTGTGAGAATACTAGGCGACTCGTCGAGTCAGTTTAGTGCACTCGACGAGTAGATCGCTGGTCGAAAAAAATGGCATTCTGCATTTGTTCCAGCCTCTAATAAATCTTCAACATTTCTCCTCACTTCTGGACTTACTCGCTCATGTCCCTAAGGACCGGACTCGATACTTTGACTCTAATGCTTCCCTTTCTTGACTCTCTATCACTCTTATAACCCTCACTTAAAGTGCTATCTACACAATGTGATTTAATTTATCATAAACTTTCACCGCCTTCATTAGAAACAATGACTCTCTAATTATATATACTCTTCGAATATAGTTCTATTTTTGTAAGAGTAACCGTAGTAGTCATTATAGCCTCGGAGATTCTCAATCATTTTGAAATTTATTTTGTAGATGACACTTAAATAGCCTTTACATTCGAGAGGTACCAAAACTTCGTTGCCTACCCTTAATACGTATCTTTAGGAACTTACCCTTGATCATTTATTTTCTTTCATGCTACCCCTTCTTATTTCAAAATATATCTTTTCCAGATGTAGTAGCCAACCCGGAAGTGAACAAATTGTCCCTAATCTCTTCTTTATTAAGAGGCGAAGTTACACTTAGTGCAAATTTAGAATGCAACTTAAAGATCAATGCAGATTTAACGCTCAGTGCAGTTGGTGCATCATCGAAACTTATACTGCTCTCTTAATTCAGATAATATCTAACTAGATAATCTTTTCAACTAGGTCGCCATGGTCGGATCATGATTTCCATGATCAAAATTTCTTGTAATCTAGACTGTAGAACTTGAATTAAGGAAACATTAATTTGATTATAGCTAAAGATTTGGACTCTTCCCTTGAGGAATTAACCCAAAATAATCAAATAGCTCTTCAAGTCACCACCTCTAAAATTATACAATTTTATCCGGCTGAGTTCTAATAGAATGTGTCACGAATTGAATTTCGGGACGAAATTCTTTCAATTGGGGGAGACTGTGACAACCGCCAAAATTCGAGTCGGTTCTAGATTTGACTAGACTTATTTGCACATATAGGCACTACACGTACTAGACTTAGTAACTGGAAGCTAAGTTATAACCTACTAGAAACTTGGAAACAATTAGAATCAATGGATAATGTACTTAGATTTCACATTGATATGTGAATTCTACATCTACTGAGCTGTAGTGACTATCCATATTTGGGTCACTCTTTGACTCGAACAGCATTTCATGAATCATATACACACATCATGCACTTGACCTAGTAGTAGAAATTAGGTCAAAGTCACATAGAAACTTAAGTCAAAGTTGAAGACTAGGACTAGTATACGTGATTCCTCAATTTCGATTGAATCTCGGAATCACTACATAGAATGCCAATAAACCGATAAAAATAAATTACAAACATTATTTCTAACTTGAATAAGAGTTAGAAAACACAAAAATAATTTGAAGTCTCAAAATTTAATTAATTTTGATATCCAAGACTTACAAACTCTCAAAAACCCTAAATGCCCTAAAAACTCATATTCACAAACTTTAACCTTAAAAATTCTATAAAAATAATTATGAAGCTTCTAATATTATCTTATAATAATTAAAATTATAAAAATGCATTTAAGGAAATAAAATTGAACTCATTAACAATTACTCTTAATTTATAAGTCAAAAATCAAGAGTTTTATGCATAAAAACTAGGTTAAGGTGCACACTTTATAAAAAGTTGGATAATTTTTATAAAAGATTTGAAATTTTATAAAGAAAAATGAAGGAGAGAGGGATATTATACCCTCAAAAGTCGGATTCCCCTCTCTCTCCTCTGTCTCCTCTTCCGAACACACTCAATCAATTCCCCCTACACTCCATCTTCTCTCTCACTCTACCCCTCATTCTCTTTCACACTCTTCATCACCACCACTCCATTTCTCTCTTCATTTCTCCATACTCACGAAATTTTCTAGAGAATAAGTCCAAGAACACACATCATACTCAAAATCTTCATCATCTAATGGTGTTCATTAAGGTAGAACATGATTTCCTTTCATTTTCCTTCAAGTTTTCATGGATTTTCTTGCATTTCTTTGTTCTTCTACAACATTCTAATGAAAGATCATGAACACATAAACATACACACACACACAAACTCACGGTTTTGATGATGATGGTGGTAGGATTTCACCCAAAAACAACATGCATGTTGTTAATGGTGAAATCCAAGGACCAAAACCTAAGTCAAAATCAACATAATGCCCTTTTATACAAGTTTTGGGTAAAAATCACCACATGCATCCAAAGTTTTCCATCAAAAAAGATTTTTGAACATTTCAAACTCATGAATGGTCTTCAAAACAACATGCATGTGATGATCTTCAAGCTTAGATGCTTGATGATCAAAGTTGTTGTTAAAAAACTTTCAAATATGTTAATGAAAGATTTATTTCAAAATAAATATCTAAAAATCATTTTCTGACCAAATCCGATTTTTCCCAGATTCTCATCAACAAAATAAGATGCTCTGTAAATTTCCAGAAGATAATTCATTTTCTCGAATTATTATAATTAATGCAATAAAATAGGGTAATAAATCATATAAAATACTTCCAGAGGTCTATAAATCCGGAATAAATTCATGGATGACCCTTACGGTGAATAATGACCTCTCATTAAATTTCATCGATTTATGTTGCAGTTTAGTATGATTTTCGATTTGCTTTTTGTTTGGGTATAATAAATCACAAAACCAATTTAGGAAGTGTGAAATTGTATCTAAAAATTTTAGCAGCTCTTACCTATGGTGGGAGACTATGAAAAATAATTTCAGAATTTTTCATCATGTCTTCCTATTTTTCCCAATTTTTGGTAATTATAATGGCCTAAAAATAGGAAAAATAGTTATGATCATCCAAAATTCATGAAATTTTACCAGAACATCATGTTGTACAGTAGGAGGTTACAAAAATTGTTTGATGATTTTTCTCAACTGTATACTCTTTTTCACCTATTTTCTAAGGTTAAATACACTTAAATACACATAAATACCCAAAACCGGATTATACAATATGAAAACCACTTTTGGTATTTTTTTTCCAGATTACTTAAACTGTAAATGATGTTATAAATTTTTTTTGGTAATTTACTTTAACTGTTTAATAATTATTCTCCAACTAATGATTATTTAAGAGGATAAAACAAAGAAAAATAGAAAGACTAATTTAAAAATATCTTTTATATTTTCACAGCTTCTACATGTATAATAAAAGTGTTGAAAAATTTTTGGGCAATTTTGGAAACTGTTTCCTATTTATTTCAATTTTTATTTGAATAAATGCTCAAAAATCAGAAAATTTGGTTAAAAAGTTTAGAAATAAATTTTTATATTTTCCTATTTATTTCTATTTTTCATGAATTTGTATCTATTTAGAGAATTAAATATAAGAAAATTGGTTATACATATCTATAAACCATGAAAATTTATCTGGAAGTTGTTTAATATAGTTAGAACCAAAATCTGAAGTTTGGTCATTTTTATTAACTTTTTACTATTTTTCCATGAATTTATGATTATTCAAGGAATTAAATGGTGAAAATTAATTAGACACATCAAAAAGTCAAGAAAAATTATCTTAAGGTCTTTGACTTCAATTAAAACTGAAATGCAAACTTTGGGAATTTTTAGAACTAAATTGATTTAGTTTTTGAATATTTAATCATTGGAACACTTCTAAAATGTTAAATATTAACATTTCAATAATGGAAATTTTTCCACTTAAATTGTTATATAACAATTGATTCTTTGACACTTAATTTCCACAGAAAAATGTTTGTAACTTATCAATATTAAATTTTGATACAATATTGGCATAATTCTATTGTAGTAGTATGTATACTAGTGTTAGATTTCGATTAGAGACTCATTAGTGTGTAACATCGTTGTAGGAAAACGATAGTAGTACCAGTGGAGCGTAGATCAATGCATCATTTGCATCATCTCAATGCATATTGTGAGTATTCATGCACTCCCCTATTTTCAGTTTTTATGTTTTGGGGTGGAAAAGCATGTTCAGAAAAACTATTATTTGCATGTTGTATTTAAATTGATTTGTATCAAACATGATTGCTATTGTATTGCTATGTTTCTCCATGTATGTCTATGCAACACGGAACATGCGAACTTATCGTACTAAGGCCCTTCCCTTATCTCTAACCATTAACTCTTTAAGCCAATGGTCATTATGGATAACGCTATTAGGAATTGACAACTCCTTACTCGCCCTATTGCTGGAGTGCATGATACCATATTCATCTACGGAACGATAAGCATAGATCTCGACAGGGCTTCAGTCATAGGTTTGGTTGAGACTCATTGTTTGCTCATCCACATACAAACTCGTTTCTTGTTATAGCAATAAACTTGTTATCAATAATAGCAATCAACTTGTTTCTCATTATAGCAATGAACTTGGTATCTCATTATAACAACGAGCTTTTGTTACTAAATACTTATTTACTTGTTTTAGCAACAAACTTGGTTGCTTCTTATAGTAACAAACTTGTTTGCTCCTTGTAGCAATGAAACTTGATTGCTCATTTTAGTAACAAACTTTATTTCCCATGAGGATATGATCGTTGCATTTCTTTTGGGCAACATACTTTATTTCTCATGGTGACAAAGAACTCTAAACTTTGTTTATACAAACTTATTTACTCATTTTAACAATATACTTTTGTTATTGGAAACTCTTATCAAAACTTTGATTTCGATTCATGAAAGCAATATTATTTTCAAACTTGTGAGTACTCACCAACTATTTTCATAGTTGACGCTCGTTTTACATGCTTTTTCAGGAATTATCGAGTAAGTGGCACTTAGGGACACTTCACTTTTAGGAGCATTCGCATGTGTTGTATTTATATTTTCATTGTAATTTCTTGTAAAAGTTGTTCAAACCCATTGTAAGTTTGTAATGATTTTTAATACTATGGTTGGTGTTGTCTTTTAACTTTTGCTATGAAACCCTTTATACTGCCACGCCTCGTGTTTCCGCTTTAGCGGGGTGTGACAGTAAGCCATTAGAGGAGTGACAATTGTGACTCTAAAGCCTCAAGGACAACAAGATCAAGCAAGTGATTCAAGGTAAACTTCTAATCTCTGATTTCCTATTGTTGTTATTGTATATTAGCCATTAGAAGTCTTGGATTCAATGTATGTTCAATTAGAGAAACCTAGATCCAAGCATTAGGGTTGCATGTGCACATAGAAATGTTCATATGGCTTAAACCCATCAGTGGTATCAGAGCCAAGATTGGTTTCTATTGAATTAATACTTTGATTGCTTGTTTGTTACTAAAAAATTCGTTTTTTTTGTTCTCTGCCTGCTCAACTCGGCGAGTCCCATGGTGGTTCTCGGCGAGTAGGCTCAACTCGGCGAGTCCATCTGGGAACTTGGCGAGTTCGAGCGTCAGAATATGATAACTTCGGGATTTCTTGATGTTTAGCTTTGAGATACTTGCCTTTTTCATATTAGATCAATATAAATCCGATTTTATGATAAATATGATGATATTCTTGACCTAATTGAAGATATTTATCAATTAATAAAATATTTGTTTCCTTATGTGATAATTGATTAATTATTTTATTTTAATTGGTAAATTGTTTTGCAAGAAATCATTAAATAAATCAAAAATGGATAATTATGTGATTAATTGTTAGTTTGAATTATTTGTTATTTGATCCTCTATGTTTTAAAAGTTTAAAACTTGCCCTCAAGTTTTGAAATTTATATTTTGTGTTTAAAAGTTTAATTTAGGAAAATTTAAATTTCAAACCTTAGAATTTTACAAGTTTAAAATTCAACCCTATACTAATATAATATTACAAGACTAATATATATATATATATATATATATATATATATATATATATATATATATATATATATATATATATATATATATATATATGTATGTATGTATATGTATAATTAAAATGCTAGTCTTACCGTTAGTAGGCCTCATTCACGAAGCCGGTATATAAGGTGGGTATAAGGTTGCTGCCTATAAAATGGCGCTTAATGGGTGAACACTCTCACCCACCGCTTGCTTGATCGGTGGAGGGTCGTTAGCCGAACGAGTAGGATATGAAAACTCTCTCTACTCATTAATAAGTATAATGAACCTATAAAGTAACTACATGTTTTCAAAAATTTCCCAATCTTAGTTACTTTAGGAAAAGTGAATTGATGCAATCCCATGAAATTACACTTTGCACCCTTGCTAAGAAGTTAGTGGAGCGTGTGTGGTTTACCGACACACTAATTGGTTCTAAGCAAAGGTGGCAAAGGGTGATTCATTGTTTATCATAGTTCGATGGAGCGTGTGTGGTTTACCGGCACGTCGAATAGGTGATTGTTACAATGAAGGCACCATGTGAATTTGCATGGTAATTCACACCCACTTTGTGATCCTCGGTATCCCAGTCACAAATGAGAGGGGTATATCGAGATTTAAGCATGCCATTGAAAATTTTCAATGAATCTCATCTAAACCTAGGAATTCTCAATACATTTAGACTTAAAGTTATGTTTTATGGTGGAGAATTAGTGAATCGTCATTCACTTACCTTCAAAATGCTTGCATGTTAGATTACGATATCCCTTTTCTAATGTGTAAATATTGTTGTTGGATCCTAGCCCTAATTTTCTTATTGGGTAATTATTAGGGATTCAAAATTCTAATCTATCTTTGTCCTTTCTATTTGTAGATGTCGAACGCGAACAATGCTGCTGCTAGCTCGTTCACATTGATGAACCTTTGTCAAAAGGTGACTTTCGATGGGACGAACTTTAGCGAATGGATAAGATACATTCGCACTATTGCTCGCTATGAGGACAAAGAGTATGTCCTCGATGAGAAGCTCGAGAAGATCAACCCAGAAATCGCTACTCCGGCTGAAATCACCGCTTTTGAAACTCATGAGCGTCATGCAACGAAGGTACATTGCATCATGATAGCCACCATGATTTCGAATTCCAAAAGTCCTATGAGGACATGTATCCGTACGAAATGCACCAAGACTTGTTGGAGTGATACCACCAAAACGCGAGGCAAGAGCGTTACGAGATTTTCACTAACATGATTTCCGCCAAGATGGGTCTTAGAGAGTTTCTTACCGTGCACCTGCAAAAGATGCAAAGGTATGTCGATCGTCTTCGCAAGTTGAATGTTGACTTTGGGGAAGACTTGGCGATCGACATGGTGCTTCACTCTTTGCCTCCGTGCTATAACCAATTTAGGATGACCTATCACATGAACAAGGAAGAGGTCACCCTAAGTAAGCTCCAAGGTCTCCTTAGGGTTGCTGAAAGCTACCTCAAGGACAAGTCCGTTGCACCCACTCCCAATCCACCAGTTGCTCCTGTTTTGGCCATTGGGCAAGGAAGAGGCAAGAAGAGGAAGGCTCCATCTAAGAGCCACCACAAAGGAAAGTCCTGAGATGGTTCCTCTTCTAGTGGGACCAAAGTTGATCCTGCTAAACCCTGTCCTAACCCTAAGGAGGCAGAGTGCCATCATTGCCATAAAATAGGGCATTGGAAGAGAAGCTGCCCAGAGTACCTGCAAGCGATAAGGGAAGGAAAGATCAAGCCATCTTTCGCAGGTATTTATACAATTAAATCTAACGATTCATCTCATGCTATTTCTTGGGTCCTTGATACCGGTTGTGGTTACCATATTTGTTCTGAATTGCAGGGACTAAGAAGAAATAGGGATGTGGAGCATGGAAGGATAAATCTAATCATGGGGAACAGAAGATCGTCACCTGTGACCAAGATTGGAGTGTATTCTTTAGTGCTTAGGAATGGTTTATGTTTAGATTTGAACAATTGTTGCTATTCACCAGGAATGGCAAGAAACATCATTTCATTTCATGGTTTGTTTAGACAAGGTTTTAGATTTTCTTTTAATAATGAGAATGGTTCTATTCTTGCTTCTCTAAATAGTGTCTTATATTTTGAAGCTATACCATGTAATGGAATTTATGAAACCGTTATGATTGTAGATAACTTAGGAAATGATGTTTTGTGCATGGATTCTTCCAATGGTATGGATAGAGCATCCTTGTGGCATTGTCGTCTTGGACATGTCAACAAGAAATGCATAGCCCAACTCCAAAAGGATGGAGTTTTGGAGTCATTCGACCTTAGGGAAGATGACACATGCGAGTCTTGTTTACTTGGAAAGATGACTAAGTCACCCTTCACTAGTACATGTGAAAGGGGTGAGGGTCTATTGGACCTAATACATACCGATGTATGTGGACCATTTAGATCAACCATGAAGGATGGGAATCGCTTCTATGTGACTTTTACCAATGACTATAGTAGATATGGGTATATCTATTTAATCAAGCAAAAGTCAGAAACGTTTGAAAAGTTCAAAGAGTTCAAGAATGAAGTGGAGAATCAATTGGGCAGGAAAATCAAGATGCTTCGATCCGATCGAGGAGGAGATTACCTAAGTCTTGAATTCCATGACTATCTCAAGGAGTGTGGAATAGTTTCACAATTGATGCCACCTAGGACACCACAATTGAATGGTGTGGCAGAAAGGCGTAATCGAACCTTGTTGGACATGGTTCGCTCTATGATGAGTCGTGCTTCACTACCTATCTCCTTTTGGGGGTATGCCTTAGAGACTGACGCCCATATCCTTAACCGAGTCCCTACTAAGAAGGTTGCCAAAACACCTCACGAGATGTGGATAGGGAAAGCTCCCTCGTTGGCACATATCAAGGTTTGGGGTTGTGAGGCTTTTGTAAGACGAGATGCTCAAGACAAGCTTGAACCTCGTAGTGAGCGATGTATTTTGATCGGCTACCCGCATAAATCCTTTGGATATATCTTCTATAGACCGAAGGACAATGTAGTCTTCGTTGCGAGGAGAGGAGTTTTCCGAGAGAGAGAACTCATAAGCCAAGGAGACAGTGGGAGGCAAATCGAGCTTGAAGAGATTCAAGAGTCGATAGATGAAGGAACCTCCACCGTTGGCACTCAACCCGAGGAGGAAACTCTGGTTGAGCCTATTGACCAGTCCTTACCTCTTAGACGTTCTGAAAGAGTTAGATTTCAACCCTAGTTTTATGGATTTCATATTACTACCGAAGGGGACACGTATATTAGTGATGGTACACTAATAAATCTAGATGAACCTAATAACTTTAAGGAAGCCATGGCAGGCCCGGAGTCTACGAAATGGAAAGAGGCAATGGACAGCGAGATCCAGTCCATGTATGACAACCGAGTTTGGAATTTGGTTGATAATGTGCCCGGACGTAAGACCGTTGGGTGCAAATGGATCTTCAAGAAGAAGACCGACGTGGATGGAAATGTACACACATATAAGGCGCGATTGGTTGTGAAGGGCTTTACTCAAACTCCAGGAGTTGACTATGATGAGACCTTCTCTCCAGTTGCAAAGATAAAATCTATTAGAGTGATGCTAGCTATTGCCGCATTTTATGATTATGAGATTTGGCAAATGGATGTCAAAACCGCTTTCCTTAACGGGAAGTTGGCTGAGGATGTTTACATGGCTCAGCCAGAGGGTTTTGTTGATCCAAAGCATTCGAATAGAGTGTGTAAGCTTGAGAAATCCATTTATGGACTTAAGCAAGCGTCTCGCAGATGGAATATTTGCTTCAATGAGAAAGTCAAAGAGTTTGGATTTGTACGCAGCGAAGATGAATCGTGTGTATATGTCAAAGCCAGTGGGAGCATAGTTAGCTTTCACGTTTTGTATGTTGATGACATACTGCTCATAGGAAACGACATCCCGACTCTGCAGGAAGTTAAGTCCTGGCTCGGGAAGTGCTTCGCTATGAAGGACCTCGGAGAAGCTTCCTATATTTTAGGAATAAGGATAGTGAGAGAGCGAAGTAAGAGACCAATAGGACTTAGTCAGAACACTTACTTAGATAAAGTACTAAAATGTTTTAGTATGGAAAACTCGAAGAAGGGAAAATTACCGATACAAAGTAATGCCAAGTTGAGTAAGACTCAAAGTCCGAGTACCAAAGCTGAAATAGCAGATATGAGCCGAGTACCATACGCTTCCGCAGTTGGCTCAATCATGTATGCTATAACTTGTACTCGCCCTGATGTAGCCTTTGCTTTGAGCATGGTTAGTAGATATCAAGGGAACCCTGGCAGAGCCCATTGGATTGGGGTCAAGAATATCCTTAAGTACATTCAGAGAATGAAGGAATGGTTCTTAGTCCTCGGAGGGAGTGATGACTTAAAGGTGCGAGGGTACAGTGACGCCAGTTTTCAAACCGACCAAGACAACTACCGTTCGCAGTCGGGCTGGGTCTTTACCCTTAATGGAGGAGCAGTGACTTGGAAGAGTTCCAAGCAGGAAATCGTAGCTGATTCAACGTGCGAATCAGAGTACATTGCAGCGAGCGAAGCGTCAAAGGAGGCAATATGGTTGAAGAATTTCATCAGTGATCTTGGAGTTGTACCTACCATAAAGGAGCCCATGGAGATTTTCTGTGATAATGAAGGAGCGGTTGCCTTGACCAAGGAACCGAGAGATCATGGTAGATCTCGACATATCGACAGAAAATATCACTTTATTAAACATCGTGTAGAAGAAGGACAACTCGTAGTGAAGAGGATATCATTAGAAGATAACCCAGCAGATCCGCTTACGAAGGGATTGAGTAGGGTTAAGCACTTGCAGCATGCTAGGAGTATTGGGCTGAAGGATGATATTAGTATAGATTTGATAGTATTGGAAACGTGTAATAGATAAATGTAATTAACATTTGATGATTAAATAAAAGAGTATTATTTATGAGTAATGTTACTATCTTATGTTAATCATTTAACTATTGTTTCGCTTTGCATGTTTTGACTTCCAGGATAATTGAGTTTATTAAGAATAATCGAATTGTTCAAATTGTCCACAATCGTTCATATTTTGGAAGTAGGTATGAATGAAGATTGTCATGAATTGGTATGTAGATTGTCTAAATGGTATTAGACATAGAAAAAGGTTGCTACAACGTTCATGAGTGCTTATGAACTAGTTTTTGAGCATTGGAACAAACTCGCGCTTGCTGGAATCACCTTATGGAATATGATAAAAAAGGATGATCGCAAGACGATAATATCATATGGTCTTAAAACCTAGATATATGGTTTGTTATTTGTTAATTGGTTGTACATTGATAATGCGAAACCGCATCAGTAACTTGATGTTATAAAACACATTGTTGTGTATAGTTGGTTAATGAATAAGTAAATGCATATAAGTCGAAGTTTATCTGTTACTTTTATCCTAAGAGGTTAAAAGTGATATCTCGGCCGCTCGATGATTTGATTTGACTTATGTGCCGGGCCTGGTCAGAACTGAATTGATGTGTTTGATTAAGTTCTATGTCGAATAAATTTGAAATTGAGAAACCAAATGCTAGACAAAATTGATTCCATAAAATTGTCAGCATGATATCTAAACAGAGGACTATACGATCCCTTATCTAAAGGACAAGATTGATTAGATCAGAGTTTGACAGCGTCTTTGAGAGCTACGATTGCTAATCGGAATATACTTGTATATATAGTTACTAGACTTATCCAAGTGGGAGACTGTTGGAATAGTGTCTAAGGCTACAACTATATTTGGCAAGTATTTGACCCGGTTGTGCATGGTTCTTTTGGGTTGCCTTCACCATAGCAACTTGACAGGATGATTTATAATGAGAGAAGGAATATTATTAATATATTATAAGTATAATATAAGGAATAATAATATTGTTATTTGATTAATATAAGTCATAAATTAATAGGGAATTAATTTGGTGACTTAAAGAGATTAATTAAACAAAGGGGTATAAACTGTCAATTGTTTGATAGTTGCACTTTGGGCTAGATATCCTTTAAGGATAAGGGGTGGACGATTTCTAGGGCTTAGGATAGCCATAAAATCGTCCAAGACGTAGGCTGAGAAGGAGAATGGTCAGCCTTCCCTCAAATAAAATGTAGAAGGATTCCAAGACGCAGCTCCCAAATTTGATTTTAATCCAATCAACTACGATGATGATGCAAATTTCATTGACTTCCCACCTAACGATGATGTAAATTTATCTGGTTTAGAAGTTCAGGGGGAGCATCATCCATAAGTTTAAACCACTTTGGGGAAGAAACAAAACCCTATTATTGATATTGGAACCTCCGCTGCACAAGAGCTTCTGAGACTTCATATATGGATGAAGTATCATCCTCCAAATTGTCACAACTAGCATTTTTAGCTAGGAAATTCTGTTTTCATGTAACCATTATTGTAAGACATGTACTCTAAGTGATATCATGTTCTATGCTCGATCAAAAACATCCATTTGAATCAAAACACCTGAATGAAGTCCAAAACCTCATTCAATACAACTCAGATACTTAATTGTAGGTTTGGAACCCTAATAACCCGGTTCAAACTTAGTATGGGCTAGGATCCTCTTATTGGGCCTAATGGACAGTAAACTTTCAATTTGGATATTTTGGATCCGGGAACCCTAATTGGGCCTAAATTGGACACAAATTCATGAAACCAAAGTATTTTGGGTCATGTGGGCCTAGAATGACTCATCTTGTAATCATGGGCTTATTGGGCCGTAAATGGATTCATAAGCCCTATTTGGCCGTGAACTAAGTTATTGAACTTCATTGGGCTGAAAACCCAAATTTCCTTTATCATTTTGGGCCGTAAACCCATATACGGGTCCAATGGGCCGAAAAACTTCATGTTAGACTAAACAAACTCGATTAGTAATTAAGTTCAAGCCCAACATCTAATTTCTTCCCTCCTCTCCTAAATTCTCTGCCATAACCAAAAAAAAAGAATTGCAAATGATGAATGGTTGCCACATCCATATTGTATGGAGGATACCCATGCATTTATCTCCCATATATCAAGACTTGCATTATTATCCAACATACTTCAAGAACTAGCCTCTCTCTTCTCTCTCTCACCCTCCCATCGGCCGAACCCCCTCACTATACCTCCTCCATTTTTCATTTCAAACACAATATTCTCTCATATTTTCCTCTCAAACTCAAGGAAATCCTCTCATTCTTCCCTTCCAAAAACCGTGAGTGTGTGTGGGTGGGTGTTCAAGAGTTCCACACCAAAGGTCCCAACTTGGTATGTTCTTGTTTAACTCTATTGTTTAACTTCAAGTTTACACTAAAAATCTCTTCTTAACCCACATCATTTCAAGATCCATGTTCTTAGAACTTCATAGATCTCGAAAATCTCCTCAAGGAAACATCTAGGGCTGAGATCTCCTTCAAACTCTTTATCAAACCGAGAATAACAACCCAAAGTAAGTTCATACCCCCTATTTTTGGTTTTTACTATGTTTTGGGGTAGAATACAAGTTTTTTTTTGTGTAGATATATGTGTTTATGCATGTATGTGTGTATTTTCATGTTATATGTTGTGTTTATGTTATGAAAACATGCTGGATCTGTACTAAACTCGAAATATCTACTATACTTGGTGATGTTTGTAAACTAAACCATCTTATGTGACTTATTATGAGGTGATAACGATTAAACATGCTAAAAATATTTGAGAACTTACAAAAATCGTGTAAAGGGACATTTTTGACAAAATAAACAAAAAAGTGAGGTTCTTATGTAACTCACGGTTTTGAGAGGACCAAAAGAGTCATTTTTAAATCAAAATGAATATTTATGATATTTATGGTCTTAAAGGGGCCAAAGGTGAAAATTTTCACGAATGGGTTTCTATATGGGCCTTCATGGTTTTAATGGGCCAAATATGCCAATTTTCACAAAAATGGGTCTTATTAAGTAACTCACGCTTATTAGGGGTCAAAAAGGCTTTTTTTTTGCTAAACACGGTTAGCTGCAATATTTGAGGCCCTAGAAGGGCTAAAAATGTAAACATTTTCATAAATGGGCCTTATATAGGCTTCTCATGGCTTTGGGCCAAAAATTTGTACTTTTTGGACTTTTATGGGCTTAAATGTCATTTTCAACAAAGCTAGGTCAGAAATGTAAAATTTTGATAAGAGGGATTAAAAATGTGAATCTATTAAAATTTTGGCCAAAAACATGGACTTATCTATAATGGGCCAAAAATGCACATATTTATAAATATCAAGCCAAAAATGATATTTTTGACAAAAATGAGTTAAAAATGTTATTTTTACAAAAAGTGGGCCTTTTATGTCATTTTGGTAAATAATTGAACTAAAACAAGCAATAAAATAACAAACGGGCAAATTTTGCCATTCTCATGTTATTAAGCCTTAGTGACCCATTTATATGCTTGATAGGTCCTCAATACTCTTTACATGTTAATTTGGTCTTATTGACCCACTAACACGCTCGACAGACCTAGGATACTCCTTGCGTGCTTTATGGGCCTCTAAATAATATACATGTGAAATAGGTCTTAGTTTTCCTTTTACATGTATATTGGCCCCGGGTTATATAAACTCATTCCTTATGAGCCTAGAAATGATTTACATGCTTGGTGGGCCTTAGCTTGTTCACTTACATGTTCATTGGGCCTAGAATGTGCTTTATATGTTTCTCTTCGCGTAAATTCGATTAAGGATCTAGTGAGACGTGTTGTTGACACCTATTGAGTGTACGATCGTAGCCTGTAGTTACAACCAAAGTCTATTGGAGGGAGATCGGGGATTTGTGTATAGATCTATATGGGGATGACACCCCACACCTGAGTTGTTCGCTACAGTTAGACAAAACCAGTCTAGGGGACGAAAACCTTACCTTATTCTGTCGACGTTCATAAACGCCAAGAAAGGCGAAATTATCATTATCTAGTATGGTTATAATGACTCACTTAGAGGAATTAACATTATAAAATTTATAGGAGACCATTCTCTTTTCTCATTGGGTTACTCGGGAACATACTCGCGCCGGTACTCAACCCCGGAGGTTGGTATACCAACATTCTCTTTCACAGACAACATAGGGGTGTCTGGGGGCATACTCTTTACATTCTCTTTACATTCTATGTATTCCCCTTATACATTCTAGTAAACATTAACACACATGCATTAATACAAGATCGGACAAAAACATACTAAATTGTTTTCAGAAAATATAGGATTTTCTGGTCGTTACAAAGTTATACTAATCATTTTCATAAACATGCTTATGAACTCACCAACATTTTTATGTTACCTTTTTAAATTAACTTGTATTCTTAGGAAACTGATGAGCAGGTTGGACAGAACGAACTTATGGATATTTTGTTATATTTTGTTTCATCATACTTTAACTATTTTGGCATTTAATGTTTAAAACACAGTACTCGATGTAAACAATGAATGTTGTTATATTACATGTGTGATGATGATGATGTTATGTTTCAATTATATACTCTGTAATGATACTACAACAATGGATTCACACACAAGTCCCCGGACGTTTCTGCCGTCTGGTTTGGGGGTGTGACAGATTGGTATCAGAGCTTTGTTTATAGTGAACTGGAATATCAAATCATACAGAATATGAAACTATAAATACAATGGGACTAAAACACTCTGAATAAAGTAATACCTAGGTACACATTAATATTATAACCCAAAAAGACTCTGGAGGTAATTGAACACCGTGGTTAAACCTGGACAGTTATGTAGTCGTATTGGGGGTAAATATAGCATGATCAACTATATTTGTTCAGAATACGACCAACTTGTGTTCGAGGGTGATCATGTTGGAAATGAATCTAGAAACTTACCTCGTGTCTAAAAAGCTCTAAGGAACTCAAACATAAAAAAATTAAAATACTATAGGAGGATTTTGAAATCCTATCTACATATACTCTCCTTACACACTTCTCATCCTTCCAACTTCTCACATAGTGTTCATGGAAGAGGTTCAACAAGGAATCCTTTACTATGAGGCCCTGGTGGCCAATGGGCTAATTGAAGGAGACCCTACGATGGGTTAGGAGGTAGATCCCGGTGTTGGGCCTGAGGAATATGTGGAGACACCCTGCAGCACCACATGATCCCATTGATAGGACTCGCTCCTTATAGGAGGAGGTTGCCACCATTTGGCAACAACTACTAGCAGCTGATGCCATAGCTATGCAGGCAGAGCACGAGAGGGACGAGGTCACCAAGGAAATGAGTGAGATGGATGATCTCGTGGCACGACATTTTGGCATGTGATTTCACCACCAGGCCCTTCTCAACGCAACTAGTACCCATTCATCTGCTACTTACTTCCTTTATGATTTTCCTTTATGTACTACTCTATGTACTATCGACTACATGATTAAGTGATTACACTATTAACGGAGTCGTTATTCTGTTGAATTTTACTTCATTTCATGTATTGTATGCTTTATGTATGCAAATTTTCATGTATCAAAATATTATCATTAATGAAATCGGCTTATATATTTTCTTGTGATGTTGTTATCTACTATGTGTTTTATTACTTTTATTACATGTTGATTGTATGCACTCACTTACTTACGCACAACAGAATCACTGACACTGTTCTATAATCAAGAAATCTTGAAACTAGAATACAATGGATACTGAACATCTTTCCGTTCCATGACCGAAAGATGCCTCGAATACCGATACGCATAAACCGCAACGCAACACTATCACCACCGTGTCTGCCATAAATGAAATCAACTGCATTTCAAGCAGTAGTTTCGGCTGCAGTTACAGCAACACTGGCTCATATTCACCACGGGAATAACGGAGGAGGTAACAGGCAAGGAGCCAGAAGTTCAAACCAGGGGATGAACCAAGGACCCATAAGAACCTATACATACAAAGACTTCACAAATGCCAAGCATCAAACTTTCAATGGGACGGGAGGCATGATAACTCTGAAAAGATGGATAAAAAAGGTAGAATCAATATTCAAGATTTGCGGATGTCTTAAGGAGTGCAAGGTGAAGTTTGCGGCTTGAACATTCGTCGATCAAGCTCTCTCTTGGTGGAATGGTCATGTGGAGGCCATGACACTCCTTGTGGCGAATGCTATGCCATGGGAGGAGCTGAAAGAAATGTTGATGGCAGACTATTGTCTAAGAGGAGAAATCCAGAAGATGGAGCAAGTACTGTGGAATCTCATAGTACAAAACTCTTACATTGATGCTTACATCTCGAGGTTTAGTGAGTTTTCACTCTTGTGTCCAGGGATGATCACATCTGAAGGAAAGAAGATTAAAAGATTCAGATGGGGACTGACCGCTCCAATTCAAGGAAATGTAATCGCAGCGAACCCAAAAACATGTGACAGTGCTAAAAGGCTATCCAAGAAGTTATATGACCATGGAAACAAGAAGAGTGCCAAACCGGGGAAACAGAAGTCAAAAAGGAAGGTGATATCAAGAAAGGAAAGAAAATCAAGCGAAAAGGGCGACAAACCCAAGAGTCAACAAAGAAGCAACAAACAGTAGCAATCGATGTTGCTACTGCCCAGGTTACCACAGCACCACATGCTCCAGCCTCATCTACACCAACTACTGCCAGATAATACTCAGGGACCCTACCCAAGTGTAATAAATACAGTTTTCATCACCATGGAGAATGCAGGGAGATGCATTTCACGAGTTGCGACCAAAAGGGTCATACAACACGATACTGTAGAACTCAGCCTCAACAAAACTAACAGCTAAATAACAACAACAATAATCACAATAACACTAACAACAACAATAAGGCTGGGGCTAGTTACACTTTTTATGGCTGTGGGCGAACTGGTCATTTCAAACGCGATTGCGCCAAAGCCAACAACCAAGGGGCAGGAGGATCAGGGAGGGTATTGATGTTGGGTCTAGGTGAAGCAGTTCAAGACCCGACGGTTGTTAAAGTACGTTCCCACTTAACAACACGTTCGCATGCATCTTGCTCGATAGCGGAGCTTCGTTAGTAAGAAATTCAAACATTTATTAAATCAACAACCCCAGAAGCTAAACAAAGCCTTCACGATGGAGATGGCTAATGGGAAAACCGAAACAACCAAAGATGTTTATGTAGGGTGCACATTAACACTAAACAACCATTCATTTCAAATAGATTTGATGCCATTAAATATTAGGAGGTTTGATGTGATAATCGGCATGGATTGGTTTAGCCCCCACCATGCTGATATTATGTGTCGTGAGAAGGCCATCCGTCTTCACTTCCCCAATCACAAAACCCTAATGATCTATGGTGATAAACCTGGCGCCAATATTCGTCTTATCTCGTGCATCATGGCACAAAAGTGCATGCACAAGAAAAACTATGCTTTCCTTGCTCATGTTGTGGATAAAAGCAAAGAAGAAGTAAACATTAAAGACATCCCAGTGGCATGTGACTTCCCGGATGTATTTCCAGAAGACCTTCCGAGAATACCCCCTGAAAGACAGGTCAAATTTTGAATCGACCTAATACTAGGAGCCATATCAATTGCTGAATCACCCTATAGGTTAGCTCCTGCCGAAATGCAGGAGCTATCCAGTCAACTAAGCAAATTGCTGAGCAAAGGATTCGTCAGACCAAGCTTCTCACCCTGGGGAGTTGCAGTCTTGTTTGTCAAGAAAAAGGACAGATCCTTCAGAATGTGCATCGATTAAAAGGAATTTAAGAAGCTCACTGTTAAAAACTGATACCCACTCCCTCGGATTAACGATATATTTGACCAACTGCAAGGAGCTAGTTACTTCTCCAAAATAGATCTAAGATCTGGTTATCATCAACTCCGAGTCCGAGAAGTGGACATTCCAAAAACTGTCTTCTGAACTCGATACGGTCATTACGAATTTATTGTCATGCCCTTCGGTCTAACAAATGCCCCCGCAACATTTTTGGACCTCATTAATCGAGTTGGCCACCCATTTCTTGATAATTTTGTGATCGTATTCATCGACGATATCCTTGTATACTCACGAAGCAAAGAGGAGCATGGTCAACATCTCCATCAAATCTTGGAAACTCTAAGAGCTCAGCGATTATATGCAAAACTCTCCAAATGCGAGTTCTAGATTCACAGTGTAAAAGTTTTGGGTCATGTAGTCAGTGAGGAAAGGATTCACGTGGACCTTTCCAAGATCAACGCCATTGAAGGCTGGGCGATCCCAAAGACACCAACAGAAATACGACAATTCTTGGGTCTCACGGGCTACTACCGAAGGTTTATCCATAATTTTTCCATGATAGCCAAACCCCTCACCACCTTGACAAAAAACGCATATCTTTCAACTGGACGGAAAAACAAGAAGCTGCTTTCCAAACCTTGAAGCAAGCCTGTGACAACCGTCAAAATTCGAGTTATTTAGATTTGAATAAACTTAGTTACACATATAGGCACTACACATATTAGACTTAGTAACTAGAAGCTAAGTTATAACCTAGTAGAATCTTGGAAACAGATAGAGACAATGGATAATGTGCTTGGATTTCACATTGGTATGTGAATTTTACAACTACTTAACTGTAGTGACTATCCGTATTCGGGTTACTCTTTGACTCGAGCAACATTTCATGAATCATATACACACATCATGCACTTGACCTAGAAGTAGAAGTTAGTTCAAAGTCTCATAGAAACTTAAGTCAAAGTTGAAGACTAGGACTAGTATACTTGATTCCTTAATTTTGCTTGAATCTTGGAATCAGTACATTGAATGCCAATAGACCAATAAAAATAAATTACAAACATTATTTATAACTATAAAAGAGTTATAATACCATAAGATAATTTGAAGTCTCAAATATTCAATTTATTTTGATATTCAAAGTTTATTAAACTCCAAAACCCTAAAAGCCCCAAAACCTAAATTTTATAAAATTTGACATCAAGAATTCTATAAAAATAGTTATGAAACTTATAATATTATCTTAAAACAATTAAATTCAGGGAAATATAATCAAGAAAAATAAAAATTTAAGTCATTAACATTCATCCTTAATTTATAAGTCAAAAATCAAGGTTTCATGAATAAAAACTTGATTTTAGTGCACATTTTATATAAAATTTAGATATTTTATAAAATAACTTAAATTTTATAAAACAAAATGAATGAGAAAGGGTTATTATACTCAAAATTTCGGACCCCTCTCTTCCCATATATCTCTCTCACACTCTCATTCTCCAACACACACACATCTCTCTTCTTTCTCTCTCTAGAAAACTCTCTCTACCTTCTCTCTAATTTTTTTTCTCCAAACACCACAACCACAGCCTCTTAACCACGAAATTATGGAGATTCATAAGGGTTTTTCAAGCCACAAATAAATTTAAGGTAAAGAACATACATCTCTTGAAGATCCACAACAATGATTTAAGCTATGCATGTGCATTTTACTTCAAAAACTGACTTCTACTTCTTCATCTTCTTCAAACTTGTTTTCTTTTTGTTAAAATGGTTTTTAGAACATCATGGATGTGTTATAACACCATGCATGTATGATAAACAAGGTTGCATGTTCATGATCTTAGTGCAAAAATCGATTTTAAGGACTAAAACATCAAACTCAAGTTAAGAGTTTTTGAGAAACAAAATTTTGTTCATAAATGCATGTATACATTTTGATAAGTTTTAATCATTTTATCTCTGGAAACATGACTAAAATATGAATTTATCATGATATATTTAAATTATTTCAAAAGATTAACTCAAGGAAATGATGAAAACTCGCTTTTCTAACCAATCATCATGCATGCAATCTGCCAGATTTCTTTACCTGACTTTAAACTGTCATATCTCACTCATTTCTTAACCAAAATTCGTGATTCTTTTTCTGAAATATAATATTTTTAGTTAGCCTTCAAACCCATCTGACCTCACTGGAAAATTCAAATATTTCGATTTTTAACAATTTTTACAAAACCGTTACTCAATCAGCACCTTTTTGTGAATACTAGTTTTGTGTTGCATGTTCAAAGATCTTATTCATCACTGAAAATGAAGGAAAAATTTATTTGAGCACTTAACATCATGTATTAAGAGGTATAAAAATATCTTGATTCAAAAGCTTTTGAAACATGTTGCAAAAATTCTCAAAGTAACATCAATAATTTTTACCAAAATCACAAGAATCAAGTTTTCTCTATAATTGTTTCAGCCTTTAGGCATGTTTTTCGACATCAAAAATAAGAAAACAATTTTTCATTGTTATTAAATTGTTTGAAGTTGCATTCTGGAAATTTTCAGCTCAATATATATTTTCTTTATTTTTATATGAAAATAATAAGAAAATAGAGTGTTAAATCATATAAAATACTTACACTAGTAAATGAATTCTGGGAAAAATTCTTGGATGATTATTTAAGTTACTAAACATCTCCCATGAAGTTTCAATGACTTTTGTTACTGTTTAGTATGGTTTTTATTTTCTTTTTTTTAACTCTAATAAATCATAAAACAACTTTAGGGAAACTGAAAATATTATTTCTTATTTGTTGCAGCTTGTACCTTGTATTTAAGAGTCAGAAAAATATTTTGGGAATTTTTCACAATGTATATCTATTTTTCCATGATTTTTGTGTTTATAATGGACTAAAAACAGGAAAAATAGTTCTACTCTTCCAAAATTCATGAAAATTTACCAAAACACATTGTAGTACATTAGGATGCTACATAAAATGTTTTATGATTTTTCTCTTCTGTATACTATTTGTCTCCTATTTTCTAAGATTAAATACACTTAAATACACAAAATCGGATTTCAATATATAAAAACCACATTTGGTATTTTTCCCAGATTATTTACTCTGTAAATGAAGTGTACAAAATTTTTGGTAATTTACTTTAACTGTTTAATAATTATTCTCCAATTAATGATTATTTAAGAGGATAAAACAAAGAAAAATAGAAAGACTAATTGAAAAATATCTTGTATAATTTTTCACAGCTTCTACATGTATAATAAAAGTGTTACAAAAATTTTGGGTAATTTTGGAAACCTTTTTCTATTTATTTCAATTGTTATTAGAATAAATGCACAAAAATCATAAAATTGGGTTAAACAATTTAGAAGACCATTTTGATATTTTTCCTAGCTCAAGTATGTCTAATAACAGTATTATAAAAAGTTAGGGAATTTTTTATCGTTTGGATACTATTTTTCATGAATTTATATTGTTATGAAGGCTTAAAATTTAGGAAAAATAGTTAATCATATCAAAAATTCAAAGCAAAATTTATGGAAGACCTCTTCTATGTTTAGAATCAAAATGCAAAGTTTGAGAATTTTTGGAAACTGTTTGATAATATTTTGGCTTTTAAGAGCTTAAAACACATTTAAATGTGTTGAAATAGCCTCAATTAAGATTACAAAAATCTGGAAATTATTATTCAAAATTGTCTTAATCACATGAGCTATAAAATTTCACAATTTCAGAAAAATGTTTGTAACTTAACAATATTAAATTTTGACACATTATTGACATAATTCTATTATAGTAGTAAGTATACTAATATTAGATTACAATTAGAGACTCATTAGTGTGTAACATCGTTGTAGGAAAATGATAGTGGCACGAGTGGAGCGTAGGTCAAGGCACCATTTGCATCATCTCAATGCATTGTGAGTATTCACGTACTCCCCTATTTTCGGTTTTTATGTTTTGGGGTGGAAAAGCATGTCCTAAACTACTTATGTTCGTTATATTTAATTGATTCGTATAAACTTGGTTGCTATATTTTGTATATTGTGAGTGTTCACGCACTCCCCTATTTTCGGTTTTTAAATGTTTTGGGGTGGAAAAGCATGTCCTAAACTATTTTTATGTTCGTTGTATTTATTTTGACTTGTATGAAACTTGGTTGCTGTATTTCGTATGTATGTGTATGTTACTTTAATTCATGAGGACTGTATCGCGGTTAAGTCCCTGGAATCTCTAGACACAACTCATTAACTCTTTTGAGCCTATGGTTATTATGGATAGCGCTATCAGGAGGTAGACAACTCCTCACTCGCATGATTCGCTTGAGTGCATTTTACCATTTTCTACACTATGTTTGCGATACACATGGTAGTCAATAGGGCATGATTCGGTCATTAGGCTTGGGTTGTGAACTCATGAATGGAAACTTGATGCACATACGAATCTTTATGCACATACGAAACTTGTATTCTCATGTTAGCAACGACACTTGTATACTTATTTTTACCAATGAAACTTGTATACTTATTTTAGCAACAAACTTGTTATTTATTATGGCAATAAACTCGTTTATCGATTATAGCAATCAACTTTGTTTCTCATTACAACAATGATCTTTTACTACTGAAAACTCATACACATGTTTTAGCAATGAAATTGTTTGCTCATTGTAGCAACGAAATTGATTGCTCATTTTAGCAATGAAACTTGTTTACTCGTTTGAGTAACGAACTTTATCTTCCATGAGAATATGAATGTTGTATCCTATTCGGGCAACATACTTTATCTCTCATGATGACAAAGAACTTTGTTTTTACAAACTTATTTAATCCTTTTAACGATATACTTTTATTAATGGAAACTTTTATCAAAACTTTGATTTCAATTCATGAACCAATATTATTTTGTTAAACTTGTGAGTACTCACCAACTATTTTTATAGTTGACGCTCGTTTTACATGCTTTTTCAGGAATCATCGAGTAAGTGGCACTTAGGGACACTTCACTTTTAGGAGCATTCACATGTGTTGTATTTCAATTTACATTGTAATTTCTTTTAAAAGTTGTTCAAACCCATTGTAAATTTGTAATGATTTTTATTACTATGGTTGGTGTTGTCTTTAAACTTTTGCTATGAAACCCTTTGTACTGCCACGCCTCGTGTTTCCGCTTTAGCGGGGTGTGACAAATCCCTCTGTAGTGCACTAGTGCTATCCTTACCAGAGGGAACTGAAGACTTCATGGTCTATTGCGATGCTTCAAACCAAGGTTTAGGCTGTATCCTCTTGCAGTGTGGAAAGGTGGTAGCTTACGCATCCAGGCAATTGAAGACACATGAAGAAAATTACACCACCCATTATCTCGAGCTGGGAGCTGTGGTCTTTGTCTAAAAGATTTGGTGGCACTACCTCTACGATACGAAGTGCACCGTCTTCACTCATCACAAAAGCGTCCAACACATTCTAAACCAAAAAGAGCTGAAGATGAGGCAGTGAAGGTGGGTTGAGCTACTAAATGATTATGAATGCTAGATCAAGTACCACCCAAGCATGGCTAACGTGGTAGTCAATTCCCTGAGCAGGAAAGAATACTCAGGTCGTCGGGTGAAAACATTATCGATAACCATCTGCTCCCACCTAACCTCACAGATCAAGGGAGCCCAATAAAATGCATTGAAGCCGGAGAACATCACAAATGAAACACTACGTGGGATGGAAAAAAACTTTGAAGCCAAGGAGGTCGAAACTTACTACTTCATGAATAGAATCTGGATCCCTAAACTTGAGGGATTCAAAGAGATAGTCATGAACGAAGCTCATAAAACATGATATTCCATCCATCCAGGTTCGGAAAAGATGTACCTAGACATTAAGCAAAATTATTGGTGGCCAAATATGATGGTAGAGATCACACTTACGTGAGCAAGTGTCTCACTTGTGCCAAAGTGAAAGTGGAATATCAAAGCCCTCAGGATTTTTACAACAACCAGTAATACCCGAGTGGAAATGGGAAAGGATTACATGGACTTCATAACCAAATTACCTAAAACAGCGGACAGATTGGACACTATCTAGGTGATTGTCGATAGGTTAACTGAATCCGCTCATTTCCTGCCAATAAAAGAATCGTACAAGATGGAAAGATTAACATGAATCTATATCAAAGAGATCATGAGACTTCATGGAGTGCCAGTATCTATTATCTCGGATCGAGATAGTAGATTTACTTCACGATTTTGGCAGTCACTCTAGAAGGCTATGGGGACGCAACTAGACATGAGCACTGCCTATCACTCTCAAACTGATGGCCAGAGCGAGAAAATCATCTAAACACTCAAAGACATGCTCCATGCCTGTGTGATCAATTTTGGTAAGGCATGGGATACCCACTTGCCTCTGATTGAACTCTTGTACAACAATAACTATCACATGAGTATAAGGGTTGCTCCTTTTGAGGCCTTATATGGTCACAAATGCAGATCGCAGCTCTGCTGGGCTGAGGTGGGTGATACACAGCTTTTTAGAGGGCAATCACCGAGCAGCATCCTTACAGGACCAGAAATCATTCGAGAAACTACAGAGAAGATAATCCAAATCAAATCCTGAATCCAAGCGTCACGTGACCGACAAAAGACTTACGCTGACAAACGACGAAAACCTCTGGAATTCCAAGTCGGAGATTGGGTACTATTAAAGGTCTCTCCCTAGAAAGGGATGATCCGTTTTGGGAAACGGGGAAAACTAAATCCACGATACATTAGACCGTTCGAGATTCTTTCCCGAATTAGTCTGGTGGCCTATTAGCTGCAGCTACCTACTAGGCTCAGCAACGTACACCCTTTGTTCCACGTTTAAAATTTGAAAAAGTTCTTAACAGATGAAACCCTTGTTATTCCTCTAGAAGAGATCAAAATAAATAAGAATCTTGTGTTTGTCGAAGAACCGGTCGAGATAATGGATAGGGAAGTGAAGTGTATGAAGCAGAGTCGTATTCCAATTGTGAAGGTTCGAAGGAATGCTAAGCATGGACCAGAATTCACATGGGAATGCGAGAAACAGATGAAGTAGAAGTACCCTCACTTATTCTCTCGTTCGTGATCCTACATTTGAAAATAATTTCCGGACGAAATTCCCTCTAACGGGGGGATGATGTCACAACTAGCATTTTAAGCTAGGAAATTCTGTTTTCATGTAACCATCAACTATTGTAAGACATGTACTCTAAGTGATATCATGTTCTATGCTCGATCAAAAACATCCATTTGAATCAAAACACCTGAATGAAGTCCAAAACCTCATTCAATACAACTCAGATACTTAATTGTAGGTTTGAAACCCTAATAACCCGGTTCAAACTTAGTATGGGCTAGGATCCTGTTATTGGGCCTAATGGACAGTAAACTTTCAATTTAGATATTTTGGATCAGGGAACCCTAATTGGGCCTAAATTGGACACAAATTCATGACACCAAAGTATTTTGGGTCATGTGGGCCTAGAATGACTCATCTTGTAATCATGGGCTTATTGGGTCGTAAATGGATTCATAATCCCTATTTGGCCGTGAAATAAGTTATTGAACTTCATTGGGCCGAAAACCCAAATTTCCTTTATCATTTTGGGCCGTAAACCCATATACGGGCCCAATGGGCCGAAAAACTTCATGTTAGACTAAACAAACTCGATTAGTAATTAAGTTCAAGCCCAACATCATTTTGGGCCATTCTCATGTTATTGGGCCTTAGTGACCCATTTATATGTTTGATAGGTCTTGTATACTCTTTACATGTTATTGGGCCTTATTGACCCCAGTTAACATGCTCGACAGACCTTGGATACTCCTTGCGTGCTTTCTAGGCCTGTAAATAATATATACATGTGAAACGGGCCTTAGTTGTCTTTTTACATATATATTGGGCCCGGGTTATATAAACTTATTCCTTGTGAGCCTAGAAATGATTTATATTCTTGGTGGGCCTTAGCTTGTTCACTTACATGTTCATTGGGCCTGGAATGTGCTTTATATGTTTTTCTTCGCGTAAATTCGATTAAGGATCTAGTAAGACGTGTCGGTTGATACCTATTGAGTGTACGATCGTAGCCTGTAGTTATAACCAGAGTCTCTTGGAGGGAGATCGGGGATTTGTGTATAGATCTCTATGGGGATGACACCCCACACCTGAGTTGTTCGCTACAGTTAGACTAAACCAGTCTAGGGTGATGAAAACCTTACCTTATTCCATCGACGTTCATAAACGCCAAGACAAGCGAAATTGTTATTATCTAGTATGGTTATAATGACTTACTTAGAGGAATTAACATTATAAAATTTACAGGAGACCATTCTATTTTCTCATTGGATTACTCGGGAACATACTCATACCGGTACTCAACCCCGGAGGTTGGTATACCAACATTCTCTTTCACAGACACCATAGAGTTGTTTGGGGTCATTCTCTTTACATTCTCTACATTCTCCTTATACATTCTACTATACATTAATACAAGATCGGACACAAACATACTAAACTGTTTTTAGAAAATATAGGATTTTATGGTGGTTACAAAGTTATACAAATCATTATCAGAAACATGCTTATGAACTCACCAACATTTTTATGTTGACATTTTTAAATTAACTTGTATTCTCAGGAAACTGTTGAGCAGGTTGGGCAGAACAAACTCATGGATACTTTTTTATATTTTGTTTCATCATACTTTAACTATTTTGGCATGTAATATTTAAAACACAGTACTCGATGTAAACAATGAATGTTTTTATATTACATGTATGATGATGACGATGTTATATTATATACTCTGTAATGATACTACAACAATGGAGTCACGCACAAGCCCCCGATCGTTTCCGCCTTGTGGTTCGGGGGTTTGACACAAACCAAGTTAATGGAAACCCAAGCGCTGGTTTTCAAACTCGCTCTGCCACAAGTGTGCAAAATGAATGCCATTTTTCAACATTTATTTCCATGGTTGAACCCAAATCCATAATGGAAGCACTAGTACATGCTGACTGGATTACAGCTATCCAGGAAGAATTGGCAGAATTCGATAGGAATGAAGTGTGGACACTCGTCCCTCCTACTCAGAATCAGCCAATTGTAGGTACAAGATGGGTGTTTCGAAACAAGCTAGTTGATGCATGAGTTATAATTCAAAATAAAGCAAGGTTGGTTGCCAAAGGATTCACATAGATTGAAGGACTTGATTATGGTGAGACCTTTACCCCTGTTGCTCGTCTTGAAGCTTTCATGATCTTTCTTGTTTCTGCTGCTCACAAAGGGTTTAAGGTTTACCAGATGGACATCAAAAGTGCTTTTCTAAATGGTGAACTTGGATACTGAAGTGTATCTTCAACATCCTCCCGATTTTGTCAACCTCTCATTTCTGAATCACTGGTACAAACTCCAGAAAGCTATATATGGCCTCAAGCAAGCCCCTCACGCCTGGTACAAGACGCTTACCAACTTCCTCAAGCGTTATGGTTTTCAAAGAGGTATTCTTGATCCTACCCTGTTTTGATGGTCCAATGGAAAACATCTCATGCTTGTCCAAATATATATTGATGATATCATTTTTGGATCTACGGATTCATTAATAGTTGCTAACTTTCTTAAGTTAATGATCAATCGATTCCAAATGAGTATGAATCGTGAATTGAGTATTTTCCTCGGTCTCTAAGTCAAACAAAACAATCGAGGAATTTTCATTCACCAAGAAAAGTGTATCTCAAAACTTCTCAAAAAGTACTTGATGGAAACATGTGTCTCCACCAAGGTACCCATATGGTTCGGACACAAAATATTTTCGGATCCATCCGGTGTTTCAGTTGATGAAAAGAAGTATAGAGGAATGATTCGGTCTTTACACTATCTTACAACAAGTCGTCCAGAAATCATGTTTGGTACTTGACTTTGTGCCAGATTCCAAGTTAATCCAAATATGTCTCAACTTTTGGTTGTGAAACAAATATTCCGATATCTCAAACGAACAAAGAGTCTCGAAATCTGGTACCCAACAAATGAGTGTTTTCTTCTTCAAGCTTAGTCATACTCAAACTATGGCGGTCTTCAGTTGGATAGAAAAAGCACATCTGGTGGCTATAAATTTTTAGGTGGTCTACTGGTTAGCTGGTCTTCCAAGAAGCAGAACTGCATTGCACTCTCAACAGCCGAAGTGGAATACATTGTTACTGCTAGCTGTACTTCTCAAGTTCTCTGGTTAAAATATCAGCTTTTGGACTATGGTTACCATTTACAACGAATTCCTATCTATCGTGATTCTCAAGTTCAATTGCTATTTTGCACAACCCAATTCAACACTGTATCACGAAGCACATCAATATACGTTCATTAAAGATCATGTTTTAAATGGTAACATCGAACTTATTTTTGTTCCATCTGACGATGAAATCGCTGATGTCTTTAATAAGGCATTAGAAGAAACCAAATTCAATAGTTTTTTTTTATCAGAATGGGTATCATGATGCCCGATCCTCATTTCTTTCAAGAGGTTTGTAGTCTCTGATAACAACATCAGTAAGAAGATTAGCTCCGGAGTTGAAATTTTCTCTCATCTCGGAACTATTGCCTCTCGGAATAAATAGGGTCATTTTATGTGTCTTTTTATCTAACCACCTCTGGTAGTTTTAAGTTGTACATCTCATCTAATCATATGAAGTCCGTGACCAATATAATCACATTGGTACTAATCTCACCTCCAAATTTAATTCATAAGATTATCCTGGAATTACAGTCAAGAACGATATTGAAATCTCATTCTTTGTCCAAGATCACATTCTTCATCTTTGGAACTTTTCAAAATTTCACTCCGGACTCTTGGCTTCAGAATCTCTTCAAAATTCTGCTCCGGAATCTTTTCAAAACTTACTCATGAATTTCATAAAAAACTTTCACTCCAGACTCTTGGCTCTAGAATCCTTAAAAAATTCAATCCGGACCTTATGACTTAATTGCTTCATTTCGGAACCTATCTCGGACCTTTTTCATGTTCCGAGATCAATAATTTATTTCGGACTCTTCATGTTAAGAAACTATGTCAAAACTTTCCGCAACCCTATGGTTCCGAAATCAAATCACATTACTAAGTCCAAAAGGTTTTTAGGTGAAACGTTTTTTAATTGTTACTTTTTAATGATGATTATCTTTTCACCCTCGAAACTTGCGCCATGTTGCACACGTCTCGATGGATTTAACATCCCATCTTCTAAGTGACGTTTTCTAAATCGTACATCACGCCACTGTTACTTTAGGCATTGCAGGTGAACTAAAACCTTTTTTGGCAACACATTTAATGCGGTCTGATTTCATATCCGATTGTTATCATTGCACTCCCAACCCGACCTGTTTCCTTAACCTAGAAAAACCCTTCTCAAACCCTCTTTTCCCCTTTACGCGCATAATAGAGCCAACATCCTTCTTTTTTTTTTCTCTTTCAACTGTGTTCTTTAAACTTTCATCTCCTGCAACAATGGCGACTTCATCTCCTTTCAAAGTCTCCATAACAGTTCCTATAGTCACTCAAACTGCTCCAAAAGTTCCCAAAACTGCAGCGAAAAAGAAATCATCCAAGGGATCGTCATCATCTCAGTCCAACGAACCCTTTCTCAGAGACACGACACAACTATTCTCCCTTGACCCCTTGGATTTTGATGAGCCCATTAGAATCATGACCGAGTTCATTGTTCATCATCCGATCGCCATTCCTCTCACCAAGATACCAGACACACCAATCCCACTTTGTGTTCTTCACACGACATTTGAAAGGATCAATATTAAGAATGATGTTCTTGAGACGAGGATAATTGGTAATCGCATAGTACCTGTCCATAAGTCCTTGTTTCTCAAGGCAATTGGAATTGAAGAAAACCCTTCAGACTTCAAGGTACAAGAACCCACACCAGATGAATTTCAACTGTTTCTCAGGCCTCTGGGCCGTCCTGATGCACTTCATTCTCATGGGTTTATCCGGAAAACATGGAGGTACAGATACACTTAGGAAAGATTGGTTGTACGTGGAAAACATGGAGGTACAGATACTCTGACAAGAGAACGCTGTTGATCTTCCTGAAGTCTTGTGGCAAGATTTTTGAAAGTTTGCCGTCAAACGGAAGTCAAACGAGATTTCCAACCCTAGATTTTGGGCCTTGATGATCCAACAACTATAATGCGAGATGTCCAAACCAATTCCAGTGGATACGATTCCGAGAGAGGTATTTTTTTTCTTTCAAAACTATTAGACACGATCATATTCCAGACGAAAATTCCTTTAGACCAATTAGACATTTACCGGAACATATTTTGGCCATCCTATGTTCTGTATCTATTCATTTGAAACATCATATGTAGACCTCGATTGTTTATAGCCCCACATAATCTACCCCGGTCCTTGTTGAGCCCATCCCGGAAGTGGCCAAGACTGTTCCTTCAGGAGGTAAGAAGAAGAAATCTGCAAAGAGGAAATCATCTCTCTCAAAGCCAAAAGCCAAAAAGAGAACCAAAGTCGGTTCCTCCTCTCAACAGGAAGGAGCCAAGGACATTCCGGCTAACTCTGGCCATCCTCCTACCCTACCTACCCACTCTTCCAAAGTAGCCTTCAGAGTTTCAAAATCACAAGCACACACACATGAGGAGTCTCCACATAATCCACCCTCACCTTCCCAACAAGGTGTTGATGGTGTTGAACAAAGTTCCATGCCCCCTTAGAACAAACCCACAAGTCTTACTAGAAAAACCAATTCTTTCTACACAAGCACAGTCTGAAATCCCTGTTCCGGACTCCAAGCATTCCAAGGCTGGAGTCGTCCCACCAACCTTAGGTGCCTCAACTGGTCTGATACCCGGTAAGGGTACAAGATGACGAGGTGATAATGATCCACTAAGGGAAGACTATGTTGATACGGCTCATAGAAGACATCCGGAAGTCACCAGGTCTTAATTCGAAGCAACTCTCATCTATATGAGGAATAGGTCAATTCAAAGCAACCTGACCTTTGTTGCTCTTACTAATGATATCACAGATTTGGAATTCGCTTCAGGAGAAATGCTAAAGACACAACTCCATGATTTTATGCATTCTGATCCAAATGAAGAACTTTCAAACGAGCTTGTGTCCGAAGACGACGATGCTTCCATTGTTGCTGCTCAAATGTTGCCCTCATTTCGCCTTTAGTCCAAGCCATCCTCATCAAGAACAACTTTTGATTTCAGACTATCATCCTCCTCTTCTGAGCCCGTAGATGAAGAAATTAAAATAGATGATCAAGTCCAAATCAATCTTGAAGCTAAAACTAAATCAACTCCCAAGTTACAAGATGATGCAGCTACAACAAAGCCTGGCCCCTCCGAACTGCCATTGAATCCATAACCCATCAAAGCTAAGTATCGAGATTCCACTTCGGACATCGGATCTTCTACTAGAAATTACATCAATCCATTTTCCCTTTAGGAACTCCGACACAATGTCTCTGAAACCATGAAGAAAGTTGATGTCATTTAGTCTTCTATGGCTGGACTCAAAACCAAGCTTGACGTAAAGGTTTTCGGACTGGATTCTAAACTTGATGCAATTCTCAACTCTTTGTCCGATCTCACTAAATCCACATCAACTGTTGCTGAATGAGAAGCTCAACTTGATCAGCTTATCTCTCTTTCCTGAAGCATACGGTAGAAGAGGTTGAACATAAATACCATGAAATGTTGGATCACTACCTCGATACCATCACCACCATTCTTTAGTCCATGACGACATGATTGGAGCCACCAACGAACTCATTAAACAAAATTATGTTCGTCATGAAAAGCAGATTCAGAGGATGGAAAAGGAGATTAAGAAGAAGGATGGAACGAATCTCATCATGCAGCAAGTCCTCATTAAGCTCCTCAAGGAGTGTTGGAACATTGTAGATGTTCGGAACCACAAGTTTGATGAGATGTTGTCGATTCTTGTAAGGCTGTTCGATCATCTTATAGCTCTGGCTCCCACTACTGAGGCTTTTGACACACTAACTCTTCAGATAAACACTAGTTTTGAAAAGGTGTTTGACAAGTTTTCAGATCTAAAGGAATCAATATTTCTTGCACCGGTTTCCAGGTCCTCCGCTGCAAGAGGGGGAGAAGGACCTAGTTCTTGAACACAACCTTGGAAACCTCCCTAAGAGTTCAAACTCCAGGATGAAAGTTCAGATAATGATTTCTAGGTTCTCATTGGTTCCCCCAATGCAGCTGATGATGATGATGACAGTGAAGAAGAAGATGTGTATGTTACAAATGGAGTAGTTGGACTTCAAGCCCCAAGGAAATATCCCGCTAATGTGTTGTCAGAGGAAGACCAATGAATTTGGTCAGTAGTCTCATGACCATCTACCCTTGATGATGTTCTTCAGAAAAGCATAGAAGAAGCTAAGGCTAAAACTAAACTTGTCGTTGGTTCCTTCTGAGTCTCTACATTAATGTTGCCTCTAATTCCTTCACCCCAAATTGATCGTATCGATGTAGGCTCTCCTCTCCGAAAACCAAATGACATTCTGGAAGAGCCTTTGACTTCCTCTCCTCTAAGAATAGCTATAGACGAAAACATGCAACACATCCTCTCCATCCTTAGTAAAAAGCCAGATAAGGGTATCAAGCTCATCTTGAAAGATCACCAAGTTCACCTCTCCGGACCTCCACCAAAGTAGAAATCAGGCTAGTCCTAAGAAGAGATCAATCAAGCACTTGAGGAAACATTTAAATTCAAGATCTCAAAGACAATCCTAATCCGATGCTAGGCCTCTCTCCTCTCTACCGTGAAGGAATCATTCACGAATTGGATATAGTACCGTTTATGTACTATGATATTCCCATCAATGATTCAGGTCAAATTGATTTGCCACTTTCTTCTTAAAGCAAGTACTACACAAAGTTCACTCCTTTCCACCCAGAAGATGATCCACAATTAATCATCCTGACTGAACGTGAAAGATTGAAGACCTTTTACTCCAAGAATGTACTTCCCCAAAAAGAAGTGTGGTCTAGAAAAAGGATAACCAAGATCTCAGTGTTTGGAAGGAAAATCCTGACCAAGTTCGAACTCAACTGTGTGTTGTTCCGGTTCCACATCTTCTAAAATAAACTAACCCAATGCACCATCTCTGATGCTGATTTCCCTACACTCAATCCAAATGACATCCTGGCCATTGCTGCACATTTTCGAAACCACCAAGTTGATGATTTTAGCATGGGAGCTTATCATGCCGCTTTAAGATCCCTCAAAGACTATGTTGCTGAACTCTGCTGGTGCGAATATGAACTGGCACATCTGTTCGAAACTTTAAGTTACTTAGCCAAAATTGACTTCGTTCTACCAGAATCCGATTTACTGGCTGAAGGGCTAATCAATGAGCCGGTACTAGGGCTTGTCTACAAGAAAAAGAAGACAAATAAGGACTTCTTCCGAGTCCTTGAAAAACATGTAGTTCCAACAAAAGCTTTTCAAAAATTCATCAGTCGTGCTTCAAAGTCCGAAGCTCCTAAACATGTCAAGGCCAAGTTTGTAAGTCAACTGCAATCGTACATTAAGGTCAGAGATTAGTTGTACAGAGCATACATTTTCATCAATGAACATTGAAACTGAGCTGAACTGATTGCTAAGTTCATTTAGGGGAGATTGTTGGAACTTGAAAGTGGACATCTAGCAATCCCCAATCCTTAAACATTCCAAAGTTGGTCTTAGGTCCAAAGTGGGACGAGGTGAGAGATCAATCTGAGGTTAGAAATAAAATTTGTGTCTAGAGTGAAGATCCTGGTACGAAGTGGAGTTTGAAGTCTGAAATGGAAAATGAGTATGAGATAGCTTATCTGTCTATGCATTAATTATTATTATCTTTTCGGTGATGTAAAATTACTTAAGACCTAGTCTTTTTGTATATTTGGACATTTAGAATGTCAGAAGTAGTGACATTGTCCGGTCCTTAGTAGGTATTGCAGTTTGTAATGTGTTCCTCCTTTTTCTATATAAGGAGAGTTTAATGACAAGAATAAATGATGGGTTGTTGCTCCATAGATAGCTTTGTTTGAATTTACTCCACTTGTTATTCTCTTTCAAATCATCCTTTCGAACATTCTTCTTACTAATTTATTGTCTTTACTTTGATCATTATCTTTACTCTTCATTTATGACTTGAATAGTTTTTTGAACATCTTACTTCAGTCTTGACTAGTTTTACCAGACTTGATTGGAACAATCAATTAGTAGCAGACATTGATCTTAAGCATTAACTCAAGGTTTTAGTTTTCAAACCTTGGCCCTACGCAATCAGATCCCTTTATCTCTTAGAAACCCAAGATAAAATTTTCATTTTTAGAATAATATAACATCCATTTTTAATAAAGTTACATTCACAATAAATCATTTTTTCATAAACCATTATTTAGAAATCAGAGTTATAATGAAGACAATGCAAAATAATGAATCATAAAGTTGCTTCTAACGCCTTGTCTCGAATCGCTTCCTGTTTGGGTGTGGGTGACGTAATTTGGATGATCCGGGTATTTGGTTTGTGTTTTGGAGCAAAGGGGTATTTCGGTAAAGTGTTAGTTTAGGCTTTTATTGAAATTTAATTTTCGTTCTGGAAGTTTTAAGTCATGTATGAGCTGATAGAAATGTAGAGCTTTCCGTTACCCATTCGTGGATATAAGGATCATTGGTAACAGACTTATAACAAAAAAGTTATGAACTTTAGAAGATTCATGGTTTAGGGTTAAGTAGTATGTAGGGCATACTAGTTCTAAGGAAAGTACGCAAGGCGTACAATGGTGCACGTGAGGCGTAGTGACTGGGTGGATCGCGGAAGCCTCTCGAGTACGCCAAGCGCACTAAGGGGAGTACTCCATCCAGACAAAAATCCTAATATTAGCATATGCACCCTATATCTATTACTCTATTATAAAGCATATTTAACTTTTCTTGAATTTTAAGAGGTATAACCTATAAAGCATCAAATACAAACATTTTAAGCCATCTGTCTTAGTCCCTAAAATAGAGAGGCGATTGTTAATTTCAAACTTTGATTTCCCTTAATTACGGCCAATATTTGACTATGAAATGGAAACCTTCCATGCACGACCTTTTATGTCGTGATTTTTGGAAGGATACCATAACTAACAGGTGGAATCAATGATTAATTTCAATTTTGGAATATCGTAATTCCCTCACCGACTTCACTTCTCTTCCAGAATTGTAGAATATCAACAAAAACTAAGCTTTGAAATCCTTGATTTTGCAGAGAGAATAGTGGCATCCACCGTGTGTGCTTTTCAGCCATTGCAAATGTTTCTTTATCTTATACAAGGTGAGCTTTCATATTTCAAGATGTGGGATCTATGATGATTTTCTCTTTGATTAAAGATAAAGGGGTTTATGTTTCTAATAGCAGCATTGCCCCATTATTTTATGGTATAGTGATGTATTCTAAAACTTTATATATGATTAATTAGACATGAAGTCTACGCATTTGGATTTTAGAAGTCACAGAAGGCGAACAATACTACAAAGACTTCTAGTTGCTATGCACAATATGCCACCGTTGTACAATATACTCACCCTCATTATTGTTTTATCTTAGCAGAAGTGAGGTGTCGATGGAGGTGAGCCTCAGATATGTTCTCTCAACTTTTATTATTCTCTACAAAAAATATAAATGACATTGCTTTTTAACATTTATATATTGGAGATCCTAACGTTTCGCTATTTCAATGGCAACTAACGGTTTACATGTGCTCTTTTTGTTATTTCAATAGCAACTAATGGTTTACATGTGCTATTTTCAATTAATTATCACTTTCTCCTTCATGGGATTGGGATGTTTTCAATAGGGGATGAAATTCAATATACTTAATGGTGTTATTGTGGTCACTCCTAGCTGAGGAGGAACTTAAGAATGTACTTATACAAGATGTACATTTTTCTTTCTCTTTGAACTTGTACTTATCAGATTGAGTTTTTGTTAAGGGGGTTGTGAATTTGCCTTGAAATACAAATTTTGTTTTCGTTTTTGTTAATTTTGCTAATTAGTATAATTTTTTTAGTCAATTAATCACATGTTTTAAAATTTGTTGCAAAATATGAATCTGTATACAATTGAAAGAGAAAAAGAAAATGAACTTTAAAATGAAACCGCAAGAAACATTTCTCATTCTTGATAGCTTCATATATTTTAATAAAATTTGGATACTTGACCACTACAAACCAAAACTAGCAAGTTGCAAGTGGATAAACAAGAAATGGAGGGAGGGGATTCATGTGACATCTATGGGAACCACAACTTCATGACAAGGTTAAATAGGTTACATTTGAAAGTATTTGAAGTATGATGTGAAAATTGAGGAATAGTACCCCTACTACCCTTTGTGTACCTACGTTATAGCAATGAAGACTTTGTAATGGTGTTGGCATCCCAAAGTGAGAAGGAGCACTGCCCTACTGCCCCTTCAAAAAATGTTATACATAATTTTAAATGATTCATTTGTTTTAAAGTTTTTTTTTGTGTGTATGTGTGTGTATGGTGTCATTGCGTAGTTAAATAAGAGAGGGATAAGAGAGGGATAAGGAAAATAATTGTGGAAATTGCGTAATTACATAAGTTGCTTAGTTGTGATCTTATAATAAATCAAGGTTGGGTCTTATATTAAAATCTCTTGCAGTTTTAGCTCGTTAAATTTCATTTAATTTTGATCGTTTCTATTTATTCACTACATGGTTTAGCTTCCCCCTCAGCTGCTAATGTTATACGATTTGGTAAATATTGTCAATTTTAAAGTTTGTTGACATAACTGGTTGCTTGGTGAAAGTGCATTGCTATTTCAGATGTTTTGGCTTATAAATCCAACTTAAAGTAATTAAGAATAAATGTAAAATGTTCATGTTTATTAATTGCTAATTTGCTACAGATGTTCATATCATAACAAATTTATCACTTAGGTTATAAATTGATGGACTTCAATCCTTCATATTTGAAAATGAAAATCAAATATTGTAGTTTTTTTATATAAATAATGAATAAGTTTATCATTTTGTGCCCAAAAACTATGTATGTTCATTCTGCTTAGTAATCAGTTTGATTATTATGAGTTGGTTTTAATAGATAACTAAAACCAAATAATTTAATTGACAAATCAGTCAAATACATTGGACCATAGATTTTTCAGTTTTGCTTAGTGTAGAGCTTAATTGTGTTGCGTCATGGGCTTTTAGTTTTGTATCCAGATTGGGCCTGTCCATTCGTGATTATCTAGTAGTTTTTAACGACTTTTACCACGTTCATTCTCTGTAACCCTAAACGCCTCTACAGTTGAAGTTCTTAGTCGAGCTCTTCTGAGGCGTTGAAGTATTAATCATACAACATATTCAAAGCCATATTCATGTTTATATTTGTGTTCTTAATTGTTTGCATGCACAAAATCTAACGATCCTGATTGAACTAAGTTCTAACAATTGGTATCAGAGCAGGAGACTGTGTAATCAGTACACATTCCTTCTGTATTTAGAATTCTTTTAGGGTTTCCTCTTTTATCGTATAAATAGAAGTTGTCTTCTTCATATTAACAACAACTCTGTTTTAGATAAAACCCTAATATTAAGTTTACAGGTTTGATTCTAGGAGCTCACCATGTCTTACGTAGATTCGCAAACGAATCCCATCAACATCTCAAACATCATTGGATCTACAACTAGAGTACCTATTCTTTACACTCAAGACCATGAAGTTTAGGCACATTACTTTGAAGACCACGTGGTTGGATCGGAAGATAATGGCTATCTCATCTGGGAGGCTATCACACTTGGGCCGTTTGTTCACTCAGGAAGAAACACAACTGTTAAGACTCAAAAGGAATACAACAAGTTGGTGGTGGATGAAAATAAGATGTCGTAGGATGAGAAAGACAAGTTGTTGTGTAATGTGAAGGCTATGAGAATGATCATATTCGCCTTACAATCTGATACTTTTCGGTTGGTAGGTTCATGCACGACTGCCAAAGAAATATGGGATAGGTTGAAGGAACTTTATTCGACTGATGAAGATCTAGAACACTCCATTCAAACCTTGCTGCTGTCAGAATTTGGAGCTTTTGAACAGAAACCGGAGGAGAAACTCATACAAACTTTTGATTGGTTCAATCATCTCCTAAGTATGATGATCAAACATGGAATTGAAAGAAAGTTGATCGAGAAAAAGGTAACCTTTATGAATGGACTGAGACCGGAATGGATGGCCGTAGTTTCAACCGTAAAAGCCCACGAACAGTTTAAGTCTTACTCACTTGCGAAACTTGTGGGAATACTTAAGTCCCATTAGAGTGTTGTAACCAAAGAAGCAAAGGTAGTTTCTGGTATGGGATTGCTGGCCCTTATCTCAAAAGGAAAAAGCATTGTAGAAGAAGAAGAAGAAGAGTCTGACAGGTCAGAATGTGATCTCACAAGTGAAGAGTACGCTATGATGGTCACTAATCCAAAGAAGTTTACACGAAGAAAATTTCCTCTCAACAAAAACCGAAACTGGCAAGGAAGTTATAGTTCAGAGAAAGTAAAGGATGAAGCGAAAATTTCTTCTCAAAAGGATGAAGACAAGAAGGAGAGCAAACTTGCAGGAGACTCTGGGTTCGATTGCAATTACTGTCACGACAAGAACCATTTCGCCAAAGATTGCATGCTGAGGAAAATGGCTGAGAAAAGAGATGGTGAAGATGACGAGGCATATTATATGCGCAATCTGGAAGAAATCAAGAAAAAGAAGGAAACTAATAGTTCTACTAGTTCTATGAATGCCTTGATTGTGTAGGAGAATGCAGATGAAGATGAGTTTGGTGGCGTTGAAGTTTGGTCAACCGACTCCAAAGATGAATAAGTGAGAAAACCCACTCATGGAAAGGATTATGTGGCAAAGGAATTAGGTTCGGCTGGAAAGGGCTTAATTGTCACCGCCGGATTATCAACCAAAAGTGCAGACGAGGAACTGAACATAACTGAGAATAAGTGTTTTGTAGCTAAAACTGTCAGTGAGAAGATCAACGACTGCGATCGATTGATCAAAAAGGTACAATCCATCCTTGAATCATTTAAAGTTCCATTAACAGACTATGAAGAAGAATTAAATGAATTAAAATTTAAATTTTCTAACTTAAGTGGTAGTCTCATGCAAACTCGCTTAGCGAATTCTAACCTAACTGACCAACTCAGCAGGGTGTCTTTAAAGAGTGTGGAGAGAAGGATGTGGATTGAGCTGAAGGAGGCAGAGTTAATTAGGGCTAGGGATGAAAGTATTTATCTACAAAGAGACAATTTGAAGTTTTTAAAACAAAGGAATGTTTTTTTGTTTAATTGCTAAGCATTTATACACTAATATTGCTCAATGACATTTAAGCTGTGAGATAGGAAAGAAAATTCATAAGATGATTTTACCCTTCCTTGAATTTAAGGAGGATGAGATCATAGCAGAATGTGAATCAGTAGTGTCATCAGAAGAGACATCCGTGTCTTACAAAATTAGACTGGACAAAATAGAAACCTTCATTGATTCTAAGGAACACAAATGTATGCTAAAAGATATTTTAGATGAAAATGATAGGTTGAAAATAAAGTCAGACACTATTCAATCATTTGACCTGTCCAATGCAAAATTAACTTCAGAAAATAAAATGAACTTAGATAATATGTCTGAATTTGATGATGGAAGTGAGATGAGTGAAATCTCGGTAGAAGACGTTGTCGATTGTTCTATGTTTATGAAGAACGAAACCGAGAATGAGAAACCCCTTATTTTAGAAAACTTGGTTGAATTTGCTCGCATGTCAAATGACAAGCAACAAAAACTCAAGGAAAAAGCTGTGGTTAATCAAAAGGTTCAAATTGTGCCAAATCAGGTCTATGCAGTTATAAGGGTCACTACAAGACAAACGGCAGAATTAAGAGTCCTGGTAGAAAAAGACAATGCTGAAGGGTGCGAAGATTACTTCTGGTCTGCCCCTATTGACAATGCAGATGAAACCGTAGGCTTGTCTGAGCAAACTTCATGGAGGGTTAAAGGAAGATATGTTGTTGAACCCATCAATAAACCCTCAAGTTTCGATAAACCAAGCAGAAGTGGAACTAAAGAAATCTCTGAAGAACCGATGAAACCAAATGTTCAAACAAATACAACCGAAAGTCACAAGCGGAAGCCAAAGGCCAGCTTCAATATCCACAAATCACAGAAGGAGCTAGCAGAACATAAATGCTTAAGAAATAAAAGATATGCACAGAACTTGAATGAGGGAAAACGTTACTGGGAATCTCAAAAACCCAACTACGTACCTCCTAAGAAAGTGTCAACGGATAAAGGAAAGGAAAAACTGGAAGGAAAAGAAACTTTCAGCCCAAATTCCAACTACTCCAAATGTCGGAACCAAACAGCAGCTCTCGGTTCCCAAACTAGTAAACCGAAAATCAAGTTTTGGTCCCTGCATCGGTTCTCAGAACCAAAAGTTGAGTTTCGGTCCCAACACTAGTTTCGGTTCATCCTATTCAAAGTGGAAAATAAATTCTGTGAAGGACATCAAAGGAAAGGGAAAGCTAGCATTAGATTCTGAATTCCATGATAAGAAAAAGACAGCTAACCCTAGGATTCAAAAGAAAAATCCTAAACCAACAAATAACGCACCAATCTTTAAACAAGATAAAACTAAAATCAAGGTGTATAGCATTAAACAAAAAGATCAAACCACTTTAGTAAAAAGAACATTTTTGGTTGATATTTCCTCTGTAATTCCTTTTTCTGTGAAAAACTCACCAGGACCCAAGAAACTTTGGGTTCCTAAATTAGCTTGAATTTGCAGGTGCTTTGTGACGAGCAATTTGATGATGAATGGTATATAGACAGTGGCTGCTCACGTCACATGACAGGAATGAAGGAAGAGCTGACGGAATTTCGGTCCCTAAAAGATGGTGGATCTGTAAAGTATGGAAATAACTCCTATGGAACAATCAAGGGATACAGTATGATAACCAATGGAGATTTCTCGATTCGAAAAGTGGCGTATGTGGAAGGTTTGCATCATAACCTTATCAGCGTGTCACAATTAGTTGTAAGAATAGGTCTAAAAGTATCATTTGATGATGAGGGTTCTGAAATCATTGAAAAGCATTCGAAAAAGGTTCTTCTAAATTTTGAACGCAAGGGAGAGATGTATCCTTTAAATCTCAACCCAATAAGAGGAAAACCAACAATATGTCTGCTATCAAAGGCAAACACAGATGAAATCTGGTTGTGGCATCGATGTTTATCGCATCTGAACTTCAAAGACATTAATAAGTTAGTGCTAGGTGACCATGTTCGAGGCCTCCCTCTTCTCAAGTTTGACAAGGAACATCTGTGTGCAGCGTATGAGATGGGAAAACAAAGCAGAAAGAGCCATCCTACGAGAATAAACACAAAGTTTGTTGAAGCTCTTGAACTATTTCATATTGACTTATGTGGACCTTCGGCTATGGAAAGCATCGGTGATAGTAAGTTCATACTTGTCATTGTAGATGATTTTTCACATTTCACCTGGGTTTTCTTTCTTTAACAAAAATCAGAAGCAATTTCCAAGTTGAAGACATTTATTAAGCAAGTGGAAGTTCAGCTGAAAAAGACGGTGAGAAATATCAGGAGCGACAATGGGCTGGAATTCAAGAATAAAGAATTTGAGGACTTTCTGGCTAATAAGGGGATAACTCACAACTTTTCGGCCCCTTATACACCACAACAGAATGGGATTGTTGAAAGGTGAAACCATTCTTTATGTGAGGCAGCCAGAACCATGCTCAGTTTTGCTTCTCTTCCGTTATACTTCTAGGCTGATGCAGTTGCAACCACATGCTACACTCAGAACCGGTCCTTTCTTAAAAAAAGATTCTCAATCATTCCATATGAGATCTTAAATAATCGAAAGACCAATGTTAAATTTTTCCATGTGTTCGGTTCAAGATGTTTCATCCTTAACTCAAAAGAGAACCGAAACAAGTTTGACGTCAAAGCAGATGAGGGAATATTTCTTGGTTATTCACTCTCTTCAAAAGCTTACAGAGTTTTCAATAAACGATCCAAACAGATTGAAGAAACATATTACGTAACCTTTGATGACAATTACATGAAGAAAGTTCAAAGGAGTGAAAGTGACTTAGGGGAAATTTTTCCTACATCAGGACAAGTCTTGGTTTCTATATCCAACTTGTTCGAAGAGATCGGTTATTTGATGAACCGGAGAAAGCGACACACTCAGAGGCGAAAGTAGCAGATAACAAAATTGATAATCTCAAAAAGATCATCGATGATGCTGCAAAGGAAACGGAAAGTAACATTCCTAAACCTCCAGGAGCTCCATCCTCAACCGACTCTCAAATCAACAACTCAATGTTCAAGGGGGAGAGTTCTTCAGCACCAAAGACAACCAAGGTATCTTTCGAGGGGGAGAACTCTATACCGTCCCCAACTAATAAAGGTACATTTAAGGGGGAGAATCCAACTTCCTCAAAGGATGCAAACTCCAATATTGCCACGGGTTACACTTCGCCAGTCGAGGGGGAGAAAGAGAAGCTAACTAACAAAGGCAAGAGTGATCAATCAGAATTTGAAGAGGAAGTGAATGCTGAATTGGATCCGGCTTATGACCCAAATTATCCTCCGTTAGTGAAATGGACCAAGGATCATCTTAAAGAACAAATTATTGGTGAATCTTCTGAGAAAGTTCTTACTCGTTCTCAAATAAAAACGAAGCAAACTGCATTAGTCTCCAAGGTTGAATTCTGTATGTTTAATTCGTTCATCTCCAAAATCAAACCGAAAACAGTTAGTGCTGCACTTGATCATTCTGATTGGCTTCAAGCAATGGAAGATGTGCTACATGAGCTTGAATGTAACCGAGTTTGGAGGCTCATTCCCACACCAAAGGATGCTTCTGTGGTCGGCTTGAAATGGGTCTTTAGAAATAAATTGGACAAAGAAGGTAACGTCATTCGCAACAAGGCTCGGTTGGTGGTAAAAGGATATTGCCAAGAGGAAGGGATAAATTATGAGGAAACCTTCGCTCTAGTAGCAAGGTTGGAATTAGTGAGATTCTTCCTAGCATATGTTGCCCATAAAAACTTTGAAAAGTTCCAAATGGATGTCAAATGTGCTTTCTTGAATGGGGAACTAGAAGAAATAATGTATGTTGAGCAACCTCCCGGGTTTGTGAACAAGAAATTTCCTGATCATTGCTATGTGCTGGATAAAGCTGTTTATGGTTCAAAGCAAGCACCGAGAGCCTGGTATGAAACCTTGACTCGTTTTCTGAAAATGTCAAAATTTAAGCAAGGTTCGGTTGACCCTACCTTCTTCCGAAAGAAAGAAGGCGAACATTTAATAATAGTTCAAATTTATGTTGATGATATCATCTTCGGCTCTACGAATCCTAGCTTAACAGCTGAATTCAGAAAGTTGATGGAGACTAAATTTGAAATGAGCGCAATGGGTCCAATTAATTTTTTCCTTGGTTTAAATATTAGACAGGGACTAGAAGGGATCTTTATCAACTAGGAGGCGTACACTAAGAACCTATTAACCAAATTTGGCATGATAGGTGACTCAAAAGTGAAGGTTCCTATGGCATTTGACACTAAGTTAACACCATCTCTGGAGAAACCTGCTGTTGACATAACGCTTTATCATCAAATGATAGGGTCCCTTATATATCTAACAGCTAGTAGACCGGACATTATGTTTTCTATTTGTTATTGTGCTTGGTTTCAAGCTAATCCAAGTGATCCTCACATGGTGGCTGTGAAAAATATCTTCCGTTACCTAAAGAGAACCTCATCTCTCGGTCTCTAGTATCCTGCCAAATCAGGATTCTTTATTCAAGTTTTTTCTGATGCTGATCTTGGAGGATGTGGTCTACACCGAAAGAGCACTACAGGTGGATGCCAATTTCTTGACGAAAAACTTGTTAGCTGGCAGTCCAGAAAGCAAACCTATGTGTCACTTTCAACAGCAGAAGCTGAGTACATAGCTGCAACATCTTGTACTTCTCAAGTTATATGGATTCAAAGTCAACTAAGAGATTACGGGCTGAACATAAAGAAGATTCCTCTCTATTGTGATTCAAAAAGTGCAATAAGGATTTGTGACAATCCAGTGCAACATTCAAAAACTAAGCATATTGCACTTAGATATCATTTCATCAAGCATCATGTAGAAGATGGGAATGTGGAAGTGCATTTTGTTCGATCCTCTGATCAACTAGCTGACATATTCACTAAAGCCTTACCTGAAGCATGTTTTAATAACATTTTACAAGGCCTGGGAATGATAGAAGCAGAATCGGTACCGAATCCTCAAATCTTGCACTAAAATTAGACAGGCGAAATGGAGCGACCGCTCGGTCTATTTCGGCTCCATAATTTTCAGGAACCGAAATGAACCGACTGCTTGGTCTATTTCGGTTCTAGAATTTTAAGGAACAGAAATGAACTGAACGCTTGGTCTATTTCGCTTCATTCTATAACACTAAGGTTTCGGTTGTATATTATGTATATCTCTGTTATTTTAATTTTTTTTTTCTGCTTTTGTTTTTGTTTTTTTTTTCCAGAAAACTTCAAAAATCTAAATTTTTTGTTTTCAGAAAAATTCAAAAATCCAAAAATATTTTTTTTTGTTTTGTTTGTGTAGTGTGTGTGTTGATTCAATCTTTTTGATAGGTTCCAAGTATACCAGTACAACAGGGTTCGGAGTTGGGACAGGTATGATTATTCTCTTATGAACTAGTTAAGGGTCCCTAGAATCATGCTGCTGCATGTTGACCAAAGACTCTAGGACTTAGAGCAAGGCCTTAATGATTCGATCAATACCTATCGTTTCTTCCCAATTAGGCTGTTCTTATCTACTCAGTCTAAAGCTACCTTACTCTTCTCATATGAGTTAAGAGTTTTTCTGCTTAGTCATGTCTTTATAGCAGAAGGTACTTTCGGTTCTTTCACCATCCTCCTTCCATTCTACATCCACTTTCGGTTCACCACTTTAACCCTTGAGACTCTCGGTTATTACCACTGAGGTTTATGGTTACATCCATCTTGTGTTTATGATCTTAGATACGTATACCACGTGCTGAGTGAGACCCAAAATTCAACACCTATAATGAATTGACGATGAATTATTATATTCAAGATCTTACTGGTTACCTATTGAGATCTCTTTTTTTGTGAGATCTTTTATGAATTTGTCTAACACCAAGGCTTTTCTTTCCATAAAGATCCAATTTATTTTTGTTTTTGAGATTTCTATGAACTCTTTTGTCATTATAAATAAATCCTACCTACTTGTTCAACAGACCACATCGGTCTCACAAGTACTTCTTCCAACACTCGGTCTTACATTAAGAATCGACGTTCGGTTGAAGATAAGCCACCTTAAGCCTATGACTTAAAAACAATCCTTTCAATGTTTCTTTACAAACACTTGATCGTATTCTCGGGAAACCACACAAGCAATTCAAGTCCATCTTGACTTTGAAGGAAGCGATTCTTGCCTAGAATCACTTGCTTTATGTCTGTTAATAAGACATCACTCACATCCCATATACATTTGCTTTATTTATTTATCTTTTGTCACTCTATTGCATGGAAATTGTTAATTTTCCAACATTTTGGTGATGGTATGTTCGAATTTTATTTGTCCTTTAGCGAAACAAGGGAAATTCCAGTTCTTGTGGCAAATTAAATTTCGAATGCTGATTGAGGATAAACTTTTGGGCGCGTGAATTCGAACGGTCTCTATACACACGCATGCTGACGCATACCTAGGAGTAACCAACCTGTCACACCGTGCTTTTTCAGGCGACGTTTTCGTGATCACGTCATTATCGTCATGATTTTTCTCTCTCCTGGCAATGGTATATAAAGGGTTTCGACGATTATTTGTCTTCTACCAGCAACAAAGTTTCTCAACTTAAAAGGTGAAGTCAAACTGTTCATCTTCCTTCTTCGATCAATAATGGCGACTACTTCATCCGCTCATGATCAGACTGCTTCATCCGCATTTCTTTCTATTAAGCCAAATCAGAATATGATCATCGAACTCAATCCATTCTTGTATGATTCATATATGTTACATGTAGTTGAGTGTTTGAAGTATTCCTCGTTAGTTCTAGCCCTAACCCAGGTTGAAGCTGTTCCAATGTCACTGTTGTCCCAAGTTTACTCTACTGCAACATTTAACAAGAACAAAGAACGCATCTACTTTCAAATCCATTCCAAAAGGGCCTCTATTTCCAAAGGACGGTTTTGTTCATCATTGCATCTCGCTGTGGATTCCTCTGTCATCTCACCCGACTTCATCACCACTACGTAGTTGTTCTCAATGCTTTATGAGATGGGTTATATGGATGTGCTAACGACCATTACAAAGGTCAAGAAGTCATGTCTACCGTCTCAGTGGAATGACTTACTTACTCTTCTTATCAAGAGTTTGGCGGAATGGAGTGCTGGATCTGATGGCACCAGCAAAGGTTTTCTGACCCTTCTCTATGGTATTTACAATGGTCTCAATCTTGATTATAGGTCCATTATCTGGTCTCAAGTGGTGCAAAGCCTCGATACTTCTACTCCGCATTCAGAAATTTCTTGTGGAAGGTTCTGGACTCTTATCACAAGAAGGGCTATCGACACTTTGGCTATTCCGGTGATGAAAGATGCCCTAGTTGCGTCCATTGCCACGTTTCACACCAAGAAGATTATTCTTTCTGATCCAACAAAATTCCCTCACTATGGATCTATTCCGGAGTCCATGTATCGCTGTGTCACAGCCGAGAGTCAAGTTATGGCGGATTATCGAAAACTTCTTCCCAAGGAACCGAGAGTCCTATCTCCGGAACAACAGGCTTCCTTGGACGTAGTAGACAAGCCAAGAAACCGAGGAAAAAGGGTTACAATCAAGAAGGAGACAACAAAGAAGGATCAATCTAAGTCTTCTAAGTCGAAGAAGAAAAAGTCTGAGAAAGGGGTTTCTTCTAAGCCAAAGAAAATTAAAAAGATGGCGAAAAGATCAAAAAATCCTACTCCTCCTAGCTCTGAACATCAAGATGATGATGAAGAAGAGGAAACTCGTCAAGAATCCCCAAGAGGTAATACTCCTCCATGATCTCCCACTCTAACCGAATCTCCTCATCAGAAACTTCCAATCCCTCCTCCATCACCGAAACAGAAAGTTCCAGTTTCGGTTGTTACCACATCACAAACAACAACCTCTTTTCCACCACCACCACCAGTTTCTTCCATTTCTATTTCTACAACTACCTTACCACTTGCTATAATTTCCCAATCCACCACCACTAGTATTCCTAAACTGACAGTAAGGGTCAACGTATCTGATACAGGGGCACCTACTGAAACCGAACCCCTTGTGATTACTACACCTCTTTCACCTACACATTCAAATGATTCTGGTGCCACTCTCGATGGTGCTAACGATGAGTATGACTCTACATACTTCAGTCCTTGTAGGCTTCCCACTGATGAGGATGATGATGCTCCAATCACTAGCCAACACTTGGAGAGTATTAATGAGAAGTTGGATAAATTGCTTGCTGATAACTAGGCTTATGGTGGTGTTGTGCTTAAAGCTTTTGTGGAAACTGCTATTATTTAATACATCGAATCCATTGACATATCCACCAAGCCAGTTAACGAATCTGCTTCTACTTGTCAAAAGGCCTCTGCTGATGTTGCTGATATTTTTAATACTACCTAGATTTTTTTGGATTCTCTTAAAGGGCATGCCGATACAAATGCAGGCAAGGTGCAAGCTTCTGTGGATTCTCTTTCCAAGTCTCTTCAGGAAGAACACTCCAAATTTGAAGCTGTTCGTTCCTCCATCCAAGCAGAGAACACTTCTCTTATCAATTCGGTTTCTTCTCGGCTAGACTCACTTCATGCTCATCTTGCAAAAAAGAGTGCTTTGAAAGAAGAAATTGCTCGCCAAGCCTCTACAATAGAAGTTCAGAAGGTTCAACTTGCTCAAGCTGAAAAGGAAATTGCTTTATTGAAGACGGAGAGAGCAGTGTTTCGAAGTTGTGCAGGGGAAGTGAATGATATGCTCACCAACATCCTTGCTGCTCATGATCCAATTCTAACATTGACCATTCGGAATCATCTCACCAATAAACTTCTTCCTTCCCTTGCATTGTTACATGAGATGAAGGGTGTTTCGGAGAAGTTTGTTGCTCCAAAACAAGGGGGAGAGGGTGTTCATAATGTTACAACCGAACTGAAGGATAATGTAGCTTCAGGTTCTGGTTCTCAAGCCAAGCTAAAAGTTATTAAAGATGACAACGATGATGACATTGAAGAAACAATTGATGATGCTCTCAAACGAAAGAAAAGAGACAGAGAGTTAGATAAAAATTTAAAGGTTGCAAGGGAAGCAGAAGAGAGGGAGAGGAGAAACAAGGAAGAAGAAGAAGCCTTGAACTGTATAAAGGCCTTGTTTCCCTTATGGACAAAAGAGACATTAATCAATCAAGCTATAGAGTTTCCAAGCGTTTACTGGTTGGAACCTGTTGCTTCTTTCGATTGTGACAATTTTAAGGACTCACAGTTTGATATGTCGATAATAAGAAAGGCGTTCACGTTTCATTGTTTTCATTGGACTGCCGAGGTTCCTTTCCCTTATCCGAAGGTTGACAGAGAGCTTATTGATTTTTATTTGAATTATGGGCAACCTCAGTACCTGACATGGAGCGCACAGAAAATAATAACTGTGAAGGTATTGAAACCGACACCTGCTGGGAAATTTGTGAATGTAAATTTTAAAATCACTCGAGGGTTTGCAAATTCGGTGTCAATGATTTCTCTAGCAGATCTTCCAAATCTTAATCCTCATGATTGGATTCTTTTGTTAAACATTCTGCTCACCAATTCAGGGGAATATGAGCCGATACTGGAGCATTTGAAGAGAATGTTGGCTTCTTATGTTTATGAGGTTGCAGGCATGGATCAAGAGATAGCGAAAGTGATGAAGAAGAAGTTAACTATCAAGTCAACACCAAAACCAGGGGATGTAAATAAAATGAAGATAGGCCAAATTGATTTAAAACATCTCACTGTGATGTTTACTAAAGGCGAAGGTCATAGATTTTTGTTTGCCCTTGTAGATAAACATTTATTTTCAACGGATTGCTTGGAGCACATAATCAACATTATTCATCGGTGCAAGCAGAACTCCGAAGCAGACAAGAAGAACTTCACTGACATGCTTCGGTGGTACATAACGTTCCGTCATCATCTTTTGGCTATCATTTCAAAGTTGTTCAAAACTGTAAAGAAGTCTTCTGCTGCTCAACCAAAGTGAACTTTCGGTTCCCTTGATGCGAAGGGGGAGATTGTAGAGCTTAATTGTTGCGTCATGGGCTTTTTGTTTTGTATCCGGATTGGGCCTGTCCATCTGTGATTATCTAGTAGGGTTATACTATAAATATGCATGCATGTATGCATTATAGTTTTTAACGACTTTTATTACGTTCATTCTCTGTAACCCTAAACACCTCTACAGTCGAAGTTCTTAGTGGAGATCTTCTGAGGCGTTGAAATATTAATCATACGATATATACAAAGCCATATTCGTGTTTATATTTGTGTTCTTAATTGTTTGCATGCACATAATCTAACGATCCTGATTGAACTAAGTTCTAACACTTAGGTTTGGGTGTTCGGTTATTATGCTCATTGCTCACCTTTAAAATTAAGTAAGATAGTGGGAAGTTCGAAAAAAAATTATTTAAAAATTATTCATTTTTTGCACAAATGAGAACATATTTTGCAATAGGATCACTACAGAATTATTCATTAGAAATTTTCTTTTTACATATTCGTATTTTACATGAAAACAAAAACTTACTTATAAAGTGTTGGATGACAATTTTTGAGTGTCACATTTGAGATCTAATATAGGTCTCGGTTAAAATAGCATATGCTTTATTATGTTTAATGATAATGATGCCGCTCATTATTTACTCTTTCATAGTAGTTTTTTTTTTCTTTTTTCTTTTTTTAGTTATTATTGTTGATGGACTTTAATATATATATATATATATATATATATATATATATATATATATATATATATATATATATATATATATATATATATATATATATATATATATATATATATATAAACAAAATTAAAGTGAAAACTAGCAGTAATACCCATAGTTATTGTGTCTCGATTAAAACAAAACACTCAAAGTTTTAGCTAGAAATAAATTTATATTTCGAACTCAACAACAACAACGATAATGTATTGTAATGTTTAGACCTAAGTAACGTAATTATTAAAAGTCCGAAATAACAAAGAACTTTACTTTTAACAAAAAAATATTTTTTAATTCAAAATATTAAGGTATCTATATTTTTATCTCAAAATAATAATGTATTTTGTTCTTAAAAGAAGATAGAAACTTTCGTCTATTTTTAAAAGATAAATAACAAAAAAATTTCTTTTAACAGAGAACTTCATTCTTTTTAACAAAAAAATACAACATAATTTTATTTATAATTAAAAACTACAACACACCTTCTGTTGGGCTGAAGTTTATTTTGATGTTGCGTCTTTTGGGCTCGATAGTATAGCTGTTTTGTATTTCGGTTTGGGCCTGTCCAACCGAGAGCCTTTTATGCTTTGTATATAAGTTAATGCTTGCATGCATATTAGGTTAACGATTTTAGAGATTATCGAAATAGCGATTCATCTAGAGCATAACAGGTTTCTTTGATCGTTCTTGTAACCTACCAATCCTCTACAGTTGATGTTCTTAATCGAGCTCTTCTGAGGATTTTGTTTTAATCATTCGACTCGTTTGATTCAATCTTGTCTTGTTCTTATTATTGCGTTCTTACTGTTTTATATTCATATAGTTGTTCAAAATCTAATCGATCTTCATTGATTAAAGGTTTTTAATCTCATCAATTGGTATCAGAGCAGGAGGCTGTGTAATCAATACACATCTTTTCTGTGAAAAAGATTTCCATTAGGGGTTTTCCGCAACTATCGATATTTATTGAGCCGTCATCTCTTTATTGACGTATCTTGATATTTATTGTTTTGCCCTAATCTGCTTTATTACAAGTCTGATCTTTGAATAGGTTTTTACGATCATAATGGACGCGACGCAATCAAACCCTATTAATATTTCCAACAGCATTGGTTCAACGACAAAGATTCCAATCTTATACACCCATGACTATGAAGTATGGGCGCATCACTTTGAAGATTACGTGATTGGATCGGAGGATAATGGGTACCTCATATGGGAAGCCATCATCAATGGACCGTTTTCTCATTCTGCTACGTCCAGAATCATTAAGACACAAAAAGAGTACAATGATCTGCTAAAGGACGTGAAGGATATTGCACAAGATGAAAAGGACAAATTCCAGTGCAATATTAAAGCGTTAAGGTTAATCAGATTCGCCCTTCAGTCCGACACATTCAGATTGGTCAGCTCATGCACAACGGCGAAGGAAGTTTGGGATAGACTTCGCGAACTGTATTCCACAGACGAAGATCTTGAACATTCTATCCAAACCTTGCTTTTATCTGAGTTTGGAGAATTCAGGCAAGGGGCCGAAGAAACGGTGACCCAGACGTTTGATCGATTCAATCATCTTCTCAGCAAGATGATCAAACACGATATTGAAAGGAAGCTTATCGAACACAAGGTTACTTTCTTGAACGGATTGAGGTCTGAATAGAGAGCAGTGGTTTCCACAGTCAAAGCCCATGAGCAGTTTAAATCATACTCTTTGGCGAAACTGGTGGGCATTCTCAAGTCCCAAGAGAAGATTGTACTGCAAGAGAAGAACGTCGTTTCTAGTCTAGGTTTGTTGGCCCTCCTATCTAAAAGTAAAGTTGTGATGGAGGATGAAGACCTCAACTTGGAGGAATATGACCTCACGTCTAAGGATTATGCCATGATGGTGTCCAATCCTAAGAGGTTCATAAAGAAGAGATTCCCCAGCAACAAAAACCGAAACTGGCAGGGGAGTTACAGCTCTGAAAAGGTGAACAATGAACCGAAGGCTGAGGAGCCCAAGAAGGAACCGAAGGTGGATGGCGATTCCGGAGTAAGCTGTTTCTACTGTGATGGGAAAAACCACTATGCTAAGGACTGTGTTCTTAAGAAGATGGCTGAAAAGGACGATGGAAATGATGCGGAAGCTGTGTTGCAGAAGAGACTGGATGAGTTGAGAAAGAAGAAGTCTACCGCTAACCGTTCTATTAATGCTCTTATTGTGCAAGGTTCGGTTAATGATGACGAGTTTGGTAGCACTGAAGTTTGGTCTACTGACTCAGAAGACGATGAAGTGAGGAAGCCTACCCATGGAAAGGCTTATGTGGCTAAGGAGGAAAGCAGTGGAGGAAAATGCTTCATGGTGTCTGACGTATCACAAATGAGGGGATACAACACCGATGGTGGAAGCGATGGACTGAAGGTGCAGGAAGATATGTGCTTTACGGCCAAACCACTCAGCCAGTAGTTCAATGAGCTCGATGAACTGATAAAGAAGGTACAATCTGTTTTTATTTCATCTAAAGTACCACCATCCTCATATGAGAAAGAACTGAAAAACGTTAATACAAGAATTTCTCATCTAGATAGTAGCTTAACTCAAACTCGAGTCACCAATTCTAACCTAACTGATCAATTAAGCAGGGTGGCGTCGAAGAGTGAGGAGCGGAGAATGTGGATCGAGTTAAAGGAGTCGGAATTAGTTAAAGTTAAAGACGAAAACATTTACTTGCAGAGAGACAATTTAAAATTGTTAAAACAGCGGAATGTTTTTTGTTTAATTGCTAAACGTTTATATTCTAACATTACTCAGCTTCACTTGGATTGTGAGATAGGCCAAAAGATCCATCGCATGATTTTGCCCATCCTAGAGTTTAAGGAGGATGAAATCGATGTTGAAGCCTACAATTGTGAGAGTGTGATATCATCTGATGATGTTAATCCGACCTACATGTATGGACTGGACAAAATTGAGTCCTTCATTAAATCCAAGGACCACAAGGACATGCTCAAAAATCTTTTGGATGAAAATGACAAACTTAAACTGAGAACTGAAACCATGCAAAAATTTGACTCTCTAAACGCCAACGTAAGCTCAAAAAACAAAATTGATGTTGAAAATGCATCTGAGCTTAACGAGGATGAAAACATGAGTGAAATTTCTGTAGAGGACACGGTTGACTGCTCAGAATTTGTTAAAAGCGAACCTGAAAACCACAAAAATCTAATTTCTGAAAATTCTGTGGAGTTTGCTCGATTGTCCCAACAAAAGTCCCCAAAATTAGTAGAGAAAGCAGTTGTGTATCAAAAGGTCAGGACCACTCCGAATCAAGTATACAAGGTGACTGGAGTAACCGAACATCAAACAGCTGAACTCACAGCTATTGTAAACGAAGACAATGCTGATGGCTGTGATGAGTACTTCTGGGAAGCTCCAATAGATAATGCAAACGAAACTGTTGGCTTATCTGAAAGAACCTCCTGGATGAGTAAAGGAAGATACATATCTGAACCCTTGAATAAGCCGGATAACTTCAATGAGCCTAGCACCAGTGGTACGAAAGATATTCCTCAGAAGGATGATAGTTCGGCAAAAGAAGACATTCCCTCTACTCCCTCAGCTCAAAGTGGAACTTCTTCAGACACTCATTCTGCTCCCTCGGGTCAAAGTAAAGCTCCTACAGTTCAAAAGGAACCAGCCAAGGAGACTGCGAAGACGAAAGCGAATGTTCATCATCAACCTAAGCAGATGAGGAATAGGAAGAGAGAAAGGAACCTAAGATACAGGAAGAACCTTTCTAAAAGGAAACAATTCTGGCAATCCCAGAATGCATACTACTCACACCAAGACAAGAATCTGAAGTATGAAAACAATCCTGTAGGAAAGCTGGAAGTCACAACAACCGAAAGCCAAGGTTCGGTTCACAAGAAAATACCAACCGAACGCAAAGGTTCGGTTCTGAAAAAGACTTCAACCGAAACCAAAGGTTCGGTTCCAAGAACAACTCCAACCGAATGCAAAGGTTCGGTTCTGAAGTCAAAAGAGAACAAGACTCTAAGGTCAGTCCCTCCAATGATCAAAAGCAAAAGGGTCACTCAGAGTCTCAACCCTCTCATTCTAATTCTTCTCATTCTTCTAATTCTTCTACTACCACCAATTCATCTCCATCATGCTCTAAAGCTAACTCTGTTTGTTCTCAAACATCTCATTCGTCAGCTGAACAAAAGGGGAAGCAGAAGGTCAATGAATCCAACCCAGAGTCCAAACCGAACACACCCAATCCTAACAAAATAAAAGTTTTTACCATTAAAAAGAAAGATGAAACAACTCTAATAAAACGAACATATCTAGTTGACATCTCTCTTACTGTTCCTGTTCCCATGAAAAGCTCACGTGGACCCAAGAAACTTTGGGTTCCTAAATCTGCCTAATTTTTGCAGGTTATAAGTGACGAGCAGTTCGACGAAGAATGGTACATCGATAGTGGCTGCTCGCGTCACATGACAGGGAGGAAAGAGGAGCTCAAGGAATACAGATCTCTTGAAAATGGTGGCAACGTCAAGTTTGGAAATAATTCTTTCGGCACCATAAAGGGATACGGGATGATAACAAATGGTGACTTTACTATAAGGAAGGTGGCTTATGTGGAAGGACTCCAACACAACCTCATCAGTGTATCTTAGCTTGTTAGAGGTACAGGTCTCAAAGTCTCATTCGATGATGAAGGTTCTGAAATCATAGAGAAAAAGACAAAGAAAGTGATTCTCAAGTCAGAGCGAAAGGGTGAAATGTTTCCTCTAAACATGAAACCCATCAAAGGAAACCCAGCCATATGCCTGTTATCAAAAGCTCAATCCGAAGAAAGCTGGTTGTGGCACCGAAGACTCTCTCATCTCAATTTTAAAGATATCAACTGACTTGTCACTGGAGGTCATGTTAGGGGTCTTCCATTGCTCAAGTTCGACAGAGAGCATTTGTGTGCTGCATGCGAAATGGGGAAGCAGAGTCGTCAAAGTCACCCATCTGTAATCAACACAAAAGTTGTTGAACCACTCGAATTACTTCATATCGATTTGTGTGGTCCTTCATCTATCGAAAGCATCGGTAGTAGCAAGTATATTCTTGTTATCGTTGATGACTTTTCACGATTTACATGGGTGTTCTTTCTAAAGCTCAAATATGAAGCGACTCAAAAGCTGAAAGTGTTTATCAAGCAAATTGAAGTACAGCTCAAGAAGGTCGTTCGCAACATCAGGAGCGACAATGGTCTTGAATTCAAGAACAGGGAGTTTGAAGAGTTTCTTGCAGAAAAGGGAATTAGTCACAATTTCTCAGCTCCCTACACACCACAACAGAACGGAATAGTCGAAAGACGAAACCGATCTTTGTGTGAAGCTGCCCGAACTATGCTAAGTTTCGCTTCCTTACCTCTTTATTTTTGGGCTGACGCTATTTCTGCTGCTTGTTTTACACAGAACAGGTCCTATCTCAACAAGCGATTCACGCTCACACCATATGAGATAATAAACAACAGAAAGCCCAATATGAAATTTTTCCATGGGTTCGGCTCAAGGTGTTTCATCTTTAACTCTAAAGAACACCGCAACAAGTTTGATGTCAAAGCCGACGAGGGAATTTTTCTGGGTTACTCGCTCACATCCTAGGCGTATAGGGTCCTCAACAAGCGTTCAAGAAGGATTGAAGAGACATACTATGTGACCTTTGACGATAGCTATGTCAAGAAGCTATAGGCCAGAGAAGACACCGCTGGGGAAATCTTTCCTCAAACTGGCCAAGTCACAGTCTCGATTGCCAATTTATACGAGAAATTTCTGGAGCTCTTTGACGAACCGGAGAAAGCTTCACTCTCCGAAGCAGGTGCAGCAGACAACAAAGTTGATCATATGAAGCAGATTGTCGAAGATGCTGCAAGGAGGATGCATGAAGAAGGATCGACCACTGATAACTCTCCATCCAACAATGCTTCAGTCGAGGGGGAGCCAAGCTCTCATATCGAGGGGGACCCAAGCTCACAAGTCCAGGGGGAGCCAAGTTCTACAACTTCAACCGAAGGTCCTTCACCAACCGAAGGTGCTTCTCCAACCGAAGATGCCTCTCCAAATGAAGGTGCCTCAACGCCTGAAAGTCCAGCACCACAAGAAACCCCTGAACCTCATGTTTCTCAAGACTCATCAATTGAGGGGGAGCATGATGATATGACGATTGATTATGATAGCCAATCTGAGCCAGAAGAAATGATCAATGCTGAACTAGACCTAACCTTTGATCCGAATTACCCTCCTCTTACCAAATGGACCAGAGATCATCCTATCTCTCAAGTAGTTGGTGATGTATCTGAAAAGGTTCTGACCCGATCACAACTGAAGGCAAAACAGACATCCTTATTTTCAAAGGTTGCATTTTGTATGTTTAACTCATTCGTATCAAAAGTTGAACCGAAGACAGTTAACACTGCCCTCGATCACTCTGATTGGGTTCAAGCAATGCAAGATGAACTGAACGAATTTGAAAGGAACAAAGTCTGGCGCCTCATTCCAACTCCTCCAGATGCTTCGGTTGTTGGTCTCAAATGGGTTTTCAGGAACAAAATGGACAAGGAAGGTAATGTTATAAGGAACAAGGCTCGTCTGGTGATCAAGGGATACTGTCAGGAGGAAGGGATAGACTATGAAGAGACTTTCGCTCCAGTAGCTAGGCTAGAATCTGTTAGAATATTTCTGGCTTATGCTGCTCACAAAAACTTTGAAGTTTTCCAAATGGACGTCAAGTGTGCATTTCTCAATGGAGAACTCGAAGAAACTGTGTATGTGGAGCAACCTCCTGGGTTCGTGAACGAAAAGTATCCAAATCATTGCTATATTCTGGATAAAGCTGTGTACGGCCTCAAACAAGCTCCGAGAGCCTGGTATGAAACGCTTACAAAATTTTTAAAGATGTCTAAATTTAAACAAGGTTCGGTTGACCCAACCTTCTTTCGCAAAAAGGAAGGTAACCACCTTATGATAGTTCAAATTTATGTCGATGACATCATCTTTGGCTCCACGAATCCCAGCTCAACAGCTGAATTCAGAAAGCTGATGGAGACTAAGTTTGAAATGAGTTCAATGGGTCCTATTAACTTTTTCCTTGGTTTAAACATAAGACAGGGACCCGAAGGCATCTTTATAAATCAGGAAGCTTACACGAAGACTCTCCTAGCGAAGTTTGGCATGATGGGAGACTCAAAAGTCAAAGTCCCAATGGCATTCGGCACCAAGCTTACCCCTTCTCTAGACAAACCGGCTGTCGATATCACGCTCTATCGTCAAATGATAGGCTCACTGATGTATCTAACTGCTAGCAGACCTGATATCATGTTTTCTGTGTGTTATTGTGCTCGATTTCAGGCAAACCCACGCGAACCTCACATGCTTGCAGTGAAGAACATCTTACGCTATCTCAAGCGACCCACCTCCTTAGGTCTATGGTATCCATCCAACTCAGGCTTCTTCGTTCAAGCCTATTCTGATGCTGACCTTGGAGGATGTGGACTCGACCGTAAAAGCACAACTGTTGGCTGTCAATTCCTTGATGGGAAGTTGGTCAGCTGGCAATCCAAGAAACAAACGTGTGTGTCGTTGTCTACTGCCGAAGCGGAATACATTGCCGCTGAATCCTGCACATCACAAGTGATTTGGATCCAGAGTCAACTTCGAGACTATGGACTCAATATGAAGAAGATCCCACTTTGAAAGTGCAATTAGGATCTGTCATAAACCAGTGCAACACTCTAAAACCAAACACATAGCACTGAGGTATCACTTCATCAAAGATCACGTGGAAGATGGAAATGTCGAAGTTCACTTCGTAAGAACCACTGATCAACTGGCTGACGTCTTTACCAAAGCTCTTCCTGAAGCATCATTCAATAAAATATTGCAAGGGCTAGGTATGATGGAATCAGAGTCAGTACCTCACACTACCTCTCAACCTCAAACGTAAGAAGCGAAACCAACCGAACGTTCGGGTTCGGTTCAACCATCTGACTCGCTCATTACTTCAAAGGTAGTTTTTTCTGTGTTGTATATTTCTTGTACAATTTTGTTTTTCTTTGTGTTAAAAGTATTTTTCTCTTGTATGTCTAAATTCCTTAGTTTCTCAAAATTTTACAAAACCGAAACCTACCGAAGGTTCGGGTTCGGTTTTTTAAAATTTTTTGGAACCAAAACCAACCGAAGGTTCGGGTTCGGTTTTTTTCGAAATTTTCCTAAACCGAAACCAACCGAACGCTGGGGTTCGGTTTTTCAACTTTTTCCCAACCGAAACCAACCGAACGTTCGGGTTCGGTTTTTCATATTCTTTCCAAAGTTTTTTTTAAGTCTTATTTTTTTTCTTCTTACTTATTTTTTTATTTTATTATTTTACCTTTTTTCTTTTTTATATAAATTTCAAAAACTCCAAAAATATTTTTTTTATTCTTATTTTCTTGTGTGTTCGTTCACTTATGGGGATATATTTGTTGAATTACTTAAGTGTCCCTAGAAGCATGCTGCTGTATGTGTCCTAAGCCTCATAAGATTTTGAATAAAAGCCTTCATGACCTGGTATACACAAACCTTGTCTTCCCAATAAGGCTAACATATTTATTCTAATCGTGAGCTACCTCACTCTCTTCTCACATGAGTTAAGAGTTTCCTGCTTGGTCCTTATTTTCGCAACAGAGGTACTATGTTTTCTTACACCATCCCCATTACACTTCTCCATTACATTCGGTTCATTATCGTAACCCTTGAGACTCTCAGAAACTACCACTGAGGTTTATGGTTACACAACATCTGTGTTTATGATCTTAGTTTCGTGCCACTACGAGCTGAGTGAAACCCAAAATTCAACACCAAAGAATTGACGGTGAACAATTAATTTGCTCAAGCTTTCACCAAAGAATTAACGAATGTACCCTTATAAAATCTCAAATTTTCTTTTGCGTGATTCCTATGAAATTGTTACACACCATGACATTTCTTCCCAAGGGATCCAATTTTTAATTTTTTTTCTCTGAGATTTTATATTAATCCAAGCCAATACAAAATAAATTCCTACCTACTTGTTCAACAGGCTACACCGGTCTCACAAGTACTTTGTTCACTTTCTTTCTTATATCAAGACTAGAATTGATGAATCAAAGCGAAGCCACCCTTAATTAGCCTAATCAAAAGAAGCCTTTCAACATTTATTAATAAGTGTTTGATCGTAATTCAACGGGATTCCACACTAACACTTTGAGGTCTCTCTTTACCTTGAAGGAAGAGATTCGTGCCCGGGATCATCAGTTTCGTGTCATTATTGACATCACAGAATATCCTTAAAAGAGTTGCTTTATTTCTTTTTCTTTTACACTCTTTGCACGAAAATCCTTGATTTTCCAAAATTCCGTTACTAATTATTTACAGGCTAGAATATTACTCGGTGGTTAATAATGAAGTTGTGGTCAAAATCAATCCACGTGGGTCATTAATTCAATAATGCCGTTTAAAAAGGATAAGACGAAAAGTTGCTGACTCGGCGGGAGTTAAAGGGATTGAAATTCAAACGATGGTAAAAAGGAGGCGCGTGTGAATTTGAAACGGCCGCGCTTTTACTGAAACTTGTGGACGTGTGTGCAAATTCCAAGCGTCATTACTCTGGCACAAAAGGCACGTGTGGAAATGGAAACGATTTTCTCTCTGAAACGGCGCTTGTTGGGCGGCGTGATCCTAGGAATCTGACACTCTCTCTCCTACGTGATCATCGCACGCCTCAACTGTCACCAATCTGTCACTCAAGAACCCGTTTCGTATTTCTATAAGAGATTTGAAACAATTTTTCTCTCTCCTATCACCCACTATAAAAGGCCGTCCACCATAACTTTTACCTCTTTACTACGTCCGAAATTTCCAAAGCACAAATACTCCCAAACACTCTCCTGTTCATCATCTTCTCCAAACCTTCAACAATGGCTGAATCTTCTTCCGTTCATGCTACTTCACAGATTCTCCCTATCCGCCCCCAACAATGTCTGGTTATTGATCTTAACCCACTGGCGTACGATTCCTACATGTCGCCGGTCATAGAATGCACTCTCAAGAATTGAAACTGTGCCAATGGTGGCCCTATCGCAGGTCTACGCGACTGCTTACTACGACAAGGCCGTCGACCGGTTGTTTTTCGAGCTTGCAGAACACAAGACCTCCGTTTCACGCCAAAGGTTCTGCACTATGCTGGGGTTTGCTGTTGACCCTTCAAGAGTCCATCCAGAGACGATTTCGGTTGGCCATTTGTATAACATGTTTTACAACATGGGATACACAGAGGTTCTCACCTATGTCGCTAAGTTTAAGAAGTCTTGCCTGCCGCCACAGTGGAATGGCCTATTTACAGTCCTTTTCAAGGGCTTGTCGGAAAGGAGCTCAGGATCTGACGGTGCAAGTCGTCTCTTCCTGTCAATAATGTATGGGGTCTACAACGGGATCAACCTGGACTATGGGTGGGTCCTATGGCAACAGCTCATCCAGAGCCTCTCTTCCTCATCCCGACACTCTGAGGTGTCGTTGGCCCGGTTCTGGATCTTGATTACAAGATGGGCCATGGACAAGTTTGATGTTCCCACTGCTGACGGTGCATCGATGTCTTCTATTGGTACGTTCCATACCAAGAAGATCATCGTCTCAGATGCATCGAAATTTTCTTTCATTGGCTCCATCCCGGAGACAATGTATGGTGATGTGCCATCCGACAACAGACTGATCCGGACGATTAAGGAGTTTAGGCCAACTGGACCCAGGGAACTGACACCGGATATGATCAGGTCTATCCATGATGCAGACAAACCAACCAACAGGGGCAAAAAGGCAGAGAAAGGGAAGCAAGCGTCCAAAGCTCCAAAGGGACCTTCTCCCAAAAAGAGGAAACAACCGAAGGCTGCACAGTCCCCACAGCCAAAGAGGAGGAAGACTCAACAAAAGCGAAAGCTTGTAATTCCCTCTTCTTCAAGCGAATCTGAGGGAGGAAGTTCGGACTCTGAAGGATCTCAAGGAGACGAATCTCCTCAACGAGGCAACACACCACCTCGGTCCCCAACCCCAGAGATGGAACTTCATCAATCCCCAATTCCTTCACCACCACCAACTATTCCTATTTCCATTCCCACCATAATCCCCACTATTCCCCCAACCTCTTTCCCTATACCTCCACCAATCTTTACCACTTCAACCGAAACACCTCCAGTAACCGAAACCCCTCCCGTAACCAAACCACCACAAACCGAGACCCATACAACCGAAACCACCCATACTCAACCACCACCCAAATTTAACCCCACACCTACTCAACCTGAACCCACCAAACCCTCAACACCCCCAACTTCACCACCCCCTCCATCCCCAGAAAATGCCTCCGATGGCGAAAACCCTTACCTTGGTGGTGAACACCTGAACTTTGATTCGGTCTACTATAGTCCATTTCAAGTTCAGAGTGATGAGGAGGATGATGCTCCAGTAACGAAGATGCATCTCAGAGAGCTTAACGAGAAGGTTGATCTACTTCTCGCCTCCTCTTCCACCCAGCAGTCCTCTCTTTCTGAAGCTGCCCTACAGAAAATTGTTGACGCCTTCTCCAGGGCTCAACATGATTCGGTGGCCTCAGCAACTTCTGCGATCGATGCCTCCACCAGAGCCTGTGAGGCTGCGACCAAAAAAGTCGATAAACTATTCTCCGACGCTACCATCCTGCTGAAGTCCTTGCAGGAGAGCGCCGACGCCACCAAGACGACTTTGGAACCAATTGTTCAGCAATTGGCCAAGTTCGTCTCCACGGAGTTGACTTCGTTCGCTACCCTACGCCAACATATAACCGACGACAACTCGGCACTTCGTGCCTCCATCGATGCCCGCCTAGCTAAGCTACAAGAGGATCTTGCAGCTGAGAATTCTCTGATGGACGTCTTGGCGAGTAAAACAACCGCCCTCAAGGTCAAGAGCATGCAACTTTCCAACTCCCAACAACAACTGGAAGCTCTTCGATCCGAAAGGGAGGTTATCAAACTGTGTGTTTCGGATGTCCACGCAGCATTATCAAACATCCTGGAAGCACACGATCCCATCCTAAACCATTCGGTGAGGCGTACCCTCGCTGAAAAGCTCTCTCCGGCCATGGACCTTCTCAGCAAAATCGAAGGCCTACCGAGTTTCGTGTCCATTCCGAAACAAGGGGGAGATGAGAAGACTGGATCGAAACCTCCATCCTCCAAAGCTACTCACACAACCGAACCACCTCCGACTGGTCATGCTTCGGGTTCGGGTGTGAAGAACAAGGGCAAAAACATAGTTGAGGAAGATGAAGATGAAGATGAAGAAAAGGAGACCATTGCTGACTTGTTGAAACGAAAGAACAGTCGCAATGCTGAAGACGATGCCAGTCGTGTGGCGCGAGAGGCTGAAGAAGCCGAACGCAAGCAAAAAGAAGCCCACGATCTCCTTGAGAGCCGAAAGACTCTCTTCCCTGCCTGGACCAGGGAGCGTATGATTAAAGAGGCCATAGAAACTCCAAGCATATTATGGCTCGAGCCGGTTATATCATTCGACTGCAACAACACTGTCGATTCGTAGTTTGATATGCCGCTGACTCGAAAGGTGTTCATCTTCCACGCCTTCTCTAACATTTTTGAAGTCCCACATCCGAACGATGAGCTTGACAGGGAGCTCATTGACTTCTATCTGGAGGCTGCTCGTCCTCAATACCTTACCTGGAGCGCCCAGAAGCTTGTGAACGTTCGGGTGCTGAAGCCTTATGCCGTGGGGAGATTCACAAACGTTAAGTTCAAGCTCATTCGAGGATCAACAAGAACTGCTCATCTTATCTCCCTGGCGGATCTGCCGAATCTAAATCCTCATGATTGGATTGTCCTGTACAATATCCTTTTGACTGATGAAGCCGAATATGGTCCCATCATAGACCATGTCAAAAGGATGTTAGCCTGCTACATCATGGAGGTTACCCTAATGGATCAGGAGGTCGCCACAGTTTTCAAGAAGAAACCGAAGATTGCACCTGTGGGATCGGCCAGTGATCTAAACCAAATGCAAATGGGGAAGATTGATCCGAGGCGTAACTCGGTTATGTTCACTAGAGCCGAAGGACAGAAATGTCTCTTCGCATTAGCTGACAAACACCTTTACACCACAGCTTGCTTAGAGCACGTTTTATCGATTATCAAGCGGTGTAAAGAGAACTCGGCTGATGACATCAAGTACTTCAATGATATGATCAATTGGTACATCCGGTTTAGACAGACCATCCTCTCCATCACCAAATGTCTGTTTAGCACCGTGAAAAAGAAGGTACCTGCTTCAGCTGCAGGCCCAAGTAACAAGTGAAGGTCTCGCTCCAAATTGACACAAAGGGGGAGATTGTTGGGCTAAAGTTTATTTTGATGTTGCGTCTTTTGGGCTCGATAGTATAGCTGTTTTGTATTCCGGTTTGGGCCTGTCCAACCGAGAGCCTTTTATGCTTTGTATATAAGTTAATGCTTGCATGCATATTAGGTTAACGATTTTAGAGATTATCGAAATAGCGATTCATCTAGAGCATAACAGGTTTCTTTGATCGTTCTTGTAACCTACCAATCCTCTACAGTTGATGTTCTTAATCGAGCTCTTCTGAGGATTTTGTTTTAATCATTCGACTCGTTTGATTCAATCTTGTCTTGTTCTTATTATTGCGTTCTTACTGTTTTATATTCATATACTTGTTCAAAATCTAATCGATCTTCATTGATTAAAGGTTTTTAATCTCATCACCTTCATTTATAATCGTAGAAAGCTCAATGATGCGAAACTAACTAATCAATGAAAAGAGTCTATATGACGCCTACGGAAACGAAACTACAGATCTCCGTTGTAACAAAATTCTTGAGTAACAGTTCCTTTAAGATCTAGCATTATGCTGACCGAGAAAACTTTGTTATACCTGGAAATGGTTCCAATAGACAAATAATCAATCAAAGAAACTATTCGGCGGAATTAACTATTCTCCCCCAACCCATGGTCCATCCTGTCGCATTGCGCGAGTACACAACTAGTAATCACATTAAGTCTTTAGGGTTGGCCTCTTTACTAGCCTCCATTTCCTTACAATCGTAGAAATAGGCCCTTAGCCTCCATTAATGTGCATTTGAGATCTTGAGGAGAATTTAGTGTTGTTTTTCTTGTTTTGAAGAGAATGAAGAAAGAGGAAGGTTCATAACATGGAGGGGAACTTAGAGATCTAGAATAGTTCATCACTTTACAAGCTCCTCAAGGTATCATGTCAAAACCTTGACATGTAAATGATTAGATCTCCTTATGGATTGATTTTTTATGCTCTTGGTCCCTTTTTGGGTTGATTATTGGTTTAGGACGTTTAAAGGGATTTTTCTTCTAGATTTGAGCTTATTAGGGGTTCCTTAATCATAAAGATGCCAACTTTATGGGGTATTGGGTATCATACATGCATTAAGTTACTTATTAAGTCCTTTTTGAGCTTAGGACCTTCATCTAGCCATGCATGAATGTAAAGCTAGCAACTTCACATGATTATCCAACTCAAGGAAATCAGATCTAAGTTTTGGGGTCCATGTTTTAGCGGATTAAAAAGTAAAATGAAGTTGGGCTGAATGGAGGAGTACATTGGGCATACAAGCCTGTATGCACAACATACAAGCCCTTAAGCCAGTACGCTTAGCGTACAAGCTGAGTACACCCCGCATACTCAACAGAATGGGATTTCGGTGTTTGGGCTTCAGTTTGGGCCATCTTTTGGGCTTAGTTTTTTCGGGCCCTATTGGGCCATTAGGTTTTGGGATGATATTTATTTGTGGAGGCCTACTATGGGATTTGGGCCCAATTTGGGAAATTGGGCCATGGTTTGGGCCATGGGTGACTACGTAGGATTTGGGCCTTTGGACTGTTGGATTGGGCCTTGGCTTTGGGCCAAGTTATGGAGAGGGTAAATGTGACAACCCGATATTTCGAGACAATGTAATGTAAAACCAATCAAATTTAGGTCAAAATATAACCTTCCAAAAATCTTATTTGGGTTAAATAAAGTAGTAGGAATCATATCAAGGTTTTCGTACATAAAAAGAAAGTCCAAAATATGACTTCGGATGAGGAAGTTATGAATTTTTGAAGAAATTCCTTAATCACGTCATTTTATTAAATAAATAATAAAAATGATTTCGGAATTTGCCAACGGAGTCTAAACGAAAGTTGTAGATCATGGTCTCACATTCGTGTGGATATAAAGAACGTCAAAAATGGAGTTTGTATGAGGGAGATATGAATTTTTGAAGTTTATTTAAAATAAATATAAATTTATTTATAAACTCCCGGTATTATCCGAAGGGGAGTCATCGGATAGGACCAAAGTACGCCCTGCGCACCTTCGTACGCCCCGCGTACTGAGATCAAGGGCCTCGGATCGTCCACGTCGCCCTATCCGAGGTGTCCGACCCGTCCGACCCGTCCTAAGCGTCCGACCCGTCCGAGCCGCCGTCCCATCCGACCCGCTGTCCCGTCCGACCCGCCTCCCCAGCGACCCGTCCCATCCGAAGCCGAGGCAGTCGAGGCTTCGGTCATGCATGACGTACGCGTACGCGCTGCGTACGAGCGTACGCCCCGCGTACCGATGCGGTTCAGCCTCCCTATAAATAGAATGCGAGGCTTTCCAAAAATTTTGCTCACTTCTCTCTTTTCTCTCTCGATCTTGCCTCGATTTCCGTGCCCGTTCGAACCCGAAGCTCTGGTCTTTTTGCTCAAGTCCCGAGGGTCGATTTTACTCCCGAGATTCCCGAGAATCCCGAGAAAAATCCGTTTTCCGAGACGAAACTCTGCCCGGTTTTCCATCTCGCTTTCTTCAATCAATCAAGTGAGTTCATACCCCTTAATTTACCTTTTAAATACTTTATAAATTCTTTTATATGCTTTCAAGGGGGGGATACAAGTTAAATACTTATAGTTATTGCTTCAATCACATGTGATTGCATTAATCACATGTGATTAATAACTAGGGAAACCAGTGATTTTAACACTGTTCAAACTGTCTATCAAACTGTTTTACTTCAAAATGTTTTCCAAACCCATTTACTTTTCAAATTTATACTACAACTGTGATTTAAACAAATGTTCCTTATACTTAAACCGTTTTTAATCAAATCTATGCCTTCAAATTGTTTTATAGATTGACATCAAGTCGATCTTTCTTTAAAAATAATACTTATGTTTCAAATGTCTTATAAATACTTATTTATGCTTTTATATTATAAATTGCATGCCCATATATGTATAGATGTATAAATAATGTTTAAAGGGCTTAGGAAGGCCATCCACCTTATTTCCTTTTTCTCGATTTGGATGTGGTCTGGTGGGATTTCGGGTGACCATCCGAAGGTCGTTTCCATATTAATTATATATCAAATATACATATATAGACATAAAAGTACTTCCATAATCATACGTACTAGACGCACCGTTAGCAAGTTACCATCGGGGTAACACAGAATCATACTATTACAGCTGCTAGATCAATGAGTCAGTTCATTCATAAGTCTATGTTAAGAAGAGAATATATACAACTATACTATGAGAACATATACAACTATACTAGAACGAGAAACATTTCATCACATATGCAAGAATACGATAACAAATGTGATCCACTGTATCGGAGCATGCCTTAAATTTCATGGCCCGAGTTGTAGCCAGAATTCTCTTGGAGGGAGAGCGTTGAGTTTGCGTATAGATCTATACTGGATTGACTATCCTACACCTTGCTGCTAGCTACAGCCGGACCTGCAGGTCTGCGGGTGCCAAACATCATTCCGTTATTACGACTGTTCTTTATGTCGTTGTTATCAGTCGATAGTATGGTGCAATTATCACATTAAACCTTAATATAAATCCGGTTAAGGTAATTAGTACAGCAATAGTCACTATAAAACTAAGCTACAGTACTACAATGATTTTCCCATTACACATTTTTAGTGATAACCTCACTTGAATTTTAATGTACAAACTATATTTTGTTAAAAGATAGTTGCACTTGGGAATTTACACACTTTTACAACAAGCGAACCTACAAAACAGTTAAAGCCTTGGTAGAAGGCTACTATTTTAGAAAATATAGGTTTTTCTGAGAGATTCAAACTTTTACAAACACTTACATACATGAACTTATACTTGAGACATGTTCAAACGTTTTTGATAACAGACACCTACATTAAAAATACTTATGAACTCACCAGCTTAATGCTGATAAACTCTTTCAAAATAAATTGTATTCTCAGGTCATCAGTAGACAGGTACCGATGCCAACTTTTGAGATGATGGAGCGCACTCAAGACTCATCATTTTATTATTTTGATTTACGTTATATTTTTGGTGTCTAAAACTGTACAGAACACACATGTATTAAATTTATATATTTAATGCAATGGATGATGTTGTTTGGTTATTTACATTTACTGTGTTGTGATTACCTTACATGACGTCCTCCGCCCCAGAACGTTTCCGCCGTTCTTGGTTTTGGGGTGTGACAGATTGGTATCAGAGCATTGTTTATAGTGAATTGAGTATATCAACCCATAAAAGATATACTAAACTATAAACCCATTAGGGATTAAACTCTGACCAAGAATCTATACTTTAAATATTAAAATATTTATTTAAGTATACTAGTCTGCATTCATACTAAAACCAGTGTCACAATGACAAGAACAAAAGTATTACGATTGTTAAATATCACAAGTGAGCTCGGGGATGTATGGTCAGTCCTGGGAATGGCATAGCCTGATCAACTATGCTGGTCCTAGGAGTGATTAGCACATGCCCTAGAATGGTTGTGATAGGTTAACAAGTCTAAAAAATTACCAACAATACCACAAGAAGATCAGTAAAATTTAAACTTAAAATACTATAGGTGTATTTTGTACTACTAGTTACACGTATACTATATTCGTATACCTCTCTTCTCGCGTAGATCTAATGGCTAGATTCCATCACGGCGACCAGTACTTTCCAAATGAAGGCAATGCCGGCTGGATTGATGATGAGCATCCAATCCCTTTGGATGATCACCTCGAAGAAGGATTTTCTGATAGATCTGACTCCGAGCCTGAAGTCAACAACCTACCGCTAGTAGGTCAAGCCCCGAACAACAACCCTCGACCAGCGTTTCCAGGTCCTACTCTCTTCTGGGCAAGCAACTTGAATCGCTGGAAGTGATGAACAGGGTCAACCCTTACCATACTTGGGGGACCGAAGCTTTCACAACGTCAGCGATGGTGGCTCTGCTGACCGCACTCTGCCTTTCATTATCCATAGAATAGCTTGTGAAGTCGAGCAAGGTCGAGCAGCCATCGACCGGGTCATAGAGTTTGATGCCATCTCAGGTGTCAACACAGTCCGCATCCGCCGTCTTGAAGAAGACATGGAACGAACCCGGAGAACAAATAAAACCCTGCAGTAGCAGTTGGCTGCCTCACGAGCTGAAATTTTGGAACTTCGAGCTCGTCAGAGGACTCAGGATCGACACATTCAGGAGGTGTTTCGTCAAGTGCCCGACCGCAGTACTCGCCCGGGATTTTCCCATCGCCGTTGGTTGATGTGTAGTACATCTCCGTCTTTTAATTAAAGGATAGCCTTTAACATCTGTACTCCAAGTAGCACTTATGTGTAAAATATTTCTAACTTTCCGTACTCAAATTTGAAATCTAAGAACTGTCAAACTTTTCTATATGGTATGATGTATGACCTACTGTTAGGTCGATTTTCCCTGAACTTATTACATCAGTAATACCAGTATTTTTTTTGAGATCTATCTATCTGGGGAAAAATCTATACACTTGTGCTTTCCTACTAATATTTCTTATTTTGGTTCCAAGCACTCTTTCAACTGTTGGACTATGTTTAGTTAGTCCATGTGTCACTCTCACGTCGCTTACAAATTGATTCTGACTGTTTTCTTATCTTTATAAACTTATAGCTGAAAGATGCCTCCTCGTAAATCTCCCAGGAATAATCCTGCACCACCACCTCCTCCGCCTCCGGTCATCGATACTATAGCCCTGAATACTGCCGTAGCTGCAGCAGTGGCAACTGCCATGGCTCAGTATCACTCTTCTGATGCCAGCAGAGGTGGAACCCCTGTGGGGTCAACACCGGTTGAAACCCTTGTGCGCTCGAGAGAGTGCTCATACAAGGATTTCACAAATTGCAAACCGAAGCCTTTTTACGGCCCCGACGGAGTCATTGCCCTCTCGCAATGGCTCGAGAAGACTGAATCAGTCTTCGAAATCTGTTCATGTCCTGCGGCGAGTAAAGTCAAGTACGCCGCATGCACTTTTGAAGGAAAGGCCCTGACATGGTGGAACAGCCATGTTAAGGCACTAACTCTCGTCGTAGCCAACGACATGGGCTGGGAAACAATGAAAGACCTCATGACTGAGGAATACTGCTCGAGGGGCGAGATCCAGAAACTGGAGCAGGAACTCTGGAACCTGACGATGAAGGGCACCAACGTGGTCGCTTATACTGCTTCATTCAGCGAGCTGGTGGCCCTCTGCCCCAATATGGTTCCCACCGAGGGGAAGAAGATCGAGAGGTACATATGGGGGCTAGTGCCTCTGTATCAGGGGAATGTTCTAGCGTCAAACCCCGCTACCTTCGACAGTGCCAAACGATTGGCACATCGACTCATTGACCATGGAGTCAAAACCCCTGCAACCACAACCACCCTAGCCATCCCGGAACCCTCCAAACCCGCTGATACTAAGCGGAAATTCTGGGAGGAAAAGAAGAAGCAGCAGGCTGCCAAAAAGCAGCAAATGGTGGCAATTCATGCCGCAATAACCCCTACTGCTGCTACCACTGCTCCGGTGAGTCGGTATGCTGGAAGTTCGCCCAAGTGCAACAAATGCAACTACCACCACAACGGCCCCTGCCGTGAAATGCAGTGCTCTAACTGCAACAGGAAAGGACACACCGTCCGATTTTGTAAGTTCCCGGCACAACCTATCAACCAAGTCCCTGGCTCTGGCACGAGCCCAACCTGCTATGGATGTGGCGAAGCAGGCCACTTTAAGAGGGACTGCCCCAAAGCGAGGAATGCAGGAGGAACAGGGAGGGTACTAGCTATAGGCCACGGGGAAGCAATTGCTGACCCGACAGTGGTGACCGGTACGTTCCTCCTCGATAACTCCTATGCATGCATTCTGTTCGATAGTGGAGCGGAGCGAAGTTTCGTAAACCATAAATTTGCTCGCATGCTTAATCAACCACCGCACTCACTCAAAGAACTATTCACAGTAGAAATGGCTAATGGAAAAACTGAAAATACGAGTAGCATATACTTAGGTTGTACCCTAACTCTAGATAACCATTCATTTCCAATCGACCTCATGCCAGTCTCAATAAAAAGTTTCGACGTTATCATTGGCATGGACTGGTTAAGCCTTCATCGTGCCGACATCATGTGCTTCGAGAAAGCAGTCCGTCTAAACCTTCCGTCTAACGAAACTCTTATAGTCTATGGAGACAAACCCGGTGCAAGTCTTCGCATCATATCAAGTATTCAAGCACAGAAATACCTGCGTAAGGAATACCATGCATTCCTTGATCACGTCATCGACACGAGCCTCGAAACGAAAGAACTAAAGAACATCCCTGTAGTGAGCGACTTCCCCGACATTTTCCCAGAAGAACTACCCGGGTTACCTCCGCAACGACAAGTCGAGTTCAGAATCGACTTAGTCCCAGGAGCTACCCCAGTAGCCAAGTCGCCCTACCGCTTAGCACCAGCTGAGATGCAGGAACTCTCTGGTCAACTTAACAAACTGCTCAGCAAGGGCTTTATAAGACCGAGTTTCTCACCTTGGGGAGCACCGGTCTTGTTCGTTAAGAAGAAGGATGGATCCTTCCGTATGTGTATTGACTACAGAGAACTCAACAAACTGACGGTCAAGAATCGTTACCCTCTGCCTCGCATAGATGACCTATTCGACCAACTGCAAGGGTCGAACTATTTTTCTAAGATTGATCTTAGATCCGGATATCACCAGTTACGAGTGCTAGAGGAGGATGTGCTGAAGACCGCCTTCCGAACTCGTTACGGACATTACGAGTTCGTGGTGATGCCATTCGGATCGACCAATGCGCCCGCAGTCTTCATGGATCTGATGAATAGAGTATGCCGACCCTACTTGGATCAGTTCGTCATCGTCTTCATTGACGACATCCTGATCTACTCCCGAAGTAAGAAAGAACATGGCGATCATCTGCGACAAATTCTAGAGACTTTACGAAAAGAGAAGCTTTATGCAAAGTTCTCGAAATGTGAATTTTGGATCTGGAGAGTTGAATTCTTAGGACACGTAGTAAGCGAAGAGGGAATCCACGTGGTCCCATCCAAAATTAAAGCCATTGAGAACTGGTCAGCACCGAAGACGCCTACAGAAATTCGTCAATTTCTAGGTCTCGCCGGCTACTACCGCAGATTCATTCAGAACTTCTCTCGAATAGCGAAACATCTTACAACCCTAACCCAGAAAGGCGTGGCCTTTGACTGGGAAGAGAAACAAGAAAGAGCGTTCCAAATGCTCAAACGAGCCTTGTGCACCGCACCAATACTATCCCTTCCCGAAGGAATAGAAGACTTCGTAGTTTATTGCGATGCATCGAATCAAGGGCTCGGATGTGTTCTGATGTAGCGAGGTAAGGTCATCGCCTACGCCTCGAGACAATTGAAGACACACGAGGTTAACTACACGACCCACAATCTTGAACTAGGAGCAGTGGTGTTTGCTCTGAAGATCTGGAGACATTACTTGTATGGAAAGTAAGAGCACTATCTTTACCGACCACAAGAGTTTACAACACATTTTCGATCAAAAGGAGCTCAACATGAGACAACGACGGTGGGTCGAGCTACTCAGTGATTACGAATGCGATATTCGTTATCATCCAGGTAAAGCCAACGTAGTAGCAGACGCCCTAAGTCGGAAGGAATATTCTGGTCGCAAGATCAAGTCGTTGTCAATAACCATCCATTCACACTTGTCTAAGCAAATTCAGGAGGCTCAACTTGAAGCCATGAAACCTGAAAATGTGACGAATGAATCCCTTAGAGGAATGGACAAGAATTTAGAAGCCAAGGGTGACGGAGCCTTATATTTCATGAACCGGATCTGGACACCGAAACACGGTGGTTTCCGAGACTTGGTCATGACCGAGGCGCACAACACTCGGTATTCCGTCCACCCAGGTTCAGCTAAGATGTATCTGGATCTTAAGAAGCTATACTGGTGGCCTAATATGAAAGCAGAAATTGCTACCTTCGTAAGTAAATGCCTTACTTGCGCAAAGGTTAAGGTCGAGTACCAGAAGCCCTCTGGCTTACTACAACAACCAGAGATCCTGGAATGGAAGTGGGAGCGGATCACTATGGATTTCATAACCAAGTTGCCCAAGACGACGAGTGGACTTGACACCATATGGGTCATCGTTGATAGATTGACCAAGTCTGCACACTTCCTGCCTATCAAAGAAACCGACAAGATGGAGAAACTTACGAGAAAATACATTAGGGAAATTGTACGGCTACATGGTGTACCTATTTCCATTATCTCCGATAGAGATAGTAGGTTCACCTCGAGATTTTGGCAATCACTACAACATTCGCTAGGAACGAGGCTAGACATGAGCACAGCCTACCATCCACAGACCGACGGACAGAGTGAGAGGACCATCCAAACTCTGGAAGATATGTTGCGAGCCTGCGTGATTGACTTTGGGAAGGCATGGGATACTCATTTACCCCTTGTCGAGTTTTCCTATAATAACAGTTATCACACGAGCATCAAGGCTGCACCATTTGAAACTCTCTACGGCCGTAAGTGCAGATCCCCTCTGTGCTGGGCTGAGGTGGGTGATACCCAATTAGCCAGGGGCAAACTTCTGATAGTACTCTCACCGGTCCGGAGATCATTCGGGAAACAATAGAGAAAATCGTTCGGATCCGTGAACGATTGAAAGCCTTTAGAGACCGACAGAAGAGCTACGCTGATAAACGAAGGAAACCTTTGGAATTTCAGGTGGGAGACCGAGTCCTCCTCAAAGTCTCACCCTGGAAGGGCTTGATACGCTTCGGCAAGCGTGGAAAGCTTAATCTGAGGTACATAGGGCCTTTCGAGATTCTTGCAAGAGTCGGCCCCGTAGCTTACAAACTCGAACTACCAGACGCACTTCGTAACGTACACTCTACATTACACGTATCTAACTTGAAAAAGTGTCTATCCGAAGAGACTCTTGTAATCCCACTCGACGAGATCGAAATCAACGAGAGCCTCAACTTCGTGGAAGAACCTGTAGAGATCATGGACCGTGAGGTCAAGCAGACAAAGCAAAGTCGTATCCCTATCGTGAAGGTTCGCTGGAATGCTAAGCGAGGACCGGAATTCACTTGGGAACGTGAGGATCAGATCAAACTGAAATACCCTCACCTTTTTGCTTAGTTATTTGAAATTTCTTACTTGCTTAAATTCTAATTTCGGGATGAAATTCCTTCTAACGGGGGGATGATGTGACAACCCGATATTTCGAGACAATGTAATGTAAAACCAATCAAATTTAGGTCAAAATATAACCTTCCAAAAATCTTATTTGGGTTAAATAAAGTAGTAGGAATCATATCAAGGTTTTCGTACATAAAAAGAAAGTCCAAATCTGACTTCGGATGAGGAAGTTATGAATTTTTGAAGAAATTCCTTATTCACGTCATTTTAATAAATAAATAATAAAAATGATTTCGGAATTTGCCAACAGAGTCTAAACGAAAGTTGTAGATCATGGTCTCACCTTCGCGTGGATATAAAGAACGTCAAAAACGGAGTTCGTATGAGGGAGATATGAATTTTTGAAGTTTATTTAAAATAAATATAAATTTATTTATAAACTCCCGGTATTATCCGAAGGGGAGTCATCGGATAGGACCGAAGTACGCCCTGCGCACCTTCGTACGCCCCGTGTACTGAGATCAAGGGCCTCGGATCGTCCATGTCGCCCTATCCGAGGTGTCCGACCCGTCCGACCCGTCCGACCCGCCGTCCCATCCGACCCCCTGTCCCATCCGACCCGCCTCCCCAGCGACCCGTCCCATCCGAAGCCGAGGCAGTCGAGGCTTCGGTCATGCATGAAGTACGCGTACGCGCTGCGTACGAGCGTACGCCCCGCATACCGAGGCGGTTCAGCCTCCCTATAAATAGAATGCGAGGCTTTCCAAAAATTTTGCTCACTTCTCTCTTTTCTCTCTCGATCTTGCCTCGATTTCCGTGCCCGTTCGAACCCGAAGCTCTGGTCTTTTTGCTCAAGTCCCGAGGGTCAATTTTACTCCCGAGATTCCCGAGAATCCCGAGAAAAATCCGTTTTCCGAGACGAAACTCTGCCCGGTTTTCCATCTCGCTTTCTTTAATCAATCAAGTGAGTTCATACCCCTTAATTTACCTTTTAAATACTTTATAAATTCTTTTATATGCTTTCAAGGGGGGGATACAAGTTAAATACTTATAGTTATTGCTTCAATCACATGTGATTGCATTAATCACATGTGATTAATAACTAGGGAAACCAGTGATTTTATCACTGTTCAAACTGTCTATCAAACTGTTTTACTTCAAAATGTTTTTCAAACCCATTTACTTTTCAAATTTATACTACAACTGTGATTTAAACAAATGTTCCTTATACTTAAACCGTTTTTAATCAAATCTATGCCTTCAAATTGTTTTATAGATTGACATCAAGTCGATCTTTCTTTAAAAATAATACTTATGTTTCAAATGTCTTATAAATACTTATTTATGCTTTTATATTATAAATTGCATGCCCATATATGTATAGATGTATAAATAATGTTTAAAGGGCTTAGGAAGGCCATCCACCCTATTTCCTTTTTCTCGATTTGGATGTGGTCTGGTGGGATTTCGGGTGACCATCCGAAGGTCGTTTCCATATTAATTATATATCAAATATACATATATAGACATAAAAGTACTTCCATAATCATACGTACTAGACGCACCGTTAGCAAGTTACCATCGGGGTAACGCAGAATCATACTATTACAGCTTCTAGATCAATGAGTCAGTTCATTCATGAGTCTATACTAGGAAGAGAATATATACAACTATACTATGAGAACATATACAACTATACTAGAACGAGAAACATTTCATCACATATGCAAGAATACGATAACAAATGTGATCCACTGTATCGGAGCATGCCTTAAATGTCATGGCCCGAGTTGTAGCCAGAATTCTCTTGGAGGAAGAGCGTTGAGTTTGCGTATAGATCTATACTGGATTGACTATCCTACACCTTGCTGCTAGCTACAGCCGGACCTGCAGGTCTGCGGGTGCCAAACGTCATTCCGTTATTACGACCGTTCTTTATGTCGTTGTTATCAGTCGATAGTATGGTGCAATTATCACATTAAACCTTAATATAAATCCGGTTAAGGTAATAAGTACAACAGTAGTCACTATAAAACTAAGCTACAGTACTACAATGATTTCCCCATTACACATTTTTAGTGATAACCTCACTTGAATTTTAATGTACAAATTATATTTTGTTAAAAGATAGTTGCACTTGGGATTTTACACACTTTTACAACAAGCGAACCTACAAAACAGTTAAAGCCTTGGTAGAAGGCTACTATTTTAGAAAATATAGGTTTTTCTGAGAGATTCAAACTTTTACAAACACTTACATACATGAACTTATACTTGAGACATGTTCAAACGTTTTTGATAACAGACACCTACATTAAAAATACTTATGAACTCACCAGCTTAATGCTGATAAACTCTTTCAAAATAACTTGTATTCTCAGGTCATCAGTAGACAGGTACCGATGCCAGCTTTTGAGATGATGGAGCGCACTCGAGACTCATCATTTTATTATTTTGATTTACGTTATATTTTTGGTGTCTAAAACTGTACAGAACACGCATGTATTAAATTTATATATTTAATGCAATGGATGATGTTGTTAGGTTATTTACATTTACTGTGTTGTGATTACCTTACATGACGTCCTCCGCCCCAGAACATTTCTGCCGTTCTTGGTTTTGGGGTGTGACAGATTGGTATCAGAGCATTGTTTATAGTGAATTGAGTATATCAACCCATAAAAGATATACTAAACTATAAACCCATTAGGGATTAAACTCTGACCAAGAGTCTATACTTTAAATATTAAAATATTTATTTAAGTATACTAGTCTGCATTCATACTAAAACCAGTGTCACAATGACAAGAACAAAAGTATTACGATTGTTAAATATCACAAGTGAGCTCGGGGATGTATGGTAAGTCCTGGGAATGGCATAGCCTGATCAACTATGCTGATCCTAGGAGTGATTAGCACATGCCCTAGAATGGTTGTGATAGGTTAACAAGTCTAAAAACTTACCAACAATACCACAAGAAGATCAGTAAAATTTAAACTTAAAATACTATAGGTGTATTTTGTACTACTAGTTACACGTATACTATATTCGTATACCTCTCTTTTCACGTAGATCTAATGGCTAGATTCCATCACGGCGACCAGTACTTTCAATGAAGGCAATGTCGGGTGGATTGATGATGAGCATCCAATCCCTTTGGATGATCACCTCGAAGAAGGATTTTCTGATGGATCCGACTCCGAGCCTGAAGTCAACAACCTACCGCTAGTAGGTCAAGCCCCGAACAACAACCCTCGACCAGCGTTTCCAGGTCGTACTCCCTTGTGGGCAAGGAACTTGAATCACTGGAAGTGATGAACAGGGTCAACCCTTACCATACTTGGGGGACCGAAGATTTCACAACGTCAGCGATGGTGGCTCTGCTGACCGGACTTTGCCTGTCATTATCCATAGAATAGCTTGTGAAGTCGAGCAAGGTCGAGCAGCCATCGACCGGGTCATAGAGTTTGATGCCATCTCAGGTGTTAACACAGTCCGCATCCGCCGTCTTGAAGAAGACATGGAACGAACCCGGAGAACAAATAAAACCCTGCAGTAGCAGTTGGCTGCCTCACGAGCTGAAATTTTGGAACTTCGAGCTCGTCAGAGGACTCAGGATCGACACATTCAGGAAGTGTTTCGTCAAGTGCCCGACCGCAGTACTCGCCCGGGATTTTCCCATCGCCGTTGGTTGATGTCTAGTACATCTCCGTCTTTTAATTAAAGGATAGCCTTTAACATCTGTGCTCCAAGTAGCACTTATGTGTAAAATATTTCCAACTTTCCGTACTCAAATTTGAAATCTAAGAACTGTCAAACTTTTCTATATGGTATGATGTATGACCGACTGTTAGGTCGATTTTCCCTGAACTTATAGAAAATATTGTAAGTTTAAATCGACATAAACACGTCTGATTGCAATGAAATTCCCATAAATCCCTATGTTTGTTAATACTTTCCGTGAGTTATTATAACCATGCTATGACCTAGTTGGCCTGAAACGACGTTCTTTAGGCGTCGGAAATGTTATGACATTTGTCACCCCAGACCTGTCGGTCTAACTGTTGCATGCAGTTAAAGTGTGGGTTTGTCAAACCCAATATAGATCTATATACAACTATCACGCTCTCCCTCCAGGAGACTCTGGTTATAATACAGGACTTATTGGTAATTGTGAAGCGAATGTCTCACAAAGTCATTAACGAATTTACGTGTAATGTAATGAAAATCCCTTTTTGTATAAATGTACCCTTTTTGTATGAGTGTGTTATGTAATGTATCATAAACTATACCTATTATAGTTTATCAAAACAAGGGTAGTAGTGGTAATGTACTAAAACTATATTTAACATAGTTTATTCAAATGTTTGAATGAAATGGATGTACTTTGATTATAACAATTTTGTTATGCTTTATATTCCATATATATATACATATATATATATATATATATATATATATATATATATATATATATATATATATATATATATATATATATCAAAATCCATTTATTAAATGATGCATGTCTATATAAGAAGGCAAAATGTCATTTGTTTGCAATAACATACATTCACATAAAGATATACACCTTGCTCGACATGTTACAAGGTGAATTGAAATTGTTAGCATTTTCTCTGTTATTAACATTTTCCATTACTGTTCTTAGAAAATATATAGAAAATTCATAACTGGTCCAAATCAGAATCCGTAAATTCTGGAAGTTAGGAAAATGAGACTAGTTTGTTCAAAAATTTTCCCATGATTTTTAGTGACCTACAACTTAGGTGAAAACGTCCATAAACACAGACTGCTCCAGATTGGTTCTTGAAATGATAGGCAGTTTTGTAAAAATCACCATAAATTGTAGAAAAATCGTATGGAAATGTGCAAGTAGCCATTTTAAAGCTAAGAACTTGAGATAATTGCATCTGGTACATCTTTGAAAACTAAAATGTTTTAGTTGACCAAATCAGTCCGTGAATGGAGTCCAACTTTTCTGATGAAAGCTGTTAGAAGCATTTAGTTGTGTTCTTGGTGATTTAACTTGTATCTGTTGGATAAGGTGTCTAAGTCCATAACTATTTCGGGCTTGTACTTGACCCGACCCGGCATGGTCCATTTGGGTTGCATGGCACCATGCAATTGGATAGACTAAATGAGAGAAATAACACTCGGAGATTATTAATATATTATAAGTTCTAATATATTAATAATATTATTTGATTAGTTGATCAAAGAATTAATTTGGAATTAATTAAGTGATCAAAGGATAACTAATTAAATATATGGCTTGATTGTGTAAATCATCCATATCTTGTATAGTGGGCTAAGAGGCTCCATGGATTATCAAGTTGGGTTCTACCCATAGGATGCTCCATGGATGCTCCATGGGAGTTACAAACCCATGGGTCATGGAAATGAAGAGTCATGACACATTAGGGTTTACATGGTGTAATCCTAGATGTGTCAACACTATATAAGAAGCATATTCTCCACCAAAATCGACACTACTACTAAGGAACTAGAGGGCTTGGCCGATTTTTGAGAAGTGTGTGTTATCTCAAGAGTCTTTCCAAGAGCATTTGGTGTTGTGTGAAGCATTTGAGGCATCACACTTGGGGTGCTAGGCTCACAAGGTTTCAAGGAACACAAGCAACAACAAGGTAAGTTATTCTATCTATGATAAAAGTTAAATTGTTCCCCATGTATGCTAGATAGGAATATAACCTTGGAATTCAACTTTGCATGATAATTAGACAAACATAGATCCAAGGTTATTAGGGTTGCATGTACACTTAGGAAGTGTTAGAATGCTCAAAACCCATCAGTGGTATGAGAGCCTAGGCTTGTTTGTTTGTTATTTGTGCTTAAAAGTTGAAGAAAGTCGAAAATCTTGCTGTCTGACTGATGGACTCGGCGAGTCCATGGGGAGGACTCGACGAGTTCATGTGTATCTTCAACCTACTCGGCGAGTAGGTTTATGCACTCGGCGAGTAGGGTCGACAGAGTGCAGAATTTCGACTTGAGTTGCTGGAAATGGATTAGAGTCATTACCCTAAAATGTTTTGGTACTTGAAAACTTATTTTAGAAGGTGTAATGTCTTTTCTAACTCATTTACAACAACTAGTTATCAAAATTACAAAGATTAAATGTGATTTTGATTCTTGAAAGTGTTCATATTCTTGTTCTTATGATGTTTAGATGATCATAGGAATTATTTGTAACCTATGTGGTAGATTAATTCATGATCATAATGTGTTTTAATGGAGTCCATAACTTGTCCTCAAGTTATGGAAAACCAAAAGTTTCTTGGATTAAAAACCATTAAAAGAACACAAGAGTTAGAAAAATGAAAAGTCCTCATTTTATTACTCTATTAAACTCATAAGTTACAAGAAATGAAAAGTTTTGAAAGTTTACAAAACTTGCCCTCAAGTTTTGGAACAAGTAAAGTTAAGTTAAAACTTTAGTTCCAACCCCTAGAATTTTAAAAGTTAAAATTCAACCCTTATACTTATATTATTATGATTTAATAATTATATATATATGTATAAGAACAAAGTCGTCTTACCGCTAGTACGCCTCATTCACGAAGCCGGTCTATAAGGTGGGTATAAGGTTGTTGCCTATAAAATGGTGACTTAATGGGTGTCCACTCTCACCCACCGCTTGCTTGATCGGTGGAGGGTCGTTAGCCGAACGGGTAAGACAAGGACTTATTAATTCTCATTCAAAGTATGATGAATATTATAAAGTAACTAAATGTTTTATTAAATTCCCAATCTTAGTTACTTTAGGAAAAATGTGAATAAGGTGCTATTCCATGAAATTACACTTTACACTTTGATTAAGTCGTTGGTGGAGCGTGTGTGGTTAACCGGCACACTAACTTGGACTTAACAAGGTAGGTAAAGGGTGACTTAAGGTTTATTATAGTATCGATGGAGCGTGTGTGGTTAACCGGCACATCGATTGAGTGATAAACTTTAAGGGTACCAAGTGATTTGCATGGTTACTTCACACCTCGTTTTGTGATCCTCGGTATCCCAGTCACAAAACTTGGAGGGCACACTCGAGATTGAAACATGCCTTTGAAAAGTTCATTGAATCTCAAAGAATCTAGGAATTTCTAAGAACCATTCAAAAACCTAATACTAAAATATTGCGGTTTTCGTGGTGGAAATTGGTGAATCGTCATTCACCTACCTTTCAAATATGATATAGCTTAGATTACGGCATACCTCTTCTAAGTTATATTATATTGTGATTGGATCCTAGCCTTAATATTACATTTGGGTGTTTTATTAAGGACTCTTTTATATCTAAACTAATCTTGTCCTCTTTCCTTCAGATGTCTTTCATCAATGCTTCTGGCTCTAATCCTAATGGCTCCTTTACCCTTATGAACTTGTGTGGGAAAGTCACCTTTGATGGATCCAACTTCAATGAGTGGATCAGAAACATCAGGATGATTACCCGCTACGAGGACAAAGAATATGTCCTTGAAAAGGAGCTTAAGGAGATTAATGAGTCCACTGCAACTCCTCAGGAGATCGCTGAATTTCGGGCACATGAAAGGGATGCTACGAAAGTGGCTTGCATCATGACGGCCACGATGACAGCGGAACTCCAAAAGTCTTATGAAGATTTCTACCCTTATGACATGCACCAAGATTTGATGGAAAGATACCATCAAAGTGCAAGACAAGAGAGGTATGAGATCATCTGCTCCATGATAACAACCATGATGAAGGACGGGGAATCCGTCACGAGCCACATGCAGAAAATGCAAAGGTATGTGGATCGTTTGCTGAAGCTTAATGTGAACTTCCCGGAGGATCTTGCAATAGATATTATTTTGCATTCCTTACCATCGTGCTATGATCAATTCCGCATGACATATCACATGAACAAGGAAGAAGTCACCCTCAGCAAATTTCAGGGACTTCTCAAGACCGCAGAAACAGGTCTTAAGGGGAAGTCGGTTGCTATCACTCCTACTCAAAACTCTACTCCGGTTTTGGCAATCGGGAAGAATCGAGGGAGGAAGAGAAAGAGCTCTTCTAAGGGTACCAAGGCTCGGACCCTTGATGGCTCTTCTTCAAGTAGAACCAAGAAAGGTTTCGTTACTCCTTCTTCTGACCCAAAAGAGGCTGAATGCTTCTATTGCCATGAAAAAGCTCATTGGAAGCGGAACTGCCCAAAATACCAGCAAGATGTGAAGGATGGGAAAGTTAAACCCAACCATGCAGGTATTTACACTATCATTTCTAATAACTCACCCCATTCTAAATCTTGGGTCCTTGATACCGGGTGTGGTATTCACATTTGTTGTGACTTGCAGGGACTAAGAAGAAGTGAGGATGTGGAGCAAGGAAGGATAAACTTGATCATGGGGAATAGGAAAGCTATACCTGTTACCAAGATTGGAGTTTATACTTTATCGCTAAGTAGTGGGTTTAGTTTAGATTTGAATAAGTGTTGTTATTCGCCAGGAATGGCAAGAAATATTATTTCCTTTCATGCTTTGTACAAACAAGGGTTTACCTTTTCATTTAATAATGAAGTTGGTTCTATAGATGTTTTCTATAATAATGTCTTTTATTTTAAAGCATTACCTTGTGATGGTGTGTATGAAGCTGTATCTGTTGTAGATAACTTGGGAAATAATGTTTTGTGTATTGATTCTACTAATAATAACTTGGATAAAGCATCTTTATGGCATTGTCGTCTTGGACATATAAGCAAGAAACGCATAGGCCAACTCCAAAAGGATGGAGTCTTGGAGTCGTTTGACCTAAAGTCAGATGATAGTTGCGAATCATGCTTACTTGGAAAAATGACAAAGTCACCCTTCACAGGTTCATGTGAGAGGGGTGAAGGTTTGTTGGACCTTATACACACGGATGTGTGTGGACCATTCAAACATGCCACAAGGGATGCTAATCGTTATTATTTGACTTTTACTGATGATTATAGTAGATATGGATATGTCTACTTGATCAAGCATAAGTCAGAGACTTTCGAGAGGTTTAAGGAATTTAAACAGGAAGTCGAGAATCAATTGGGCAGGAATATTAAGATGCTTCGATCCGATCGTGGTGGTGAGTATCTTAGTTCAGAGTTCCTCGACTATCTAAGGGAATGTGGGATAGTCTCACAATTGACACCTCCCAGGACACCACAGTTGAATGGTGTGGCTGAGAGGCGTAATCGAACCTTGTTGGATATGGTTCGTTCCATGATGAGTCGAGCTTCGCTACCAATCTCATTCTGGGGGTATGCCTTAGAGACTGCCGCCCATATTCTTAATCTAGTCCCTACAAAGAAAGTTGCCAAAACTCCTCACGAGATGTGGACTGGTAAAGTACCTAAACTAGACCACATCAAGATTTGGGGTTGCGAGGCTTTCGTGAGACGCGAGACTCATGATAAGCTCGAACTCCGAAGCGAGAGGTGTATTTTCATCGGTTACCCACAGCGATCCTTTGGTTACCTCTTCTACAGACCTAGTGACAATGTGGTCTTTGTAGCAAGAAGAGGAGTCTTTCGAGAAAGAGAGTTTATAAGCCAAGGAGACAGTGGGAGGCAAATTGATCTTGAAGAAATTCAAGAATCAAGCGGTGAAGGAACTTCAAACTCTAGCCCTCAACTTGAGGAGGAAACTCCTGTTGAGCCAATTGACAAATCTGTACCTCTGAGACGTTCCACGAGAGTTAGGAGTGCACCTGAGCATTACTATGGATTCCATATTACTGCAGAAGGTGAGACACTTATTAGTGATGAAACACTAGTAAGTCAAGATGACCCTAACAGCTACGAGGAAGCCATGGCAGGCCCCGAGTCTGCTAAATGGAAAGAGGCTATGGATAGCGAGATACAATCCATGTATGACAATCAAGTTTGGAACTTGGTTGAGAATGTACCAGGTCGTAAGACAGTAGGGTGCAAATGGGTCTTCAAGAAGAAGACTGACATGGATGGTAAAGTACACACTTATAAGGCTAGACTGGTTGCAAAGGGCTTCTCTCAAATTCCTGGAGTGGACTATGATGAGACCTTTTCTCCGGTAGCCAAGATTAAGTCTATTCGGGTTCTGTTAGCCATAGCTGCATTTCATGATTATGAAATATGGCAGATGGATGTCAAAACCGCTTTCCTTAATGGGAAGTTGGCTGAAGATGTTTACATGAGTCAGCCAGAGGGTTTTGTCAGCAACGAGTACCCTAATAGAGTGTGTAAGCTTGAGAAATCCATTTATGGATTGAAGCAAGCACCTCGCAGATGGAATCTTTGCTTTGATGAAAAGGTCAAGGAATTTGGCTTTTCTAGGAGTGAAGATGAATCTTGTGTGTATATCAAGGCTAGTGGGAGTATAGTTAGCTTTTTGGTATTGTATGTGGATGACATACTACTCATAGGAAACGACATTCCAACCCTGCAGGAAGTAAAGTCCTGGCTTGGGAAGTGTTTCGCTATGAAAGACCTTGGTGAAGCTGCCTATATTCTAGGGATAAGAATCTTGAGAGATCGGAGTAAAAGACTAATTGGACTTAGTCAGAGTACCTACTTGGATAAAGTGCTGAAGCGATTCAGCATGCAGGATTCCAAGAAAGGAGAGTTACCCATCCAGAGTAACACCAGATTGAGTAAGACACAAAGCCCTAGCACTGAGGCTGAGATAGCAGAAATGAGTCGAACACCTTACGCTTCGGCTGTAGGATCGATCATGTATGCTATGACGTGTACTCGACCCGATGTAGCTTTTGCCTTGAGCATGGTTAGCAGGTATCAGGCGAACCCTGGCAAGGCACACTGGACTGCGTTAAAGAATATCCTCAAGTACCTACGAAGGACTAAGGACTGGGTCCTTACCCTCGGTGGGAGTGATGACTTGAGAGTTGTTGGGTATAGTGATGCTAGCTTCCAGACTGATAGGGATAATTTCCACTCTCAGTCGGGCTGGGTCTTTACCCTAAATGGAGGAGCAATTTCTTGGAAGAGTTCCAAGCAAGAGACAGTGGCAGATTCTACTTGTGAATCAGAGTATATTGCAGCTAGCGAAGCAGCAAAGGAAGCGATATGGCTGAAGAACTTCATTGGAGACCTTGGAGTTGTACCAGCTATTAAAGAGCCAATGGAAATTTTCTGTGATAGTGAAAGTGCTGTTGCCTTAGCCAAGGAACCAAGGGATCATGGGAGATCCAGACACATCGACAGAAAATACCATTTCATTAGACATCGGATCGAAGAAGGACTCCTCGTGGCAAAGAGGGTATCATCAGATGAGAACCCAGCAGATCCCCTCACGAAGGGACTGAGTAGGGTTAAGCATCTCCAGCATGCTCGGAGCATAGGGCTGAAGGATGATATAAGTTTTAGTAGTTAGATAACCCAGAAATTTGTAAAGTGTAATTGACATTAGATGATGAATAAAAGGAATTTTATTTATGAGTAAAGTGTTGCTATCTCTTGTCGATCGTTTACTATATTTCTTTTGCATGTTTTGACTTCCAGAATAATTTTGTTTGGTATAACATATTATTCAAACCTCCACAGTCGGTCATATGTCGGAAGTAGGTATGAATCAAGACTGTCATGATGGGTTGTAGAGGTCTAAGGTGACAAGGCTACAACAATCATGAGTGCTCATAAGTTCTGAGTATTGGACTCAACCCACGCTCACTGGAATCACTTCATGGAATTCTATCTCGAGTGATCGTGAGACGGTAATATCATATAAGTCTTCAAACCTAGAGATATGATTTGTTACTTACGAGTTGGTTATGCATTGACTGTACGAAACCGCATTGGTAACTCGATGTTATAAAACGTACTTTTGTGTGTAATTCAATAAGTGGTAGAACAAACATATGAGTCGAAGTTTATCTGTTCCTTCTTGGATTAGAAGCTGATATCTGGGCCCCTCGATGATTTTGTTTTGACCCATGTACCGGGCCCGGTCAGAACTAAGTTGATGTGTTCAATTAAGTTCTATGTCAAACAAATCGGAAATCGAGAAACAAATGCTGGACAAGAAGTAAGACAATGTTCCATGTATTTGTCCGGCTGATATCTAGAACGGAGGATTATATGATCACTTATCTTAAATGGCGTACTATCATCTTCTCAGTTTCGAGAGACCTTGAAAGAGCTACGATTGCCGATCGGTTCCTGAAGTACTAGAGAGATAGTTATTAGACTTATCCAAGTGGGAGACTGTTGGATAAGGTGTCTAAGTTCATAACTATTTCGGGCTTGTACTTGACCCGACCCGGCATGGTCCATTTGGGTTGCATGGCACCATGCAATTGGATAGACTAAATGAGAGAAATAACACTTGGAGATTATTAATATATTATAAGTTCTAATATATTAATAATATTATTTGATTAGTTGATCAAAGAATTAATTTGGAATTAATTAAGTGATCAAAGGATAACTAATTAAATATATGGGTTGATTGTGTAAATCATCCATATCTTGTATAGTGGGCTAAGAGGCTCCATGGATTATCAAGTTGGGTTCTACCCATAGGATGCTCCATGGATGCTCCATGGGAGTTACAAACCCATGGGTCATGGAAATGAAGAGTCATGACACATTAGGGTTTACATGGTGTAATCCTAGATGTGTCAACACTATATAAGAAGCATATTCTCCACCAAAATCGGCACTACTACTAAGGAACTAGAGGGCTTGGCCGATTTTTGAGAAGTGTGTGTTATCTCAAGAGTCTTTCCAAGAGCATTTGGTGTTGTGTGAAGCATTTGAGGCATCACACTTGGGGTGCTAGGCTCACAAGGTTTCAAGGAACACAAGCAACAACAAGGTAAGTTATTCTATCTATGATAAAAGTTAAATTGTTCCCCATGTATGCTAGATAGGAATATAACCTTGGAATTCAACTTTGCATGATAATTAGACAAACATAGATCCAAGGTTATTAGGGTTGCATGTACACTTAGGAAGTGTTAGAATGCTCAAAACCCATCAGTATCCCCCCTCCTTAAAACTTAAGAAAATATGAAAATGTAGGGGTATGAACTCACATTGTGTGGTTTCAGTAGATGAGTGTTGGAGATGAGAAGTGTTCAACTCAAGAACACTTGAAGATGCCTAGAAGATTTTCGAGAATCTAACACCAAAGTGATGGAATTTGTGTAAGAAAACTATGATTGGAGTAGAATGTTGTGTAAGTATCACAAGGAGGATGAATTATACTTACCAAGAGTGTAAGAAAGCTTGATGATCAGCCTTGGAATCTCGAAATTGATGGAGAAAGTTAGAGAGAAAAGTTGAGTTAGATCTTTGGTGAAATGAGAGCAAGTGAGTGAGAATGAGGAGAGAGGATGAGTGTCGAACTCTAAGAACGTTGGAATAGCTTGTGAGAGAGGGAAAAAGTACAAGCATGTGACAAGGTATGGTGGGGAGGTGTGTGGGTTAGTCATGTAGTGGGTGTGGTGGTTGCTTGTGTCATAAGCTAAAGGAAAGTCAACACTCCACCTTTATTACTCCAACCACTAAATCTTGGATAAGATTTGCATCAAAAACATGATTAATTAAGACATATGGGTCTTAATATGTTAAAATAAAGTTTTGGGTGAAAATACCGCTTTAAAATGATAAAAAAAGGGCTTAAAATGCTAAAAATATTGAAAACCGGGCAAAAATTGTAAAAATCCGAAATTCTGGCCGAAGATGCGAAGGTTCGGCTCCTTAGGAGCTTAGAACCGAAGGTGAGGCTCGGTTGAACCTGGGGACCGAGAGTAGAAGAGGGACCGAGAGTAGGGAAAGAAAAAACCAAAAGTAGGAGGAGGGAACCAAAAGTGCGAGGGGAGGGACCGAGTCTGCGAGGTTCGGTCTCGGCTGGGAGGTAAGAACCGAGAGTGAGGTTCGGCTCTGACGTGTTTCACCTTTGACAGGTTCGGTTCGGCTGCTGAGGTTTCGGTCCTAGGTGTTTCGGCTCATCAGAGGGTTCGGCCCTGTAAAGGGGTTTCGGGTCTTTTAGGGTATTTTACCCGTTTTAAGCGGTTTTTGACCCAGTTAAGGGTCGAGATGGCCCGAAAGACTACGAAAAGTTACGGGAACTTTTGAGAGAGATTTGGGAGAGATTTAAAATAGAGAGAGATAGAGTGAATACGATTGAGAGAGGTTTCGTTTGTGACATTTTTGAGTGTCCGGCTTCGTAATGCAAGGTCCGTAAACCCCATTAAGCCATGTTTTAGTGTCCTACACACTCCCGATGAGTTTGTAATAGTGTTTTATCGCTTTGGTTCATTGTTTAGCACTATCCCGACTAAGGAAAATTAAACACACAAATTTTTCAATTGATGTTTTCTCATTAAAATAGCAAGATGTTTAGTAATTACACAATGTAAACCCTAATATACAAGGGCTAATTGAGTCGTCCGGTTTGACTTGTTGACTTTGTTTGACTTTGACTTGACCCGAAATTGACTATTGTCACATCATCCCCCGTTAGGGGGAATTTTGTCCCGAAATTTACGTTTTGGCTGCGACTTCAAGAGTTTGGGAAGAGATGCGGGTATTTTTGTTTCATTTGATCTTCGCGTTCCCAGGTGAACTCAGGTCCCCGTTTAGCGTTCCAGCGGACCTTCACGATGGGAATACGACTTTGTTTTGTTCGCTTGATCTCTCAATCCATGATTTCATTTGGTTCCTCCATGAAATGGAGACTCTCATTAACTTCAATTTCGTTGAGGGATATCACGAGAGTCTCATCGGATAGGCAGTTTTTCAAGTTTGATACGTGGAAGGTAGGGTGTACGTTATTAAGTTCTTGTGGTAGTCGGAGTTTGTACGTCACGGGACCAATCCTGGCAAGGATTTCAAACAGTCCGATGTACCTTGGGTTTAGTTTCCCACGTTTACCGAAACGTATTATTCCTTTCGAAGGGGAAACCTTCAGTAGTACCCGATCTCCCACCTGGAATTCCAAGGGTTTGCATCGTTTATCTATGTAACTCTTTTGACGATCTCGGGATGCTTTCAGTCTTTCCTGAATTTGAACAATATTTTTTGTGGTCGCCCTTATGATTTCAGGACCGGTGAGGGTGCTATTAGGGACTTGCCCCCTAGCTAGCTGAGTGTCCCCCACTTCTGCCCAGCACAGGGGTGATCGACACTTGCGACCATAAAGAGCTTCGAATTGGGCAACTTTGATGCTAGTGTGATAGTTGTTATTGTAGGAGAATTCAATAAGCGGTAAATGGGTATCCCATTCCTAGCGGTAGATGGACTATGTCTTCTAATGTATGTATGGTTCGCTCGCTCTGCCTGTCGGTTTATCGATGGCAGGCCGTACTCATGTCTAGCCTAGTTCCCATATATTTCTGTAGGGATTGCCAAAATCGCGAGGTGAATCTACTATCTCGGTCGGAGATAATGGATATTGGTACACCATGCAGTCTAACAATCTCCTTGATGTATGTTCTGGTTAACTTCTCCATCTTGTCGGTTTCCTTTATTGGCAGCAAGTGCGCAGACTTGGTCAATCTGTCTACGATTACCCATATGGTATCAAGCCCACCCGATGTCTTAGGCAGCTTGGTTGTGAAGTCCATGGTTATCCGTTCCCACTTCCACTCAGGTATATCCGGCTGTTGTAGTAGTCCTGATGGCTTCTGGTATTCTACCTTGTCCTTGACGCAAGTCAGACACTTGCCCACATAGGTAGCAATCTCAGCTTTCATGTTCGGCCACCAGTATAACTTCTTGAGGTCTAGATACATCTTATCCGAACCTGGATGGATGGAATATCGTGTATTGTGTGCTTCATTCATGACAACGTCTCGGAACCCACCGAACTTCGGTATCCAGATCTGGTTCATGAGGTAGCGAGCTCCGTCTTCCTTGACTTCTGGGTTTTTATCCATCCCTCTCAATGCCTTACCTGTCACGTTTTCTGGTTTCAAGGCTTCAAGTTGAGCTTCCTTAATTTGTGTGAATAGGTGCGAATGGATCGTCATTGTTAATGACTTCACCTGGCGACCCGGATATTCCTTTCTGCTTAGGGTATCGGCTACAATATTGGCCTTGCCCGGAAGATAGCGAATTTCGCACTCGTAGTCGTTCAGTAGCTCAACCCATCTTCTTTGTCGCATGTTGAGCTCTTTTTGATTGAGGATATGCTGAAGACTTTTATGATCGGTGAAGATGGTGCACTTTGTGCCGTAGAGGTAGTGTCTCCAGATCTTTAAGGCGAACACTACTACTCCCAATTCGAGGTTGTAGGTAGTATAATTAACTTCGTGGGTCTTAAGTTGCCTTGACGTGTAAGCGATGACCTTCCCTCTCTGCATGAGCACGCACCCGAGGCCTTGATTTGATGCATCGCAATACACCACGAAGTCATCAATTCCTTCTGGAAGAGACAAGATCGACACGCTACATAGGGTTTGTTTTAAGGTTTGGAAGGCGGTTTCTTGTTTATCTTCCCACTTGAACATCACACCTTTCTGAGTCGAAGTGGTAAGGGGTTTAGAAATCTTGGAGAAGTTCCGTATGAACCTTCGGTAGTAACCTGCGAGTCCTAAAAGTTGTCGGATTTCTGTTGGCGTTGTAGGTGCTGATCAGTTTTCGATCACCTTGATTTTTGAGGGATCCACGTGTATCCCTTTCTTGCTAACCACATGGCCAAGGAATCCCACTTATCGGAGCCAAAATTCGCACTTTGAAAACTTAGCATAAAGCTTCTCGGCTCTTAGAGTCTCCAGTACCAGTCGCAGGTGTTGGTTGTGCTCTTCTTTGCTTCTCGAATAGACCAAGATATCATCGATGAACACGATCATGAATTTATCTAGGAAGGGTCGACACACTCGGTTCATCAGATCCATCAACACCACATGCGCATTTTTTATTCCGAATGGCATCACTACAAACTCGTAATGTCCATAGCGAGTTTTGAATGCCGTCTTGGGGATATCTTCTTCTTGAACTCGCAGCTGATGATAACCCGACCTCAATTCGATTTTTGAAAAGTAGCTTGCTCCCTGAAGTTGGTCGAAGAGGTTATCGATTCGGGGTAGGGGATATCGATTCTTGATGGTAAGTTTGTTTAACTCCTGATAGTCGATGCACATGCGAAAGGATCCGTCCTTCTTCTTTACAAAAAGGATTGGTGCTCCCCAAGGTGAAAAGCTCGGTCTGATGAACCCTTTTCTCAACAGTTCATTCAACTGGCTGGATAGTTCTTGCATTTCTGCTGGTGCTAGGCGGTAAGGAGCTTTGGCTACGGGGGTAGCACCGGGAACCAAGTTGATTCGGAATTCGGCTTGTCGTGCGAGTGGTGCAGTCGACAGATCTTCTGGGAATAAGTTAGGGAAGTTGCAAACTTCTGGAATGTCTTTGATGTCCTTCACCTCTTGTTTCTTATCTACGACATGGGCTAAGAATGCGTGGTATGCCTTTCGGAGATACTTTTGGGCTTTGATGCAAGAGATGATTTGCAAATTTGCACTGGGTTTATCTCCATAGATGAGAAGGGTTTTGCCGTTTGGCAGATTAAGGCGAACGACCCTTTCATAACATAGAATGTCGGCATGATGAGAACTTAACTAATCCATACCAATGATGATGTCGAAACTTTTTATGGTGACCGGCATTAGATCGATTTTAAACGGATGGTTATCTAGTGTGAGGTTACACCCTATGTATATATCATTAGTGCGCTCAACTTTTCTGTTTTCCATTTCTACGACGTATGAATCTTTTAATGACTGGGGGTTTTCTTTTAGTAATTGTTTGAATTAGTGGCTCACGAAACTCCTCTCCGCTCCACTATCAAATAGTATGCATGCATAAGAGTTATTGAGGAGAAACATACCAGTAACCACTGTAGGATCCTTGAGTTATTCCCCATGTCCTATCGCCAGGGCTCCCCCTACACCTCCAACATTAGGGGTTTGTGCCTTGGCGCAGTTCCTCTTGAAGTGCCCTGCTTCACCACATCCATAGTAGGTTTGGCTTGCCCCTGCATTGGTAACTTGGTTGATCAGTCGTGCTGGCGCTTCACATAAACGAGCGGTATGCCCCTTCCTGCTGCAGTTTTGCAGTGCATTTCCTGACAAGCACCAGTATGATGGAAGTTGCACTTGTTGCACTTAGGGAGGTTTCTAGCATATTACTTCGGTGGTGCTGGAGTGGTAGCAGTAGTGGTAGCACAGACAGCCACAGTGTGTTGCTTTTTGGCGGGGTCCTGTGCCAGTTGCTTCTTTCTATTGTTCCAGAACTTCCTCTTGTTGTTGCCTCCTTTTGCTTGGTCGGTGGTGGCGATCACAGTACCACGGCTGGCCCTGTGATCGATAAGTTGCTGTGCCAATTCCTTGGCACTTTCAAAGGTAGCGGGTTTCAAGGCCAGTACACTATCTTGAATCTGGGATGATAGTCCCCAGAGGTATCATTCCACCTTTTTCCCCTATGGAGTGACCATTGTTGGACAAAGGAGTGCTAGGTCATTGAACCGGGCAGTGTAAGTTTCAAGATCAGTGCCCGACATTCAGAGGTTCCAGAGTTCTTCTTCGAGTTTTTGTATTTCACCCCTCGGGCAATACTCCTTTAGCATCAACGCTTTCAAATCTTCCCAGCTTATGGAGTTAGCCACTGCGGGAGTAAGTGATTTAACTCGGCCATTCCACCAAGTGAGAGCCCTACCGGTGAAAGTGAACATTGCATACTTGATCTTGCTCGTTTCGAGACAAGCACAGATTTCGAACACTGCTTCGGTCCTTTCGAACCATTGCATCAGTGTGATGACACCTCGCTTCCATCGAAGGTATCGGATTTGCCATTTATGAAATCCTTGTAGGTGCATTCCTTTGTGCGCCCCGAACTGTCACCCTGGTTAGAGGGTGTAGCACCAGATCCAGACCCACCATTGTCATTGCGCCGATTTGCGACATAGCTGCCGCCATAGCTGCTGTTACTGCAGCCTGGAACATTGCTGAATCAAATTGTGGTGGCGGCGGCGGTGGAGGTGGCACTACGCTACTGGAAGGTCTTGGTCTTTTCCTTGGTGGCATAGTTTTGTCATAAATTTTAATGTGACAAGTCAGTTAGACTTCAATAGTAATAACGAGTCGAGTGTTACTTGTTTTATCTCATTTGTATTATATCCCGACTTTATTGCATTAGCAAGTAATTCATAGGAAAAGTTTATGCAATTAAACTTATGAATTAAATAGTGGTGACTCAAACAGAGTCATGTGTTTGGTTCTGTGTCTGACCCACTCCTAAGATTCGCTCGATGTGCCCCAGTTATGTGTAATTAAAATTTTAATAAGCTACTGATACTAATGAGTTTGCCCTAAGTCCACAACCAAACAAGGAACAAGTCCTAAGGCGGACTCACCATTTCTAGGTCGATTACTTCTTTAATTACACATAACAACGAGGTACACTTAAAATCTTAGAGTTATCAGTTGTAAATTGTTTGTAATACCACATAGTAAAATCTCATGTCAACATTGAATGAAGTAAAATGCATGCCAAATTCATTGATATACTTTTAGTACATATTGTTTTGGAGAACATTTGACCTCATAAGGGTCTACATTACATCAATGTAAAAGATAGTTTTGACAGCACAAAAGCCCTTTGAATAGTGTAATCACTTAGTCGCAGGGTAAACCTACATACAAAAGAGTAGAACCAACGCATGCTCATAAACTTAATGAGTCCTACTCATGACGATCCTTCCCTGATGGAGCTTGGGATGATGTCGATGCGCCTTGCTGTTTTGTTAATCTCCGTTCAGTTGCAACCATTGTCTCCTCAAGTGCCATGTATCTTTCCCGATACTCCCTTGCTTTTGCTCGAGCAGCGAGAGGGTCCTGAATGAGTTGGTCTCTATAGTAGGAGTCTTGTTTCAGGTCTCTGGTGTGAGTAGTGGTAGACTCTATGATGACACTTAGCTCCTAGACCTGATCGGTCGTCATCCTACCGCGATCATCCATAATCGCTATCTGTCGACTCATGACTGGGACGGCTCTACCAGCCGGTCCCCCGTGGCTGAGGTCGTAGTAACCACGTTGGTCGCCATATGGTGACCGTTGGCGTTGTTGTCGGCTCCACCTCTCGATCATTGTTGCCCAACGGGGCTCAGGCCCGTTGTGGCCAAAGCGGTTTGCAGGCACCCTGGCGATGTAAGGAGGGTTGAAGACTTCTGGTTTTTCTTCACTTTCATCCTCATCCATATCTACCTCGACGTCTTCCTCTTCTTCTTCTTTTTCCTCCTTTTCTTCTTCCTCTAGTTCTTCCTCGGGTTCCTCTTCGGGATCCTCTTCGATTGGTTCTTAGGGCTCTTCTTCAATCCATCTGGCATTTCCCTGATTGGGAAAATATGGGTCTCCTGGTAGATGAAATCCTGCCATGTCGTCTGTGCGAGAATAGGGGTGTAAGTAGCATGTAACGGTTGATAATAATAATATTGTGTTATAGCAATCATACAAATACTCCTATAGTATTTTAAATGTTTAGATTTGGTTCTTAGAGAATTCTTTGTAGGGTGAAGTTAGGTTATTAGATTTGTTGCCCACTACGGCTATCCCCTAGTATGTGTAAGTCACTTCTCGGACAGATATAGTTGATCAGGCTATGTCCCTCCCAGACTCGATTCACATATACTAAGGCATACCTATAGTGTACAACTCTTCTTCTTTTACTTTATGTTCTCCTAGTTATGACACTACGCGAGTATGTAATGCATGTAGGTATACTTTAAATGAGAAAACTACTTATTTTCTAAAAGTATATCCCATTAAAATGTTTTAAAATCAGAGACTTTTAGTCCAAAATGTGTTTATAGTTTGTATATATTATGTGGTTTGATGTACTTAATTCACTATAAACCGTGCTCTGATACCAATCTGTCACACCCCCAAACCAAGGATGGCGGAAACGTCTGGGGGTGGAGGACTTCATGTGTAGTATCATAACCACAATTGCAATAGTAATTTAAGCAAACACAACCAACATATAAATAATTGAAAGAGTTACATCATTGTATGAATTACATGTTTCCAAATCAATTACAATATGTTGACAAAATATGAAATGTTGACGCCTTAACGTCCCATCCTCAAAATGCACCTGATTGCCTGTTTAGTGATTTCCTGAGAATACAAGTTGTTTAAAAAAGTGTCAACACAAATGTTGGTGAGTTCATAAACTTTTGTTTTGTATTTATAAAAGTCTCTCTCTTGTAAATATAATGTTTGTTCCAGAAAAATCCGATATTTTCCTTAAAATGTGTAATGTAGTCTCATATCCAAAGACCGAAATGTGTAAGTAACTTTTCTTACTTATAGAAAATATTGTAAGTTTAAATCGACATAAACACGTCTGATTGCAATGAAATTCCCATAAATTCCTACGTTTGTTAATACTTTCCGTGAGTTTTTATAACCATGCTATGACCTAGTTGGCCTGAAATGACGTTCTTTAGGCGTCGGAAATGTTATGACATTTGTCACCCCAAACCTGTCGGTCTAACTGTTGCATGAAGTTAAGGTGTGGGTTTGTCAAACCCAATATAGATCTATATACAACTATCACGCTCTCCCTCCAGGAGATTCTGGTTATAATACAAGACTTATTGGTAATTGTGAAGCAAATGTCTCACAAAGTCATTAACGAATTTACGTGTAACGTAATGAAAATCCCTTTTTGTATAAATGTACCCTTTTTGTATGATTGTGTTATGTAATGTATCATAAACTATACCTATTATAGTTTATCAAAACAAGGGTAGTAGTGGTAATGTACGTAAACTATATTTAACACAGTTTATTCAAATGTTTGAATGAAATGGATGTACTTTGATTATAACAATTTTGTTATCCTTTATATTCCATATATATATATATATATATATATATATATATATATATATATATATATATATATATATATATATATATTTATATATATATATATATATATATATATATATCAAAATCCATTTATTAACTGATGCATGTCTATATACCAAGGCAAAATGTCATTTATTTGCGATAACATACATTCACATAAGGATATACACCTTGCTCGACATGTTACAAGGTGAAATGAAATTGTTAGCATTTTCTCTGTTATTAACATTTTCCATTTCTGTTCTTAGAAAATTTATAGAAAATTCATAACAGGTCCAAATTAGAATCCGTAAATTCTAGGAGTTAGGAAAATGAGTGTAGTTTGTTCATAAATCTTCCCATGACTTTTCGTGATCACCAACTTAGGTGAAAACGTCCAAAAACAGAGACTAGTCTAGATTGGTTCTTGAAATGATAAGCCATTTTGTAAAAATCACCATAAATTGTAAAAAAAATCGTATGGAAATGTTCAAGTAGCCATTTTAAAGCTAAGAACTTGAACTACATGCACCTTGTACAGTTTTGAAAACTAAAATGTTTTAGTTGACCAAAACAGTCCGTGAATGGAGTCCAACGTTTTTGATGAAAGCTGTTAGAAGCCTTTAGTTGTGTTCTTGGTGATTTAACTTGTATTCCCCCTCTTAAACTTAAGAAAATATGAAAATGTAGGGGTATGAACTCACATTGTGTGGTTTCAGTAGATGAGTGTTGGAGATGAGAAGTGTTCAACTCAAGAACACTTGAAGATGCCTAGAAGATTTTCGAGAATCTAACACCAAAGTGATGGAATTTGTGTAAGCAATCTATGATTTGAGTAGAATGGTGTGTAAGTATCACAAAGAGGATGAATTATACTTACCAAGAGTGTAAGAAAGCTTGATGATCAGCCTTGGAATCTCGAAATTGATGGAGAAAGTTAGAGAGAAAAGTTGAGTTTGATATTTGGTGAAATGAGAGCAAGTGAGTGAGAATGAGGAGAGACGATGAGTGTCCAGCTCTAAGAACATGGAAATAGCTTGTGAGAGAGGGAAAAAGTACAAGGATGTGACAAGGTATTGTGGGGAGGTGTGAGGGTTAGTGATGGAGTGGGTGTGGTGGTTGCTTGTGTCATAAGCTAAAGGAAAGTCAACACTCCACCTTTATTACTCAAACCACTAAATATTGGATAAGATTTGCATTAAAAACGTGATTAATTATGACATATGGGTCTTAATATGTTAAAATAAAGTTTTGGGTGAAAATCCCGCCTTAAAATGATGAAAAACGGGCTTAAAATGCTAAAAATATTGAAAACCGAGCAAAAATTGTAAAAATCCAAAATTTTGGCTCCTTAGGAGCTTAGAACCGAAGGTGAGGCTTGGTTGAACCTGGGGACCGAGAATAGAAGAGGGACCGACAGTAGGGAAAGAAAGAACCGAAAGTAGGAGGAGGGAACCGAATGTGCGAGGGGAGGGACCGAGTCTGCGAGGTTTGGTCTCGGCTGGGAGGTAAGAACCCAGAGCGAGGTTCGACTCTGACTTGTTTTGCCTCTGACAGGTTCGGTTCGGCTGCTTCTCAATTCCAGAGGTTTTGGTTTCGGCTGCTGAGGTTTCGGTCCTAGGGTATTCGGTTTCGGCTGCTGAGGTTTCGGTCCTAGGGGTTTCGGTTTTGGCTGCTGAGGTTTCGGTTCTAGGGGTTTCGGCTCCTAAGAGGGTTCGGCCCTGTAAAGGGTTTTCGAGTCTTTTAGGGTATTTTACCCATTCTAACCCCGTTTTAAGCGGTTTTTGACCCGCTTAAGGTTCGGGATGGACCAAAAGACTACAAAAAGTTATGGGAACTTTTGAGAGAGATTTGGGAGAGATTTAAAATAGAGAGAGATAGAGTGAATACGATTGAGAGAGGTTTCGTTTGTGACATTTTTGAGTGTCTGGCTTCGCAATGCAAGGTCCGTAAACCACATTAAGCCATGTTTTAGTGTCCTACACACTCCCGATGAGTGTGTAATAGTGTTTTATCGCTTTAGTTCATTGTTTAGCACTATCCCAACTAAGGAAAATTAAACACGCGAATTTTTCAATTGATGTTTTCTCATTAAAATAGCGAGATGTTTAGTAATTACACAATGTAAACCCTAATATACAAGGGCTAATTGAGTCGTCCGTTTTGACTTGTTCACTTTGTTTGACTTTGACTTGACCCGAAATTGACTATTGTCACACCGGCCCATGATTTGTTATCATAGGATGCTAGATGTTTGTGTGACACTTGCATGCGTATGTCCTCGTATTCTTACTTGGCGGGGCTTAATGGTTAATCTACATGCTATCACTTGTTATGCTTATATGTGACATCCCCAAATTCTCGGCCAGAAAAGACTGATTTCATTTACGCTTTTTAAACATTTTCAGAGTAAATCCTTTTGATTTTAAAAGAGATGCGGAATTTGTTCCCAAAAACAAAACTGATAAAATAGATTTTTATCGAAACATTTCATAAAGAAATATAATTTCATTTCATAATCAAAAATCGGGATGTCATGTTCCGATACAGACCATAAAGCATAAACGATAGCATTACAAGTCATTCAACAAATATATACATATACAGACTTGTAAACAAAACTACTTGATGATTCGCCCATCTTAAGCTCTTGCGCCACTTCCTGTAATACAAATGAACTGAGTGGGTCAGGCTTGGGAGCCTGGTGAGCATATAGGGTTTTCATGTTCCGATACAGACCATAAACCGGCTGCCTTCGTATCCCCTTTTATAGGGTCTGAACCCTCGCACGTACGCTGGGCGTACGAGGCTACGCGGGGCGTACGCCTCGGATCGTCAGCGCTTGCGTCATCGGAGGTACTCGAGTGTTGGGCTTCGTCACGCTTCGCTATACGCTGGGCGTATAGTAGTACGTTGGGCGTACTTCGGATGAATCTGGAGACTCCTCCTCGGATAATACCAACATTTAGATTTAATTTAAATATTAAATATTTAATAAATTTCAAAAATTCATATCTCCCTCATACGAACTCCGTCGGCTAATTTTGACTTTATTTTTATTATTTATTTTTTGGAAGCCGGGACAGAAAAACTTCTTTATAAATTCATAACTTCTTCGTCCGACGTCCGTTCTCGCCTAACTTTTCATCATTTCGCTACTAACAACGAGATCTTCGATTCTCGTTTAGATTGTTTCGGCTAAAAACCGCTCGATCTCAAATCGAGTATTCGGGTTGCATACTGCCAAGTCGAAACTTCAGAAAACCATAACTTCCTCATACGAAGTTAGATTTGGGCGTTCTATATATATTCGGAAACCTCGTTTCGACTACTACAACATTATCCAAAGATATCAAGCATGTCTAATACTTTAATTTTGACGCTTATTTTATTCTTAATTCCTCAAATTATAATAATTAAGAAAATAAACACATAATTCACAAATAATACATTCCTATTATTTCAAATTTGGGTTACAAGGGTTAACCTAAACTATTACATTGCTAAAAATGGCAAGCCCAGAAACACGGGCGTTACAGTTCTCCCCACCTTAGGATGATTCCGTCCCCAGAATCACACATCAACAAACAAATGCGGATATTGACTCATTATGTCACTCTCCGGCTCCCAGGTGAGATTTGGCCCATTCGCGTGCTTCCATCGGACAAGCACTAACTCAACCATCTTACATCGCAACTTCTTAGTCTTTCGGTCAATGATTGCCTCTGGTTCTTCAATCAACCTTTTGTTCTCATCGATTCTTAACTCCGAAAGTGGAATCATGTCAGGAACTTCTCCCGTGAACTTCCTCAAATAACACACATGAAAAGTGTTATGAATTCCATTCAGTTCTTCTGGTAGTTCGAGCTTGTAAGCTTGGTTCCCAATTCTCTGAAGAACTTTAAACGGTCCAATAAACCTCGGACTTAACTTTCCCCTTTTACCAAACCTTATAAGTCCCTTCCACGACGAGACTTTAAGTAAAACCGAATCTCCAACTACAAAATTCATCGGTCTTTGCTTTTTGTCAGCATAGCTCTTTTGACGATCTTGAGCTGCTAAAATTCTTTCCCTAATTATTTTCAACTTTTCAGCAGTTTGATGGACTATCTTTGGCCCCATAAACTGCTTTTCCCCAGCCTCAAGCCAACAAGACGGCGTACGACACTTCTGCCCGTACAAATCTTGATAAGGTGCCATCTTTATGCTCGAGTGAAAACTATTATTGTAGGAAAATTCTACCAAAGGTAAATGTTCATCCCAATTACCTAGGAATTCTAGGGTACATGCTCTCAGCATATCTTCAAGTGTTTGTATCGTTCTTTCACTCTGACCATCAGTCTGTGGATGGTAAGCTGTACTTAAATACAACTTGGTACCCAATTCATCTTGTAGACTTTTCCAAAATCGCGAGGTGAAAAGGCTATCACGATCCGACACAATCGTTAGCGGAACACCGTGAAGCCTCACAATTTCTTTCACATAAGAATTCGCAAGCTTATCCATAGACCATTTCTCGTTGGCTTCTATGAAATGCGCACTCTTAGTGAATCGATCAACGACCACCCAAATCATGTCGTGACCATTCTTTGTCCTGGGCAGTTTAGTGACAAAATCCATCGTGATGTCCTCCTAATTGCCCATAGGCACAGGCAATGGTTCTAAGCTCCCATACGGTTTCTGATGTTGCGTCTTTACTCTCGCACAAGTCACACACTCAGCCACATACTTTGCAACATCTAGCTTCATCGTCGGCCACCAGTAGTAGGGTTTCAGGTCCCTATACATTTTAGTGCTACTAGGATGAATCGAGTACATGGTTTTGTGAGCTTCTTCCATCAGAAGATCTCTGACTCCTCCTGTCTTAGGTATCCAAATCCGATCTTGGAACACCTTCAGTCCATGACTGTTTACACCGAACACCAACGTTTTGCCCAAACGTTCCTACTTTCGGTCATTCTTCTCAGAAGCTTCCTCTTGAGCTTTCTTTATACTTTCCACAATGGTCGAGACAACTTCAATTCTCAACGCTCTTGGCCTTCTCTTTTCAAGATTGACTTTCCGACTGAGAGCATCAGCAACAACATTAGCCTTACCGGGGTGGTAAAGTATCTCGCAGTCGTAGTCCTTAAGTAACTCTAGCCAGCGTCGTTGCCTCATATTCAATTCCTTCTGACCAAAGAGATATTGGAGACTCTTATGATCAGTGAAAAGTTTGCACTTCGTGCCATAGAGGTAATGCCTCCATATTTTCAGAGCGAAAACCACCGCTGCCGACTCCAAAATCATGAGTCGGGTAGTTCTTTTCATGCTCTTTCAGTTGTCGAGATGCATACGCGATCACCTTATCTCTTTGGGTCAAAACACAACCCAATCTAACACCAGAAGCATCGCTATAAATAGCGAAGTCTTCAAATCCATCGGGTAGAGAAAGTATCGGTGCCTCGCATAGTTTCTTCTTTAGCTTCTCGAATGCTTCTTTATGCTTATCACTCCAAGCATAAGTAGCTCCTTTGTGGGTCAAAGCTGTTAATGGACTAGCAATCGAAGAAAAACCTTGGATAAACCTTCGGTAATATCCGGCTAATCCTAAAAAGCTTCGGATCTCCGTGGGACTTTTCGGTTGTTTCCACTTCATCACAGCTTCGATCTTCGCTGGATCAACCATTATCCCTTCTTGGTTGACCACGTGACCCAAGAATTGGAATTCTCGAATCCAAAAATCACATTTGGAGAACTTCGCATACATCTTCTCTTTCTTCAACACTTCCAACACTTCTCGCAAGTGTCTGCCATGCTCCTCTTGGCTTTTTGAATAAATCAGAATGTCATCTATGAACACTATCACAGATTTATCAAGGAACGAGTTACAAACTCTTTTCATTAAATCCATGAATGCGGCTAGAGCATTGGTCAGTCCAAACGACATAACCAAGAACATATAGTGTCCATATTGCGTTCTGAATGTAGTCTTCTCGATATCCTGCTCTTTTACCTTTAGCTGATGATATCCTGACCTTAGGTCGATCTTTGAAAAATAACTTGAACCTTGTAGTTGATCAAATAGGTCATCAATCCTCGGCAACGGATATCTATTCTTTATTGTTGCCTTATTTAGCTCTCTATAATCGATGCACATTCTCATACTTCCATCTTTCTTCTTCACGAATAACACCGGAGCTCCCCAGGGTGATGAACTAGGTCTAACGAAACCCTTGTCCAATAACTCCTGAAGTTGCATCATCAGCTCCTTCATCTCTGTCGGTGCTAGTTGGTAAGGTGCTTTTGCAATCGACGTTGTTCTGGGAAACAAGTCGATACAAAATTCTACTTGCCGATCGGGCGGTAATCCAGGAAGATCTTCGGGAAATACTTCCGGATAATCACATACGACTGGAATATTCTGCATCACCTTCTTTTCCTTCTTAGCATCGATCACGAATGCTAAATATGATGTACACCCCTTGGTCAAACACTTTCTAGCTTTCATTAGGGAAATGATCCCAGAACTTACTCTGCGTTTGTCCCCATACAGCATAAATGTCTCTTTCCCTGGCAGGTTTACCTTGACTATCTTCTTTCTACACAATATCTCGACGTCATTGGCGCTAAGCCAATCCATTCCCAACACGATGTCGAAACCATTAAGTTCTATAGGCAATAATTCCTCGTGGAACTTATTCCCATTCTAGTCAATGAAGATCTTTTTCATATGATAGCTAACAGGTACAAACTTGCCACTAACAACTTCGACTAATAAGGCATTATCTAGTCTAACAACAGGCAAAACTAATTTTCTACCAAATTCATGCGATATAAAGGAGTAGTTGGCTCCAGAATCAAATAAAATTTGGGCAGGCAATTCATTTATGCGAAAGGTACCTGAAGCGACATCAGCTTCATCTTTGGCAGCTTCTAGTGTCATCTGGAATGCTCTCGCCTTTGGCTTTGGCGGAATGTTGGGTTTTGCTACTTCCTTCTTTTTCGGACAATCCCTTGAGATGTGCCCCTCCTCACCACAACCATAACAAACATTCTTGGTGAAGGTGCAGTCATTGGCATAATGCCCTGGTTTTCCACATTTGAAGCATGTGACCACTTTTCCGTCACATTTCCCATGATGCTTCTTTTTACAATTTTCGCACCATTTCACCTCTACCTTTCCTCCACCTTGTGACAACCCGAAATTTCCATTCTGAACAAACCACATCAAGCCAATAGAAGTAGAGCAGTTACAGTGAAAATTCAGACTTCGAGTATAAGTTTGACAATTTTCAGAATTTTTACACTGAAGGAGATATTAGGAGAGTGGATGCACTAGGGTTTTGTGCAACACTGTTATTCCAAGACTCTGGGACATTAGAGTTCGTTCCAGGAATAAAAATATTTTCTGCCAAAAATATCTCATGACTATAAATAGAATTCTGAACCAAATTGGTTCATTTGTTGAATTCCATTTAGAGAAAAGTCAATATTCTCTCTCGCGGATCTTTGGGTTTTTATCCCAGATTGTGAGTATACTTCTCTAGTTGTTTTATACTACTTGTTATAAGCTTAGTAACATAGATTGCTTGCCAAATAAGTGAGATCCGGTAGTTTACCACCCAAGAACGTTCTTGGGGAGTAAACTCCATTTTAAGGTCCTAAAGGGTTCAAATGACCCTCAAAGCTTTAGAACTCGAACTAGAAGCCTCTAATTCATGCCTTATACCACAAAACAATTAGAAATCATGGCTAGAAGGGAGTTTGCGGCCAAGGAGCTTCTTAGGCCGTAAACTCCAAGTTTTAAGTGCCAAAATCCTTTGAAACACTTCCTAAGGCTTAAGATTTAATTAGGACAAGTACCCTAAAGTGTTTATAGCCTAGCAAACATAAGAAATCACAAGGAAAAAGGAGTTTACGGCCAAGACAAACTCTTGGGCCGTAAACACCTCAAAAGGGGTCAAATGACACCCTAAATCCTTCCTTAAGCCAAGAGAGAAATTTGGGCATGTACCTAAATGAGTTATGGACTAGTTAAAACACTTAGAACCCCAAGAGTGAGGGAGTTTACGGCCCAAAAGGTTCCATGGCCGTAAACTCCATAAAATGGTGCTAAATGTGCCATAAACTCTTCTAAAGCCAAGTACCAAAGCCTTTAATTGTTCCTAGTTAAATTAGAGACTTGAAAGCACCATAATCACCCTCCCAAGGGAGTTTACGGCCATAAACTCCAAGGGAAGATGGTCTTTGGGCCGTAAACTCCCCAAAGGAGTTCATATGGTACCCAAAACACTTGTATAGCCTTGAAACAATTCCCCACTAGAGTTGTGATAATTCTAAGCACCATTTAGAGCCTTGCTTGAGAGTTTACGGCCAGGAGTTTACTCCCCTGGGCCGTAAACTCCATTGAATATGGTCATTTGACCTTAAACTTCCATTAGGGGCATTGCACTCCTTTGTTGCAACCCATTAGCCTCCTAGCACTTGACCAAAAGTGTTTTCCTCGCGCTTAAATGTTATTACTTGTATAATTAGTGTATTAATCACTAATTATTTATATACATATGTTTTCATATGTAATTAGGATCATTGTGTTTGTCTAAGTCTTCACTTGACACCAAGCACTTGCCCGATCCTTCCGTACGATAACAGTCCATTCAATTCCAGTCACTTACTGCAGGTGAGTTCATACCCCTTAACTAATGTTTTAAACTATTTTTTAATGTTTTATGGGGGGGGGATACAATTAGAATCATGCTGTTTCTTATATCAATCACATGTGATTAATAAGTAAACTTATGCTAGTTATTACATCAATCACATGTGATTAATATACAACATTCAAACGATATGGCTACACATTAGCCGTTTTACCAAACAGTTTCCTTCAAATGACTTTTATAAACGTTTTATATGTTTTAAACTCCTTATTGTACTGTGCATCTTAATCTGTACATTATCTTTCAAACTTATTTACAACTGTGTTTCAAACAAATGTTTCCTTATACTTAAACTGTTTTTATCAAACTTATGCCTTCAAATTGTTTTATAGATTGACATCAAGTCGATCTTTTCTTAAAATAATATTTATGTTTCAAATGTCTTGCAAAACTTATTTATGCTTTTATATTATAAATTGCATGCCTCTATATGTATAGTTATATAAGAAATGTTTAAAAGACTTAGGAAGGCTATCCACCCTATTTCCTTTTCGCGCCTTGACATGTGGTCTGCTGGGATATCGGGTATTCGTCCGAAAGTCGTTTAAATATTAGTTATATATCATGCGTACATATATAGTCATAAAAGGTCCTTCCAGTTCCACATATGCCCTTGGGAAGCAAGGGTATACATCCATGTCCATACTTACCAGATAGATTACTAGTAAACTACCATATGTGTAGTTTAGGAAGATACTAGAACCATTACTAGAACGCGATATCATACAATAAGTCAGTTCATTCATGAGTCAATACTTGCTAGATAGAGAGAGAACACATGTTACAGCTAGTACATTTACAAGAGTACACTTACATAAGTACATTTACATGATTTCTTTTACATGATTACACTTACATGAGTACACTTACATAAGTACATTTACATGATTAACTTTACATGATTACGTTTACGTAGATAATATTACATTTTAAATGTATAGATATTGTTATGAAATCCTCATTCCTACCTTTACCTTGTGATACAATCACATAATCGACGAGATAGAATGGATTTAATATCCTAGTACCAAAGGATACGTTGTGGGATTGACCATTCCTAGAATCCCTGTTAGCTACAGAGGTAAAAGCACATCCACGGATGTCAATGGTTGATACCATTACAAGTATACTTTAGGGGACTGACTATTCCCATACCCAGCTGTTAGCAACAGAGGTAAAAGTACGTCTACGGATGTCTTAAAGTTAACAATGTTAGTTACCCTAGTACCAAAGGGTAATATTCAGGTTAGTTGTATTATTACCTTTATTTTGTGACTCATTCACATAACCAATGAGGTGAATTATATTTAAGTATCCTAGTACCAAAGGATAGAATTTTCTTATAATGATAATAATAGTAACACAGTTAGGTTTTGGTAGAAGACTACAATCAGAACACAGTTAGGTCGTGGTAGAAGACTACAATCAGAATAGGTAGGTCTTGGTAGAAGACTATATTCAAAACAGTTAGGTCTTGGTAGATGACTACATTCAGAACAGTTAGGTCTGGGTAGAAGACACCTTCATATACTAGTAGGAATCATAGGGATTTCTAGGTTTTTCAAACACTTACAGTTCATATACGTTTTCAAACACTTACAGTTCATATACATTTTCAATACTTACAATTCGTATACATACAAATACTTACATTTCAAATACATACAAGTATTTACATACAAATTAAGACACTAAAATACTTATGATCTCACCAACTTCAAAGCTGATACTCGCTTTCAAAATTACTTGTATCCTTAGGTCATCATAGACAGGTACCGATGCAAGGAGAAAGGAAGATGGAGCTTGTTCAAGACTTATCTTTCATTTTGATTTATGCTTTAGTGTTTATCAAAATTTGACAGAACACATTTGTATAATAATTATATTATTAATGCAATGGATGATGTTGTTGCTTGTTTACTACTTTACATTGTTGTTGATATTATACATGACGTCCTCCGCCCCAGAACGTTTCCGCCGTTCGTGGTTTTGGGGTGTGACACACCTCCTCTAGAACCAGATTTTAAGAACTTGTTTTTCTTGCTGGATCCTAAAGATCCATCGATTTTCCTCTTTTCACCCACCTCTGACCTTTCCAGACCTTTTTCCCTGATCTGAGTCTCAACATTTCTAGCAGCCCAGATGGCGGCGTTCAACGTGGTTGCTTGCTTAACCATTGGACCGTAGCCCGCTGGTAGTCCAAGGGCAAATAACCATTGGACCATATCCCGCTAGTAGTCCAATGGCAAACTTGTTGACCTTAGAGAGTTCTGTTGGTACCAAATATGGGATAAACTTCATCTTTTCTGTGAAACTTGCAGCGTATTCAGTAACGCTCAATTTCCCCTTCTTCAAATTTTGAAACTCATTACTGATTTCCAGAAGGTCCTGCTCGGAGCAGTATTGTAGTTTTAGTTGTTCCACAAAGTCTTCCCAAGACATTTTTCTTGCTTCTCCCTTGGGCATAGAGTCGGCTAACAGCTTCCACCAACTCAAGACCCCAGATTTTAGCAGAGGGATCGCAAGAGCGGTCTTCTGCATGTTGCTGCATTCGCAACTTTCAAACATAGTCTCCATTTCAGAGATCCAATCCATAACTTGCATCGGCATCGGGCTTCCGGATAGACATGGTGGTTTGGACGCCATGAAATCCTTGTACTTCCACCCACGCCCATCATTTCCTCCATACTGGTTATTGCGTCTAACCATTGGTGGGTTGTCTTGACCAATGATCCCACTAAAGTTTTCTCCTTCAGACTGGCCTCCATTCTCGTCGGGCTCTTCTACTTGAATTGATGGTTCCTCACGATTCTGCCTAAGCAGACGTCTTGTTTCTTCCATCTGACGATCCAACATCGTTTGAATCATCATTTGTACACCAGCCATTGTTATCGGTTCAGGTGCAGCAGCTACAAGAGGTACTTGTTGAATTACAGACGGTTGATTCCTGTTTTCATCAGCATTTCCAACTCCGCTTCTTATTCTCACCATTTTTGATCTATACACCGAATAAGGTGAAATTAGATCCTCTTTCACGATAAAATTTCAATTCATCCTTATCACTCCAAAATGTTTACATGCTAGATCTAATAACGTAGACATATACTTAGAATCCTACACACATAAGGTTTCCAGATCCGGTCGGCAACAGACCATAGATCCGAACAATTAATATCATATATGGCAACATATAACATTTAGCACATAAAAGCATTTTAGGCAACTTTCCTAAAATAAACTAGTGCTCGTGTCTAAAATTTATCAGACACACATCTCACAATCTCCACTTAGCATCCTAAGTTTAAGTCTAGAAATCCTACAAATTCCTAGTTCGCTTAAACTAATGCTCTGATACCAACTGTGACATCCCCAAAATCTCGGCCAGAAAAGACCGATTTCATTTATGCTTTTTAAACATTTTCAGAGTAAATCCTTTTGATTTTAAAAGAGATGCGAAATTTGTTCACAAAAAACAAAACATGATAAAATAGATTTTTATCAAAACATTTCATAAAGAAATATAATTTCATTTCATAATCAAAAATCGGGATGTCATGTTCCGATACAGACCATAAAGCATAAACGATAACATTACAAGTCATTCAACAAATATATACATATACAGACTTGTAAACAAAACAACTTGATGATTCGCCCATCTTAAGCTCTTGTGCCACTTCCTGTAATACAAATAAACTGAGTGGGTCAGGCTTGGGAGCCTGGTGAGCATATAGGGTTTTCAACCCACAATAAATATTTAATTTAACAATCAACAACAAACCCGATTACCCATTCCCGTTATCCTCACTTTACGTCCCTAAAAATAACATCTATTATAAGGAACCTAATTCAGGATTTTCATCGGGACGGACATTACTGTAGAGGGGCTTCCTCAACAATAAGTGTCCTAAAGGCAACCATGTGGGGGATAGAGTACACCGGTGAACACGTCGTTCACAACATCTACAGGTTATGAGCCTGCTAGTGTTCCACAGGACAGTCTAGAATAGTCTGTGGTCGTCATCCATACTCTGCTGAATGACTCGAATAACACCAACAACACCGAGGCCTCTCATCTGTTTATTACACACCAACTATATACTCATGTTCTACCCAACATTTTAGTAGATAAAAATATACATTTTTATACATAGTTTAAAAACTTGTATAGCATGCTTTAATCAATACATATTCCACATAACATATGAGGCACACATACATAACACGTATTTCATAGAGAATAAATCAGATCTATGAAATAGAAGAGAGTGAATATACATTCACACATATAACCATAAAAGATATACACATAGCACGTATTTTATATAAAATACTTCATAATATTGCGTTGGAATGAAAATGACTACACACTCACTTGATCACAAGATGATCGGGCAGCACTACGACTTGCAGAAGTAGTGTTTCTCCGTAGATCTGGAAAATCTTCACAAAAACCGGCTCCTCGCGGGCAGGGCTTCGGCTCGAGAATAACGCTCTTCGGGATCCTCGAGCCTTCGGATTTTGCTTTGGGGCTTGGGAATATTACCGGGGATTCGGGGTATAAACGGCATGTAAAACGAGGCAAAAGATGAGAGAAAAGGAAGAAATTTGAAAAGAAAACCGGCTGACTTCGTATCCCCTTTTATAGGGTCTGAACCCTCGCACGTACGCTGGGCGTACGAGGCTACGCGGGGCGTACGCCTTGGATCGTCAGCGCTTGCATCATCGGAGGTACTCGAGTGATGGGCTTCGTCACGCTTCGCTATATGTTGGGCGTACAGTAGTAAGCTGGGCGTACCTCGGATGAGTCTGGAGATTCCTCTTCGGATAATACCAACATTTAGATTTAATTTAAATATTAAATATTTAATAAACTTAAAAACTTCATATCTCCCTCATACGAACTCTGTTTTCGACGTTCTTTATATCCACGCGTAGGTGAGACTGCGCTCTACAACTTTCGTTTAGACTCCGTCGGCTAATTTTGAATTTATTTTTATTATTTATTTTTAGGAAGCCGGGACAGAAAAACTTCTTTATAAATTCATAACTTCTTCGTCCGACGTCCGTTCTCGCCTAACTTTTCATCATTTCACTACTAACAACGAGATCTTCAATTCTCGTTTAGATTGTTTCGGCTAAAAACCGCTCGATCTCAAATCGAGTATTCGGGTTGCATACCGCCAAGTCGAAACTTCAGAAAATCATAACTTCCTGATACGAGGTCAGATTTGGGCGCTCTATATATATTCGGAAACCTCATTTCGACTACTACAACATTGTCCAAAGATATCAAGCATATCTCACACTTTAATTTTGACGCTTATTTTATTCTTAATTCCTGAAATTATAATAATTAAGAAAATAAACACGTAATTCACAAATAACACATTCTTATTATTTCAAATTTGGGTTACAAGGGTTAACCTAGACTATTACATTCCTAAAAATGGCAAGCCCAGAAACACGGGCGTTACATTATATGAACCGTATGAGGGTGGGGCTTGTTATGTGTGTTAGGGCGGGGCCCATTATACTAATTGGACGGGGACCATTATACATATTGGGTGGGGCCTGTTATGTGAGTTAGGGCGGGGCCCATTATACTCTTTGAGCAGGGCTATGACACTCGATATTCTCCAAGGTATTATTTATTTATTTGTTGGGTTAATTAATTGAATTGGCTTGGGCATGGACCCATTGGGCCCTAATTATTGGGCTGAGGAGTAATGTAAGTGGGGTGTACCTCGCTAGGTACGCGCAACATGCTCACGGGATATGGATGCAGAAATATCAAGTCGAAGTAGATGTATCTCTTTATCCCGATGATTTGAAGATGTTGGTGGTTGCTCTAAAGAGTTCTGTTCTTTCCACAGTGATGTTTAATTCTTTTGCTATTCCGCTTTCCTGGCTCTCGATAGCAGGATCAACTGCAACTTACTATAAAGCCGTAGATGTTATTACCTTTAATCTGGTAAATGACAAGAAGGTTAGATTGACAAAGAAGTTATTCTGTCAATTTCTTGAAATTCCAAACATACCACCATTCACTACTCTTTCGTTTGCCCAAGTGAATCATATGTTCAATGAGATGGGTCATCAACCCCCACTCACTAAGATAAGCGATTTTAAGAAGTCCGGTCTTCCGACAGTTTGGAACTTTCTTTTTCGAATATTTTTACGATGTTTGACTTGTCGTAATGTGGGTCTTGATAAAGAAGAATGGAAGTTTATACCATGGTTGCAGGAGTTTATTATGATATTCTAGTCTATTACTCAACACAATTATGGAAGGAGTTTTAGAAGAGTGTCGAAAACACTAATGTAGTGCAAGGAATTTCATGTGCGCGATATTGGAGTCTTATTTTGAGGTTTTTATATGATAAAGAAGGGATTCAAGTGTCAGATGAAGAGGAAACTACTGAGTTTTTGAAATATCATTTTCCAAAGGAAGTTTCAGATGATGCTGCAATTTTCTCACATATTGCTCGAATTCCTTATGCCATGTTGAAAAGAGTTGATCCGACAAATGTTGTGCTTATTGAAAAAATGAAAACTATTGATCCCAAAATTGAAACTGGGAAGTTGTTAACAAAATAATATGCAGGTCTTTCGAAGAAATCCAGGATAACAAAGAAGCCTGTGATCATAACTCTTGAGCCAACTATTCACGAAAAGAAGAAATCAAAGTCTCCCAAGAACACCACCAAGCAAGATGAGCAAGTTTCGAAAGTGGTGGTAAAGCCAGTTGAATCTATTGTTTTAGAACCAACTTCAGTTACAATTCCTTTCAAGACTGGAGTTTTTCACAAACTGAAGCTGAAGTATGGCGGTTCTCCATCTTCGAGTGTGGTTCGCAAACCTCACGTTACTCATCAAGGGGTTATTATGTGCGAAGTCGTAGCTCCAGTTTCTCCTTTATCAAAGAAATGAAGAGCTGAAGATATGGCAAAGAGGATTTTGAAGAAAAAGAAGAAGACAAAGAAGAGGCAGCTTGTTATTCCAATGTAATCATCCGAAGAAGAAGATGTGCCTGAAATACCCGATCCAATTCCTATTATTGAGCCTACATCTCCGGAGAAGAATGTTCTCATACCACCTGAAGTTTCGTCTGCCAAATTATTTCATGAGGAGGTACAAACTTCAGACATCACTACAAACATATCTAATACGGATGTAAATGTCACCATGGGTGAAGGAGATCTATCTAAGGAATCTACACAAGCTCCAAAAGGTACTCCAATTGCTATTTCTATCGAACCTATTACCAATACTTTTGTCTCTTTACCTCCATATATAATCCCTACCACTTCCACCACTGAATCACCCACATTTGAAAACATCATCAATCAACCCTTTACATCAATTTTTTCATTACAATCCACTGATCCATCAAAAACAATGGAGGAGTTTGAAAATGAAGAAGGTGGCTTTGGAGGCACTTTTGAAGATATGGCATTTGATGATGAAGAAGAAGATTTCCTTGACCATATGTTGATGTCCATGAAACAGTTCAAAATTCTAAATAAAAAGTTGAATTCCATTATTCAGTCTCAAGCAGATATGGGGGGAAGAAGTTCAGTTTCAAGTTTTGAAATTAATAGACTGATGAAGGCTTTTGAAGCAAGAATGGTGAGCAAAGTATCCGGTATGATCAAAGACACTGCCTCCAGAATATTGGAGAAGGTTGACCAATCTGATCACACCACTGAGTTAAGGATAATTTCTTTCAATTCAAAGTATGTGGGAGCTATCAAAGAGTTAACCAATGTTAAAAAAGAAAGACATACATTGTTTGTTATGGATGTGAAGAAGGTGAGAGAAGATGTCAACTTTAAGCTTCAATAGCTTCGGGATGATATGATTAAAGAAGTTGCTACTATTCAGCATGATTATGCAACTCTACATAAAAAAGTTGATATCATTTGTGATGTTGTCACAAAATATGTTAAGTTATACAAAAGCTTGAGTCCTCAAATTACACAACTTTATACAACTAACAATCAATAGTTTGGGGAGGTTATTTCGATGCTCAAGGATTTAAAAGAGTCATTACTCAAGCCTGCTACATCTTCGATAATTATTACAGAGTTCCTTTCTAAAAGTTTTTCACAATTCGAAGCAATTTTCATAAGCAATTGGCTTCGTTATGTACAAATTCAAATCTGCTGTAAACCGGTGCCCTATTTGTTCGAACAGGGGTGCAAGGGGGAGAGAAAAGAGCTGGAGAAGCTTCTCATTGGAATGATGTAGGTGAAGCTTTGCATGGAGAGGTTAAAGTTGTTGGAATTTTTTTTCCTTCAAAGCTTCCATCATCTAAGCCAACAATTTCGAGTGCTGGGCCAGTTACCTCAATAATTGTGACATCAATGCCAATCATGAAGCCAATTTCGAAGGGAGTTGCAATTGTTTCATCTACTGATCAAGGCGATGCTTCGAAAGAAAAAGATGTTACAGAAAAATCAACAGACAAAGGCAAGCTGATTATTGTTGAAAAATCAAAGCAAGAGAAGAAAGTAAAGGCCGAAGCCGATATTGAAAAGTTAAGAGTAGTTCAAAGCATAATGAGGCAAAGGGCGAGTGATCCTCCTGGTTTGTACAAAGGAGATCTTGCCAAACATTACAACTACGAGATGATTAAAGCGAAGGTGGCATTCAATCACATGTATGCATTCAAAAAGAAACCAAAACAGAGTTATGTGGTTTCTAATGCAGACATGAGTCATCTTGACTTCCCAATTAACGAGATGATGTTCCTGATGCCTCAGTTCAAAATTTTGGATAAATTTAAGAGTGAAGACAACTACAACTACATGAAGCCTCATTTTCAGGCAGTTCTTACTAAGGCTCCAAAAGAAATTTGGTCATTGATCAAAATCAAGAAAGTGATTAGCTTCAAAATGGACGTTTTATTCATAGATATGATGCAGAATGTGAGATTTTTTGTTGGAAGGGCGAATGGTCAGAATTGTGATTTCACAGTTGCAGATATTCCTCTCATGAACTTGTATGACCATATACAAGTTGCTCATCCCTTAAAAGACAAAAATTCTTCATACTTTTGAGTAATTAATTCTAAAGTTTTTCGACTGGGAGTTGCACACATCAAGATCTTCTTGGAGAATTATTATGAGTGTTTTGCACTTACAGATGAGTAGCTAGCTACTGTGAAGGGGTTAGAAGTTAAAGTACCCATGGAACCGACTAAGTCTCAACAAGAGTTGAAGAAATATGTATTGGGAAATTTGTTTAAAACCATTCGATATGGTAGCTGGAAAAGATAAAGCTGGAAAAACCAAGAGATTTTTGTCCCAAGCCTGTGAAATTGAAAGATATACAATGTCATAATATACGTACTTCATTGTTCGTATGGATTATTGTAAGAAAAATAATGTAGGGGATAAGAAGGAGCTTCAGAAGATTATATCTTGGTACAGGGAAGTTCGAATGGTAATGTTGTATACCATCCAGATTCTTACAACCTGAGAAGTCGACTTCATTCCAAAGGGGGAGATTATAAGGGTCAAAGATATTTTGTAATGAGTCGAAGACTATACCCATCATGTACTTTGTAATGTATTTACTAAGGCATTTAAATGTTCGAAGCTTAAATGTCAATGTGTTAGTATTTTTTCTATACTTTCATGTTTCCTATAAATAGGGACTTTACTTACATTTAGATAACAGTCTTTACAGAAACTTATCTTTTTTACTTTCTGTAAAAGTTTAGAAGTATAATAGAGTTGAAACAAGATCATATTTACATCTCGTGTTCTTTCATATCATTTTTTACTCTGACTTGATTCTCTTTACTCGATTAACACTTCATCAAGTTTCACCAAGAGCTCCATAGTAACCATCAATAAAGACTTTCAGATGTTCGAAACCAATGATGAAATCTTCTTTGTTAACTGTTTGATGTTTCGAATAATCTACTGACTTTAAGATATTCGCTATAATCAAAAAATCATAAAGATTCATTAAAGGAAAGTCAGCAGCTGAGAAGTCAAACACCACATTATTTTCCCTGACTATGAAAAATCGATAATTCTGTAACATACCCTCGAATAACACATCTTTGGATACATTAATGACTTGAACTATCTTGACTAATGACCATACAACATCTTCGTTCTTCCCCAAAACTGCATAAAAGCGATATTTCAATCCTCGAAACTCTTCTTTATCTTTAAAATTGTTAGCCAGCACAAATTGCTCATCACGAAACATCATCAGATTGATTGGAAAATCTAACTGATTAATGTATGTGTTCTCTATATCATAACTCTTTTTAGGAGTCTTGTTAAATGAATGCTTCTCACCAGACAAAACTGTGGATTTGATGTATTCATAGTTAACGTATTTGGCAGGATCACCCTTGTTCAACCTAGGAGGATAGTTTTCCCTTGTTCGAAGAATGCTTTGAATTTGTGTTTGTTTTTCCATCTCTTATTCTACAACAACTTTCTATTCTTTAGTAGTGGGTTCATGCAATATACCCTTTCCCTTACTTTGCAACTGCTCTGTGGTAGGAGGTTTCGAAGTTGTCCCTCCACCAGCAGACTCACCAATAACAATTCCTTTCAAGATAGGCTTTGTTGTTGTGGTAGTAGAGGTTGAGATTGTAGAGACAGTTACTAACGAAGTAGGAATTTGAGTTGAAGAAACATTACCCACAACCTTCACATCTTAATCATTTTTGTTTGTAGAGCTTCCTCCAGTTCCAAATCGAGATCCCCTGCCAACACCAATCCTCTCTCCTCTTGCACCACTGTGAAAACGGCAGGGTTTCTGTCGGCATGATATTCAGTAATTTCGATAAAGGATCTAATTCCTTTTGAATTCTGGGATCAGGAAACAAAAAATTCTCAAACAGAAGTTCAGGAGTGCTTAACGAAGATGATACCAAATTTGTCTTCAACACCAAACCTTTCAATTCAACCAATAGCTGATTAATTTTTGAGAAACTTTGAACATCATCAGTATCCATCTGCTCGACCTTGGGATTAAGAGCTTCATATAACTTGACAAATTTTTTCACCACATCTGCAATAAGACCAACCTTCTGATGAAGGGATGAATAATCTTGTTGCAACACTACAATCTCTCACCCCATATCCTCCTTGAGTTCTTGAAGTTTGAAATTAACATCTTCACGAACTTTCTTAACATCTTGAATGAACAAGACATGCCTCTCCTTCGCAACAACCTTTAAATCTAACAAATTAGAATTAAAAGTAGACGATTGTGCTTTCACCCTTATCTCATTATTACGAACCACATCACAAATAGCTTCATGAAGTCGACTTTCTTGACGTTTCAACAGCAAATCAACTTCGATACTTGATACCTAATGTTTATTTCCTCCATCAGCTTGAATTTGCAAAATCGAATTAAGCTTTCTGTTGAGAATTTTAAACTGCTTCCCAACAAGTAACATGTTTTCTGGAATATTTTTCTCTTCCGGGTTAAACTCGATGTCAGCAAACGTACCATCGAATTCATTGTCTTCATCATTCTGTTCGTCTTCTTCTTCATGGGTGATGGGTGGATGAGTGGATTGAGAGGAAAATAACAAAGAAATGGGTTGGTTAAGAATGTTGTAATAGGTAGGTGAGTGGGTAACAGTAGGATTTGTGGAAACAAACGAAGGTAACGAAGTGGTTGTATTAATGGTTGAAGTTTCGAAAGCAGATGAGACAATAATACCAGGATTACCTTGATCTCTGGAAGATTCATCAGTCACTTTGGGAAGCGTGACAACTGTTTGCTCTGCAGTTGAAAGTTTTGTTGAATAACCAAGACTGGTGGTTGTGTCCACCGTAGATGTCTCCATATTGCCACCAGAATGCTTTGTAGGTGATGGAATAGAAGTCTCCATAAGTGGTGATTCTGGCACAACTAAATCATGTTGTGAATCTTCGAGAATATGCTTCCTTCTCTTCCTCAAAATTTTCTTGGCAATATCTTTGGCAACCGTTTTCTTTGAAGCAGGTGAAACAGGAACAAGAACTTACCGAATCATAACACCTTTACTAGTAACATAATGCTTCATTGTAAATTTCAGAGAAAAAGTATATGACCTTTCCGGTGAATTAGAAGGCCGATGTACCAATTTCTTCAATCTCCTTAATACCCCAGGCTTTGAAGGTATAACTTCAGCTCTAGTTGAGAAACATCATTTTGCTTTATCTTTTCAGTTTTAACCACCTTTGTAGCTTTTGGTGATGATGACTTCAAATGACTTTCAACATCAGTTTTCTTTGACCCCTGTTTCTTCTTCAGTGGACCAACAGAAGGAAGTAACAAAAATCTAGTAATGATATCTGGATCGATAGATTGCAAGTATTTCACCGACACTGGATTAGCAGGATCAACCTTTCATAGCATCACATCAGGGATACGAGCAACATTAGGAAAGACTTCCTCATCATCTTCTATTGTTTTTGGGAATAGAAACAACGAAAAGTCAGCAATTTCTTCATTCTCAGGAACTGCAATCCCCTCTTTTTCATTGGCAAATCATAAAATAATGCTCCATTATCGAGCACAAGAGATACCATCGACAACATTAGAGTTTCCAACACTTTTAACAAACTCTTTCCACAACTGAGTTGCATAATCCACCTAGAGATCATAATATAACCCTTAAGACCATCGAATAGACCTCCAATCACCCTTTTTCTAATCATACAATTCTTCCAGATAGACATCGAAGATAAATGCCAAAGAAAAAATTCCATAAACATGGCAGACTGGATTTCTTGAAGTCACTGATCTTTGTGAGAGGAGGTTGATAACCCATCTCATTAAACATGTGAATCACTTGTTCAGTGGTGACTTTGTAAAATGGTTCAGTGTTTGGGATACTAAGAATTTGAGCAAAAATCTTTTTTTGAAAGCTGGAATTTATTGTCGTTCATCAAAGAGAGAGTTACCGTGTTTAGTGTCTTGATGTAAGTTGCAGTAGACGCGGCAAGAGATAACCATGAAACTGGCACAACAAAAGTGTCAAACATTACCCTGGATTATATAGAATTTTGAAGAGAAATGATGAGCATCTTCAATTCATCAGGATACATAGAAATATCCGCTTGAACTTGGAAATTTTTACTATGGATCTTCATTAATTGTTTCGAAGTGATATCATCAGTGGTTTGGTATGGATCAATGATGGTGTTCGGAGTAGCCATTGTTAGGGTTTGAAGAAGATATGAAGAAGACAAAGATTTCTTTGCAATTGAGGACTTTCAGAATGCGTAACCTTGGAATGTACCCCAAAAACCCTATTTATTGGTGATCATTAATTTGAATTGAATCGGTTTCATCAGTAATCGCAACTGATGTGTCACCTTGAAACCTGGAATGGAACAGAAAACGTCACATCCCACAGTCTGTTAACATGCTCCAAGAGAATGAGAACCGTCAGAAACCTTCGCAATGGAGGTTGGGGTCTTTCACTTTTGGGTTGAAAAGCAAAGTCATATGCCATACTTTTGAAATCATCAGCCTGAGCTGGTGTTACTCAGAACTTCAAGGATTTCATGAGTGCAATGTGTACCAAGTGAAAAGATAAGAAACAAATTAATAAAATTTGAATCTTGTGATGTCAAAATAATTTTGACACAAAGGCAGTAGGATCCCAGGCAAAGACCACTTCATTTAATCTCAAGAGAGATGTTAATCTGCTTGTGTGGTTTCTAATGAATTACAATCGATTACTTGTAGAGAAGTATCGAAGGGCTTCTTTTACCAATGTTTCGAAGGTGGCTAAAAATTTCGTTACAGGACACATCAGAACATAAGAGTGACCAATTGTAAACGAAATGACTTGTTTGACTAGTGTAGTCGATGATAAGTATGCTTTGAAATTTTTTTTGTAAGTAACAAAGGCTTAGAGAAATACTCAAAAAGAAATAATATTCCAAAAAAATTATAACTGGATCTTATTGGGTAACAAATGCCATGGGTCTAGAACATTTTATCAAGACCACTCAAAAGAAAAGAATATGATTTTGAGTATCGAAAATGGTACATAAACAAATGTTTCGTTAATGCTGGAACTAAGTTCCCCATCAATTCATTTTTATGTTCGAAAAATTGGGTTTCACTTCCATCACGGTCTCATGATGTTAGATAAAAAACACAGATTTTTGATATGTCTAAATCCTGATTGGTTTATACTAGAAATCTCTTAGACATATGTCATTGTGTGTGAGTGTGAAAGAATTTTAGGATGAAAAAGATTGGTGAAAAGTTTCGAATGTACCACTACCATTTTTATGGACCAAGCAGAAAAATCTAAACTCCTTTGAGTAGAGTATGGTAGCTCGTTGTCTAAGAATAATACAGCCTAGTTGGGAAGAATCCTCAGAATGAGAAATTCATTAACGCTTCGAAATCCTTGAATGTTGGAGGCTTGGGTCGACATGCTGCATCATGCTTCTAGGGACAACTTAAGTATTACATAGTTTCGAATGTATACCTTCCCCAGAAAGCACCAGCAAGAATTAAGCTTCAAAAAAATCTTCACGAAAAACTTCACACTAAAAAGCTAAAATATCAAAATATTGTTGGATTTTTGTATATTTGAAAAAGAACATAAATAACGAAAATCTTTTTGGTGTTTTTGATGTTTGAAAAAAAAATCTTTTTCGAGTTTTTGATTTTATCAACGAAATTAAATATACACTATTAACAAAAAAATAATAAAGGCAACAAAGATTTTTGTAAGCGCAGTGATCGCCAGTGTCGAAAGCGAAGCATTGACCATGAACATTAACCTTTGACTTGACAACTGTACTCCATTTTCTCTTTTCGTACTTTCAAAACTTGTCCGGGTACTGAACATCATTTGATCATACCAAGACCCGCCAAAATTCTCATGAATGACTTTTCATCTAATAGCTTTATAAAGATATCATCAAGCTGATCAGTGGTTTTTACAAAGTGAACTTCGATATTTCAATCCTCGATATGATCCTTTATAATGTGAAGCGAAGAGCAATGTGCTTTGATTTTAAATGTTGCACAAGATTGTGATAAATGCGTACGACACTTTGTAAATCACAATACAACGGAATTTTCTTCATGTTGATTGCATAATCACACAGTTGACTTTGAATTCATATAATTTGCGAAGTGCAATCTGCAACAACTACATACTCTGCTTCTGCTATAGAAATCGAGACACATGTCTGTTTCTTCGATTGCTAGCTCACAAGCTTCCCATCCAAAAGTTGACATCCACCACCTATGCTTTTTTGATCTAATTGACAACCAACAAGGCTAGCATCTAAGAATGCTTGTATGAAAAACCCCGTTTTGGAAGGATAGCAAAGTCCTAATTAAAATTTTCCCTTGAGATAGCATAGAATAATCTTCACCACTACAGGATGAGGTTCTGTAGGATTTGATTAGTACCTAGTAGAATTGCAAAATGAGAACATGATATTAGGTCTAGTTTTCGTAAGGTAAGTTAAAGAACCTATCATGCTTCGATACAATGTGATATCAACTGCTGGTTATTCCAACAAAGGATTCAATCTTGTTCCAATAGCCATTGATACTCTCAATTTTGTATTGTTCGTCATACCAAACTTCTCAAGTAGTTTCTTTGTATACTTCTCTTGATTTATGAAAATTCCTTCTCCATTTTGACGAATGTTTAGACCTAGAAAGTTGTCTATCTTCCCCATCATGCTCATCTAAAACTGACTTTTCATCATATTTTCAAATTCAATAGACAATTACAGGTCAGTTGAACCAAAAGTAATATCATCTACATAAATTTGAACAAGCATTAGTTGAATACCAACTTTCTTTCGAAAGAGAGTGGGATCAACAGATCCTTGTTTAAAAGTTGAAGATTTCAAGAAATTAGTTGATGTGGCATACCAGGCACGAGGACCTTGTTTAAGACCATAAACAACTTTGTCTAATATATAACAATGATCTGGATATTGAGAATTGACAAAACCTGGTGGTTGTTCAACATAAACCATTTCTTCTAAAAGACCATTGAGAAATGCACACTTGACATCCATTTGAAAAACATCAAAGTCTTTATGTGTTGCATAGGCTAAAAAGATTCGAACAACCTCGAGTCTTGCGACAGGAGTAGATGTTTCCTCATAATCTATGCCTTCTTGTTGCGAATATCCTTTAACTACAAGCCTAAATTTATTTCTCACAACATTTCCTTTTTTATCCGTTTTATTTTTAAAAATCCATTTTAGATCAATTATTGAAGTTTCTTTAGGTTTTGGAAGAAGTCGCCACACTTTGTTTTTAAAAATCCATTTTAGCCAGTTCAGATTGCATAGCAAGAATCCCATTAGGATCATCCATAGCAATCTTTATAGTCTTAGGTTCGATTTATGGGATAAAAACATTGAACATGGAAACTTCCTGATGAGTATTGAGTACCTCATTCTTGGCATGAATTTGAGCTCTCGTCAATACAGCAACTTGTGGATCACCAAGAATTTGTTCAGGTGGATGACTTCTTATCCATTTATCTATCGAAGGATATGTTGGATCAAAATCCAATGGTGCATCTTCAAATTCTTTATCAGTCTCTAATACATCTCTTGCAGTCGAAATGTTATCAACAACATCATGAAAAACATCATTTACAGTGTTTGGTAAAGACCCATTATGCTCCCCCTCAACAATTTGATCATGTAAATGATGCTCCCCCTCAACATGTATACTTTCTAAATGTTGCACATTTTCGAAGGTTTGCTCCCCCTCGACAATATCATTCATTCTCAAGTGCTCCCACTCCACTCGAGAATTGGACAGATGTGGTTCACTTTCGACATGTATGGGAGAATTTGTTGTTGAGTTTATATCTGCAATTTGTTGTATGAGAATCAAATCATCAATGTGTTTATCAGCTTTAGGCATTCGATTATCCTCGGCATGTATTTCAGCAACAATAGCCCTATCAGGAGTACCAAAAATTAAATCATAATCAAAATCTAACGAAGTAACACTTTAAGATTAATTCTTTGATCCATTAATGAATGGTTTTTGTTCAAAACGTTTTTCAATTCTTTTGACATAATAATCATCAAAAGTAAGATTGAATATTTCTTCGATTTTCCTTGTTCATTTGTTGAGCACTCTGTATGCCACAAAATTATGAGAATATCCCAAGAATATTCCTTCATCAGCTTTGGACTGAAATTTTGAAAGATTATCCTTAAGATTCATAATGAAGCACCTACATGGAAAAATTTAACATTGGGTTTCCAATTGTTAATGATTTCATAAGGGGTGATATTGATCTTCTATGAATAAAAGACCGATTGTGAGTGAAACAAGTAGTAGACACAGCTTCAGCCTAGAGATATTGTGGAAGATTTGCATATGTCAACATCGTTCTAGTAGCTTCACAAAGTGAATGATTCCTCCTTTCAACAAAAACGTTCTGTTGAGATTGATGAATCAATGAATCGAGTATGAAATGAGTTAGACTAGATATGAAAGAAAGAATGAGTAATTGAACACAAGATGTAAATAAGATTTAGCTTTAGCACTATTACTCTTTCAGTGTTTACAGAGAAAAATAGACAAGGCTATTCCAGTTGTCTAACTCTAGTAAATGATCCTATTTATAGGATACATAAAGCGTACAAAAAATATACTAAGGCATTAACACTTAAGCTTCAAATATAAGAGCCCTAGTAAAATAGATTACAATTCATACGAAGAGTACAAAGTATGCTTCAAATAATTACAACAAAACTACCCTTATAATCTCCTCCTTTGTAATCATAGTCGAAGACTTCAATTCGTAAGCAGTTGAATGGAATACAACATCACTCTTCATATCTCAGTGTACCATGAGATAATCTTCTTAAGTTCCTTTTTATCTCCTTCATTATTCTTCTTACAATGATTCATACAAACGATTAAGTTCGTATATTGAGAAGTTGAGTACCTTTCCACCTCACCAGCCTGAAATAAAAATCATTTTGATTTTCCAGACTTGTCCTTCCCTGAGAAGATTAAACCAAAAGGCTTCAAGCAAATTTCACCATCAGCATACTTCTTTAAATCTACCTGAGTCTTCGAAGGAGCCATAGGAGCTGTAATTTCCAATTCTTTAGTTGTAGCCAACTCCACATCTATTAATGCTAAGCATTTATAATAATTTTCAATAAAGATCTTGATGTGAGTAACTCCAACCTTGTACTCTTCTGGATCAGTATTCTGAAGATATGAGAAAGATCTTTCCTTCAGCTGTAATGCAACTTGTATAAGGTCATACAAGTTCATTAAAGGAAAATCAACAATTGTAAAATCACAAACATTCCCATTTGCCCTGGCCACCACATTCCTCATATTTTGGATTGTGTTTTCAAAAACAACATCCTTCTTTATGCCGATTACTTTCTTTATTTTTACCAATGACCACACTTCTTCAGCTGGTTTCGCAAGGATTGCATGAAACCTGATTCTCATATGAGTTTCTTCATCCTTCTCTTTGAATTTTCTTTCGTCTTTGAACTGGGGCATGATGAACATCATCTCCTTGATTGGAAAGTCCAATTGGCTTGCATCAATATTCGTGACAATGTAGCTCTCTTTTGGCTTCTGTTCGAATGAATACATATGATTAAATGCAACCTTGGCTTCAATTGTTTCATAGTTGTAATGCTTTGATGGATCACATTTGTTCATGCCCGGAGGATCCCTTACTCTTTGAGTCATTATATTATGTACTAATCTGATCCTCTCCAGTTCAGCCTCAGCCTCAACCTTCTTTTCTTCCTTTGACTTTTCTATCAAAATAGATTTTCCTCTTGCCTTTGAAGCTCCAGAGGTTCAACAATCTTCAAATCAATCATAATGGATGACCTTGCTTATGTTGTTTTTCTAACTGCACAAGCTGCACATAAAGAACCATTATCAAATTTAAGTACAGGTAAACCTCGTACCAAATCTTGCACAGCAAGTTTGTTGATATTTCGAAAGTTGAGATGTGAAAGTCTTCGATACCAAAGCTAGCTAATATTTGATGTAGCTTTTGAAAGTAGACATACAACAGGTTTACCCACAATCGGATTGATGTCCAATGTAAACATGTCACCTTTCCTTTTGGATTTAAGCAATACTTCTTTTGTGTTGACATTCAAAATAATGCTTCCTTCTTCGTTAAAAGGTACTTGATTTCCAGTGCCTACCACAAGTTGTGATACACTTATCAAGTTGTGTTGAAGACCTTCTACATAAGCAACCCGATTCACTGTGAATTGACCATTCGTTAATTTCCCATATCCTTTGACTTGACACTTTTGATTATTTCCAAATTTAACCACTCTAGCATTCTTCAAGCTTCGAAAATCTCTTAAGTTCTCCTTCTTCCCAGTCATGTGACGAGAGCAACCACTATCAATGTACCATTTATTATCATATTGCTCGTCACATAGTACCTGCAATTATTGAAAAATTTTAGGTACCCAAGGCTTTTTGGGTCCTTGGTTATTAGCTTGAAACAAAGAATGAATTTTAGAACTCAAAGCCCAAGTTCGAACTTGTGTCTTCATCCTATCAATTAAATCAACATCATTATCTAAAGATATTGAAATGTAATTTTTTGATAGTTTTGGATTTTCACTAGATTGCACCTCAGGCTTCTCATTTTTTGTTACTTTGTTGATTGGTTTCCAACTTTGAATTGGAGTATTCGAATCATGAGAAGATAAACTACCAGTTGTGAACTCATTCAAATACTTTTCATAGGCTGTTTTGATCTGACCTTGAGAAAACTTTCTAGACTGAAACCTTTTTCCTTGTCCCTCAAGCCAATGATTAACTGAATCAACTTCTGATTTTCCTTTTGTGCTTGAAACCTTTGTTGGTAATGTGATTGGAGGATTTGGAAAATTTGGCTTTGTGGTGAAAATTTTATGGATGATTTGAAAGTTTCGTGTGAAGTTGGTTGACTATTCGTTGATTTTCGAACATTGATAAGTTTTCGATCATTCACAACCTTTTGTGATGTCTCATACTTTCGAATGTTATCAGATTTTCGAACAGATGCAACCTTTTTATTAATTGGAAAGGTGTCTATTACATACATTGGTTGATGAAAAGATGTGTTTCGTGGTTTATCTGTGAATAATGGCTTTTGAAAACTCTTAGATTTTGAAATATATGTTGAGTTGGATTTTGAAACACTGTTTTTCTCATATGAAACATTGGATTTCGTTAAAGAAAGTTTTTCCTTAAACACAACTTGCTAAAAAATTACCTTTCATGCTTCTCTTTGAAACTTTATGATCTTTTGAAAACTTATTAACAAGCACTTTGAATTCATTTGAATGAAGTTTCACAACTGGAGTTGAATTAACAACATCTTTTGTAACAACTTCATTTTTTTCTTTTTAGATTTAACAACCCATTTTTTTTGGTTTCTGTTGTTGAAAAACATATGAATTTTTAGTGAGGTTGTTTTCAATGATGTTCTGGTTCGCAAAGAATCCTTCGTCTGTTGAACGCTTATTGTCCTCTTCGACCAATTTGCTAAATTCTGGCTTTATTTTCTCTATATTTCTGGTGGTGACAAAGACTTGATTTGGAAACACAACATTATCTGCACATGTAAAATTTGGATATACAACTTTGTTAGTTTCTAGAAAATGTGCTCCTTTGTCACTCATCACTTTGTCAAACTTTTCAGTGTGACCATACACTTCTTCAACAACAACTCTTGGAATTAAAGTTTCACTTTCAACTTTCTTTTCTGCCTTACAAACATTCGAAACTATATCTTCATCCTTCTCGTCATCACTACTATCTGTTTGACTGTCTCAGACTTCCACATCATCAAAGTCAAAATTTTTTGAAGTAGAGGGTTTTCCAATGTCATCCTCAACCATCGAATCATTAACAATTTCTTTACCTTTGACCTTAGATGTGATATGAATGATAGATAACTGAGAACAATCAATACTTTCTTCTTTTTCAATTTCACTGATTTCACTAAGAATATCCGAATTCTCATCGACATCAGTAAAATTGAGTTGCGAATCAAGTTTTGAATGTTCAGTTCGTTTCAAAATTTTCACTTGTTCACCTTTTTTCAAACTTTCAATAACAATATTAACTAATTCATCATCATTTAAAAACTCATCTATCTTAACAATGCCATATGCAAACCTATCATCTGGTACTTTGTTAAAATCAACTATTGTGTTTTCACAATCATATGACATGAAATCAACTTTTTCTCTTTGGAATGCAAGAAAAGGTAACAATTTACGATGTTTTTCTTTGCTAATGTCAGAAGAATGGTGTAAAGAAGTTAATTTGGCATACAAATGTTTGGCTGAATTACAGTATATGTTACGTCGTGCAATTAATATCATTACATCTTTGTCTAGATTCTCTTTATCTTTATTGACATTTTGTAACTGTAACTCTAGATACTCTACCCTGCTATGTTTCATGTCTAGTAACTTTCATGTCTCAAGAAATTGATTATTAAGTTTCTTTTGCCTCGTTACTGGCAGACACAACAATAGCATCAAAGTAATCAACAGTATCATCAAAAGCAATTATTTCAGAATCATATGCATGTAAAGGAATATTAAAAGATTCGATTATAGAACGTACCTTGGTTTTCATTGGAGATTTGTCACTTGACTTCTGTCACACCCCTAAACCTAGGGCGGAAACATTCCGGAGTGGAGGTGACTTCATGTTGAGTATCACAACCAATGTACATAGTAAGCGAAGTAAACAAACATTACATTACATATTAGAATTTACATTTGTTTGAAAACCAAGTGTTACAGTTTTTATACATATGTATATATATGAACAAAAGTAAGACGTGTCTTCTACGTAATTCGTCTTTGCCAAAAGGATCATCGGGTACCTGCCTAATGTGGACCTAAGAATACAAGTAGTTTGAAAATCAGCATAAAGCTGGTGAGTTCATAAGTGGTTTTGTTTTTCTGAAAATGAACCAATTTCCCTTCGTTTTCTGAAAATGTTACACACCCAAGAAAATCCCATATTTTCTTAATTGTAAAGTTCAGTCATCTGGTTTGTTACACGATTCTGGTTATGTACAACTAATATCCCAGGAAAATCCCATATTTTTCTAAAAGATGGTTACCGAGCTGAGATGTAATGAAAAATATGTATTTTGAAAACCTAGTTATCCTTGTAAAATGTATTAGTTTTAACATGTACATAAAACTAATAAGTGTATTCTGGTTATCCAAATTGCGAGTTCCATAACCATACAATAGACTAGATATGGCAATAAGTAGTCCACATCACCTTATAACTTTCGTCACCCTAGAACCTTTCGGTTCGGCTGTAGCTAGCAGCCAGGTGTGGGGTAGTCAGCCCCGTATAGATCTATACACTCAAGTCATGCTCTCTAACTAAGAGATTCTGGTTATGGGGGCAGTCCTCCACTCGCGTATCTGTGTCGAGTGTTCCCGAGGACGTGTCTCCAATTTATAGGAATAACAATTTTACTAGTAATAATACGGAAAGATACTGTTACAAACGATGATCCTCCACTCGCGTATCTCTGTGGAGTGTTACCGAGGAAAAAACAATGTACTAGGTTTCATGTTCAAAGTTCAAAAGTTATGCTTTTAACTGTTATAATGTGGAAAACCATTTGTGAAAATATAAGGTACCACAATTCATAACGTTTTTCACAAATAATACGATAATGTGTTCTGCAAGTTCTAACTTTTATCTGTTAAGATTATTAGTGTTAAAAGCATATGTAATATGGAACACAACACATGTAAAACAAGTTTTGAGTATAAGTATTCCTTGTACTTTGCTTGTATTCCCCCCTGAAAACAGTGAAAAACATTGAAAAGGGTAGGGGTATGAACTCACCGTTTAACATAGGGTTTGATTGTCAGGCACTTGCCCACGAATGTAGCGATCTCGGCTTTCATGTTTGGCCACCAATATTGTCTCTTGAGATCTAGGTACATCTTATCCGAGCTCGAGTGAAAAGAGTATCTGGTCTTGTGTGCTTCTTCCATGACAACTTCCATAAATCCTCCGAACTTTGGGGTCCAAATTCGATCCATGAAACAATAGACTCCGTCGCCTCTGATCTCAAGTTTCTTCTCCATTCCCCTCAAGGCTTCGTTTGACACGTTCTCTAGTTTAAGGGCTTCTAACTGGGCTTCTCGGATTTGCATGGATAATTGGGAATGGATAGTCATCGACAGCGTCTTCGCCTTGCGACTCGAACTTTCCTTTCGGCTAAGGGCATCTGCTACCACATTGGCCTTTATGGGATGGTAGCGAATCTCACACTCATAGTCACTGAGTAGCTCTACCCATCGCCGTTGCCTCATGTTTAAATCTTTCTGATCGAAGATGTGCTGCTGGCTCTTATGGTCAGTGAAGATTGTACACTTGGTTCCATAAAGATAATGTCTCCAAATTTCCAGTGCAAAGACTACGGCACCTAACTCCAAGCCATGGGTGGTATAGTTGACCTCATGTTCCTTTAGTTGTCTCGAGGCATAAGCAATTACCTTTCCTCTTTGCATAAGCGCACAACCTAAGCCCTGATTAGACGCATCACAATAGACAACGAAGTCTTCTGTTCCTTCGGGCACGGACAGGACCGGTGCGCTACACAAGGCTCACTTTAACGTTTGGAATGCGTTTTCTTACTTTTCACTCGAACAAAAGGGTACACCTTTATGTGTCAGAGTGGTTAGAGGTTTGGTGATTTTGGATAAATTTTGGATAAATCTCTGATAATAGCCGGCGACACCCAAGAATTGACGAATTTCTGTGGGTGTCTTCGATGCCGACCAATTCTCTATCGGTTTTATCTTGGATGGATCCACGTGAATACCCTCTTTGCTTACCATGTAACCGAGGAAAGTTACCTTCCGAATCCAGAATTCACACTTGGAAAATTTCACGTACAACTTTTCGGATCTAAGGGTTTCCAACACTGACCTCAAGTGTTGCTTGCGATATTTTTCACTTCTGGAATAGACAAGTATGTCGTCTATGAACACGATGACGAACTTGTCTAAGAAGGGACGACACACCCGGTTCATCAAGTCCATGAACACAGTTGGTGGGTTGGTTAGACCGAAGGGCATCACTACGAACTCGTAGTGTCCATATCGAGTTCTGAAAGATGTTTTGGAAATATCACTTTCATGAACTCGTAGCTGATGGTACCCTGACCTAAGGTCTATCTTTGAGAAGTAGCTAGCTCCCTGAAGTTGATCGAAGAGGTCATCTATTCGCGGAAGGGAATATCGGTTCTTAACGGTTAACTTGTTCAATTCACGGTAGTCGATACACATCCGGAAGGATCCATCTTTCTTCTTCACAAACAAAACCGGAGCTCCCCAGGGCGAGGAACTCGGTCTGATGAACCCTTTGCTGAGTAACTCGTTGAGTTGGCTGGATAACTCCTGCATTTCTGCTGGAGTTAAGTGATATGGAGACTTGGCTACGGGGGTAGCGCAAGGAATTAGGTCAATGCGAAATTCGACCTGATGTTGGGGAGGAATTCCTGGAAGCTCTTCGGGAAAGACATCAGGAAAGTTACAGACTTCGGGGATGCTCGCGAGGTCTTTAACTTCCTGTTTCTCGTTAATAACATGGGCTAGGAATGCTTGGCACTCATTCCGTAGAAGCTTTTCAGCTTTGATGCAGGAAATGATATGAAGATTGGAGCTAAGCTTATCAGCATAGATCATGAGAGTCTGACCAGAGGGAAGGTTGAGACGGATGGCTTTTTCAAAGCAAAGGATATCAGAATGATTGGGACTCAACCAATCCATGCCAATGATGACATCAAAGCTCTTTATGGAGACTGGCATAAGATCGATGGGAAATGAATGATCGTTCAGGGTAAGGGTACAACCTATGAAGATATCGCTAGCGTTTTCTTTCTCACCGTTAGCCATTTCAACGGTAAATGTTTAGGTTAATGGTTAGGGATTATGTTTAAGGTTATTCTTGAACGAATGACTAAAAAAACTTCTTTCGGCACCCGAATCGAAAAGAATACTAGCATAATAGTTGTCGAGAAGGAACGTACCTGAAACAACGGTGGGATCGGCGACTGCCTCCTCCCGTCCCATGGCTAGGACTCTTCCAGTATTATCAGTTGTCGCCTTCTTGGGACGGTTTCTCTTGAAATGCCCAACTTCTCCACAATCGTAGCAGGCCTGACCAACACCTGCTCCAGAAGATTGATTGGCTGATTGGGCTGGTGCCTTGCAGAATCGAATCGTATGCCCCTTTTTACCACAGTTGGTGCATGAAAGTTCACGGCAGGGGTAGGGGTTATGGTGGTATTTACACTTTTCACATTGGGGAAGGCTACCAGCGTAGCTACTAGTAGGTGTCTGAGCTGTGGATCCCACAACAGAAGCAGCAGCAACAGGGGTAGTAGTAGCATGGACTGCTACCGTATACTGTTTCTTTGAAGATCCTTGAGAAGGTTGACTTTTCTTCTTATTCCAAAACTTCCTCTTCTCACCACTCCTCTTGTTCGATTCAAGGGTAGCGGTTGTTTCCTCAACATCATCACTGTGGTCAATCAGGGTCTAGGCTAAACTTTTGGCACTGTCATATGTATCCGGCCACGCAGCTAAGACATTTCCTTTTGTTGGTTGGGTCAGCCCCCAAATAAATCTCTCTATCTTCTTACTCTCCGGGATAACCAATCCCGAACAGAGTAGCGCCAGGTCATCAAATCTTGAAGTGTATGCGGCAATATCGGAACCCTTCATCTTTAGGTTCCAGAGCTCGTGCTCTAACTTCTGTATTTCTACCCGTGGGCAGTACTCAGCTAGAAGAAGTTCTTTCATGGCTTCCCATCCCATAGCATTGGCTATAGGTAAGGTCAAGGAGTTGACTCGGCTGTTCCACCAAGTCAGCGCCTTATTGACAAAGGTGCAGGCGGCAAACTTTACTTTGTCGGACTCCGAACAAGCACAAATTTAAAGATAGATTCGATTTTCACGAACCATCAGGTGAGGGAAATGACACCTCCAGTGCCATTAAAGGATGTGGGTTTCGCGTCCATGAAATCTTTATAGGAACCTTCCTTTCGGTATCCCTGACTGTTTTCTTGATTTTGGGTTTGGGTACCACCTCCCGAACCACCGCAACCACCGATGTTTATTTGAGACATAGCAGCTGCTACCGCGGCAGTAACAGCTGCCTGGAACGTCACAGGGTCAAATTGAGGAGGAGGTGGTGGCGGAGGATTGTTGTTCTTTGAGTTGGGTCTGTTCCTTGGAGTCATCTTGATCTAATAAGATCAGGAAAGAGAGGATGGTAAGTCCTCTGAATTGAATCAAGAGATATGACAGATATATATATTCCGAATAAGCGATAAACAAGAAAGAGTTAGCAAAGCAGACAGATTATCACTAAAGGAATGATTAAGGAGCGACGTTGGAATGAGGATTCTCATAACAAAGCTGGCTCTAGAAATACTCCCATAGTATTTCGTGATTCGCTACGACGACGACTCATTGTTTGGTATTGGGTAAGTTTTAGGCATGCCGAACACTACAGTTACTCCCAAGCACATGTTGGTCGTGCCTTGAATGAATATAGTTGGCTAGGCTATATTGATCCTAGACACGACTACATAACTGCCCAGGTTTAACCGCAGCATACAACACCCTTTTACTTATGTTTTGTTCTACTTGTAGTTACGGATCTCGACGGTTAGGTATACTTGTATACTTTTCAAAATACTTATACTTTGAAGTATACTTTTAGTTCAGAGCACTGAGGCCCCTTAGCGTTTATAGTTTTTATACCATGTAAGGTTTGGTATACTTTATTCACTATAAACAAGGGCTATGATACCAATCTGTCACACCCCGAAACCCAGGGTGGAAACGTTCTGGAGTGGAGGTGACTTCATGTTGAGTATCACAACCAATGTACATAGTAAGCGAAGTAAACAAACATTACATTACATATTATAATTTACATTTATTTGAAAACCAAGTGTTACTGTTGTTATACATATGTATATATATGAACAAAAGTAAGACGTGTCTTCTACGTACTCCGTCTTTTCCAAAAGCATCATCGCGTACCTGCCTAATGTGGACCTAAGAATACAAGCAGTTTGAAAATCAGCATAAAGCTGGTGAGTTCATAAGTGGTTTTGTTTTTCTTAAAATGAACCAATTTACCTTCGTTTTCTGAAAATGTTACACACCCAAGAAAATCACATATTTTCTTAATTGTAAAGTTTAGTCATCTGGTTTGTTACACGATTCTGGTTATGTACAACTGATATCCCAGGAAAATCCCATATTTTCCTAAAAGATGGTTACCAAGCTGAGATGTAATGAAAAATATGTATTCTGAAAACCTGGTTATCCTTGTAAAATGTATTAGTTTTAACATGTACATAAAACTAATAAGTGTATTCTGGTTACTAACCCATTATTACTATCAAGTAAATCTCTGTTATCCAAATTGCGAGTTCCATAACCATACAATAGACTAGATATGGCAATAAGTAGTCCACATCACCTTATAACTTTCGTCACCCTAGAACCTTTCGGTTCGGCTGTAGCTAGCAGCCAGGTGTGGGGTAGTCAGCCCCGTATAGATCTATACACTCAAGTCACGCTCTCTAACTAAGAGATTCTGCTTATGGGGGCACTCCTCCACTCGCGTATCTCTGTCGAGTGTTCCCGAGGACGTGTCTCCAATTTATAGGAATAACAATTTTACTAGTAATAATACGGAAAGATATTGTTACAAACGATGATCCTCCACTCGCGTATGTCTGTGGAGTGTTACCGAGGAAGAAACAATGTACTAGGTTTCATGTTCAAAGTTCAAAAGTTATGCTTTTAACTGTTATAATGTGGAAAACCATTTGTGAAAATATAAGGTACCACAATTCATAACGTTTTTCACAAATAATACGATAATGTGTTCTGCAAGTTCTAACTGTTATCTATTAAGATTATCAGTGCTAAAATCATATGTAATATGGAACACAACACATGTAAAACAAGTTTTGAGTATAAGTATTCCTTGTACTTTGCTTGTATTCCCCCCTGAAAACAGTGGAAAACATTGAAAAGGGTAGGGGTATGAACTCACCGTTTAACGTAGGGTTTGAGTGTCAACGAATGCCCTGAACGCTAATGGCCCCTATTATTCATGTGATGACACATAAATGAGTTAGAACTAAGGTGTTTCATGACTAAACATGATGGGAAAATATCCTTAGGGCTTGGAATTATTAAGAATAAGTGTCTTATGATCCAAACATAATGATCTATGCAAGTTTAGGTCCAAATATGGGCATTAGAGTGGGTGTACGGTCTTGAAAATGAGTGTGCGGTTAGGGAGTGCGGCCAAGTGTGTCTGTGAGGCTACACACAAGAGTGTGCGGCCGTACAGAGGGTGTGTGCGGCCGTACACATGAGTGTGCGGCCGTACACTCCTTATTTGAGTCCATATGATGATTTTTGAAGTGTTTTCTCTTCATACTTGGGAGTTTTGAGTGTGTGCTGCCCCCATATGAAGGTGTGCGGCCGTACACCTTCAAGGGACGATGAATATGATGATCATGATGAGTTTTAAGCTTAGGATTCAAGTGTTTACCACTATAATGAGCTGGAAGATGGAGTAGATCACGAATATGAAGCCTTCAAAGTGTTCTTGGTTGATGATTTAGTGGAAGAAAGTAGAAAGATGGAAAAGAAACATCTAAATGAATGAATGAAGGGGTATCTATCCATATATTCGGTTAGGAGTGAGGTTGAGGGTGTTTGCGGTTGGGTGTGTGGCTGCACATATGGGTGTGTGGCCGTACATACAGGTGTGTGGCCGGACACACCTTATTTGGTGAGTTTGGCCCGATTTTGTGATGCTAAAACACTCTCCAACCCTTCCTAAGACTTATATCTAGATTATACTAAGTCTAGAGCACGCATATGGAACCACAAGATTTAATAAAAGATAATGAATTCAAGTTTTTAGCGCTAATACGCGGATCAATTATATAGGTTAGAAGTTTCAGGTTGTCACATTATCCCTTCGTTATAGGAAATTTCGTCCCGAAATTCAGAATTTAAGATACAAATCATGGATTTGGAAAGAGATGCGGATACTTTTGTCTCATTAAGTCTTCGCGTTCCCAAGTGAATTTCGGTCCCCGCTTGGCATTCCAGCGAACCTTCACTATCGGCATGCGGCTTTGCTTCGTGCGTTTGATTTCTCGATCCATGATTTTGATAGGTTCTTCCACGAAGTTCAGGTTCTCGTGGATCTCGATTTCATCAAGAGGGATCACAAGGGTTTCATCGGATAAATACTTCTTAAGATTAGAGACGTGGAAAACAGGATGGATGCTGCTAAGCTCACGAGGTAATCGGAGTTTATAGGCTACAGGACCGATCCTAGCGAGGATCTCGAAAGGTCCTATATACCTCGGATTAAGTTTCCCGCGCTTTACGAAGCGTACCATGCCTTTCCGGGGCGAGACCTTCAACATGACATAGTCTCCAACCTGGAACTCCAGAGGTTTCCGTCGTATATCGGCGTAACTCTTTTGTCGATCTCGTGAAGCTTTTAGTCTTTCTCGGATCTGGATGATCTTCTCTGTGGTTTCACAAATGATTTTAGAACCAGTGAGAGCACTATCGGGGAAACGACTTTTGGCTAGCTGCGTGTCCCCTACCTCAGCCGAGCACAGAGGGGATCTGTACTTGCGACCGTAGAGGGCTTCGAATAGGGCAGCCTTGATGTTGGTGTGGTAACTGTCGTTATACGAGAACTCTATCAAAGATAGATGTATGTCCCATGATTTTCTGAAATCAATGACACATGCTCTAAGCATGTCTTCCAAGGTTTGGATAGTTCTCTCACTCTATCCGTCGGTCTGAGGATGATAGGCCGTGCTCATGTCTAGATTAGTTCCAAGAGCCTTCTGAAGAGACTGCCAAAATCTGGAGGTAAACCTGCTATCTCGATCAGAGATAATGGACATAGGTACAGCATGTTGTCGAACTACCTCCTGGATGTAGATCCGCGCAAGTCGTTCCATCTTGAACGATTCTTTAATCGGGATGAAGTGAGCGGAGTTGGTCAAACGATTGACAATTATCCAAATGGTATCGTACCCACTCGGACACTTGGGTAACTTGGTGATGAAATCCATGGTAATCATCTCCCATTTCCATTTAGGTATTTCAGGTTGTTGAAGTAGACCCGAGGGTTTCTGGTACTCAACTTTCACCTTGGCGCAAGTCAGGCACTTGGCCACGAATGTAGCGATCTCGGCTTTCATGTATGGCCACCAATATTGTCTCTTGAGATCCAGGTACATCTTATCCGAGCCGGGGTGAACAGTGTATCTGGTATTGTGTGCTTCTTCCATGACAACTTCCCTAAATCCTCCGAACTTTGGGGTCCAAATTCGGTCCATGAAACAGTAGACTCCGTCACCTTTGATCTCAAGTTTCTTATCCATTCCCATCAAGGCTTCGTTTGACACGTTCTTTGGTTTAAGGGCTTCTAACTGGGCTTCTCGGATTTGCATGGATAATTGGGAATGGATAGTCATCGACAGCGTTTTCGCCTTGCGACTCGAACTTTCTTTTCGGCTAAGGGCATCTGCCACCACATTGGCATTGCCGGGATGGTAGCGAATCTCGCACTCATAGTCACTGAGTAGGTCTACCCAACGCAGTTTCCTCATGTTTAAATCTTTCTGATCGAAGATGTGCTGCAGGCTCTTATGGTCAGTGAAGATCGTACACTTGGTTCCATAATGATAATGTCTCCAAATTTTCAGTGCAAAGACTACGACACCTAACTCCAGGTCATGGGTGGTATAGTTGACCCCGTGTGCCTTCAGCTGTCTCGAGGCATAAGCAATTACCTTTCCTCTTTGCATAAGCACACAGCCTAAGCCCTGATTAGATGCATCATAATAGACAACGAAGTCTTCTGTTCCTTCGGGCAGGGACAGGATGGGTGCGCTACACAAGGCTCGCTTTAACGTTTGGAATGCGTTTTCTTGCTTTTCACTCAAATAATGACAGTCTATGCCATTACAATCAACTGCAAAATGATTCGAACCATTACAATAATGACAGTCTATGCCAGAATCCCCTTTCAATTTCTTTTCGCCTTTAAACTCTTTCATCTTGTCATCATTCTTCTCAGACATTTCAAACTTCTATTTCTCTTCTTCACCAGACTTCGTATAATTTCCTTTCAGCTCACTCTTCTTCCCTTTAGGATTAAAAGGCTTTTTGAAAAACTTTTTAACTTGATTATTTGAGTAAAAATCTACAACTTCATCATCTGAATTTAAAAGAAAACCTTCTTCATCCGAATTCTCCTTTTCAACAGACTCCACCTTAGACACTTTCGAAACTAAAGCCAGTGGTCCTCCAAGACTCAACTTTGATTCTTCAGCTATTTCAGAAACTTCACTTTCGTGTGTCTTTAGCTGATTGTAAACATCATTCAAAGACGAACATTCGAAGCTCTGCTGATTTTTGATCATCATGCTAACACTTCTCCACTCCTTCCTCAGTCTCATAACAGAAGTAATATTATAGTCCATTAAGGAACTTGTAATTCCATAGCGATTCCACATGTACATCAATTCATTCAGACGATCGTAATAGACTTCAATTGTTTATGTATCCTTCTGTCTGAACTCCTTCAGTTCAACTAAACACTGCTTTATAGAATTGATCTTTGTCTTTTCACTTCCTTGATACTTTTCTTTGAGAGTATTCCAAATTTCCTTAGCAGTTTTACAACCACGAATGTAGTTGTAAACAACAGGTGGCAAAGCACCTCTCAACTCTCTCATGCATCGCATTTCATTGTTCTTCAGTCTTGTTTGTTGATCTTCAACCGCAGAAGTAGTTCCAGACGAACCTAAAGGTTGAACATTTACTAGAGGCTGAACTGATCCACTGATACAAGTCCATACCTCTTCATCAATCCTGTTAAGATAATCCAGCATACGATCAGCCCACTGATCATAATATTCAGGAATTAACATAGAAATTTTGGTTGATGATCCAAGCAGATGAGAAAACGAAGTCATTGAATTGATATTGAAATTCGCCATTGATGAACAGATGAAGTTTTTCGTGATTTTTGAATTAACAATGAAAATTTGAAAACAATTATCTGAAATGATTCAGAAAATCCAGTAAAACACTCGATTCAACAATCCAAATGCAGAATCGAATCACAATCTTAGATCTAAGAGAAATTTTCAATTTCAAAAAGTGCGTAAACTTTTGAACCAAAAAGTTGATTCAAAAACTTTTTGAACAATTGAAAATCAGATCACAGAGATGATTCCTGCTCTGATACTAATTGATGAATTAATGAATCGAGTATGAAATTAATCAGAGTAGATATGAAAGAAAGAATCAGTAATTGAACACAAGATGTAAATAAGATTTTGCTTCAGCTCTATTATGCTTCGAGTGTTTACAGAAAAAATAGACAAGGCTATTCCAGTTGTCTAACTCTAGTAAATAATCCTATTTATAGGATAAATAAAGCGTACAAAAAATATACTAAGGCATTAACACTTAAGGTTTGAATAAAAGAGCCCTAGTAAAATAGATTACAATTCATACGAAGAGTACAAAGTATTCTTCAATTAATTACAACAAAACTACCCTTACAGAGGTGTGTAAGGTGACGAAAAATTGTTCAAAATTCCTTTATCAGCCAAGAATGTATCTAACACTTTGTTTTTTAATTCAACTCCATTATCACTCTCGATTTTGTGAACATTCTGCTTCAAACTTAGTTCAATGTGTTTGATGAAATCGATCATTACTTGAGCTGTATCAAACTTCAGACGAAGAAAATATACCCAAGTAAACCTAGAAAAATCATCAACGATAACCAAAATGAACCTTTTCTTGTTAAGCGTCTCAACTGTCGAAGGTCCACATAGGTCAATATGAAGAAGTTCTAGAGGTTCAACGATCTTCAAATCTATCACAATCGGATGACCTTGGCGATGCTATTTCCCTTGTTCACAAGCTGCACATAAAGAATCATTATCAAATTTAAGTACAGGTAAACCTTAAACAAGATCTTTTAGCACCAATTTGTTTAAATTTTTAAAATTCAGGTGAGATAATCTTCAATGCCACAACCAACTTATATTAGACAATGCATTCGAAAGTAAATAGACAGAAGGAACACCAACAATGGGTTTGATGTCAAGTGTAAACATATCTTCATGTCGTTTTGACTTGAGAAGCAATTCTTTTATATCAACGTTTCATATTACACTTCCTTCTTCGTTAAAGAGAACCTGATTACCAGTGCCCAAAACAAGTTGCGAAACACTAATCAAATTGTGTTGTAAACCTTTGACATAGGCAACTCTATTTACTATAAACTTCTCATTGGTAACCTTGCGATAACCTTTGACTTTGCACTTATTGTTGCCGAATTTCGCCACAACGACATTTTCCAAACTTCGAAAATCTCGCAGATTTTCCTTTTTCCTAGTCATGTGATGAGAGAAACCACTGTTAATATACCATTTGTCATCATATTGCTCGTCACTCAACACCTGCGATCAATTAAAGAATTTTGCTCCCCAAGGCTGTTTAGGTCCTTGGTTGTTAGAACAAAACAATTGATGTAATGATGACCCTATTATAAATTTGCGAACATTAGATTTGACATTGTTAAATAAGTCCACATCATTATTCAAGGGTATCGAGATGTAATCATTCGAAGGTTTAAAATCAACTTTGACCTTCTCCTCAGACATCTTAGTTTCTTTCTCTAGAACACTATCTTTCGAAACAACTCTCCACTTTTTAATAGAAGAACATGAATCTTTCAAAGATGAACTACCATTTGATGATTCATTCGGAGAATTCTCATATACATCCTCAATCTTTTATTGAGAAAATATTCAAGACTGAAATTTTCGACCTTTTCCTTCCAGCCAAGGATTGATGTTCTTCATATTCGTGCTTCCTTTAACAAATGAAGATTTTATATTTTGTTTCGAGGGTGGGTTTGGAAAAAGAGTTGGATCAGGTTTGAAAGGTTCATTTCTTTTTCCCTGAACTTTTAATGTCTCATAATTTCTTATTGGCTTTTTCTTTGAAACAAAAGGTGTATATCGATTTTAAAAATTATTTTAATAATTTACATTGTTCCTTTGAAAAAAATTTTGTTCATTCAAAAATTTATTTTGATGAGGAACCCTATGATAACTCTTTTGTTTAATAGATTTAAAATCTATTCTTAGAATTTTTTTTAAGAAAACCTTTGATTTTGAGAACTAAAACCAAAACCCTTCGTTTGTTGATTTTTCTCATAACTTTCATGATAAGAAGTTTGAATATTAGTCTTATGTTTTGAGCTTAAATTATGTTCGTTAGTTTAAGTGTTAGTTAAGTTTCTAGTCTTGTAAAACTAGAAAAAACCCCTTTTCTTTATTATTTGTTTTTAGATAATTCTAGTAGTTAGTTTAATTGTCGTTCCCTGTGTTCGATTCCCTGCTTGCAAGGTCTATACCACCAATTGACAGGTACACTGCCTTTTGTGTGTCTAAATTACATTAAAAAGTAGGAATTAAACTAGTTTGTTTCACACACATCAAGTTTTTGGCGCCGTTGCCAGGGAACAGTTCTAAAAATTAATTTAATTGCAAGTGTTATGGATGCTTTGTGTAAGATTTATCTTGCACAATGTTTACTACTTTAATTAAGTTATTTATTAGGTTTGAGTTTTAGTTTCCAATTTTTAGGATTTTTAGTTCAAAATGTTTACTGTTTTAGCAGTGAACTCGTCGAGTCCATACTAACCGACTCGACGAGTGTCACACCCCCAAACCAGAATGACGGAAACATTCGGGGGTGGATGACTTTACGTAGTATCATAACAATTGAATATCGTAAAGAAAGTAACACAACCATTATATATATAATAAAAACGTACATTGTTGCGTCATACATATTACCCAAAAGAATATTACAATAAGATGGTTTAAAATGTTTGATAATAAATGCCATAGCGTTCCTTATTCAAAAACTGATAGTTACCTGTATTACCGATTCCCTGAGAAATACAAGTGGTTTCGAAAAAGTGTCAACAATAATGACGATTCACCAATTTCCACCAAGATAAACGAAATGTATTATTAGGTTTTAATTGGTTTTGAAACTCCTAGATCTTTGAGATTCATTGAACTTTTCAAAGGCATGTTTCAATCTCGAGTGTGCCCTTCAGTTTTTGTGACTGGGATGCCGAGGATCACAAAACAAGGTGTGAAGTAACCATGCAAATCACTTGGTACCCTTAATAAATTACCCCTCAATCGATGTGCCGGTTAACCACACACGCTCCACCGATACTATGATAAATATTAAGTCACCCTTTACCTACCTTGTTAAGTCCAAGTTAGTGTGTCGGTTAACCACACACGCTCCACTAACGACTTAAACAAAGTGCAAAGTGTAATTTCATGGATTAGCACCTTATTCACATTTTTCCTAAGTAACTAAGATTGGGTATTATTAAGAGTTTAGTTACTTAGTATTTTTCATTAATACTTTTAATGAAGGGAGAATTCTAGTCCTGTCAAACCCGTTCGGCTAACGACCCTCCACCAGTCAAGCAAGCGGTGGGTGAGAGTGGACACCCATTAAGTTGCCATTTTATAGGCAACAACCTTATACCCACCTTATAGACCGGCTTCGTGAATGAGGCGTACTAGCGGTAAGACTGACTTTACTCTTATACATATATATATTATTAACTTATAATATTATAAAGTATAAGGGTTGAATTTTAACTTTTAAAATTCTAAGGGCTAACTTGGAATTAAAGTATTCATACTTGAAAACTTTTCAAATTCCAAAACTTGAGGGCAAGTTTTGAAACTATTCAAAACTAATTAATTCCATAACTTATGTGTTTAAAGTAGTTTTAATCCAAAAACTCTTCAAGTTCCATAACTTGAGGACAAGTTATGGAAGACTTTAAACTAATAAAAGAACTAACTGTTCCTTTATTTTATAACTTCTGGATTTAATTATGGTTACATATTTTTCTTTAATGAAGTGACTCTTGAACTTCCATAACTTGAGGACAAGTTATGGAGTCATAAAAAGTTATTCAATGACACAAGACTCTTCATTTTGTAACCATTGCCAACTCTTATGAATTTTATGAGTCTTTAATGTGACTCTTCATGTAACTTGAGGACAAGTTACACAAACACATTTTATACTCAACTCTTAGATTAAAATGGATTGAAAACAACTATTTCACTCAACATTTCTATTAATCTAAGCAACTCATAAGAACAAGATAATTCAAATCAATCTTTTTCATGTAATTAGTCTAAACCTTAAACTAATACAAAACATGAATCTATTGACAATTATCTTTGAAAATGGATTAGCATGAACATTACCACATCAAAAACAAGTTTATAAGATCAAAAACAACTTAGGGTAATGTTCCTAGTCCATTTCTAGCCAAAAAACTCGAAAATATGCTGTCTGGGGGTCCAACTCGTCGAGTGCATGAACCAACTCGGTGAGTTGGATCGAATTCAACACTTTTTAGGCATGGACTCGCCGAGTCTCCTGATGGACTCGCCGAGTCTGATGGCCAGACAGCACCAGATTCGTTTTTCAGCTTCTATTGCAGGTATAACAAGAAAACAAGCCTAGTCTCTGATACCACTGTTGGGTTTTGAGCATTCTAACACTCCTAAGTGTACATGCAACCCTAAATACCTTGGTTCTATGTTTTCTCTATTATACATGCAAATAAGAACTTCCAAGGTATTATCCTAATCTAGCATACAAAACAATAACTATAGCAAGATAGAATACATACCTCCTTGATGTAGAAAGTCTTCATGAAGCTTGAGTGCCTAGTGCCCCAAGTGTGACACCTCAAATGGAATCACAATCATCAAAACACTTAGAATAGCTTGAGAGAATTCTACACTTCTTGAAATCGGCTAGCCCTCTCTAGAATAATACTAGCCGCCAATTTTGTCAAGAATAAGATCTTTATATAGTGTTACAATTGGGGTAAACCCTAATTGTCATGACTTTCCATTTCCTTGGATCCATGGGTACAAATACACCATGGAGCATCCATGGACCATCCTATGGGTTTTAGCCCAACTTGATTATCCATGGAGCATTAGCCCACTATACAAGTATGGATGATTTACACAATCAACCCATATATTTAATTAGTCTTCTTTTGATCACTTAATTAATCCTAGATTAATTCTTGATCAATACTAATTAAATAATCTTATTATTCTTATTATTAATATACTAGAACTTATAATATATTAATAACCATAAGTGTCTTATTTCTCTCATCCAAGTGCATGATGGTATGCAACCCAAATGGACCATGCCGGGTCGGGTCAAGTCTTACCAATTATAGTTATGGACTTAGACATTAATCCAACAGTCTCCCACTTGGATAAGTCTAAAACTATTATTGCGTATGACTTCAGGAACCAACCGGCAATCGTAGCTCTCAAAAGCTTCTGTCGAACTCTGACCTTGTAGATGAACTCTGACCTTTGTCAGTGACTTGTCCATTAGATAAGGGATCATATATTCCTCCATTCTAGATATCATATGGACTGAGACATGGATTATAATCATTCTCTCTGTCCATTTGTTGTTTCCCGATTTTCCGATTTATGACGACTGACTAATTGAACAAATCAAATCAGTCCTGGCCTGGCCGAGCACTTCCATTTGTCATCATCAAATCATCGAGGGGCCCACAGATATCGCTTTTATCCCGAAGGTAAAAGGAACGGATAAACTTCGACTCATATGGCTTGTTCTACTACTTGTTGAATCATACACAAAAGCACGTTTTATAGCACCGAGTTACCAAATGCGGTTTCGTGCAATCAATGTACTATCAACTCATAGTAACAACTCATATCTCTAGGTTTGAAGAATATAAGATATTATCGTCTCATGATCACTCGTGATAAAATCCATGAAGTGATTCCAATGAGCGCGGGTTGAATCCAATACTCAGAACTTATGAGCACTCATGATTGTTGTAGCCTTATCCAACACCTTAGACCTCTACAACCCATCATGACAGTCTTAATTCATATCTACTTCCAAAATATGACCGACTGTGGATGGTTTGAATAACTTAGTCATTCCGGAAGAATAACCTAGTTTATTCGGGAAGTCAAAACATGCAAAGTGAAACACAATAATAATTGAATCCAATATGGTCTCAGAACTTATGAATATAAATAAAACACCTTTTATTTATCACCATATGATTACACATTATTCATTGTATACTGTTTCAGCTATCAACTTTAATTTTGAATTTAAAACAATAGTTGTCCCATGCTCCAAGCATGTACACTATGTTTTTCTCAAACACTAGTCATGCCATACACCAAGTATGCATACTATGTTTGTCTATGATCTTTACTTTGTGAACTAGATCAATTGAACATAACTTCAATGATTCTCTTTTTCACACTCCCAAATCCTTACTACAAATGCAAGAATTCCAAATTCATGCCATTTACTGAAATCTGTTAGATTCTAAACTTATATGCATTGATCCTCTCGTAACGATTATGCACAAACTCACAAAGACTTGGCAACAATCATTACAGAGTATTCCAAAGGAGATCAACTCCTTGGAAATATCCTTCTTGCATTAAGTTTCCTTAATCTTACACAGATTGAAAATTCTAACTTTGAAACATTTCCAGATTCCATTTTGACTATCACTTCTGAACAAGAGTTGCCTCCTTACAGATTATGTCAATATGGTCCTTCCAGAATTATCACTATACTTCCAATTGTCCTTGAGTAACCAATCTTTGGTAAACCTTAGATTGTCCTCGACAATTGTTTAATCCTTTTAGTCATATCCAGTTCTAAACCTTTTCCCTTCTTAATGCCCTAGGCATTTGGAAAATTTTAGAACGGATAAATATAGCACATGTAATCGATCCTATATCCGAAGCATATGGGACACGATTCATGATGTCTTACATAAAGACTAAACCAGTCTTTTGCTATAATATTTCCATTTCAATTTGCCAAGTTCTCATAATTCAGATTATGAAAAGGGATGCCGTAATCATAATCGAATTTTAGAACGCAAATAATGGACCCATATACAGAATTTCCTTATGTTGAGCCATTCCAACATGAAATTCATATATATCCTTGACTAAATGATTAAAACCTCACGATCTAAGCTTATAGATTTGAGATGAAGTATAATTTCCTCTCCCTTAATTATAGCAAAACAACCTTTTCCCAATTGAAACCTTTTGTTTTCTATAATTAACATTGCTAGCTTGCAATACTTATCATAATTATCATGCTCCCACTAACATGATGATTATTAGCATAACACTTATGCTCCCACTAGCTCTGACATGTATTCAGAAATCAGCTGGACTTCTAGAAATCAATACTTCATTGACTTTCTTACCAAAGTTCAGATTTCTGATACTAGATTGTTTTGATAAGACTTTATCAAAATCATACACCTTCCCTTAGATAGCACACTTGTGTGTCTAAAGAATTATGAAGAGGTATGCCGTAATCATAATGGTTAGACCTTTTTGCCACTTCTCACAAGTCCATATTAGTGTGCCGGTTAACCACACGCGCTCCACTAACGACTTTGAGAATGCAAATATCACAATTGCTATCTAGCTAAAATCTACTTAGTGAAAGTGTTTCCTCACCATCATTTTCATGAATCGGAGAGAAACCTTATGACACTTAGATTTAATGGTGTATGTGTTCTTATCCATGTGAATTGTCAAAACCATAATCACAAGACAAATATAATGACTAATCCGAACTCATATGGACCGAACTCAATCTTAACTTCTTGCCACCTGGCAGCTCAAGGGCCTGCCATTGCTTCCAAGTTGTTGTGCAACAAATTGAGAACTCTAAGAACTCATATGCAAAACCAACTTTAACTGGAATGGGTACATAATATGTCAACACGATAGGTTATGAACCTCAAGTTGTGTGCTAGTGAAGAACTTTAGGTTTTATTCTTGATTAGTTCTTGAGACTTTCAAGACTTTTAAGACTCCCACTGTCCTCTTGACCTATAAGACTCCCTTGTCAAATATCCAAGAGATAGTGTGGATTCTAATCAAGACAAACACTTCACACAATTGGCCTAAGTTGGTCTTTGTTTTATCCAAAACATCACAACTTACCAATTTCAAATGTACAAGAGTAGAAAACTTTTACTCTTACACTTGACAAGTGTTTTAAACCTTCTTTTGAGACATGTCACTCAAGTTACAATCTTGGAGTATGACTCTAAGACTTGTATTGGAACGAAGTATGACTCATCTTCTTGATTTAACCACTTCAACAATTCAAGTTCCTCTTCTTAGTCATAAGAATGCACCAAGATTTTCTTAGAGAACTAATTGTGCTATGGTTTCTTAATCATTAAGATGATCACAAAACGGATACTAAAGTACTCTCCCATCTTTTCAGATTTGAGAAACTTTTATCCTTCTGCCTAATTTGATTCTTCTTATTCGCTCTGCCATACATTGAAACATTTTCCAATGTCTCAGAGTTACACTTAAGCTTGTAAGTATAATCATATTTACTGAACTTAAGTAAATCATGACGAATAGTCTTATCAAACTTTTGTGGTGGACTAAATCAGTGCACAAGACTATGTACTCGATCCCTTAGTCCATTACTTGACTCACACATCCATGTGAACAAGTAATTAGTCTTAATTTTTCCAAAACTTGAAAGTTCTCATTCATCATGCTATACAACTTGCATGATTCCAAGTTCCGGTCCAATTGAAACTTGGGTGATGAGAATCTTTCCTTATTTGGTAAATCTAGACATTACCACAAATGAAAGAATCAATTTCATATTTCCACTCTTGCTCTTAACGGAATCATATAAGCAACAATTTTTCCTCAAATGCCATTGTAAGGATATTTTAAAATAAATAAAATCAAAAATTGTTCTTTTATTTTAAACTTTGCGGAAAACTTATCCTTACAATCCATATGAAAACTTGTTGTTACCTATTCCTAAGCAATATCTCATAACTCCTAAAAAGTAGCTCAAGAATCTGTCAAACTACGCGATAGAAATCCATCTATGCGATCAGATTCAGCATATTCTTTCTTTAAGTTTCTTCACTTTTTTTCTTTGATTCTTAAAACATAACCATGTGACCTAGTCACATCATGTATCAAGAATCTCAGAATAGAAACTTAATAGAGTTAGATAGTGGAATTTACCTGAAGTAGAGTCAAACTTATTGACTTTAACATCCTTAGGTAAATTTGGCAGCTTCGCAACCAATGCCCCTTCCTTTGGCAATATAAACATATGGAGCCTTTGATAATGGTACACGAGACTATCACAGACTTAGCTTTTCTCTTTACCATTTGGTCAACCGAGTTGACTATGGCCGATCCCTTTTCACTGGGAAGAGAGAGCTTTACTAGATATCCAATGTCATCATTGTCAATGTCCATAAAGTTTTAGGAAGTTGATCTTAGCAAATAGATAAGATCATTAAGGGTCTTGTCATAGTCTGTTTCATAGGTGTCCCAAAGGAACTCACTATGTGACTTAGAAAGTGATTGAACCACCAACTTTCTCAAGACTTTGACACCCAACTCTCCCGGCTTGTCAATATGTGACTACATCTCCAAGATGTGATCACACCTAGACCTTGCCTTGCCAATAGGGCTTGAGTGACCTTAAACTTTTCAAGAACTTGTGGGTTGGGGAGAATAATTGGAGGAGCTGAATGAAGTATGATTTCCATGGGACATCATCTTCATTAGGAAACCTTGTTTCAAGAGATTTGGGAAGATCATAGGTGTCTAAACCAGACATCTTTTGGGAGATATTCAAGATAGTTGATTTTAAGTCCTTAATATGACACCCAATATGAAATATTAAGGCTAGGACCCAACAAACTATTTTATAACTTAGAAGAGGTATGCCGTAATCCAAGCTATAAAATATTTGAAGGTAGGTGAATGACGATTCACCAATTTCCACCAAGATAAACGAAATGTATTATTAGGTTTTAATCGGTTTTGAAACTCCTAGATCTTTGAGATTCATTGAACTTTTCAAAGGCATGTTTCAATCTCGAGTGTGCCCTACAGTTTTTGTGACTGGGATGCCGAGGATCACAAAACAAGGTGTGAAGTAACCATGCAAATCACTTGGTACCCTTAATAAATTACCCCTCAATCGATGTGCCGGTTAACCACACACGCTCCATCGATACTATGATAAATATTAAGTCACCCTTTACCTACCTTGTTAAGTCCAAGTTAGTGTGCCGGTTAACCACACACGCTCCACTAACGACTTAAACAAAGTGCAAAGTGTAATTTCATGGATTAGCACCTTATTCACATTTTTCCTAAGTAACTAAGATTGGGTATTATTAAGAGTTTAGTTACTTAGTATTTTTCATTAATACTTTTAATGAAGGGAGAATTCTAGTCCTGTCAAACCCGTTCGGCTAACGACCCTCCACCAGTCAAGCAAGCGGTGGGTGAGAGTGGATACCCATTAAGTTGCCATTTTATAGGCAACAACCTTATACCCACCTTATAGACCGGCTTCGTGAATGAGGTGTACTAGCGGTAAGACTGACTTTACTCTTATACATATATATATTATTAACTTATAATATTATAAAGTATAAGGGTTGAATTTTAACTTTTAAAATTCTAAGGGCTAACTTGGAATTAAAGTATTCATACTTGAAAACTTTTCAAATTCCAAAACTTGAGGGCAAGTTTTGAAACTATTCAAAACTAATTAATTCCATAACTTATGTGTTTAAAGTAGTTTTAATCCAAAAACTCTTCAAGTTCCATAACTTGAGGACAAGTTATGGAAGACTTTAAACTAATAAAAGAACTAACTTTTCCTTTATTTTATAACTTCTGGATTTAATTATGGTTACATATTTCTTTAATGAAGTGACTCTTGAACTTCCATAACTTGAGGACAAGTTATGGAGTCATAAAAAGTTATTCAATGACACAAGACTCTTCATTTTGTAACCATTTCCAACTCTTATGAATTTTATGAGTCTTTAATGTGACTCTTCATGTAACTTGAGGACAAGTTACACAAACACATTTTATACTCAACTCTTAGATTAAAATGGATTGAAAACAACTATTTCACTCAACATTTCTATTAATCTAAGCAACTCATAAGAACAAGATAATTCAAATCAAACTTTTTCATGTAATTAGTCTAAACCTTAAACTAATACAAAACATGAATCTATTGACAATTATCTTTGAAAATGGATTAGCATGAACATTACCACATCAAAAACAAGTTTATAAGATCAAAAACAACTTAGGGTAATGTTCCTAGTCCATTTCTAGCCAAAAAACTCGAAAATATGCTGTCTGGGGGTCCAACTCGTCGAGTGCATGAACCAACTCGGTGAGTTGGATCGAATTCAACACTTTTTAGGCATGGACTCGCCGAGTCTCCTGATGGACTCGCCGAGTCTGATGGCCAGACAGCACCAGATTCGTTTTTCAGCTTCTATTGCAGGTATAACAAGAAAACAAGCCTAGTCTCTGATACCACTGTTGGGTTTTGAGCATTCTAACACTCCTAAGTGTACATGCAACCCTAAATACCTTGGTTCTATGTTTTCTCTATTATACATGCAAATAAGAACTTCCAAGGTATTATCCTAATCTAGCATACAAAACAATAACTATAGCAAGATAGAATACATACCTCCTTGATGTAGAAAGTCTTCATGAAGCTTGAGTGCCTAGTGCCCCAAGTGTGACACCTCAAATGGAATCACAATCATCAAAACACTTAGAATAGCTTGAGAGAATTCTACACTTCTTGAAATCGGCTAGCCCTCTCTAGAATAATACTAGTCGCCAATTTTGTCAAGAATAAGATCTTTATATAGTGTTACAATTGGGGTAAACCCTAATTGTCATGACTTTCCATTTCCTTGGATCCATGGGTACAAATACACCATGGAGCATCCATGGACCATCCTATGGGTTTTAGCCCAACTTGATTATCCATGGAGCATTAGCCCACTATACAAGTATGGATGATTTACACAATCAACCCATATATTTAATTAGTCTTCTTTTGATCACTTAATTAATCCTAGATTAATTCTTGATCAATACTAATTAAATAATCTTATTATTCTTATTATTAATATACTAGAACTTATAATATATTAATAACCATAAGTGTCTTATTTCTCTCATCCAAGTGCATGATGGTATGCAACCCAAATGGACCATTCCGGGTCGGGTCAAGTCTTACCAATTATAGTTATGGACTTAGACATTAATCCAAAAATTTATGTTTTTGGAAACCTCGGCACGATATCTATCATTTGATGCATCCCATATTTAGATTTTGAACATTTTATTTTCGAGGTCAATTCTGTTGATTCCAAATAGTTTCGTTCTATTAGAATTTTGAGTGTTACATTGCTTTGTAAAAATATAGGGTTGTCATAACGAGTCCATCGCTAATTGCATATTTTTGTTTTTAGTTCATTTTTGTTCTTTTTACGCGCGTTTTTTTTATTACAGTACGTTTATGACCAAAGGAGGAGGTACACCTTTGATTCCACCACTTGAATACCCTAAAGCAACTTTTAGAAATAATAAAGGCAAAACCGTAGGAGAAACCTCAACATCGAAGAATTCACTGTTGAAGAATCTCAAATCTGTTTTAGCAAGAAAAAGGGCAAGAAAGTGGGAGAATCCATCATCTCTTCATTGGCTAATGAAGAGCCAACTAAGAAAAAGACTGAGTATGAAACTGAAAGGGAAGGAAATGAATCTGACATAGAAGGAAGTCACATTGAAGGTAAACTTGCGAACACCATGGCTAACATCGATGAAGTTCCTATGGGTGAATGGAAGAAATGGATGGATGATGATACCGGCCCAGGACTCGTGCAACCTGCAATTCCCGCAACTGCCACCTTTGAACTTAAGGGCCATATACTCGCCCAACTTAAGGAAATTCCATCCTACGGGAAAGATCAAGAGGACACATACACGCATCTAGACGAGGTCAACGATATAGCCGACTACTTCAATGTCCCTAATGTGGCTCGCGACACTGTTTTGCTTCGCATGCTACCAGTCACATTCAAGGGAGCTGCGAAAGATTGGTTGAAATCACTCCCTCAAGGATCCATCACCACTTGGGCTAAGATGCATGACGAATTTATTGATCAATTTTTTCCTCCATTAAAGATAGCAAAGTTGAAGAAAGCCATAGCAAACTTTGAGCAACAAGCTAGCGAATCACTTTTTGAGGCATGTGAGAGATACAAGGGCTTACTAAGGAACTTCCCACATCATGATCTAAATAGTCAACAATAAGTCTCCATTTTCTATGATGGAGTGAACGTGACAACAAGAAAAATTCTTGATTCGAAAGGACCACTCACAAAGAAGGCACTCCCAGTGATAAAACAACTAATTGAAGAATTCTCTAAGCACTCTAGAGAATATCATAACCCAAGGAATGAACCAAATCGAGGGGTGGTGAACTCAGTTACTAAGATGGACCAATCCATCCAAGCTATCCGGGTGGGATGTGAGAATTGTAATAGGCCTCACCTTACTAGAGATTGTGATTTGGACGAGAATGGGAACCAGAAAGTACATGTGTGCTATTCTAGTGGCGATAAATATGATGATGATTGGCGAAAACCCAAAAAGGAATGGCTCCCGTACGATGAGTACAAAAAGGCAAAGGAGGAAAAGTATAAGAAAAAGGCAAGAGGTATTTATCAAAAGGAGGAACAGGGGCAAGAAAGGAAACTAGACTTTGAAGATATAGTCACAAGATTTGCGGCTGCATCCGAGAAGAGACACAATGATACTGATGCTGTAATGAAGGAGCAACGAAATACGATTAAAGAGCACCAAGCTACGATGATGGATCAACAAGCTATGCTTAGGAATCATCAACAATCTATTCATAACATTGAAAAATAGCTAGGCCAGCTTGCACAGCAAATCAAACAAAGAGCATCGGGTGAATTTCCTAGCAATACCGAACAAAATCCAAGAATGGCACATGTGAATGCAATAACAACAGGTTTTGAGAAAATTTTCACTCCTCCGACACCTATCCAAAAGGATCCCATAAAGGTGCAAAAAGAAGAGGTAGAAAACTAGGAATGGAGTGAACCCGACTTGACTCGCCGAGTCCCAGACAAGGACTCGACGAGTCCAAAGTCTGATGACAAAAACAACTTTCCTTTAAAACCTTACCTCCCCCCTTTGCCATTTTCAAGTCGAGCCATACCTAGTGAACAGATTCAAGAGTATAGGAAGTTTATGGAGCATATAAAGGCACTCCAAGTGAATAATCCATTTATTGAAACGATAGTTCAAACGACAAAATATGCAAGCTTTCTTAAGAGCCTCTTTACAACTAGAAGAAATATAGAAGAAGTGGCTGAGCTAGTATTGAATGAGCTGCCAGAGAAGAGGGGCGATCCAGGAAGCATCACCATACCTTGTCAATTTGGGAACTTAGTAACCACAGGAGCGTTGACTGATTCAAGGGCAAGTATAAATATTATGCCATATTCTTTCTTCAAAAAGCTAAACCTTCTAGACCCAAAGCCTATTCAAATGAAAATCCATCTAACTGATAAAACAATAATACATCCAATGGGAGTGTGCAAAGACCTTCCCATCAAAGTAGATAAACTAGTGTTCCCTGTTGACTTCATAGTACTAGACATGGAAGAGGACCTTAAAGTCCCAATCATTCTTGGGCGACCGTTCTTGAATACCGCTTGTGCCATAGTAGATGTGCGCGAATCTACACTAACACTAAGGGTGGGGGATGATTCAGTGATTTTTAAAGCTGATCAAAAGAAGGGGCACATAGAGTCAAGAGAAGATAAAGTGTCCTCAGTGGATTTAGATGACAAATTGTTAGAAAGAGAGCTTGCGTTTTTGCAAGAAAGCAATCCAAATCAATTCATACTATCTTTGGAAGCGAATTTCGATGCTAAAAGAGACCTAAAGGAGATAGAGAGGCTGATTTAGGAAGCTTATTACCAGGAGACCATCAAAACTGTTGAAATCTCACTGACTCGCCGAGTAGCACCCACTGACTCGACGAGTACATATGAAGAGTCACGATTTGATGGAGATTGTGGCCTGCAAACCACGAGTACCCTCTCTGGACCCGACGTGCATATTTTTCATGATCATTTGGAGAATCTACTTGAGGAAAGCAAAGTTGTTAAAGATTTGAGCGACATTGAAAATGCACACTTGGCTTGTCTTGACACAATTGTGCAATATGATGAAGCAATCCAAGATAACAAGAAGGAAAGATTAGAAGATAAAGAGAAGACTAAGGCTTGGAATAATGCTGAGCATAGCTCTTCCATTCAATCACACATGCCTGATCAAGAAGCAATGTCAACCACAATCAAAAGAACCAAGCCTCGAGCCCTAGTCTCTATTACATTTGAAGTTTTCAATTTTAAACCACCAGATTCTTTATTATGTGATGAAAGTGAGGAAGAATTCTTGACCTCGAGTGATGATGAAGTAATGACAGAAAATGCAATCGGGGTAGATAAAGGAGGAAGGGAAATGATGGGGCATAAAGAGGAAGGAGTGGAAAAGAAGAAACGTGGTAAAAGGATAAAGCGTGAATCTGAAGAAAGTGCCATAAGGAAAAGGAAAGAAGAATTGAAAAGGGCCTATAAGAGGAAAATACATGCTTACAAAACAAAGTATAAACCAAAAAGGACTAACTAGGAATTCCCGATGAAGGACAATGCAGAAACGTAGACCGGGAAGGAGTCCAGCTAAAGACTCCTCAAAAAGAAGCACTTAATAGGAGGCAACCCGTCAATAGAGTTTGTTTTTTTTTTCGTTTAGTTTTCATTTTTTGTTTTTGTTTTGTGTGGTTTTCTTAGAATTTTTCTATCTAAATCTTCTTATTTCTCTACAAATGATTGCTTGAGGACAAGCAAGGCCTAAGTGTGGGGTGTGGTGTTTTTATTTTAAAGAGAGAAAAGTTTTAGAAAAAAAATTTCAAACTGATTCAAAGACTCGGCGAGTCTATTTATCACTCGACAATTCTGTTCAAAACCAGGAAGTTTTATTCGCGACATCACTCGTCGAGTCGGTATACTGACTCGACGAGTTGAATTAATTTACTAATATATATATATATATATATATATATATATATATATATATATATATATATATATATATATATATATATATATATATATATATATATTTACAATCTATAAATCAAGGTTTTAACCCTAATTAGTAAAACACTTTCATTCACTTCACACAGCCGACACACGTCTTCCTCAACATGCCAAGATCCTCTCAAGCATTTATCTTCAAATTCTTTTATTTCCTCCTAAATCTCCATACAAGAATATGTTTTCTAAGAGAGGCCAAAGCTCAATAGGTAACCAAGGGGCCCATCCTTGGTTAAGTTTTCCACAAATTGACTCCCAATCGACAATGAGAAAATGGAGAAAGAAGTTGGAGGAGATAAAAAAAGAAAGAGATTTATGTTCCTAATGAGATAGATTGAGAATGGTTTGGTCGAGTCGGATTGGAAGAGGAAGTAACTCCATATTTGGTTAAGACATTTATACATAATGGGGTAACCATAACATGCGATCGGTGGAAATGGCTTTTTAGAATTCAGGAGCTAGTATACCAAGAGCTGTGTTGGGAATTTTTCACAACTATTACTTTCCATGGAGGAGATGACTACTACAATTCGAGTGTCCTCACGTTTTGCCTTGGCGGGGAATACCGCCAATGTAGCATGGTTGAGCTCACATGGAGAATGGGCATCTATGACCAACATGTGGTCAATTCAGGAGCTTTTGGTACATTCCTTGGGACTTGTTACAAAGGATTTCCAGAAGGTATCGAGGGTTCCATACGGTGGAACACATTTGCAAACAAGGTTTACATTCCTAAATCAGCTCAGGAGGTAAGCATTTGATCACCAATCCACCGACTTATACACCACCTTATTGCTTGCATAATCCACATGCGTAAGGATGATGACAAGGTTCCAAACCTTGATGCATTTTACTTGTGGAGCATCAATACTCCAAACACCTTCTGCAACCTCCCATATTGTATAGCTAAATACTTATGTGAGGGAGCGGTCAAGGATCAAAAAACTTAAAAAATTAATGGTGGGATGTTCGTCACCCGCTTGATGAGATCGTTCGGGGTTCTGTAAAGTGGAGCTGGAAGTTGTTTGACCGAAATACCCAAACCTCATTTTAGTTTCACGCTTACACATGGGAACGAATCATTGAAGATTATGGAGGTGACAATTTTTCCATACCGAATGAGGATGCGGTTATAGCACCCGAGGAGCCAGGTAAGAGTGTGAGGTAACGACAAGACGAAGCCCATGATGTCCCACTAGTGATTCTAGTCGATGATGAAGTACCAATGGATTGGTACAATGTGGAGACAAGACAAGTTCAAGATGATTTGGCAAGGGGTGTCAATTTTGGCAACCAATCTTGTATTCAAATGTTTAATCATTTCAACATTTAACATGTGGATGGGGGTAATTATCCGCATGTGCACACATGGGAGGAAAGCATCAATGCAAGAGGAAGTGGAGCAAGAGGAAATGATGATGAAGATGATGAAGAAGAAGAAGATGAAGATTGATTTAACCTTTTTATTTTTTGGTATTGTGTTTAAAACACTTTTTATTTGTTTGTGTAACGCTCCGTTTCTGGTATGTGATTTAATTAAAGTTTTCCTTTCTTGAGGGGTCTCGACGAGTCTGTAGCCCGACTCGTTGAGTAGAAGACAGGTTGATCATGCGACTTAAGCTGGCAACTCGGCGAGTCCCTACGCTGGACTCGGCGAGTCCGCCTGTCTGGGTGAAGCCGTAATTTAAGGGTTTGCACCCTATTTAAACACACTTATACGCCACAACCTCGCCTCCATCACTCTCAGAGAATCTCTTACCAACCCCTAGCCCCCTTTTTAGGTGTGTGAGTGATTGTTGCTTTGTGAAGGAATTTTTGGAGCAAGTAGAAGAATGAGGAGATTGAAGAGTTCAAGGAAGAGGAAGTAGATCCAGAGCATACTCAGTTGTGGTCATCTTTTCTGGTAATAAAGCCTCCATATTGTTTATTGATCTAGTAGATCTTGGTTGTCCCCAAATTGTTGCTTTAAACCCCAAAAACCCCAAATCCTTTATGATTAAGCCTTATGTTTGGGTCATACTTCAGATCTGGACCCTCATTGCATTCAAGTAGTGTAAAGTTTCAGCTATGGTCGTGATTGAGGTCCCTCTTGAGCTTAGAACCCCATTAAGAGCTTAGCTTTGGCATTTGAAGCCTTTAAAGCCATGCATGCACGTAAAGTTTGGAACTTTATGTGATAAGCATGCCCTAGAAGCATGGATCTATGCCTTAGAGCCGCTGCATGGCTCAAATCAGGCCTATATGGAAAAGGGACTGAATGGACTCGGCGAGTCACATGAAGATAGCCTTGGACTCGACAAGTTGGATGAGCAACTCGGCGAGTCCGATGAAGATTGCCTTAGACTCGACGAGTTGTTCTACAACTCGGCGAATCGGATGAGTTTTTCCCGAGAAAAGTAGTGTTTGAGTGAAATGGCTTCATTCCTTCGTAGTTACACTTAAAGTCAGCAACTTTACGTGTTCAGATGGTCCGAAGGGCTCAAATTTACGAGTTTGAGGCCATGGAATCGATTAGAATTCGATTGTATGGAATCTGCGATAGGACTCGGCGAGTTGTTCTTCGTACTCGACGAGTCGAGTCGCGAGTCCCCGTTTTCCTTTTGATTTGTGAGTTCAGAGTGAATCAGTGAGTGGGAAAGGGGCTCGTTTAGTTAAAGTCAGAGTCGGTAAAGGAAGGTTTCGGCGAGTCTGCTCCCTAACTCGGCGAGTCCGGTCAACTGGAAGTTGACTTTGACCAGGGAGTTGACTTTGACCAGGTAGTTGACTTTGACTAGGGGTAATATAGTTATTTGACCCCGAGAGCATTTACCAGTAACTAATCTAGTGTTTTTGGAAATTGTAGCCGACAGTTCCGGAGCAACAGTCAGCCACTTTTAGAGTTAGCATCTCAGCAGCCAGCACTACAAGGTGGGTTTTCCTTCCAGTAGGAACAGGTATACGGCCACAATGCCGGCCCGTCTAGTTAGCAGTAGTTACAGACTTTGGTTCGATGCAGTAGTTCAGTGTGCTTGATGTCTTTGTGATTCAAGCATGTCTTTGTGTTATGCGTTCCGAACTTCGGTACGATGCAGTATGCAGTATATGTGTTTATGCTAGTTGATATGTTTATGCTATGCTATGTTATGCTTAGTCAGTTTCCGGACTTCGGTCCGATGCAGGGGACAAGGTCCCAGTCAGTTCCGATTTTCGATCCGATACAGTTAGTTCCAGACTTCGATCCGATGCAGGGGACAAGGTCCCAGTCAGTTCCGGACTTCGGTCTGATGCAGTTTCCGGACATCTGTCCGATGCAGAGGGCAAGGCCCTGGTTTGTTCTAGACTTCGGTCCGATGTAGTTTCCGAACTTCGGTCCGATGCAGTAGGAAATACCCAATATGTGTTTATATGATTGTATGGTATGTGGTAGTCTGGGGGAGATCACTAAGCTTTGTGTTTACAGTTTCAGTTTTGGTTTCAGGTACTTTCGCAAGCAAAGGGAAGGGCATGGGATGATGGCATTGCATACACCAGAGGTTCAGCTTTTGTCCTGGGAGTTTATTTCATATACTATGATATGTTGTTACAGTTCTTTTGTTATGACACCTCTATTATAACTTTTTGTTATTTATGACGTACGATTTTATGATATATTATAGATCGTTGATAAACTTAGTATTATATAAACGAAAAAATTTTGGTCGTATTTTGGGTCGTTTCAGTTTGGTTGGTTTGTTTGAACTTTTAGAAAGTAGGATTAAGTAGGATTTTAATTGTTTGTTTTATTTCATGGTTTGTTTTTTCTTTTTAGAACTTGAATGAAGGGTAAAACGCAAGAATTGAGAGAGAGAAAGAGAGAGAGAAAGAGAGAGAGAGAGAGATAGAGAGAAAGAGAGAGAGAATAATGCAAAGAGTCGAGTCTAGACAAGAACGTGGAAGCTCTGAGTTTAAGATCGAGTCTGGTAGTAGAAAGGGCTAAATAGTGTTATTTACTGAAGAAAAATGAAGGAGGGATACTAATTTGTCATTGACAAACACCTCAGAAATGGATTCGAAGCAAAAATCAAAATTTTACATACAGTGATGTACTCGTCGAGTGCACACACTGGAAACGACGCGTCCCAGTGCAAATTCACAAATTTTCTGCCAGTTAGGCTGCTACTCGACGAGTTATCATATTGACTCGACGAGTCACTCAATTTCGATATTCAAGTTTACAATTTGACCACATTTCTTACGGGCATTACTCATATCCTTTGAAGATTAATTCCTAAATATTCTTGAGACTTTTTCTGTCTATATTTAGAGCTGTCAACCACACGACATTTGACGCCTAAGGCATGTATGAGCTATTCCCATGTCTAAAGTCAACTAAAGATGGAGGTTTCAATGAAAAAGATCAACCTTGCCACTACTATCCCAGGGGAGTTTGTTCCAATTTCCTTTTTACTTCTTGTTTTTATCATGCATAACATGCAATTGGGACATTGCATAAATTAAGTGTGCAGTAGGGGCTTAGTTACATTAGACAAATTAGAATCCTAGGGCTAAATTACAACTAAAGTGGAGCTGGAAGTGGTTTGACCGAAATACCCACACCTTATTTTAGTGTCACACTTACACATAGGCACAAATCATGGAAGATTATGGAGGTGGGAATTTTTCCATACCGAATGAGGATACAGTTATAGAACCCAAGGAGCCAGGTAAGAGCGTGAGGATAAGACAAGATGAAGCCCTTGATGACCCACCAGTAATTCCAGTCGATGATGAAGTACCGATGGATTGGTAAAATGTGGAGATGAGACAATTTCAATATGATTTGGCAAGGGGTGTGAATTTTGGCAACCAATCTTATATTGAAATGTTTAATCATTTCAACATTCAACATGTGGATTGGGGTAATTATCTGCATGTGTGCACCTGGGAGGAAAAGATCAATGCAAGAGGAAGTGGAGCAAGAGGAAAAGATGATGGAGTTGATTATAAGGAAGATGAATATTAGATTATCCATTTACTTTATTTTTTTATTTGGTTGTGTTGAAATAATTTTTATTTTGTTTGGTTATTTTGTTTGGTTGTTTTTGTACAAATAGTTTTTAGGATTGATTTTTAGTTTGTTTTCCGTTTTATTACTAGTGTGTTGTTCTTTATAGAATTTGAATAAGGGTTTGCTTGCAAGGGTCTAGAGAGTGATAAAATAGTGGAAGAATCAAGTCTAGGCGAGAGAGAATGAAGTTTTGAGTCCGAATATCGAGTTTGGTTATGAAGAGGGTTAAAGAGTGACTAAACACTCAAGAAAAATAAGCATGAATGTCATTTCGAAGTTACTCTGGCAAACCAATATCGGATGAATAGCATAATTCATTTTTTCCACACAGCGACGTACTCGCCGAGTGCATATAATGACTCGACGAGTCAAAAAGCAATTTCACGATTTCTTCCAGTTTTGCACTACGACTCATAGAGTCTCCTTAATGATTCGACGAGTTGACCTTTATTTCATCTCTGAAGCTTATGGCTTTATGATATTTTACACGACAATTGGCTGTATTTTTGGAAGATCGTTTTCTGAAGATATCCGAGAGTCTTTCCTGCATTATTTAGAGTTGTCAACCACACGACATTTAACGCCCAAGGCATGGACGAGCTATTCCCATTGGTAAAGTCAGCTAAAGATAGAGTTTTCAATGAAGAAGATCAACATCGCCACTACTATCCCAGGGGAGTTTGTTCCAATTCCTGTTTACTTCTTTTTTTAATCATGCATAACATGTAATGGGGATATTGCATAAATTAAGTGTGGAATAAGGGGTTGGTTACATTAGACAAATTAGAATCCTAGGGCTAAATTACAACTAAAGTGGAGTTGGAAGTGGTTTAACCAAAATACCCACACCTCATTTTAGTGTCACACTTACACACGGGCACGAATCATTGAAGATTATGGAGGCGGGAATTTTTCCAAACCGAATGAGGATACGACTATAGAACCCAAGGAGCCAGGTAAGAGCGTGAGGAAAAGACAAGATGAAGCCCATGATGACCCACCATTAATTCCAGTCGATGATGAAGTACCAATGGATTGGTACAATGTGGAGATGAGACAATTTCAATATGATTTGGCAAGGGGTGTGAATTTTGGCAACCAATCTTGTATTCAAATGTTTAATCATTTCAACGTTCAACATGTTGTTTGGGGTAATTATCTGCATGTGTGCACATGGGAGGAAAAGATCAATGCCAGAGGAAGTGGAGCAAGAGGAAATGATGATGGAGATGATGATGAGGAAGATGAAGATTAGATTATCCTATTATTTTATTTTTTTTATTTGGTTGTGTTGAAACAATTTTTATTTTGTTTGGTTGGTTTTGGACAAATAGTTTTTAGGATTGATTTTTAGTTTGTTTTCCGTTTTATTACTGGTGTGTTGTTCTTTATTGAATTTGAATGAGGGTTTGCTTGCAAGGGTCTAGAGATTGATAAAATAGTGGAAGAATCAAGTCAAGGCGAGAAAGAATGAAGTTTCGAGTCCGAATATCGAGTTCGGTTATGAAGAGGGTTAAAGAGTGACTAAACACTCAAGAAAAATAAGCCTTAATGTCATTTCGAAGTTACTCCAGCAAACCAAATTCTGATGAATAGCAGAGTTCATTTTTCCACACAGCGACGTACTTACCGAGTGCATATAATGACTCGACGAGTCAAAATGCAATTTCACGATTTCTTCTAGTTTCGCACTACGACTCATAGAGTCTCGTTACAAACTCGAAGCGTTGACCTTTATTTCATCTCTGCATTATTTAGAGATGTCAGCCACAGGTCAATTAACGCCCAAGGCACGGACGAGCTGTTCCCAATTTGAAAGTCAGCTAAAGATAGAGTTTTCAATGAAGAAGATCAACCTCGCCACTACTATCCCAGGGGAGTTTGTTCTAATTCCTGTTTACTTCTTGTTTTTATCATGCATAACATACAATGGGGATATTGCATAAATTAAGTGTGGAGTAGGGGGTTGGTTACATTACATAAATTAGAATCCTAGGGCTAAATTACAATTAGAATGGAGCTGAAAGTGGTTTGACCGAAATACCCACACCTCATTTTAGTGTCACACTTACACACGGGCACAAATCGTTGAAGATTATGGAGGCGGGAATTTTTCCATACCAAATGAGGATACGGTTATAGAACCCAAGGAGCCAGGTAAGTGCGTGAGGAGAAGACAAGATGAAGCCCATGATGAACCACCATTGATTCCAATCGATGATGAAGTACCAATGGATTGGTACAATGTGAAGATGAGACAATTTCAATATGATTTGGCAACCAATCTTGTATTCAAATGCTACATTAGACAAATTAGAATCCTAGGGCTAAATTACAACTAAAGTGGAGCTGGAAGTGGTTTGACCGAAATACCCATACCTCATTTTAGTGTCGCGCTTACACACGGGCACGAATCCTTGAAGATTATGGAGGCGGGAATTTTTCCATACCGAATGAGGATACAGTTATAGAACACAAGGAGCCAGGAAAGAGCGTATGAAGCCCAAGATGACCCACTATAGATTCCAGTCGATGATGAAGTACCAATGGATTGGTACAATGTGGATATGAGACAATTTCAATATGATTTGGAAAAGGGGTGTGAATATTGGCAACCAAGCTTATATTCAAATGTTTAATCATTTCAACGTTCAACATGTGGATTGGGGTAATTATCTGCGTGTATGCACATGCGAGGAAAAGATCAATGCAAGAGGAAGTGGAGCAAGAGGAAATGATGATGGAGATGATGACGAGGATTGATTTTTAGTTTCTTTTACGTTTTGTTACTGGCGTCTTGTTCTTTATAGAATTTGAATGAGGGTTTGCTTGCAAGGGTCTAGAGAGTGATAAAATAGTGGAAGAATCAAGTCAAGGCGAGAGAGATGAAGTTTCGAGTCCGGATATCGAGTTCGGTTATGAAGAGGGTTAAAGAGTGACTAAACACTCAAGAAAAATAAGCATGAATGTCATTTTGAAGTTACTCCAGCAAACCAAAATCGGATGAACAGCAGAATTCATTTTTTCCACACAGCGACGTACTCGTCGAGTGCGTATAATGACTCGACGAGTCAAAATACAATTTCACGGTTTCTTCTAGTTTCGCACTACGACTCGTAGAGTCTCCTTACAGACTCGATGAGTTGACCTTTATGTCATCTCTGAAGCTTATGGTTTGATAATATTTTACACGAAAATTGGCTGTATTTTTGGAAGATATTTTTTTGAAGATATCCGAGAGTTTTTCCTGCATGATTTAGAGCTGTCAACCACAAGTCATTTTACGCCCAAGGCACAGACGAGCTGTTCCTATTTGTAAAGTGAGCTAAATATAGAGTTTTCAATGAAGAAGATCAACCTCGCCGCTACTATCCCATGGGAATTTGTTCCAATTCTTGTTTACTTCTTTTTTTTATCATGCATAACATATAATGGGGATATTGCATAAATTAAGTGTGGAGTAGTGGGTTGGTTACATTAGACAAATTAGAATCCTAGGGCTAAATTACAACTAAAGTGGAACTAGAAGTGGTTTGACCGAAATACCCACACCTCATTTTAGTGTCACACTTACACACGGGCACAGATCGTTGAAGATTATTAAGGCGGGAATTTTTCCATACCAAATGAGGATACGGTTATAGAACCTAAGGAGCCAGGTAAGAGCAAGAGGAGAAGACAAGATGAAGCCCATGACGAACCACCATTGATTCCAGTCGATGATGAAGTACCAATGGATTGGTACAATGTGAAGATGAGACAATTTCAATATGATTTGGCAAGGGGTGTGAATTTTGGCATCCAATCTTGTATTCACATGTTTAATCATTTCAACGTTCAACATGTGGATTGGGGTAATTATCTGCATGTATGCACATGCGAGGAAAAGATCAATGCAAAAGGAAGTGGAGCAAGAGGAAATGATGATGAGGAAGATGAAGATTAGATTATGCTATGATTTTATTTTTTTTATTTGGTTGTGTTGAAACAATTTTTATTTTGTTTGGTTGTTTTTGGACAAATAGCTTTGAGGATTGATTTTTAGTTTGTTTTCCGTTTTATTACTGGTGTGTTGTTCTTTATTGAATTTGAATGAGGGTTTGCTTGCAAGGGTCTAGAGATTGATAAAATAGTGGAAGAATCAAGTCAAAAGCGAGAAAGAATGAAGTTTCGAGTCCGAATATCGAGTTCGGTTATGAAGATGGTTAAAGAGTGAGTAAACACTCAAGAAAAATAAGCATTAATGTCATTTCGAAGTTACTCCAGCAAACCAAAATCGGATGAATAGCATAATTCATTTTTTTCCACACAGCGATGTACTCGTCGAATGCGTATAATGACTCGACGAGTCAAAATGCAATTTCATGATTTCTTCTAGTTTCGCACTACGACTCATAGAGTCTCCTTACAGACTCGACGATTTGACCTTTATTTCATCTCTGAAGCTTATGGTTTGATAATATTTTACACGACAATTGGCTGTATTTTCGGAAGATCATTTTCTGAAGATATCCGAGAGTCTTTCCTGCATTAGTTAGAGATGTCAGCCACAGGTCAATTAACGCCCAAGGCACGGACGAGTTGTTCCCATTTTGAAAGTCAGCTAAAGATAGAGTTTTCAATGAAGAAGATCAACCTCGCCACTACTATCCCAGGGGAGTTTGTTCTAATTCCTGTTTACTTCTTGTTATTATCATGCATAACATACAATGGGGATATTGCATAAATTATGCGTGGAGTAGCGGGTTGGTTACATTACACAAATTAGAATCCAAGGGCTAAATTACAACTAGAATGGAGCTGGAAGTGGTTTGACCGAAATACCCACACCTCATTTTAGTGTCACACGTACACACAGGCACAAATCGTTGAAGATTATGGATGCGGGAATTTTTCCATACCAAATGAGGATACAATTATAGAACCCAAGGAGCCAGGTAAGATCGTAAGGAGAAGACAAGATGAAGCCCATGATGAACCACCATTGATTCCAGTCGATGATGAAGTACCAATGGATTGGTACAATGTGGAGATGAGACAATTTCAATATGATTTGGCAAGGGGTTTGAATTTTGGCAACAAATCTTGTATTCAAATGTTTAATCATTTCAACGTTCAACATGTGGATTGGGGTAATTATCTGCATGTGTGCACATGGGAGGAAAAGATCAATGCAAGAGGAAGTGGAGCAAGAGGAAATTATGATGGAGATGATGATGAGCAAGATGAAGATTAGATTATCCTTTGATTTTATTTTTTTTATTTGGTTGTGTTGAAACAATTTTTATTTTGTTTGGTTGTTTTTGGACAAATAGTTTTTAGGATTGATTTTTACTTTGTTTTCCATTTTATTATTGGTGTGTTGTTCTTTATAGAATTTGAATGAGGGTTTGCTTGCAAGGGTTTAGAGAGTGATAAAATAGTGGAAGAATCAAGTCTAGGCGAGAAAGAATCAAGTTTCGAGTCCGAATATCGAGTTCGGTTATGAAGACTGTTAAAGAGTGACTAAACACTCAAGAAAAATAAGCATGAATGTCATTTCGAAGTTACTCCATCAAACCAAAATCGGATGAATAGCATAATTCAATTTTTCCACACAGTGACGTACTCGCCGAGTGCGTATAATGACTCGACGAGTCAAAATGCAATTTCACAATTTCTTCTAGTTTCGCGCTACGACTCATAGAGTCTTCTTACAGACTCGACGAGTTGACCTTTATTTCATCTCTGAAGCTTATGGTTTGATAATATTTTACACGACATTTGGCTGTATTTTTGGAAGATCATTTTCTGAAGATATCCGAGAGTCTTTCCTGAATTATTTAGAGATGTCAACCACAGGTCATTTAACGCGCAAGGCACGGAGGAGCTGTTCTCATTTGTAAAGTCAGCTAAAGTTAGAATTTTCAATGAATAAGATCAACCTCGCCACTACTATCCCAGGGGAGTTTGTTCCAATTCCTGTTTACTTGTTGTTTTTATCATGCATAACATGCAATGTGGATATTGCATAAATTAACTGTAGAGTAGGGGGTTGGTTACATTATACAAATTAGAATCCTAGGGCTAAATTACAACTAAAGTGGAGCTGGAAGTGGTTTAACCAAAATACCCACACCTAATTTTGGTGTCACACTTACACACGGGCACGTATCATTGAAGATTATGGAGGAAGGAATTTTTCCATACCGAATGAGGATACGGTTATAGAACCCAAGGAGACAGGTAAGAGCGTGAGGAAAAGACAAGATGAAGCCCATGATGACCTACCATTGATTCCAGTCTGAAGTACCAACGGATTGGTACAATGTAGAGATGAGACAACTTCAATATGATATGGCAAGGGGTGTGAATTTTGGCAACCTATATTGTATTGAAATGTTTAATCATTTCAACGTTCAACATGTGGATTGGGGTAATTATCTGCATGTGTGCACATGGGAGGAAAAGATCAATGCAAGAGGAAGTGGAGCAAGAGGAAATGATGATGGAGATGATGATGAGGAAGATGAAGATTAGATTATCCTTTTATTTTATTTTTTTATTTGGTTGTGTTGAAATAATTTTTATTTTGATTGGTTATTTTGTTTGGTTGTTTTTGGACAAATAGTTTTTAGGATTGATTTTTAGATTGTTTTCCGTTTTATTACTGGTGTGTTGTTCTTTATAGAATTTGAATGAGGGTTTGCTTGCAAGGGTCTAGAGAGTGATAAAATAGTGGAAGAATCAAGTCTAGGCGAGAGAGAATGAAGTTTCGAGTCTAAATATCGAGTTCGGTTATGAAGAGGGTTAAAGAGTAGCTAAACACAAGAAAAATAAGCATTAATGTCATTTCGAAGTTACTCTAGCAAACCAAAATCTGATGAATAGCAGAGTTCATTTTTCCACACAGCGACGTACTTACCGAGTGCGTATAATGACTCGACAAGTCAAATTGCAATTTCAAGATTTCTTCTAGTTTCGCACTACGACTCATAGATTCTCATTACAAACTCGAAGAGTTGACCTTTATTTCATCTCTGAAGCCTATGGTTTGAGGATATTTTACACGACGATTGGCTGTATTTTTGGAAGATCATTTTCTGAAGATATCCGAGTGTCTTTCCTGCATTATTTAGAGCTGTCAACCACATGAAATTTAACGCCCAAGGCATGGACGAGTTGTTCCCATTTGTAAAGTCAGCTAAAGATAGAGTTTTCAATGAAGAAGATCAACCTCGCCACTACTATCCCAAGGGAGTTTGTTCCAGTTCCTGTTTACTTCTTGTTTTTATCATGCATAACATACAATGGGGATATTACATAAATTAAGTGTGGAGTAAGGGGTTGGTTACATTAGACAAATTAGAATCCTAGGGCTAAATTAAAAGTAAAGTGGAGCTGGAAGTGGTTTAACCAAAATACCCACACCTCATTTTAGTGTCACACTTACACACGGGCATGAATCATTGAAGATTATGGAGGCGGGAATTTTTCCATACCGAATGCGGATACGACTATAGAACCCAAGGAGCCAGGTAAGAGCGTGAGGAGAAGACAAGATGAAGCCCATGATGAACCACCATTGATTCCAGTCGATGATGAAGTACCAATGGATTGGTACAATGTGAAGATGAGACAATTTCAATATGATTTGGCAAGGGGTGTGAATTTTGGCAACCAATCTTGTATTCAAATGTTACATTAGACAAATGAGAATCCTAGGGCTAAATTACAACTAAAGTGGACCTGGAAGTGGTTTGACCGAAATACCCACACCTCATTTTAGTGTGGCACTTACACACGGGCACGAATCCTTCAAGATTATGGAGGCGGGAATTTTTCCATACCGAATGAGGATACAGTTATAGAACCCAAGGAGCCAGGTAAGAGCGTATGAAGCCCAAGATGACCCACTATAGATTCCAGTCGATGATGAAGTACCAATGGATTGGTACAATGTGGAGATGAGACAATTTCAATATGATTTGGAAAGGGGGAGTGAATTTTGGCAACCAATATTATATTCAAATGTTTAATCATTTCAACGTTCAACATGTGGATTGGGGTAATTATCTGGATGTATGCACATGCGAGGAAAAGATCAATGCAAGAGGAAGTGGAGCAAGAGGAAATGATGATGGAGATGATGACGAGGAAGATGAAGATTAGATTATCCTTTTATTTTTTTTATTTGGTTGTGTTGAAACAATTTTTATTTTGTTTGGTTGTTTTTGGATAAATAGTTTTTAGGATTGATTTTTAGTTTCTTTTACGTTTTATTACTGGCGTCTTGTTCTTTATAGAATTTGAATGAGGGTTTGCTTGCAAGGGTCTAGAGAGTGATAAAATAGTGGAAGAATCAAGTCAAGGCGAGAGAGATGAAGTTTTGAGTCCGGATATCGAGTTCGGTTAGGAAGAGGGTTAAAGAGTGACTAAATACTCAAGAAAAATAAGCGTGAATGTCATTTTGATGTTACTCCAGCAAACCAAAATCTGATGAATAATAGAGTTCATTTTTCCACACAGCGACGTACTTACCGAGTGTGTATAATGACTCGACGAGTCAAAATGCAATTTCACGATTTCTTCTAGTTTCGCACTACGACTCATAGAGTCTCGTTACAAACTCGAAGAGTTGACTTTTATTTCATCTCTGAAGCCTATGGTTTGAGGATATTTTACACGACAATTGGCTATATTTTTGGAAGATCATTTTCTGAAGATATCCGAGAGTTTTTCCTGCATTATTTAGAGCTGTCAACCACATGACATTTAACGCCCAAGGCACGGACGAGATGTCCCCATTTGTAAAGTCAGCTAAAGATAGAGTTTTCAATGAAGAAGATCAACCTCGCCACTACTATCCCAGGGGAGTTTGTTCCAGTTCCTGTTTACTTCTTGTTTTTGTCAAGCATAACATACAATGGGGATATTGCATAAATTAAGTGTGGAGTAAGGGGTTGGTTACATTAGAAAAATTAGAATCCTAGGGCTAAATTACAACTAAAGTGGAGCTGGAAGTGGTTTGACCGAAATACCCACACCTCATTTTAGATTCACACTTAGATACATGCACGAATCATTAAAGATTTTGGAGGCGGGAATCTTTCCATACCGAATGAGGATACGGTTATAGAACCTAAGGAGCCAGGTAAGAGCTTGAAGAGAAGACAAGATGAAGCCCATGATGAACCACCATTGATTCCAGTCGATGATGAAGTACCAATGGATTGGTACAATGTGAAGATGAGACAATTTCAATATGATTTGGCAAGGGGTGTGACTTTTGGCAACCAATCTTGTATTCAAATGTTTAATCATTTCAACGTTCAACATGTGGATTGGGGTAATTATATGCATGTGTGCACATGGGAGGAAAAGATCAATGCAAGAGGAAGTGGAGCAAGAGGAAATGATGATGGAGATGATGATGAGTAAGATGAAGATTAGATTATCCTATTATTTTATTTTTTTTATTTGGTTGTGTTGAAACAATTTTTATTTTGTTTGGTTGTTTTTGGACAAATAGTTTTTAGGATTGATTTTTAGTTTGTTTTCCGTTTTATTACTGGTGTGTTGTTCTTTATTGAATTTGAATGAGGGTTTGCTTGCAAGGGTCTAGAGATTGATAAAATAGTGGAAGAATCAAGTCTAGGCGAGAGAGAATGAAGTTTCGAGTCTAAATATCGAGTTCGGTTATGAAGAGGGTTAAAGAGTAGCTAAACACTCAAGAAAAATAAGCATTAATGTCATTTCGAAGTTACTCCAGCAAACCAAAATCTTATGAATAGCATAATTCAATTTTTCCACACAGCGACGTACTTACCGAGTGCGTATAATGACTCGACGAGTCAAAATGCAATTTCACGATTCCTTCTAGTTTTGCACTACGACTCATAGAGTCTCGTTACAAACTCGAAGAGTTGACCTTTATTTCATCTCTGAAGCCTATGGTTTGAGGATATTTTACACGACAATTGGCTGTATTTTTGGAAGATCATTTTCTGAAGATATCCGAGTGTCTTTCCTGCATTATTTAGAGCTGTCAACCACATGACATTTAACGCCCAAGGCATAGACGAGTTGTTCCCATTTGTAAAGTCAGCTAAAGATAGAGTTTTCAGTGAAGAAGATCAACCTCGCCACTACCATCCCATGGGAGTTTGTTCCAGTTCCTGTTTACTTCTTGTTTTTATCATGCATAACATACAATGGGGATATTGCATAAATTAAGTGTGGAGTAAGGGGTTGATTATATTAGACAAATTAGAATCCTAGGGCTAAATTACAACTAAAGTGGAGCTCGAAGTGGTTTAACCAAAATACCCACACCTCATTTTAGTGTCACACTTACACACGGGCACGAATCATTGAAGATTATGGAGGCGGGAATTTTTCCATACTGAATGAGGATACGGCTATACAATCCAAGGAGACAGGTAAGAGCATGAGGAAAAGACAAGATAAAGCCCATGATGACCCACCATTAATTCCAGTCGATGATGAAGTACCAATGGATTGGTACAATGTGGAGATGAGAAAATTTCAATATGATTTATCAAGGGGTGTGAATTTTGGCAACCCATATTGTATTGAAATGTTTAATCACTTCAAAGTTCAACATGTGCATTGGGGTAAGTATCTGCATGTGTGCATATGGGAGGAAAAGATCAATGCAAGAGGAAGTGGAGCAAGAGGAAATGATGATGGATATGATGATGAGGAAGATAAAGATTAGATTATCCTTTGATTTTATTTTTTTTATTTGGTTGTGTTGAAACAATTTTTATTTTGTTTGGTTGTTTTTGGACAAATAGTTTTTAGGATTGATTTTTAGTTTGTTTTCCGTTTTATTACTGGTGTGTTGTTCTTTATAGAATTTGAATGAGGCTTTGCTTTCAAGGGTCTAGACAGTGAAAAAATAATGGAAGAATCAAGTCTAGGCGAGAGAGAATGAAGTTTCGAGTCCGAATATCGAGTTCGGTTATGAAGAGGGTTAAAGAGTGACTAAACACTCAAGAAAAATAAGCATGAATGTCATTTCGAAGTTACTCCAGCAAACCAAAATCGGATGAATAGCAGAATTCATTTTTTCCACACAGCGACGTACTCGCCGAGTGCATATAATGACTCTACGAGTAAAAATGCAATTTCACGAGTTCTTCGAGTATCGCACAACGACTCATAGAGTCTCCTTACAGACTCGATGAGTTAACCTTTATTTCATCTCTGAAGCTTATGGTTTGATAATATTTTACACGAAAATTGGCTGTATTTTTGGAAGATCATTTTCTAAAGATATCCGAGAGTTTTTCCTACATTATTTAGAGCTGTCAACCACAGGTCATTTAACGCCCAAGGCACGGACGAGCTGTTCCCATTTGTAAAGTCAGCTAAAGACAGAGTTTTCAATGAAGAAGATCAACCTCGCCACTACTATCCCAGGGGAGTTTGTTCCAATTCCTGTTTATTTCTTGTTTTTGTCATGCATAACATGCAATGTGGATATTTCATAAATAAATTGTAGAGTAGGGGGTTGGTTACATTAGACAAATTAGAATCCTAGGGCTAAATTACAGCCAAAGTGGAGCTAATAGTGGTTTGACCGAAATACCCACACCTCATTTTAGTGTCACACTTAGATACTGGCACGAACCATTAAAGATTATGGAGGCGGGAATCTTTCCATACCGAATGAGGATATGGTCATAGAACCCAAGGAGCCAGGTAAGAGCGTGAAGAGAAGACAAGATGAAGCCCATGATGACCCACCATTGATTCTAGTCGATGATGAAGTACCAATGGATTGGTATAATGTGGAGATGAGACAATTTCAATAAGATTTGGCAAGGGGTGTGAATTTTGGCAACCCATATTGTATTGAAATGTTTAATCACTTCAACGTTCAACATGTGGATTGGGGTAATTATCTGCATGTGTGCATATGGGAGGAAAAGATCAATACAAGAGTAAGTGGAGCAAGAGGAAATGATGATGGAGATGATGATGATGAAGATAAAGATTAGATTATCCTTTTATTTTATTTTTTTTATTTGGTTGTGTTGAAACAATTTTTATTTTGTTTGGTTATTTTGTTTGGTAGTTTTTGGCCAAATAGTTTTTAGGATTGATTTTTAGTTTGTTTTCCGTTTTATTACTGGTGTGTTGTTCTTTATAGAATTTGAATGAGGGTTTGCTTTCAAGGGTCTAGACAGTGATAAAATAATGGAAGAATCAAGTCTAGGCGAGAGAGAATGAAGTTTCGAGTCTGAATATCGAGTTTGGTTATGAAGAGGGTTAAAGAGTGACTAAACACTCAAGAAAAATAAGCATGAATGTCATTTCGAAGTTACTCCAGCAAACCAAAATCGGATGAATAGCAGAATTCATTTTTTCCACACAGCGACGTACTCGCCGAGTGCGTATCATGACTCGACGAGTCAAAATGCAATTTCACGATTTCTTCGAGTATCGCACAACGACTCATAGAGTCTCCTTACAGAATCGATGAGTTAACCTTTATTTCATCTCTCAAGCTTATGGTTTGATAATATTTTATACGAAAATTGGCTGTATTTTTGGAAGATCATTTTCTGAAGATATCCGAGAGTTTTTCCTGCATTATTTAGAGCTGTCAACCACAGGTCATTTAACGCCCAAGGCACGGATGAGCTGTTCCCATTTGTAAAGTCAGCTAAAGATAGAGTTTTCAATGAAGAAGATCAACCTCGCTACTACTATCCCAGGGGAGTTTGTTCCAATTCCTGTTTATTTCTTGTTTTTGTCATGCATAACATGCAATGTGGATATTTCATAAATAAATTGTAGAGTAGGGGGTTGGTTACATTAGACAAATTAGAATCCTAGGGCTAAATTACAACTAAAGTGGAGCTAATAGTGGTTTGACCGAAATACCCACACCTCATTTTAGTGTCACACTTAGATACAAGCACGAATCATTGAAGATTATGGAGGCGGGAATCTTTCCATACCGAATGAGGGTATGGTTATAGAACCCAAGGAGCCAGGTAAGAGCGTGAAGAGAAGACAAGATGAAGCCCATGATAACCCACCAATGATTCCAGTCGATGATGAAGTACCAATGGATTGGTACAATGTGGAGATGAAACAATTTCAATATGATTTGGCAAGGGGTGTGAATTTTGGCAACCCATATTGTATTGAAATGTTTAATCACTTCAACGTTCAACATGTGGATTGGGGTAATTATCTGCATGTGTGCATATGGGAGGAAAAGATCAATACAAGAGGAAGTGGAGCAAGAGGAAATGATGATGGAGATGATGATGATGAAGATAAAGATTAGATTATCCTTTTATTTTATTTTTTTATTTGGTTGTGTTGAAACAATTTTTATTTTGTTTGGTTATTTTGTTTGGTTGTTTTTGGCCAATTAGTTTTTAGGATTGGTTTTTAGTTTGTTTTCCGTTTTATTACTGGTGCGTTGTTCTTTATAGAATTTCGATGAGGGTTTGCTTTCAAGGGTCTAGACAGTGATAAAATAATGGAAGAATCAAGTCTAGGCGAGAGAGAATGAAGTTTCGAGTCCGAATATCGAGTTTGGTTATGCAGAAGGTGAAAGAGTGACTAAACACTCAAGAAAAATAAGCATGAATGTCATTTCAAAGTTACTCCAGCACACCAAAATCGGATGAATAGCAGAATTCATTTTTTCCACACAGCGACGTACTCGCCGAGTGCGTATAATGACTCGACGAGTCAAAATGCAATTTCACGATTTCTTCGAGTATCGCACATCGACTCATAGAGTCTCCTTATAGAATCGATGAGTTAACCTTTATTTCATTTCTGAAGCTTATGGTTTGATAATATTTTACATGAAAATTGGCTGTATTTTTGGAAGATCATTTTCTGAAGATATCCGAGAGTTTTTCCTGCATTATTTAAAGCTGTCAACCACAGGTCATTTAACGCCCAAGGCATGGACGAGTTGTTCCCATTTGTAAAGTCAGCTAAAGATAGAGTTTTCAATGAAGAAGATCAACATCGCCACAACTATCCCAGGGGAGTTTGTTCCAAATTCCTGTTTATTTCTTGTTTTTGTCATGCATAACATGCAATGTGGATATTTCATAAATAAATTGTAGAGTAGGGGGTTGGTTACATTAGACAAATTAGAATCCTAGGGCTAAATTACAACTAAAGTGGAGCTAATAGTGGTTTGACCGAAATACCCACACCTCATTTTAGTGTCACACTTAGATACACGCACGAATCATTGAAGATTATGGACGCGGGAATCTTTCCATACCGAATGAGGATATTGTTATAGAACCCAAGGAGCCAGGTAAGAGCGTGAAGAGAAGACAAGATGAAGCCCATGATGACCCACCATTGATTCCAGTCGACGCTGAAGTACCAATGGATTGGTACAATGTGGAGATGAGACAATTTCAATATGATTTGGCAAGGGGTGTGAATTTTGGCACCCCATATTGTATTGAAATGTTTAATCACTTCAACGTTCAACATGTGGATTGGGGTAATTATCTGCATGTGTGCATATGGGAGGAAAAGATCAATACAAGAGGAAGTGGAGCAAGAGGAAATGATGATGGAGATGATGATGATGAAGATAAAGATTAGATTATCCTTTTATTTTAATTTTTTTATTTGGTTGTGTTGAAACAATTTTTATTTTGTTTGGTTGTTTTTGGCCAAATAGTTTTTAGGATTGATTTTAGTTTGTTTTCCGTTTTATTACTGGTGTGTTGTTCTTTATAGAATTTGAATGAGGGTTTGCTTTCAAGGGTCTAGACAGTGATAAAATAATGGAAGAATCTAGTCTAGGCGAGAGAGAATGAAGTTTCGAGTCCGAATATTGAGTTCGGTTATGAAGAGGGTTAAAGAGTAACTAAACACTCAAGAAAAATAAGCATGAATGTCATTTCGAAGCTACTCCAGCAAACCAAAATCGGATGAATAGCAGAATTCATTTTTTCCACACAGCGACGTACTCGCCGAGTGTGTATAATAACTCGACGAGTCAAAATGCAATTTCACGATTTCTTCGAGTATCGCACAACGACTCATAGAGTCTCCTTACAGACTCAATGAGTTAACCTTTATTTCATCTCTGAAGCTTATGGTTTGATAATATTTTACACGAAAATTGGCTGTATTTTAGGAAGATCATTTTCTGAAGATATCCGAGAGTTTTTCCTGCATTATTTAGAGCTGTCAACCACAGGTCATTTAACGCCCAAGGCATGGACGAGCTGTTCCCATTTGTAAAGTCAGCTAAAGATAGACTTTTCAATGAAGAAGATCAACCTCGCCACTACTATCCCAGGGGAGTTTGTTCCAATTCATGTTTATTTCTTGTTTTTGTCATGCATAACATGCAATGTGGATATTTCATAAATAAATTGTAGAGTAGGGGGTTGGTTACATTAGACAAATTAGAATCCTAGGGCTAAATTACAACTAAAGTGGAGCTAATAGTGGTTTGACCGAAATACCCACACCTCATTTTAGTGTCACACTTAGATACAGGCACGAATCATTGAAGATTATGGAGGCGGGAATCTTTCCATACCGAATGAGGATATGGTTATAGAACCCAAGGAGCCAGGTAAGAGCGTGAAGAGAAGATAAGATGAAGCCCATGATGACCCACCATTGATTCCAGTCGATGATGAAGTACCAATGGATTTGTACAATGTGGAGATGAGACAATTTAAATATGATTTGGCAAGGGGTGTGAATTTTGGCAACCCATATTGTATTGAAATGTTTAATCACTTCAACGTTCAACATGTGGATTGGGGTAATTATCTGCATGTGTGCATATGGGAGGAAACGATCAATACAAGAGGTAGTGGAGCAAGAGGAAATGATGATGGAGATGATGATGATGAAGATAAAGATTAGATTATCCTTTTATTTTATTTTTTTATTTGGTTGTGTTGAAACAATTTTTATTTTGTTTGGTTATTTTGTTTGGTTGTTTTGGCCAAATAGTTTTTAGGATTGATTTTAGTTTGTTTTCCGTTTTATTACTGGTGTGTTGTTCTTTATAGAATTTGAATGAGGGTTTGCTTTCAAGGGTCTAGACAGTGATAAAATAGTGGAAGAATCAAGTCTAGGCGAGAGAGAATGAAGTTTCGAGTCCGAATATCGAGTTCGGTTATGAAGAGGGTTAAAGAGTTACTAAACAATCAAGAAAAATAAGCATGAATGTCATTTCGAAGTTACTCCAGCAAACCAAAATCGGATGAATAGCAGAATTCATTTTTTCCACACAGCGACGTACTGGCCGAGTGCGTATAATGACTCGACGAGTCAAAATGCAATTTCACGATTTCTTTGAGTATCGCACATCGACTCATAGAGTCTCCTTATAGACTCGATGAGTTAACCTTTAGTTCATCTTTGAATCTTATGGTTTGATAATATTTTACACAAAAATTGGCTGTATTTTTGGAAGATCATTTTCTGAAGATATCCGAGTGTTTTTCCTGCATTATTTAGAGCTGTCAACCACAGGTCATTTACCGCCCAAGGCACGGACGAGCTATTCCCATTTGTAAAGTCAGCTAAAGATAGAGTTTTCAATGAAGAAGATCAAGCTCGCCACTACTATCCCAGGGGAGTTTGTTCCAATTCCTGTTTATTTCTTGTTTTTGTCATGCATAACATGCAATGTGGATATTTCATAAATAAATTGTAGAGTAGGGGGTTGGTTACATTAGACAAATTAGAATCCTAGGGCTAAATTACAACTAAAGTGGAGCTAATAGTGGTTTGACCGAAATACCCACACCTCATTTTAGTGTCACACTTAGATACAGGCACGAATCATTGAAGATTATAGAGGCGGGAATCTTTCCATACCGAATGTGGATATTGTTATAGAACCCAAGGAGCCAGGTAAGAGCATGAAGAGAAGACAAGATGAAGCCCATGATTACCCACCATTGATTCCAGTCGACGTTGAAGTACCAATGGATTGGTACAATGTGGAGATGAGACAATTTCAATATGATTTGGCAAGGGGTGTGAATTTTGGCATCCCATATTGTATTGAAATGTTTAATCACTTCAACGTTCAACATGTGGATTGGGGTAATTATCTGCATGTGTGCATATGGGAGGAAAAGATCAATACAAGAGGAAGTGGAGCAAGAGGAAATGATGATGGAGATGATGATGATGAAGATAAAGATTAGATTATCCTTTCATTTTATTTTTTTTATTTGGTTGTGTTGAAACAATTTTTATTTTGTTTGGTTATTTTGTTTGGTTGTTTTGGCCAAATAGTTTTTAGGATTGATTTTAGTTTGTTTTCCGTTTTATTACTGGTGTGTTGTTCTTTATAGAATTTGAATGAGGGTTTGCTTTCAAGGGTCTAGACAGTGATAAAATAATGGAAGAATCAAGTCTAGGCGAGAGAGAATGAAGTTTCGAGTCCGAATATCGAGTTCGGTTATGAAGAGGGTTAAAGAGTGACTAAACACTCAAGAAAAATAAGCATGAATGTCATTTCGAAGCTACTCCAGCAAACCAAAATCGGATGAATAGCAGAATTCATTTTTTCCACACAGCGACGCACTCGCCGAGTGCGTGTAATGACTCGACGAGTCAAAATGCAATTTCACGATTTCTTCGAGTATCGCACAACGACTCATAGAGTTTCCTTACAGACTCGATGAGTTAACCTTTATTTCATCTCTGAAGCTTATGGTTTGATAATATTTTACACGAAAATTGGCTGTATTTTTGGAAGATCATTTTCTGAAGATATCCGAGAGTTTTTCCTGCATTATTTAGAGCTGTCAACCACAGGTCATTTAACGCCCAAGGCACGGACGAGCTGTTCCCATTTGTAAAGTCAGCTAAAGATAGAGTTTTCAATGAAGAAGATCAACCTCGCTACTACTATCCCAGGGGAGTTTGTTCCAATTCCTGTTTATTTCTTGTTTTTGTCATGCATAACATGCAATGTGGATATTTCATAAATAAATTGTAGAGTAGGGGGTTGGTTACATTAGACAAATTAGAATCCTAGGGCTAAATTACAACTAAAGTGGAGCTAATAGTGGTTTGACCGAAATACCCACACCTCATTTTAGTGTCACACTTAGATACAGGCACGAATCATTGAAGATTATAGAGGCGGGAATCTTTCCATACTGAATGTGGATATTGTTATAGAACCCAAGGAGCCAGGTAAGAGCATGAAGAGAAGACAAGATGAAGCCCATGATTACCCACCATTGATTCCAGTCGACGTTGAAGTACCAATGGATTGGTACAATGTGGAGATGAGACAATTTCAATATGATTTGGCAAGGGGTGTGAATTTTGGCATCCCATATTGTATTGAAATGTTTAATCACTTCAACGTTCAACATGTGGATTGGGGTAATTATCTGCATGTGTTCATATGGGAGGAAAAGATCAATACAAGAGGAAGTGGAGCAAGAGGAAATGATGATGGAGATGATTATGATGAAGATAAAGATTAGATTATCCTTTCATTTTATTTTTTTTATTTGGTTGTGTTGAAACAATTTTTATTTTGTTTGGTTATTTTGTTTGGTTGTTTTGGCCAAATAGTTTTTAGGATTGAATTTAGTTTGTTTTCCGTTTTATTACTGGTGTGTTGTTCTTTATAGAATTTGAATGAGGGTTTGCTTTCAAGGGTCTAGACAGTGATAAAATAATCGAAGAATCAAGTCTAGGCGAGAGAGAATGAAGTTTCGAGTCCGAATATCGAGTTCGGTTATTAAGAGGGTTAAAGAGTGACTAAACACTCAAGAAAAATAAGCATGAATGTCATTTCGAAGCTACTCCAGCAAACCAAAATCGGATGAATAGCAGAATTCATTTTTTCCACACAGCGACGCACTCGCCGAGTGCGTGTAATGACTCGACGAGTCAAAATGCAATTTCACGATTTCTTCGAGTATCGCACAACGACTAATAGAGTCTCCTTACAGACTCGATGAGTTAACCTTTATTTCATCTCTGAAGCTTATGGTTTGATAATATTTTACACGAAAATTGGCTGTATTTTTGGAAGATCATTTTCTGAAGATATCCGAGAGTTTTTCCTGCATTATTTAGAGCTGTCAACCACAGGTCATTTAACGCCCAAGGCACAGACGAGCTGTTCCCATTTGTAAAGTCAGCTAAAGATAGATTTTCAATGAAGAAGATCAACCTCGCCACTACTATCCCAGGGGAGTTTGTTCCAATTCCTGTTTATTTCTTGTTTTTGTCATGCATAACATGCAATGTGGATATTTCATAAATAAATTGTAGAGTAGGGGGTTGGTTACATTAGACAAATTAGAATCCTAGGGCTAAATTACAACTAAAGTGGAGCTAATAGTGGTTTGACTGAAATACCCACACCTCATTTTAGTGTCACACTTAGATACAGGCACGAATCATTGAAGATTATGGAGGCGGGAATCTTTCCATACCGAATGAGGATATGGTTATAGAACCCAAGGAGCCAGGTAAGAGCGTGAAGAGAAGACAAGATGAAGCCCATGATGACCCACCATTGATTCCAGTCGATGATGAAGTACCAATGGATTGGTACAATGTGGAGATGAGACAATTTCAATATGATTTGGCAAGGGGTGTGAATTTTGGCAACCCATATTGTATTGAAATGTTTAATCACTTCAACGTTCAACATGTGGATTGGGGTAATTATCTGCATGTGTGCATATGGGAGGAAAAGATCAATACAACAGGAAGTGGAGCAAGAGGAAATGATGATGGAGATGATGATGATGAAGATAAAGATTAGATTATCCTTTTATTTTATTTTTTTGATTTGGTTGTGTTGAAACAATTTTTATTTTGTTTGGTTATTTTGTTTGGTTGTTTTTGGCCAAATAGTTTTTAGGATTGATTTTTAGTTTGTTTTCCGTTTTATTACTGGTGTGTTGTTCTTTATAGAATTTGAATGAGGGTTTGCTTTCAAGGGTCTAGACAGTGATAAAATAATGGATAATGGAAGAATCTAGTCTAGGCGAGAGAGAATGAAGTTTCGAGTCTGAATATCGAGTTCGGTTATGAAGAGGGTTAAAGAGTTACTAAACACTCAAGAAAAATAAGCATGAATGTCATTTCGAAGTTACTCCAACAAACCAAAATCGGATGAATAGCAGAATTCATTTTTTCCACACAGCGACGTACTGGCCGAGTGCGTATAATGACTCGACGAGTCAAAATGCAATTTCACGATTTCTTCGAGTATCGCACATCGACTCATAGAGTCTCCTTATAGAATCGATGAGTTAACCTTTATTTCATCTCTGAAGCTTATGGTTTGATAATATTTTACACAAAAATTGGCTGTATTTTTGGAAGATCATTTTCTGAAGATATCCGAGTGTTTTTCCTGCATTATTTAGAGCTGTCAACCACAGGTCATTTACCGCCCAAGGCACGGACGAGCTATTCCCATTTGTAAAGTCAGCTAAAGACAGAGTTTTCAATGAAGAAGATCAACCTCGCCACTACTATCCCAGGGGAGTTTGTTCCAATTCCTGTTTATTTCTTGTTTTTGTCATGCATAACATGCAATGTGGATATTTCATAAATAAATTGTAGAGTAGGGGGTTGGTTACATTAGACAAATTAGAATCCTAGGGCTAAATTACAGCCAAAGTTGAGCTAATAGTGGTTTGACCGAAATACCCACACCTCATTTTAGTGTCACACTTAGATACTGGCACGAACCATTAAAGATTATGGAGGCGGGAATCTTTCCATACCGAATGAGGATATGGTTATAGAACCCAAGGAGCCAGGTAAGAGCGTGAAGAGAAGACAAGATGAAGCCCATGATGACCCACCATTGATTCTAGTCGATGATGAAGTACCAATGGATTGGTATAATGTGGAGATGAGACAATTTCAATAAGATTTGGCAAGGGGTGTGAATTTTGGCAACCCATATTGTATTGAAATGTTTAATCACTTCAACGTTCAACATGTGGATTGGGGTAATTATCTGCATGTGTGCATATGGGAGGAAAAGATCAATACAAGAGTAAGTGGAGCAAGAGGAAATGATGATGGAGATGATGATGATGAAGATAAAGATTAGATTATCCTTTTATTTTATTTTTTTTATTTGGTTGTGTTGAAACAATTTTTATTTTATTTGGTTGTTTTTGGACAAATAGTTTTTAGGATTGATTTTTAGTTTGTTTTCCGTTTTATTACTGGTGTGTTGTTCTTTATAGAATTTGAATGAGGGTTTGCTTTCAAGGGTCTAGACAGTGATAAAATAATGGAAGAATCATGTCTGGGCGAGAGAGAATGAAGTTTCGAGTCCGAATATCGAGTTCGGTTATGAAGTGGGTTAAAGAGTGACTAAACACTCAAGAAAAATAAGCATGAATGTCATTTCGAAGTTACTCCAGCAAACCAAAACCGGATGAATAGCAGAATTCATTTTTTCCACACAGCGACGTACTCACCGAGTGCGTATAATGACTCGACGAGTCAAAATGCAATTTCAAGATTTCTTCGAGTATCGCACAACGACTCATAGAGTCTCCTTACAGACTCGATGAGTTAACCTTTATTTCATCTCTGAAGCTTATGGTTTGATAATATTTTACACGAAAATTGGCTGTATTTTTGGAAGATCATTTTCTGAAGATATCCGAGAGTTTTTCCTGTATTATTTAGAGCTGTCAACCACAGGTCATTTAACGCCTAAGGCACGGACGAGCTTTTCCCATTTGTAAAGTCAGCTAAAGATAGAGTTTTCAATGAAGAAGATCAACCTCGCCACTACTATCCCAGGGGAGTTTGTTCCAATTCCTGTTTATTTCTTGTTTTTGTCATGTATAACATGCAATGTAGATATTTCATAAATAAATTGTAGAGTAGGGGGTTGCTTACATTAGACAAATTAGAATCCTAGGGCTAAATTACAACTAAAGTGGAGCTAATATTGGTGTGACCGAAATACCCACACCTCATTTTAGTGTCACACTTAGATATAGACACGAATCATTGAAGATTATGGAGGCGGGAATCTTTCCATACCGAATGAGGATATGGTTATAGAACCCAAGGAGCCCGGTAAGAGCGTGAAGAGAAGACAAGATGAAGCCCATGATGAACCACCATTGATTCCAGTCGATGATGAAGTACCAATGGATTGGTACAATGTGGAGATGAGACAATTTCAATATGATTTGGCAAGGGGTGTGAATTTTGGCAACCCATATTGTATTGAAATGTTTAATCACTTCAACGTTCAACATGTAGATTGGGGTAATTATCTGCATGTGTGCATATGGGAGGAAAAGATCAATACAAGAGGAAGTGGAGCAAGAGGAAATGATGATGGAGATGATGATGATGAAGATAAAGATTAGATTATCCTTTTATTTTATTTTTTTTATTTGGTTGTGTTGAAACAATTTTTATTTTGTTTGGTTATTTTGTTTGGTTGTTTTTGGCCAAATAGTTTTTAGGATTGATTTTTAGTTTGTTTTCCGTTTTATTACTGGTGTGTTGTTCTTTATAGAATTTGAATGAGGGTTTGCTTTCAAGGGTCTAGACAGTGATAAAATAATGGAAGAATCTAGTCTAGGCGAGAGAGAATGAAGTTTCGAGTCTGAATATCGAGTTCGGTTATGAAGAGGGTTAAAGAGTTACTAAACACTCAAGAAAAATAAGCATGAATGTCATTTCGAAGTTACTCCAACAAACCAAAATCGGATGAATAGCAGAATTCATTTTTTCCACACAGCGACGTACTGGCCGAGTGCGTATAATGACTCGACGAGTCAAAATGCAATCTCACGATTTCTTCGAGTATCGCACATCGACTGATAGAGTCTCCTTATAGACTCGATGAGTTAACCTTTATTTCATCTCTGAAGCTTATGGTTTGATAATATTTTACACAAAAATTGGCTGTATTTTTGGAAGATCATTTTCTGAAGATATCCGAGTGTTTTTCCTGCATTATTTAGAGCTGTCAACCACAGGTCATTTACCGCCCAAGGCACGGACGAGCTATTCCCATTTGTAAAGTCAGCTAAAGACAGAGTTTTCAATGAAGAAGATCAACCTCGCCACTACTATCCCAGGGGAGTTTGTTCCAATTCCTGTTTATTTCTTGTTTTTGTCATGCATAACATGCAATGTGGATATTTCATAAATAAATTGTAGAGTAGGGGGTTGGTTACATTAGACAAATTAGAATCCTAGGGCTAAATTACAGCCAAAGTGGAGCTAATAGTGGTTTGACCGAAATACCCACACCTCATTTTAGTGTCACACTTAGATACTGGCACGAACCATTAAAGATTATGGAGGCGGGAATCTTTCCATACCGAATGAGGATATGGTTATAGAACCCAAGGAGCCAGGTAAGAGCGTGAAGAGAAGACAAGATGAAGCCCATGATGACCCACCATTGATTCTAGTCGATGATGAAGTACCAATGGATTGGTATAATGTGGAGATGAGACAATTTCAATAAGATTTGGCAAGGGGTGTGAATTTTGGCAACCCATATTGTATTGAAATGTTTACTCACTTCAACGTTCAACATGTGGATTGGGGTAATTATCTGCATGTGTGCATATGGGAGGAAAAGATCAATACAGGAGTAAGTGGAGCAAGAGGAAATGATGATGGAGATGATGATGATGAAGATAAAGATTAGATTATCCTTTTATTTTATTTTTTTTATTTGGTTGTGTTGAAACAATTTTTATTTTGTTTGGTTGTTTTTGGACAAATAGTTTTTAGGATTGATTTTTAGTTTGTTTTTCGTTTTATTACTGGTGTGTTGTTCTTTATAGAATTTGAATGAGGGTTTGCTTTCAAGGGTCTAGACAGTGATAAAATAATGGAAGAATCATGTCTGGGCGAGAGAGAATGAAGTTTCGAGTCCGAATATCGAGTTCGGTTATGAAGTGGGTTAAAGAGTGACTAAACACTCAAGAAAAATAAGCATGAATGTCATTTCGAAGTTACTCCATCAAACCAAAATCGGATGAATAGCAGAATTCATTTTTTCCACACAGCGACGTACTCACCGAGTGCGTATAATGACTCGACGAGTCAAAATGCAATTTCAAGATTTCTTCGAGTATCGCACAACGACTCATAGAGTCTCCTTACAGACTCGATGAGTTAACCTTTATTTCATCTCTGAAGCTTATGGTTTGATAATATTTTACACGAAAATTGGCTGTATTTTTGGAAGATCATTTTCTGAAGATATCCGAGAGTTTTTCCTGTATTATTTAGAGCTGTCAACCACAGGTCATTTAACGCCTAAGGCACGGACGAGCTTTTCCCATTTGTAAAGTCAGCTAAAGATAGAGTTTTCAATGAAGAAGATCAACCTCGCCACTACTATCCCAGGGGAGTTTGTTCCAATTCCTGTTTATTTCTTGTTTTTGTCATGCATAACATGCAATGTAGATATTTCATAAATAAATTGTAGAGTAGGGGGTTGGTTACATTAGACAAATTAGAATCCTAGGGCTAAATTACAACTAAAGTGGAGCTAATATTGGTGTGACCGAAATACCCACACCTCATTTTAGTGTCACACTTAGATATAGACACGAATCATTGAAGATTATGGAGGCGGGAATCTTTCCATACCGAATGAGGATATGGTTATAGAACCCAAGGAGCCCGGTAAGAGCATGAAGAGAAGACAAGATGAAGCCCATGATAAACCACCATTGATTCCAGTTGATGATGAAGTACCAATGGATTGGTACAATGTGGAGATGAGACAATTTCAATATGATTTGGCAAGGGGTGTGAATTTTGGCAACCCATATTGTATTGAAATGTTTAATCACTTCAACGTTCAACATGTGGATTGGGGTAATTATCTGCATGTGTGCATATGGGAGGAAAAGATCAATACAAGAGGAAGTGGAGCAAGAGGAAATGATGATGGAGATGATGATGATGAAGATAAAGATTAGATTATCCTTTTATTTTATTTTTTTATTTGGTTGTGTTGAAACAATTTTTATTTTGTTTGGTTATTTTGTTTGGTTGTTTTTGGCCAAATAGTTTTTAGGATTGATTTTTAGTTTGTTTTCCGTTTTATTACTGGTGTGTTGTTCTTTATAGAATTTGAATGAGGGTTTGCTTTCAAGGGTCTAGACAGTGATAAAATAATGGAAGAATCAAGTCTAGGCGAGAGAGAATGAAGTTTCGAGTCCGAATATCGAGTTCGGTTATGAAGTGGGTTAAAGAGTTACTAAACACTCAAGAAAAATAAGCATGAATGTCATTTCGAAGTTACTCCAGCAAACCAAAATCGGATGAATAGCAGAATTCATTTTTTCCACACAGCGACGTACTGGCCGAGTGCGTATAATGACTCGACGAGTCAAAATGCAATTTCACGATTTCTTCAAGTATCGCACATCGACTCATAGAGTCTCCTTATAGACTCGATGAGTTAACCTTTATTTCATCTCTGAAGCTTATGGTTTGATAATATTTTACACAAAAATTGGCTGTATTTTTGGAAGATCATTTTCTGAAGATATCCGAGTGTTTTTCCTGCATTATTTAGAGTTGTCAACCACAGGTCATTTACTGCCCAAGGCACGGACGAGCTATTCCCATTTGTAAAGTCAGCTAAAGATAGAGTTTTCAATGAAGAAGATCAACCTCGCCACTACTATCCCAGGGGAGTTTGTTCCAATTCCTGTTTATTTCTTGTTTTTGTCATGCATAACATGCAATGTGGATATTTCATAAATAAATTGTAGAGTAGGGGGTTGGTTACATTAGACACATTAGAATCCTAGGGCTAAATTACAACTAAAGTGGAGCTAATAGTGGTTTGACCGAAATACCCACACCTCATTTTAGTGTCACACTTAGATACTGGCACGAACCATTAAAGATTATGGAGGCGGGAATCTTTCCATACCGAATGAGGATATGGTTATAGAATCCAAGGAGCCAGGTAAGAGCGTGAAGAGAAGACAAGATGAAGCCCATGATGACCCACCATTGATTCCAGTCGATGATGAAGTACCAATGGATTGGTACAATGTGGAGATGAGACAATTTCAATATGATTTGGCAAGGGGTGTGAATTTTGGCAACCCATATTGTATTGAAATGTTTAATCACTTCAACGTTCAACATGTGGATTGGGGTAATTATCTGCATGTGTGCATATGGGAGGAAAAGATCAATACAACAGGAAGTGGAGCAAGAGGAAATGATGATGGAGATGATGATGATGAAGATAAAGATTAGATTATCCTTTTATTTTATTTTTTTGATTTGGTTGTGTTGAAACAATTTTTATTTTGTTTGGTTATTTTGTTTGGTTGTTTTTGGCCAAATAGTTTTTAGGATTGATTTTTAGTTTGTTTTCCGTTTTATTACTGGTGTGTTGTTCTTTATAGAATTTGAATGAGGGTTTGCTTTCAAGGGTCTAGACAGTGATAAAATAATGGATAATGGAAGAATCTAGTCTAGGCGAGAGAGAATGAAGTTTCGAGTCTGAATATCGAGTTCGGTTATGAAGAGGGTTAAAGAGTTACTAAACACTCAAGAAAAATAAGCATGAATGTCATTTCGAAGTTACTCCAACAAACCAAAATCGGATGAATAGCAGAATTCATTTTTTCCACACAGCGACGTACTGGCCGAGTGCGTATAATGACTCGACGAGTCAAAATGCAATTTCACGATTTCTTCGAGTATCGCACATCGACTGATAGAGTCTCCTTATAGACTCGATGAGTTAACCTTTATTTCATCTCTGAAGCTTATGGTTTGATAATATTTTACACAAAAATTGGTTGTATTTTTGGAAGATCATTTTCTGAAGATATCCGAGTGTTTTTCCTGCATTATTTAGAGCTGTCAACCACAGGTCATTTACCGCCCAAGGCACGGACGAGCTATTCCCATTTGTAAAGTCAGCTAAAGACAGAGTTTTCAATGAAGAAGATCAACCTCGCCACTACTATCCCAGGGGAGTTTGTTCCAATTCCTGTTTATTTCTTGTTTTTGTCATGCATAACATGCAATGTGGATATTTCATAAATAAATTGTAGAGTAGGGGGTTGGTTACATTAGACAAATTAGAATCCTAGGGCTAAATTACAGCCAAAGTTGAGCTAATAGTGGTTTGACCGAAATACCCACACCTCATTTTAGTGTCACACTTAAATACTGGCACGAACCATTAAAGATTATGGAGGCGGGAATCTTTCCATACCGAATGAGGATATGGTTATAGAACCCAAGGAGCCAGGTAAGAGCGTGAAGAGAAGACAAGATGAAGCCCATGATGACCCACCATTGATTCTAGTCGATGATGAAGTACCAATGGATTGGTATAATGTGGAGATGAGACAATTTCAATAAGATTTGGCAAGGGGTGTGAATTTTGGCAACCCATATTGTATTGAAATGTTTAATCACTTCAACGTTCAACATGTGGATTGGGGTAATTATCTGCATGTGTGCATATGGGAGGAAAAGATCAATACAAGAGTAAGTGGAGCAAGAGGAAATGATGATGGAGATGATGATGATGAAGATAAAGATTAGATTATCCTTTTATTTTATTTTTTTTATTTGGTTGTGTTGAAACAATTTTTATTTTATTTGGTTGTTTTTGGACAAATAGTTTTTAGGATTGATTTTTAGTTTGTTTTCCGTTTTATTACTGGTGTGTTGTTCTTTATAGAATTTGAATGAGGGTTTGCTTTCAAGGGTCTAGACAGTGATAAAATAATGGAAGAATCATGTCTGGGCGAGAGAGAATGAAGTTTCGAGTCCGAATATCGAGTTCGGTTATGAAGTGGGTTAAAGAGTGACTAAACACTCAAGAAAAATAAGCATGAATGTCATTTCGAAGTTACTCCAGCAAACCAAAATCGGATGAATAGCAGAATTCATTTTTTCCACACAGCGACGTACTCACCGAGTGCGTATAATGACTCGACGAGTCAAAATGCAATTTCAAGATTTCTTCGAGTATCGCACAACGACTCATAGAGTCTCCTTACAGACTCGATGAGTTAACCTTTATTTCATCTCTGAAGCTTATGGTTTGATAATATTTTACACGAAAATTGGCTGTATTTTTGGAAGATCATTTTCTGAAGATATCCGAGAGTTTTTCCTGTATTATTTAGAGCTGTCAACCACAGGTCATTTAACGCCTAAGGCACGGACGAGCTTTTCCCATTTGTAAAGTCAGCTAAAGATAGAGTTTTCAATGAAGAAGATCAACCTCGCCACTACTATCCCAGGGGAGTTTGTTCCAATTCCTGTTTATTTCTTGTTTTTGTCATGTATAACATGCAATGTAGATATTTCATAAATAAATTGTAGAGTAGGGGGTTGGTTACATTAGACAAATTAGAATCCTAGGGCTAAATTACAACTAAAGTGGAGCTAATATTGGTGTGACCGAAATACCCACACCTCATTTTAGTGTCACACTTAGATATAGACACGAATCATTGAAGATTATGGAGGCGGGAATCTTTCCATACCGAATGAGGATATGGTTATAGAACCCAAGGAGCCCGGTAAGAGCGTGAAGAGAAGACAAGATGAAGCCCATGATGAACCACCATTGATTCCAGTCGATGATGAAGTACCAATGGATTGGTACAATGTGGAGATGAGACAATTTCAATATGATTTGGCAAGGGGTGTGAATTTTGGCAACCCATATTGTATTGAAATGTTTAATCACTTCAACGTTCAACATGTAGATTGGGGTAATTATCTGCATGTGTGCATATGGGAGGAAAAGATCAATACAAGAGGAAGTGGAGCAAGAGGAAATGATGATGGAGATGATGATGATGAAGATAAAGATTAGATTATCCTTTTATTTTATTTTTTTTATTTGGTTGTGTTGAAACAATTTTTATTTTGTTTGGTTATTTTGTTTGGTTGTTTTTGGCCAAATAGTTTTTAGGATTGATTTTTAGTTTGTTTTCCGTTTTATTACTGGTGTGTTGTTCTTTATAGAATTTGAATGAGGGTTTGCTTTCAAGGGTCTAGACAGTGATAAAATAATGGAAGAATCTAGTCTAGGCGAGAGAGAATGAAGTTTCGAGTCTGAATATCGAGTTCGGTTATGAAGAGGGTTAAAGAGTTACTAAACACTCAAGAAAAATAAGCATGAATGTCATTTCGAAGTTACTCCAACAAACCAAAATCGGATGAATAGCAGAATTCATTTTTTCCACACAGCGACGTACTGGCCGAGTGCGTATAATGACTCGACGAGTCAAAATGCAATCTCACGATTTCTTCGAGTATCGCACATCGACTGATAGAGTCTCCTTATAGACTCGATGAGTTAACCTTTATTTCATCTCTGAAGCTTATGGTTTGATAATATTTTACACAAAAATTGGCTGTATTTTTGGAAGATCATTTTCTGAAGATATCCGAGTGTTTTTCCTGCATTATTTAGAGCTGTCAACCACAGGTCATTTACCGCCCAAGGCACGGACGAGCTATTCCCATTTGTAAAGTCAGCTAAAGACAGAGTTTTCAATGAAGAAGATCAACCTCGCCACTACTATCCCAGGGGAGTTTGTTCCAATTCCTGTTTATTTCTTGTTTTTGTCATGCATAACATGCAATGTGGATATTTCATAAATAAATTGTAGAGTAGGGGGTTGGTTACATTAGACAAATTAGAATCCTAGGGCTAAATTACAGCCAAAGTGGAGCTGATAGTGGTTTGACCGAAATACCCACACCTCATTTTAGTGTCACACTTAGATACTGGCACGAACCATTAAAGATTATGGAGGCGGGAATCTTTCCATACCGAATGAGGATATGGTTATAGAACCCAAGGAGCCAGGTAAGAGCGTGAAGAGAAGACAAGATGAAGCCCATGATGACCCACCATTGATTCTAGTCGATGATGAAGTACCAATGGATTGGTATAATGTGGAGATGAGACAATTTCAATAAGATTTGGCAAGGGGTGTGAATTTTGGCAACCCATATTGTATTGAAATGTTTACTCACTTCAACGTTCAACATGTGGATTGGGGTAATTATCTGCATGTGTGCATATGGGAGGAAAAGATCAATACAAGAGTAAGTGGAGCAAGAGGAAATGATGATGGAGATGATGATGATGAAGATAAAGATTAGATTATCCTTTTATTTTATTTTTTTTATTTGGTTGTGTTGAAACAATTTTTATTTTGTTTGGTTGTTTTTGGACAAATAGTTTTTAGGATTGATTTTTAGTTTGTTTTCCGTTTTATTACTGGTGTGTTGTTCTTTATAGAATTTGAATGAGGGTTTGCTTTCAAGGGTCTAGACAGTGATAAAATAATGGAAGAATCATGTCTGGGCGAGAGAGAATGAAGTTTCGAGTCCGAATATCGAGTTCGGTTATGAAGTGGGTTAAAGAGTGACTAAACACTCAAGAAAAATAAGCATGAATGTCATTTCGAAGTTACTCCAGCAAACCAAAATCGGATGAATAGCAGAATTCATTTTTTCCACACAGCGACGTACTCACCGAGTGCGTATAATGACTCGACGAGTCAAAATGCAATTTCAAGATTTCTTCGAGTATCGCACAACGACTCATAGAGTCTCCTTACAGACTCGATGAGTTAACCTTTATTTCATCTCTGAAGCTTATGGTTTGATAATATTTTACACGAAAATTGGCTGTATTTTTGGAAGATCATTTTCTGAAGATATCCGAGAGTTTTTCCTGTATTATTTAGAGCTGTCAACCACAGGTCATTTAACGCCTAAGGCACGGACGAGCTTTTCCCATTTGTAAAGTCAGCTAAAGATAGAGTTTTCAATGAAGAAGATCAACCTCGCCACTACTATCCCAGGGGAGTTTGTTCCAATTCCTGTTTATTTCTTGTTTTTGTCATGCATAACATGCAATGTAGATATTTCATAAATAAATTGTAGAGTAGGGGGTTGGTTACATTAGACAAATTAGAATCCTAGGGCTAAATTACAACTAAAGTGGAGCTAATATTGGTGTGACCGAAATACCCACACCTCATTTTAGTGTCACACTTAGATATAGACACGAATCATTGAAGATTATGGAGGCGGGAATCTTTCCATACCGAATGAGGATATGGTTATAGAACCCAAGGAGCCCGGTAAGAGCGTGAAGAGAAGACAAGATGAAGCCCATGATAAACCACCATTGATTCCAGTCGATGATGAAGTACCAATGGATTGGTACAATGTGGAGATGAGACAATTTCAATATGATTTGGCAAGGGGTGTGAATTTTGGCAACCCATATTGTATTGAAATGTTTAATCACTTCAACGTTCAACATGTGGATTGGGGTAATTATCTGCATGTGTGCATATGGGAGGAAAAGATCAATACAAGAGGAAGTGGAGCAAGAGGAAATGATGATGGAGATGATGATGATGAAGATAAAGATTAGATTATCCTTTTATTTTATTTTTTTATTTGGTTGTGTTGAAACAATTTTTATTTTGTTTGGTTATTTTGTTTGGTTGTTTTTGGCCAAATAGTTTTTAGGATTGATTTTTAGTTTGTTTTCCGTTTTATTACTGGTGTGTTGTTCTTTATAGAATTTGAATGAGGGTTTGCTTTCAAGGGTCTAGACAGTGATAAAATAATGGAAGAATCAAGTCTAGGCGAGAGAGAATGAAGTTTCGAGTCCGAATATCGAGTTCGGTTATGAAGTGGGTTAAAGAGTTACTAAACACTCAAGAAAAATAAGCATGAATGTCATTTCGAAGTTACTCCAGCAAACCAAAATCGGATGAATAGCAGAATTCATTTTTTCCACACAGCGACGTACTGGCCGAGTGCGTATAATGACTCGACGAGTCAAAATGCAATTTCACGATTTCTTCGAGTATCGCACATCGACTCATAGAGTCTCCTTATAGACTCGATGAGTTAACCTTTATTTCATCTCTGAAGCTTATGGTTTGATAATATTTTACACAAAAATTGGCTGTATTTTTGGAAGATCATTTTCTGAAGATATCCGAGTGTTTTTCCTGCATTATTTAGAGCTGTCAACCACAGGTCATTTACCGCCCAAGGCACGGACGAGCTATTCCCATTTGTAAAGTCAGCTAAAGACAGAGTTTTCAATGAAGAAGATCAACCTCGCCACTACTATCCCAGGGGAGTTTGTTCCAATTCCTGTTTATTTCTTGTTTTTGTCATGCATAACATGCAATGTGGATATTTCATAAATAAATTGTAGAGTAGGGGTTGGTTACATTAGACAAATTAGAATCCTAGGGCTAAATTACAGCCAAAGTGGAGCTAATAGTGGTTTGACCGAAATACCCACACCTCATTTTAGTGTCACACTTAGATACTGGCACGAACCATTAAAGATTATGGAGGCGGGAATCTTTCCATACCGAATGAGGATATGGTTATAGAACCCAAGGAGCCAGGTAAGAGCGTGAAGAGAAGACAAGATGAAGCCCATGATGACCCACCATTGATTCTAGTCGATGATGAAGTACCAATGGATTGGTATAATGTGGAGATGAGACAATTTCAATAAGATTTGGCAAGGGGTGTGAATTTTGGCAACCCATATTGTATTAAAATGTTTACTCACTTCAACGTTCAACATGTGGATTGGGGTAATTATCTGCATGTGTGCATATGGGAGGAAAAGATCAATACAAGAGTAAGTGGAGCAAGAGGAAATGATGATGGAGATGATGATGATGAAGATAAAGATTAGATTATCCTTTTATTTTATTTTTTTTATTTGGTTGTGTTGAAACAATTTTTATTTTGTTTGGTTGTTTTTGGACACATAGTTTTTAGGATTGATTTTTAGTTTGTTTTCCGTTTTATTACTGGTGTGTTGTTCTTTATAGAATTTGAATGAGGGTTTGCTTTCAAGGGTCTAGACAGTGATAAAATAATGGAAGAATCATGTCTGGGCGAGAGAGAATGAAGTTTCGAGTCCGAATATCGAGTTCGGTTATGAAGTGGGTTAAAGAGTGACTAAACACTCAAGAAAAATAAGCATGAATGTCATTTCGAAGTTACTCCAGCAAACCAAAATCGGATGAATATCAGAATTCATTTTTTCCACACAGCGACGTACTCCCCGAGTGCGTATAATGACTCGACGAGTCAAAATGCAATTTCAAGATTTCTTCGAGTATCGCACAACGACTCATAGAGTCTCCTTACAGACTCGATGAGTTAACCTTTATTTCATCTCTGAAGCTTATGGTTTGATAATATTTTACACGAAAATTGGCTGTATTTTTGGAAGATCATTTTCTGAAGATATCCGAGAGTTTTTCCTGTATTATTTAGAGCTGTCAACCACAGGTCATTTAACGCCTAAGGCACGGACGAGATTTTCCCATTTGTAAAGTCAGCTAAAGATAGAGTTTTCAATGAAGAAGATCAACCTCGCCACTACTATCCCAGGGGAGTTTGTTCCAATTCCTGTTTATTTCTTGTTTTTGTCATGCATAACATGCAATGTAGATATTTCATAAATAAATTGTAGAGTAGGGGGTTGGTTACATTAGACAAATTAGAATCCTAGGGCTAAATTACAACTAAAGTGGAGCTAATATTGGTGTGACCGAAATACCCACACCTCATTTTAGTGTCACACTTAGATATAGACACGAATCATTGAAGATTATGGAGGCGGGAATCTTTCCATACCGAATGAGGATATGGTTATAGAACCCAAGGAGCCCGGTAAGAGCGTGAAGAGAAGACAAGATGAAGCCCATGATAAACCACCATTGATTCCAGTCGATGATGAAGTACCAATGGATTGGTACAATGTGGAGATGAGACAATTTCAATATGATTTGGCAAGGGGTGTGAATTTTGGCAACCCATATTGTATTGAAATGTTTAATCACTTCAACGTTCAACATGTGGATTGGGGTAATTATCTGCATGTGTGCATATGGGAGGAAAAGATCAATACAAGAGGAAGTGGAGCAAGAGGAAATGATGATGGAGATGATGATGATGAAGATAAAGATTAGATTATCCTTTTATTTTATTTTTTTATTTGGTTGTGTTGAAACAATTTTTATTTTGTTTGGTTATTTTGTTTGGTTGTTTTTGGCCAAATAGTTTTTAGGATTGATTTTTAGTTTGTTTTCCGTTTTATTACTGGTGTGTTGTTCTTTATAGAATTTGAATGAGGGTTTGCTTTCAAGGGTCTAGACAGTGATAAAATAATGGAAGAATCAAGTCTAGGCGAGAGAGAATGAAGTTTCGAGTCCGAATATCGAGTTCGGTTATGAAGTGGGTTAAAGAGTTACTAAACACTCAAGAAAAATAAGCATGAATGTCATTTCGAAGTTACTCCAGCAAACCAAAATCGGATGAATAGCAGAATTCATTTTTTCCACACAGCGACGTACTGGCCGAGTGCGTATAATGACTCGACGAGTCAAAATGCAATTTCACGATTTCTTCGAGTATCGCACATCGACTCATAGAGTCTCCTTATAGACTCGATGAGTTAACCTTTATTTCATCTCTGAAGCTTATGGTTTGATAATATTTTACACAAAAATTGGCTGTATTTTTGGAAGATCATTTTCTGAAGATATCCGAGTGTTTTTCCTGCATTATTTAGAGCTGTCAACCACAGGTCATTTACCGCCCAAGGCACGGACGAGCTATTCCCATTTGTAAAGTCAGCTAAAGACAGAGTTTTCAATGAAGAAGATCAACCTCGCCACTACTATCCCAGGGGAGTTTGTTCCAATTCCTGTTTATTTCTTGTTTTTGTCATGCATAACATGCAATGTGGATATTTCATAAATAAATTGTAGAGTAGGGGGTTGGTTACATTAGACAAATTAGAATCCTAGGGCTAAATTACAGCCAAAGTGGAGCTAATAGTGGTTTGACCGAAATACCCACACCTCATTTTAGTGTCACACTTAGATACTGGCACGAACCATTAAAGATTATGGAGGCGGGAATCTTTCCATACCGAATGAGGATATGGTTATAGAACCCAAGGAGCCAGGTAAGAGCGTGAAGAGAAGACAAGATGAAGCCCATGATGACCCACCATTGATTCTAGTCGATGATGAAGTACCAATGGATTGGTATAATGTGGAGATGAGACAATTTCAATAAGATTTGGCAAGGGGTGTGAATTTTGGCAACCCATATTGTATTAAAATGTTTACTCACTTCAACGTTCAACATGTGGATTGGGGTAATTATCTGCATGTGTGCATATGGGAGGAAAAGATCAATACAAGAGTAAGTGGAGCAAGAGGAAATGATGATGGAGATGATGATGATGAAGATAAAGATTAGATTATCCTTTTATTTTATTTTTTTTATTTGGTTGTGTTGAAACAATTTTTATTTTGTTTGGTTGTTTTTGGACACATAGTTTTTAGGATTGATTTTTAGTTTGTTTTCCGTTTTATTACTGGTGTGTTGTTCTTTATAGAATTTGAATGAGGGTTTGCTTTCAAGGGTCTAGACAGTGATAAAATAATGGAAGAATCATGTCTGGGCGAGAGAGAATGAAGTTTCGAGTCCGAATATCGAGTTCGGTTATGAAGTGGGTTAAAGAGTGACTAAACACTCAAGAAAAATAAGCATGAATGTCATTTCGAAGTTACTCCAGCAAACCAAAATCGGATGAATAGCAGAATTCATTTTTTCCACACAGCGACGTACTCCCCGAGTGCGTATAATGACTCGACGAGTCAAAATGCAATTTCAAGATTTCTTCGAGTATCGCACAACGACTCATAGAGTCTCCTTACAGACTCGATGAGTTAACCTTTATTTCATCTCTGAAGCTTATGGTTTGATAATATTTTACACGAAAATTGGCTGTATTTTTGGAAGATCATTTTCTGAAGATATCCGAGAGTTTTTCCTGTATTATTTAGAGCTGTCAACCACAGGTCATTTAACGCCTAAGGCACGGACGAGCTTTTCCCATTTGTAAAGTCAGCTAAAGATAGAGTTTTCAATGAAGAAGATCAACCTCGCCACTACTATCCCAGGGGAGTTTGTTCCAATTCCTGTTTATTTCTTGTTTTTGTCATGCATAACATGCAATGTAGATATTTCATAAATAAATTGTAGAGTAGGGGGTTGGTTACATTAGACAAATTAGAATCCTAGGGCTAAATTACAACTAAAGTGGAGCTAATATTGGTGTGACCGAAATACCCACACCTCATTTTAGTGTCACACTTAGATATAGACACGAATCATTGAAGATTATGGAGGCGGGAATCTTTCCATACCGAATGAGGATATGGTTATAGAACCCAAGGAGCCCGGTAAGAGCGTGAAGAGAAGACAAGATGAAGCCCATGATAAACCACCATTGATTCCAGTCGATGATGAAGTACCAATGGATTGGTACAATGTGGAGATGAGACAATTTCAATATGATTTGGCAAGGGGTGTGAATTTTGGCAACCCATATTGTATTGAAATGTTTAATCACTTCAACGTTCAACATGTGGATTGGGGTAATTATCTGCATGTGTGCATATGGGAGGAAAAGATCAATACAAGAGGAAGTGGAGCAAGAGGAAATGATGATGGAGATGATGATGATGAAGATAAAGATTAGATTATCCTTTTATTTTATTTTTTTATTTGGTTGTGTTGAAACAATTTTTATTTTGTTTGGTTATTTTGTTTGGTTGTTTTTGGCCAAATAGTTTTTAGGATTGATTTTTAGTTTGTTTTCCGTTTTATTACTGGTGTGTTGTTCTTTATAGAATTTGAATGAGGGTTTGCTTTCAAGGGTCTAGACAGTGATAAAATAATGGAAGAATCAAGTCTAGGCGAGAGAGAATGAAGTTTCGAGTCCGAATATCGAGTTCGGTTATGAAGTGGGTTAAAGAGTTACTAAACACTCAAGAAAAATAAGCATGAATGTCATTTCGAAGTTACTCCAGCAAACCAAAATCGGATGAATAGCAGAATTCATTTTTTCCACACAACGACGTACTGGCCGAGTGCGTATAATGACTCGACGAGTCAAAATGCAATTTCACGATTTCTTCAAGTATCGCACATCGACTCATAGAGTCTCCTTATAGACTCGATGAGTTAACCTTTATTTCATCTCTGAAGCTTATGGTTTGATAATATTTTACACAAAAATTGGCTGTATTTTTGGAAGATCATTTTCTGAAGATATCCGAGTGTTTTTCCTGCATTATTTAGAGTTGTCAACCACAGGTCATTTACTGCCCAAGGCACGGACGAGCTATTCCCATTTGTAAAGTCAGCTAAAGATAGAGTTTTCAATGAAGAAGATCAACCTCGCCACTACTATCCCAGGGGAGTTTGTTCCAATTCCTGTTTATTTCTTGTTTTTGTCATGCATAACATGCAATGTGGATATTTCATAAATAAATTGTAGAGTAGGGGGTTGGTTACATTAGACACATTAGAATCCTAGGGCTAAATTACAACTAAAGTGGAGCTAATAGTGGTTTGACCGAAATACCCACACCTCATTTTAGTGTCACACTTAGATACTGGCACGAACCATTAAAGATTATGGAGGCGGGAATCTTTCCATACCGAATGAGGATATGGTTATAGAATCCAAGGAGCCAGGTAAGAGCGTGAAGAGAAGACAAGATGAAGCCCATGATGACCCACCATTGATTCCAGTCGATGATGAAGTACCAATGGATTGGTATAATGTGGAGATGAGACAATTTTAATATGATTTGGCAAGGGGTGTGAATTTTGGCAACCCATATTGTATTGAAATGTTTAATCACTTCAACGTTCAACATGTGGATTGGGGTAATTATCTGCATGTGTGCATATGGGAGGAAAAGATCAACACAAGAGGAAGTGGAGCAAGAGGAAATGATGAGGGAGATGATGATGATGAAGATAAAGATTAGATTATCCTTTAATTTTATTTTTTTTATTTGGTTGTGTTGAAACAATTTTTATTTTGTTTGGTTGTTTTTGGACAGATAGTTTTTAGGATTGATTTTTAGTTTGTTTTCCGTTTTATTACTGGTGTGTTGTTCTTTATAGAATTTGAATGAGGGTTTGCTTTCAAGGGTCTAGACAGTGATAAAATAATGGAAGAATCAAGTCTGGGCGAGAGAGAATGAAGTTTCGAGTCCGAATATCGAGTTCGGTTATGAAGTGGGTTAAAGAGTGACTAAACACTAAAGAAAAATAAGCATGAATTTCATTTCGAAGTTACTCCAGCAAACGAAAATCGGATGAATAGCAGAATTCATTTTTTCCACACAGCGACGTACTCGCCGAGTGCGTATAATGACTCGACGAGTCAAAATGCAATTTCAAGATTTCTTCGAGTATCGCACAACGACTCATAGAGTCTCCTTACAGACTCGATGAGCTAACCTTTATTTCATCTCTGAAGCTTATGGTTTGATAATATTTTACACGAAAATTGGCTGTATTTTTGGAAGATCATTTTCTGAAGATATCCGAGAGTTTTTCCTGCATTATTTAGAGCTGTCAACCACAGGTCATTTAACGCCTAAGGCACGGACGAGCTGTTCCCATTTGTAAAGTCAGCTAAAGATAGAGTTTTCAATGAAGAAGATCAACCTCGCCACTACTATCCCAGGGGAGTTTGTTCCAATTCCTGTTTATTTCTTGTTTTTGTCATGCATAACATGCAATGTAGATATTTCATAAATAAGTTGTAGAGTAGGGGGTTGGTTACATTAGACAAATTAGAATCCTAGGGCTAAATTACAACTAAAGTGGAGCTAATATTGGTGTGACCGAAATACCCACACCTCATTTTAGTGTCACACTTAGATATAGACACGAATCATTGAAGATTATGGAGGCGGGAATCTTTCCATACCGAATGAGGATATGGTTATAGAACCCAAGGAGCCCGGTAAGAGCGTGAAGAGAAGACAAGATGAAGCCCATGATAAACCACCATTGATTCCAGTCGATGATGAAGTACCAATGGATTGGTACAATGTGGAGATGAGACAATTTCAATATGATTTGGCAAGGGGTGTGAATTTTGGCAACCCATATTGTATTGAAATGTTTAATCACTTCAACGTTCAACATGTGGATTGGGGTAATTATCTGCATGTGTGCATATGGGAGGAAAAGATCAATACAAGAGGAAGTGGAGCAAGAGGAAATGATGATGGAGATGATGATGATGAAGATAAAGATTAGATTATCCTTTTATTTTATTTTTTTATTTGGTTGTGTTGAAACAATTTTTATTTTGTTTGGTTATTTTGTTTGGTTGTTTTTGGCCAAATAGTTTTTAGGATTGATTTTTAGTTTGTTTTCCGTTTTATTACTGGTGTGTTGTTCTTTATAGAATTTGAATGAGGGTTTGCTTTCAAGGGTCTAGACAGTGATAAAATATTGGAAGAATCAAGTCTAGGCGAGAGAGAATGAAGTTTCGAGTCCGAATATCGAGTTCGGTTATGAAGTGGGTTAAAGAGTTACTAAACACTCAAGAAAAATAAGCATGAATGTCATTTCGAAGTTACTCCAGCAAACCAAAATCGGATGAATAGCAGAATTCAGTTTTTCCACACAGCGACGTACTGGCCGAGTGCGTATAATGACTCGACGAGTCAAAATGCAATTTCACGATTTCTTCAAGTATCGCACATCGACTCATAGAGTCTCCTTATAGACTCGATGAGTTAACCTTTATTTCATCTCTGAAGCTTATGGTTTGATAATATTTTACACAAAAATTGGCTGTATTTTTCGAAGATCATTTTCTGAAGATATCCGATTGTTTTTCCTGCATTATTTAGAGCTGTCAACCACAGGTCATTTACCGCCCAAGGCACGGACGAGCTATTCCCATTTGTAAAGTCAGCTAAAGATAGAGTTTTCAATGAAGAAGATCAACCTCGCCACTACTATCCCAGGGGAGTTTGTTCCAATTCCTGTTTATTTCTTGTTTTTGTCATGCATAACATGCAATGTGGATATTTCATAAATAAATTGTAGAGTAGGGGGTTGGTTACATTAGACAAATTAGAATCCTAGGGCAAAATTACAACTAAAGTGGAGTTAATAGTGGTTTGACAGAAATACCCACACCTCATTTTAGTGTCACACTTAGATACTGGCACGAACCATTAAAGATTATGGAGGCGGGAATCTTTCCATACCGAATGAGGATATGGTTATAGAACCCAAGGAGCCAGGTAAGAGCGTGAAGAGAAGACAAGATGAAGCCCATGATGACCCACCATTGATTCTAGTCGATGATGAAGTACCAATGGATTGGTATAATGTGGAGATGAGACAATTTCAATATGATTTGGCAAGGGGTGTGAATTTTGGCAACCTATATTGTATTGAAATGTTTAATCACTTCAACGTTCAACATGTGGATTGGGGTAATTATCTGCATGTGTGCATATGGGAGGAAAAGATCAATACAAGAGGAAGTCGAGCAAGAGGAAATGATGATGGAGATGATGATGATGAAGATAAAGATTAGATTATCCTTTTATTTTATTTTTTTATTTGGTTGTGTTGAAACAATTTTTATTTTGTTTGGTTATTTTGTTTGGTTGTTTTTGGCCAGATAGTTTTTAGGATTGATTTTTAGTTTGTTTTCTGTTTTATTACTGGTGTATTGTTCTTTATAGAATTTGAATGAGGGTTTGCTTTCAAGGGTCTAGACAGTGATAAAATAATGGAAGAATCAAGTCTAGGCGAGAGAGAATGAAGTTTCGAGTCCGAATATCGAGTTCGGTTATGAAGAGGGTTAAAGAGTTACTAAACACTCAAGAAAAATAAGCATGAATGTCATTTCGAAGTTACTCCAGCAAACCAAAATCGGATGAATAGCAGAATTCAGTTTTTCCACACAGCGACGTACTGGCCGAGTGCGTATAATGACTCGACGAGTCAAAATGCAATTTCACGATTTCTTCAAGTATCGCACATCGACTCATAGAGTCTCCTTATAGACTCGATGAGTTAACCTTTATTTCATCTCTGAAGCTTATGGTTTGATAATATTTTACACAAAAATTGGCTGTATTTTTGGAAGATCATTTTCTGAAGATATCCAATTGTTTTTCCTGCATTATTTAGAGCTGTCAACCACAGGTCATTTACTGCCCAAGGCACGGACGAGCTATTCCCATTTGTAAAGTCAGCTAAAGATAGAGTTTTCAATGAAGAAGATCAACCTCGCCACTACTATCCCAGGGGAGTTTGTTCCAATTCCTGTTTATTTCTTGTTTTTGTCATGCATAACATGCAATGTGGATATTTCATAAATAAATTGTAGAGTAGGGGGTTGGTTACATTAGACAAATTAGAATCCTAGGGCAAAATTACAACTAAAGTGGAGTTAATAGTGGTTTGACAGAAATACCCACACCTCATTTTAGTGTCACACTTAGATACTGGCATGAACCATTAAAGATTATGGAGGCGGGAATCTTTCCATACCGAATGAGGATATGGTTATAGAACCCAAGGAGCCAGGTAAGAGCGTGAAGAGAAGACAAGATGAAGCCCATGATGACCCAGCATTGATTCTAGTCGATGATGAAGTACCAATGGATTGGTATAATGTGGAGATGAGACAATTTCAATATGATTTGGCAAGGGGTGTGAATTTTGGCAACCTATATTGTATTGAAATGTTTAATCACTTCAACGTTCAACATGTGGATTGGGGTAATTATCTGCATGTGTGCATATGGGAGGAAAAGATCAATACAAGAGGAAGTCGAGCAAGAGGAAATGATGATGGAGATGATGATGATGAAGATAAAGATTAGATTATCCTTTTATTTTATTTTTTTATTTGGTTGTGTTGAAACAATTTTTATTTTGTTTGGTTATTTTGTTTGGTTGTTTTTGGCCAAATAGTTTTTAGGATTGATTTTTAGTTTGTTTTCTGTTTTATTACTGGTGTGTTGTTCTTTATAGAATTTGAATGAGGGTTTGCTTTCAAGGGTCTAGACAGTGATAAAATAATGGAAGAATCAAGTCTAGGCGAGAGAGAATGAAGTTTCGAGTCCGAATATCGAGTTCGGTTATGAAGAGGGTTAAAGAGTTACTAAACACTCAAGAAAAATAAGCATGAATGTCATTTCGAAGTTACTCCAGCAAACCAAAATCGGATGAATAGCAGAATTCAGTTTTTCCACACAGCGACGTACTGGCCGAGTGCGTATAATGACTCGACGAGTCAAAATGCAATTTCACGATTTCTTCAAGTATCGCACATCGACTCATAGAGTCTCCTTATAGACTCGATGAGTTAACCTTTATTTCATCTCTGAAGCTTATGGTTTGATAATATTTTACACAAAAATTGGCTGTATTTTTGGAAGATCATTTTCTGAAGATATCCGATTGTTTTTCCTGCATTATTTAGAGCTGTCAACCACAGGTCATTTACCGCCCAAGGCACGGACGAGCTATTCCCATTTGTAAAGTCAGCTAAAGATAGAGTTTTCAATGAAGAAGATCAACCTCGCCACTACTATCCCAGGGGAGTTTGTTCCAATTCCTGTTTATTTCTTGTTTTTGTCATGCATAACATGCAATGTGGATATTTCATAAATAAATTGTAGAGTAGGGGGTTGGTTACATTAGACAAATTAGAATCCTAGGGCTAAATTACAACTAAAGTGGAGCTAATAGTGGTTTGACAGAAATACCCACACCTCATTTTAGTGTCACACTTAGATACTGGCACGAACCATTAAAGATTATGGAGGCGGGAATCTTTCCATACCGAATGAGGATATGGTTATAGAACCCAAGGAGCCAGGTAAGAGCGTGAAGAGAAGACAAGATGAAGCCCATGATGACCCACCATTGATTCTAGTCGATGATGAAGTACCAATGGATTGGTATAATGTGGAGATGAGACAATTTCAATATGATTTGGCAAGGGGTGTGAATTTTGGCAACCTATATTGTATTGAAATGTTTAATCACTTCAACGTTCAACATGTGGATTGGGGTAATTATCTGCATGTGTGCATATGGGAGGAAAAGATCAATACAAGAGGAAGTCGAGCAAGAGGAAATGATGAGGGAGATGATGATGATGAAGATAAAGATTAGATTATCCTTTTATTTTATTTTTTTATTTGGTTGTGTTGAAACAATTTTTATTTTGTTTGGTTATTTTGTTTGGTTGTTTTTGGCCAAATAGTTTTTAGGATTGATTTTTAGTTTGTTTTCTGTTTTATTACTGGTGTGTTGTTCTTTATAGAATTTGAATGAGGGTTTGCTGTCAAGGGTCTAGACAGTGATAAAATAATGGAAGAATCAAGTCTAGGCGAGAGAGAATGAAGTTTCGAGTCCGAATATCGAGTTCGGTTATGAAGAGGGTTAAAGAGTTACTAAACACTCAAGAAAAATAAGCATGAATGTCATTTCGAAGTTACTCCAGCAAACGAAAATCGGATGAATAGCAGAATTCAGTTTTTCCACACAGCGACGTACTGGCCGAGTGCGTATAATGACTCGACGAGTCAAAATGCAATTTCACGATTTCTTCAAGTATCGCACATCGACTCATAGAGTCTCCTTATAGACTCGATGAGTTAACCTTTATTTCATCTCTGAAGCTTATGGTTTGATAATATTTTACACAAAAATTGGCTGTATTTTTGGAAGATCATTTTCTGAAGATATCCGAGTGTTTTTCCTGCATTATTTAGAGCTGTCAACCACAGGTCATTTACCGCCCAAGGCACGGACGAGCTATTCCCATTTGTAAAGTCAGCTAAAGATAGAGTTTTCAATGAAGAAGATCAACCTCGCCACTACTATCCCAGGGGAGTTTGTTCCAATTCCTGTTTATTTCTTGTTTTTGTCATGCATAACATGCAATGTGGATATTTCATAAATAAATTGTAGAGTAGGGGGTTGGTTACATTAGACAAATTAGAATCCTAGGGCTAAATTACAACTAAAGTGGAGCTAATAGTGGTTTGACCGAAATACCCACACCTCATTTTAGTGTCACACTTAGATACTGGCACGAACCATTAAAGATTATGGAGGCGGGAACCTTTCCATACCAAATGAGGATATGGTTATAGAACCCAAGGAGCCAGGTAAGAGCGTGAAGAGAAGACAAGATGAAGCCCATGATGACCCACCATTGATTCCAGTCGATGATGAAGTACCAATGGATTGGTACAATGTGGAGATGAGACAATTTCAATATGATTTGGCAAGGGGTGTGAATTTTGGCAACCCATATTGTATTGAAATGTTTAATCACTTCAATGTTCAACATGTGGATTGGGGTAATTATCTGCATGTGTGCATATGGGAGGAAAAGATCAATACAAGAGGAAGTGGAGCAACAGGAAATGATGATGGAGATGATGATGATGAATATAAAGATTAGATTATCCTTTTATTTTATTTTTTTTATTTGGTTGTGTTGAAACAATTTTTATTTTGTTTGGTTGTTTTTGGACAAATAGTTTTTAGGATTGATTTTTAGTTTGTTTTCCGTTTTATTACTGGTGTGTTGTTCTTTATAGAATTTGAATGAGGGTTTGCTTTCAAGGGTCTAGACAGTGATAAAATAATGGAAGAATCAAGTCTGGGCGAGAGAGAATGAAGTTTCGAGTCCGAATATCGAGTTCGGTTATGAAGTGGGTGAAAGAGTGACTAAACACTCAATAAAAATAAGCATGAATGTCATTTCGAAGTTACTCCAGCAAACCAAAATCGGATGAATAGCAGAATTCATTTTTTCCACACGGCGACGTACTCGCCGAGTGCGTATAATGACTCGACTAGTCAAAATGCAATTTCAAGATTTCTTCGAGTATCGCACAACGACTCATAGAGTCTCCTTACAAACTCGATGAGTTAACCTTTATTTCATCTCTGAAGCTTATGGTTTGATAATATTTTACACGAAAATTGGCTGCATTTTTGGAAGATCATTTTCTGAAGATATCCGAGAGTTTTTCCTGCATTATTTAGAGCTGTCAACCACAGGTCATTTAACGCCTAAGGCACGGACGAGCTGTTCCCATTTGTAAAGTCAGCTAAAGATAGAGTTTTCAATGAAGAAGATCAACCTCGCCACTACTATTCCAGGGGAGTTTGTTCCAATTCCTGTTTATTTCTTGTTTTTGTCATGCATAACATGCAATGTAGATATTTCATAAATAAATTGAAGAGTAGGGGGTTGGTTACATTAGACAAATTAGAATCCTAGGGCTAAATTACAACTAAAGTGGAGCTAATAGTGGTTTGACCGAAATACCCACACCTAATTTTAGTGTCACACTTAGATACATGCACGAATCATTGAAGATTATGGAGGCGGGAATCTTTCCATACCGAATGAGGATATGGTTATAGAACCCAAGGAGACAGGTAAGAGCGTGAAGAGAAGACAAGATGAAGCCCATGATCACCCACCATTGATTCCAGTCGATGATGAAGTACCAATGGATTGGTACAATGTGGAGATGAGACAATTTCAATATGATTAGGCAAGGGGTGTGAATTTTGGCAACCTATATTGTATTGAAATGTTTAATCACTTCAACGTTCAACATGTGGATTGGGGTAATTATCTGCATGTGTGCATATGGGAGGAAAAGATCAATGCAAGAGGAAGTGGAGCAAGAGGAAATGATGATGGAGATGATGATGATGAAGATAAAGGTTAGATTATCCTTTTATTTTATTTTTTTTATTTGGTTGTGTTGAAACAATTTTTATTTTGTTTGGTTGTTTTTGGACAATTAGTTTTTAGGATTGATTTTTAGTTTGTTTTCCGTTTTATTATTGGTGTGTTGTTCTTTATAGAATTTGAATGAGGGTTTGCTTTCAAGGGTTTAGACAGCGATAAAATAATGGAAGAATCAAGTCTGGGCGAGAGAGAATGAAGTTTCGAGTCTGAATATCGAGTTCGGTTATCAAGTGAGTTAAAGAGTGACTAAACACTCAAGAAAAATAAGCATGAATGTCATTTCGAGGTTACTCCAGCAAATCAAAATCGGGTGAATAGCAGAATTCATTTTTTCCACACAGCGACGTACTCGCCGAGTGCGTATAATGACTCGACGAGTCGAAATGCAATTTCACGATTTCTTCGAGTATCGCACAACAACTCATAGAGTCTCCTTACAGACTCGATGAGTTAACCTTTATTTCATATCTGAAGCTTATGGTTTGATAATACTTTACACGAAAATTGGATGTATTTTTGGAAGATCATTTTCTGAAGATATCCGAGAGTTTTTCCTGCATTATTTAGAGCTGTCAACCACAGGTCATTTAACGCCTAAGGCACGGACGAGCTGTTCCCATTTGTAAAGTTAGCTAAAGATAGAGTTTTCAATGAAGAAGATCAACCTCGCCACTACTATCCCAGGGGAATTTGTTCCAATTCCTGTTTATTTCTTGTTTTTGTCATGCATAACATGCAATGTAGATATTTCATAAATAAATAGTAGAGTAGGGGGTTGGTTACATTAGACAAATTAGAATCCTAGGGCTAAATTACAACCAAAGTGGAGCTAATAGTGGTTTGACCGAAATACCCACACCTAATTTTAGTGTCACACTTAGATACAGGCACGAATCATTGAAGATTATGGAGGCGGGAATCTTTCCATACCGAATGAGGATATGGTTATAGAACCCAAGGAGCCAGGTAAGAGCGTGAAGAGAAGACAAGATGAAGCCCATGATGACCCACCATTGATTCCAGTCGATGATGAAGTACCAATGGATTGGTACAATGTGGAGATGAGACAATTTCAATATGATTTGGCAAGGGGTGTGAATTTTGGCAACCCATATTGTATTGAAATGTTTAATCACTTCAATGTTCAACATGTGGATTGGGGTAATTATCTGCATGTGTGCATATGGGAGGAAAAGATCAATACAAGAGGAAGTGGAGCAAGAGGAAATGATGATGGAGATGATGATGATGAATATAAAGATTAGATTATCCTTTTATTTTATTTTTTTTATTTGGTTGTGTTGAAACAATTTTTATTTTGTTTGGTTGTTTTTGGACAAATAGTTTTTAGGATTGATTTTTAGTTTGTTTTCCGTTTTATTACTGGTGTGTTGTTCTTTATAGAATTTGAATGAGGGTTTGCTTTCAAGGGTCTAGACAGTGATAAAATAATGGAAGAATCAAGTCTGGGCGAGAGAGAATGAAGTTTCGAGTCCGAATATCGAGTTCGGTTATGAAGTGGGTGAAAGAGTGACTAAACACTCAATAAAAATAAGCATGAATGTCATTTCGAAGTTACTCCAGCAAACCAAAATCGGATGAATAGCAGAATTCATTTTTTCCACACGGCGACGTACTCGCCGAGTGCGTATAATGACTCGACTAGTCAAAATGCAATTTCAAGATTTCTTCGAGTATCGCACAACGACTCATAGAGTCTCCTTACAAACTCGATGAGTTAACCTTTATTTCATCTCTGAAGCTTATGGTTTGATAATATTTTACACGAAAATTGGCTGCATTTTTGGAAGATCATTTTCTGAAGATATCCGAGAGTTTTTCCTGCATTATTTAGAGCTGTCAACCACAGGTCATTTAACGCCTAAGGCACGGACGAGCTGTTCCCATTTGTAAAGTCAGCTAAAGATAGAGTTTTCAATGAAGAAGATCAACCTCGCCACTACTATTCCAGGGGAGTTTGTTCCAATTCCTGTTTATTTCTTGTTTTTGTCATGCATAACATGCAATGTAGATATTTCATAAATAAATTGAAGAGTAGGGGGTTGGTTACATTAGACAAATTAGAATCCTAGGGCTAAATTACAACTAAAGTGGAGCTAATAGTGGTTTGACCGAAATACCCACACCTAATTTTAGTGTCACACTTAGATACATGCACGAATCATTGAAGATTATGGAGGCGGGAATCTTTCCATACCGAATGAGGATATGGTTATAGAACCCAAGGAGACAGGTAAGAGCGTGAAGGGAAGACAAGATGAAGCCCATGATCACCCACCATTGATTCCAGTCGATGATGAAGTACCAATGGATTGGTACAATGTGGAGATGAGACAATTTCAATATGATTAGGCAAGGGGTGTGAATTTTGGCAACCTATATTGTATTGAAATGTTTAATCACTTCAACGTTCAACATGTGGATTGGGGTAATTATCTGCATGTGTGCATATGGGAGGAAAAGATCAATGCAAGAGGAAGTGGAGCAAGAGGAAATGATGATGGAGATGATGATGATGAAGATAAAGGTTAGATTATCCTTTTATTTTATTTTTTTTATTTGGTTGTGTTGAAACAATTTTTATTTTGTTTGGTTGTTTTTGGACAATTAGTTTTTAGGATTGATTTTTAGTTTGTTTTCCGTTTTATTATTGGTGTGTTGTTCTTTATAGAATTTGAATGAGGGTTTGCTTTCAAGGGTTTAGACAGCGATAAAATAATGGAAGAATCAAGTCTGGGCGAGAGAGAATGAAGTTTCGAGTCTGAATATCGAGTTCGGTTATCAAGTGAGTTAAAGAGTGACTAAACACTCAAGAAAAATAAGCATGAATGTCATTTCGAGGTTACTCCAGCAAATCAAAATCGGGTGAATAGCAGAATTCATTTTTTCCACACAGCGACGTACTCGCCGAGTGCGTATAATGACTCGACGAGTCGAAATGCAATTTCACGATTTCTTCGAGTATCGCACAACAACTCATAGAGTCTCCTTACAGACTCGATGAGTTAACCTTTATTTCATATCTGAAGCTTATGGTTTGATAATACTTTACACGAAAATTGGATGTATTTTTGGAAGATCATTTTCTGAAGATATCCGAGAGTTTTTCCTGCATTATTTAGAGCTGTCAACCACAGGTCATTTAACGCCTAAGGCACGGACGAGCTGTTCCCATTTGTAAAGTTAGCTAAAGATAGAGTTTTCAATGAAGAAGATCAACCTCGCCACTACTATCCCAGGGGAATTTGTTCCAATTCCTGTTTATTTCTTGTTTTTGTCATGCATAACATGCAATGTAGATATTTCATAAATAAATTGTAGAGTAGGGGGTTGGTTACATTAGACAAATTAGAATCCTAGGGCTAAATTACAACCAAAGTGGAGCTAATAGTGGTTTGACCGAAATACCCACACCTAATTTTAGTGTCACACTTAGATACAGGCACGAATCATTGAAGATTATGGAGGCGGGAATCTTTCCATACCGAATGAGGATATGGTTATAGAACCCAAGGAGCCAGGTAAGAGTGTGAAGAGAAGAAAAGATGAAGCCCATGATGACCCACCATTGATTCCAGTCGATGATGAAGTACCAATGGATTGGTACAATGTGGAGATGAGACAATTTCAATATGATTTGGCAAGGGGTGTGAATTTTGGCAACCCATATTGTATTGAAATGTTTAATCACTTCAACGTTCAACATGTGGATTGGGGTAATTATCTGCATGTGTGCATATGGGAGGAAAAGATCAATACAAGAGGAAGTGGAGCAAGAGGAAATGATGATGGAGATGATGATGATGAAGATAAAGATTAGATTATCCTTTTATTTTATTTTTTTTATTTGGTTGTGTTGAAACAATTTTTATTTTGTTTGGTTGTTTTTGGACAAATAGTTTTTAGGATTGATTTTTAGTTTGTTTTCCGTTTTATTAATGGTGTGTTGTTCTTTATAGAATTTGAATGAGGGTTTGCTTTCAAGGGTCTAGACAGTGATAAAATAATGGAAGAATCAAGTCTGGGCGAGAGAGAATGAAGTTTCGAGTCCGAATATCGAGTTCGGTTATGAAGTGGGTGAAAGAGTGACTAAACACTCAATAAAAATAAGCATGAATGTCATTTCGAAGTTACTCCAACAAACCAAAATCGGATGAATAGCAGAATTCATTTTTTCCACACGGCGACGTACTCGCCGAGTGCGTATAATGACTCGACTAGTCAAAATGCAATTTCAAGATTTCTTCGAGTATCGCACAACGACTCATAGAGTCTCCTTACAAACTCGATGAGTTAACCTTTATTTCATCTCTGAAGCTTATGGTTTGATAATATTTTACACGAAAATTGGCTGCATTTTTGGAAGATCATTTTCTGAAGATATCCGAGAGTTTTTCCTACATTATTTAGAGCTGTCAACCACAGGTCATTTAACGCCTAAGGCACGGACGAGCTGTTCCCATTTGTAAAGTCAGCTAAAGATAGAGTTTTCAATGAAGAAGATCAACCTCGCCACTACTATTCCAGGGGAGTTTGTTCCAATTCCTGTTTATTTCTTGTTTTTGTCATGCATAACATGCAATGTAGATATTTCATAAATAAATTGAAGAGTAGGGGGTTGGTTACATTAGACAAATTAGAATCCTAGGGCTAAATTACAACTAAAGTGGAGCTAATAGTGGTTTGACCGAAATACCCACACCTAATTTTAGTGTCACACTTAGATACATGCACGAATCATTGAAGATTATGGAGGCGGGAATCTTTCCATACCGAATGAGGATATGGTTATAGAACCCAAGGAGACAGGTAAGAGCGTGAAGAGAAGACAAGATGAAGCCCATGATCACCCACCATTGATTCCAGTCGATGATGAAGTACCAATGGATTGGTACAATGTGGAGATGAGACAATTTCAATATGATTAGGCAAGGGGTGTGAATTTTGGCAACCTATATTGTATTGAAATGTTTAATCACTTCAACGTTCAACATGTGGATTGGGGTAATTATCTGCATGTGTGCATATGGGAGGAAAAGATCAATGCAAGAGGAAGTGGAGCAAGAGGAAATGATGATGGAGATGATGATGATGAAGATAAAGGTTAGATTATCCTTTTATTTTATTTTTTTTATTTGGTTGTGTTGAAACAATTTTTATTTTGTTTGGTTGTTTTTGGACAATTAGTTTTTAGGATTGATTTTTAGTTTGTTTTCCGTTTTATTATTGGTGTGTTGTTCTTTATAGAATTTGAATGAGGGTTTGCTTTCAAGGGTTTAGACAGCGATAAAATAATGGAAGAATCAAGTCTGGGCGAGAGAGAATGAAGTTTCGAGTCTGAATATCGAGTTCGGTTATCAAGTGAGTTAAAGAGTGACTAAACACTCAAGAAAAATAAGCATGAATGTCATTTCGAGGTTACTCCAGCAAATCAAAATCGGGTGAATAGCAGAATTCATTTTTTCCACACAGCGACGTACTCGCCGAGTGCGTATAATGACTCGACGAGTCGAAATGCAATTTCACGATTTCTTCGAGTATCGCACAACAACTCATAGAGTCTCCTTACAGACTCGATGAGTTAACCTTTATTTCATAACTGAAGCTTATGGTTTGATAATACTTTACACGAAAATTGGATGTATTTTTGGAAGATCATTTTCTGAAGATATCCGAGAGTTTTTCCTGCATTATTTAGAGCTGTCAACCACAGGTCATTTAACGCCTAAGGCACGGACGAGCTGTTCCCATTTGTAAAGTTAGCTAAAGATAGAGTTTTCAATGAAGAAGATCAACCTCGCCACTACTATCCCAGGGGAATTTGTTCCAATTCCTGTTTATTTCTTGTTTTTGTCATGCATAACATGCAATGTAGATATTTCATAAATAAATTGTAGAGTAGGGGGTTGGTTACATTAGACAAATTAGAATCCTAGGGCTAAATTACAACCAAAGTGGAGCTAATAGTGGTTTGACCGAAATACCCACACCTAATTTTAGTGTCACACTTAGATACAGGCACGAATCATTGAAGATTATGGAGGCGGGAATCTTTCCATACCGAATGAGGATATGGTTATAGAACCCAAGGAGCCAGGTAAGAGTGTGAAGAGAAGAAAAGATGAAGCCCATGATGACCCACCATTGATTCCAGTCGATGATGAAGTACCAATGGATTGGTACAATGTGGAGATGAGACAATTTCAATATGATTTGGCAAGGGGTGTGAATTTTGGCAACCCATATTGTATTGAAATGTTTAATCACTTCAACGTTCAACATGTGGATTGGGGTAATTATCTGCATGTGTGCATATGGGAGGAAAAGATCAATACAAGAGGAAGTGGAGCAAGAGGAAATGATGATGGAGATGATGATGATGAAGATAAAGATTAGATTATCCTTTTATTTTATTTTTTTTATTTGGTTGTGTTGAAACAATTTTTATTTTGTTTGGTTGTTTTTGGACAAATAGTTTTTAGGATTGATTTTTAGTTTGTTTTCCGTTTTATTACTGGTGTGTTGTTCTTTATAGAATTTGAATGAGGGTTTGCTTTCAAGGGTCTAGACAGTGATAAAATAATGGAAGAATCAAGTCTGGGCGAGAGAGAATGAAGTTTCGAGTCCGAATATCGAGTTCGGTTATGAAGTGGGTGAAAGAGTGACTAAACACTCAATAAAAATAAGCATGAATGTCATTTCGAAGTTACTCCAGCAAACCAAAATCGGATGAATAGCAGAATTCATTTTTTCCACACGGCGACGTACTCGCCGAGTGCGTATAATGACTCGACTAGTCAAAATGCAATTTCAAGATTTCTTCGAGTATCGCACAACGACTCATAGAGTCTCCTTACAAACTCGATGAGTTAACCTTTATTTCATCTCTGAAGCTTATGGTTTGATAATATTTTACACGAAAATTGGCTGCATTTTTGGAAGATCATTTTCTGAAGATATCCGAGAGTTTTTCCTGCATTATTTAGAGCTGTCAACCACAGGTCATTTAACGCCTAAGGCACGGACGAGCTGTTCCCATTTGTAAAGTCAGCTAAAGATAGAGTTTTCAATGAAGAAGATCAACCTCGCCACTACTATTCCAGGGGAGTTTGATCCAATTCCTGTTTATTTCTTGTTTTTGTCATGCATAACATGCAATGTAGATATTTCATAAATAAATTGAAGAGTAGGGGGTTGGTTACATTAGACAAATTAGAATCCTAGGGCTAAATTACAACTAAAGTGGAGCTAATAGTGGTTTGACCGAAATACCCACACCTAATTTTAGTGTCACACTTAGATACATGCACGAATCATTGAAGATTATGGAGGCGGGAATCTTTCCATACCGAATGAGGATATGGTTATAGAACCCAAGGAGACAGGTAAGAGCGTGAAGAGAAGACAAGATGAAGCCCATGATCACCCACCATTGATTCCAGTCGATGATGAAGTACCAATGGATTGGTACAATGTGGAGATGAGACAATTTCAATATGATTAGGCAAGGGGTGTGAATTTTGGCAGCCTATAATGTATTGAAATGTTTAATCACTTCAACGTTCAACATGTGGATTGGGGTAATTATCTGCATGTGTGCATATGGGAGGAAAAGATCAATGCAAGAGGAAGTGGAGCAAGAGGAAATGATGATGGAGATGATGATGATGAAGATAAAGGTTAGATTATCCTTTTATTTTATTTTTTTTATTTGGTTGTGTTGAAACAATTTTTATTTTGTTTGGTTGTTTTTGGACAATTAGTTTTTAGGATTGATTTTTAGTTTGTTTTCCGTTTTATTATTGGTGTGTTGTTCTTTATAGAATTTGAATGAGGGTTTGCTTTCAAGGGTTTAGACAGCGATAAAATAATGGAAGAATCAAGTCTGGGCGAGAGAGAATGAAGTTTCGAGTCTGAATATCGAGTTCGGTTATCAAGTGAGTTAAAGAGTGACTAAACACTCAAGAAAAATAAGCATGAATGTCATTTCGAGGTTACTCCAGCAAATCAAAATCGGGTGAATAGCAGAATTCATTTTTTCCACACAGCGACGTACTCGCCGAGTGCGTATAATGACTCGACGAGTCGAAATGCAATTTCACGATTTCTTCGAGTATCGCACAACAACTCATAGAGTCTCCTTACAGACTCGATGAGTTAACCTTTATTTCATATCTGAAGCTTATGGTTTGATAATACTTTACACGAAAATTGGATGTATTTTTGGAAGATCATTTTCTGAAGATATCCGAGAGTTTTTCCTGCATTATTTAGAGCTGTCAACCACAGGTCATTTAACGCCTAAGGCACGGACGAGCTGTTCCCATTTGTAAAGTTAGCTAAAGATAGAGTTTTCAATGAAGAAGATCAACCTCGCCACTACTATCCCAGGGGAATTTGTTCCAATTCCTGTTTATTTCTTGTTTTTGTCATGCATAACATGCAATGTAGATATTTCATAAATAAATTGTAGAGTAGGGGGTTGGTTACATTAGACAAATTAGAATCCTAGGGCTAAATTACAACCAAAGTGGAGCTAATAGTGGTTTGACCGAAATACCCACACCTAATTTTAGTGTCACACTTAGATACAGGCACGAATCATTGAAGATTATGGAGGCGGGAATCTTTCCATACCGAATGAGGATATGGTTATAGAACCCAAGGAGCCAGGTAAGAGTGTGAAGAGAAGAAAAGATGAAGCCCATGATGACCCACCATTGATTCCAGTCGATGATGAAGTACCAATGGATTGGTACAATGTGGAGATGAGACAATTTCAATATGATTTGGCAAGTGGTGTGAATTTTGGCAACCCATATTGTATTGAAATGTTTAATCACTTCAACGTTCAACATGTGGATTGGGGTAATTATCTGCATGTGTGCATATGGGAGGAAAAGATCAATACAAGAGGAAGTGGAGCAAGAGGAAATGATGATGGAGATGATGATGATGAAGATAAAGATTAGATTATCCTTTTATTTTATTTTTTTTATTTGGTTGTGTTGAAACAATTTTTATTTTGTTTGGTTGTTTTTGGACAAATAGTTTTTAGGATTGATTTTTAGTTTGTTTTCCGTTTTATTACTGGTGTGTTGTTCTTTATAGAATTTGAATGAGGGTTTGCTTTCAAGGGTCTAGACAGTGATAAAATAATGGAAGAATCAAGTCTGGGAGAGAGAGAATGAAGTTTCGAGTCCGAATATCGAGTTCGGTTATGAAGTGGGTTAAAGAGTGACTAAACACTCAAGAAAAATAAGCATGAATGTCATTTCGAAGTTACTCCAGCAAACCAAAATCGGATGAATAGCAGAATTCATTTTTTCCACACGGCGACGTACTCGCCGAGTGCGTATAATGACTCGACGAGTCAAAATGCAATTTCAAGATTTCTTCGAGTATCACACAACGACTCATAGAGTCTCCTTACAGACTCGATGAGTTAACCTTTATTTCATCTCTGAAGCTTATGGTTTGATAATATTTTACACGAAAATTGGTTGTATTTTTGGAAGATCATTTTCTGAAGATATCCGAGAGTTTTTCCTGCATTATTTAGAGCTGTCAACCACAGGTCATTTAACGCCTAAGGCACGGACGAGCTGTTCCCATTTGTAAAGTCAGCTAAAGATAGAGTTTTCAATGAAGAAGATCAACCTCGCCACTACTATTCCAGGGGAGTTTGTTCCAATTCCTGTTTATTTCTTGTTTTTGTCATGCATAACATGCAATGTAGATCTTTCATAAATAAATTGAAGAGTAGGGGGTTGGTTACATTAGACAAATTAGAATCCTAGGGCTAAATTACAACTAAAGTGGAGCTAATAGTGGTTTGACCGAAATACCCACACCTAATTTTAGTGTCACACTTAGATACATGCACGAATCATTGAAGATTATGGAGGCGGGAATCTTTCCATACCGAATGAGGATATGGTTATAGAACCCAAGGAGACAGGTAAGAGCGTGAAGAGAAGACAAGATGAAGCCCATGATCACCCACCATTGATTCCAGTCGATGATGAAGTACCAATGGATTGGTACAATGTGGAGATGAGACAATTTCAATATGATTAGGCAAGGGGTGTGAATTTTGGCAACCTATATTGTATTGAAATGTTTAATCACTTCAACGTTCAACATGTGGATTGGGGTAATTATCTGCATGTGTGCATATGGGAGGAAAAGATCAATGCAAGAGGAAGTGGAGCAAGAGGAAATGATGATGGAGATGATGATGATGAAGATAAAGGTTAGATTATCCATTTATTTTATTTTTTTTTATTTGGTTGTGTTGAAACAATTTTTATTTTGTTTGGTTGTTTTTGGACAAATAGTTTTTAGGATTTATTTTTAGTTTGTTTTCCGTTTTATTACTGGTGTGTTGTTCTTTATAGAATTTGAATGAGGGTTTGCTTTCAAGGGTTTAGACAGCGATAAAATAATGGAAGAATCAAGTCTGGGCAAGAGAGAATGAAGTTTCGAGTCTGAATATTGAGTTCGGTTATCAAGAGAGTTAAAGAGTGACTAAACACTCAAGAAAAATAAGCATGAATGTCATTTCGAGGTTACTCCAGCAAACCAAAATCGAGTGAATAGCAGAATTCATTTTTTCCACACAGCGACGTACTCGCCGAGTGCGTATAATGACTCGACGAGTCGAAATGCAATTTCACGATTTCTTCGAGTATCGCACAACAACTCATAGAGTCTCCTTACAGACTCGATGAGTTAACCTTTATTTCATATCTGAAGCTTATGGTTTGATAATACTTTACACGAAAATTGGATGTATTTTTGGAAGATCATTTTCTGAAGATATCCGAGAGTTTTTCCTGCATTATTTAGAGCTGTCAACCACAGGTCATTTAACGCCTAAGGCACGGACGAGCTGTTCCCATTTGTAAAGTCAGCTAAAGATAGAGTTTTCAATGAAGAAGATCAACCTCGCCACTACTATCCCAGGGGAATTTGTTCCAATTCCTGTTTATTTCTTGTTTTTGTCATTCATAACATGCAATGTAGATATTTCATAAATAAATTGTAGAGTAGGGGGCTGGTTACATTAGACAAATTAGAATCCTAGGGCTAAATTACAACTAAAGTGGAGCTAATAGTGGTTTGACCGAAATACCCACACCTAATTTTAGTGTCACACTTAGATACAGGCACGAATCATTGAAGATTATGGAGGCGGGAATCTTTCCATACCGAATGAGGATATGGTTATAGAACCCAAGGAGCCAGGTAAGAGCGTGAAGAGAAGACAAGATGAAGCGCATGATCACCCACCATTGATTCCAGTCGATGATGAAGTACCAATGGATTGGTACAATGTGGAGATGAGACAATTTCAATATGATTTGGCAAGGGGTGTGAATTTTGGCAACCCATATTGTATTGAAATGTTTAATCACTTCAACGTTCAACATGTGGATTGGGGTAATTATCTGCATGTGTGCATATGCGAGGAAAAGATCAATACAAGAGGAAGTGGAGCAAGAGGAAATGATGATGGAGATGATGATGATGAAGATAAAGATTAGATTATCCTTTTATTTAATTTTTTTTATTTGGTTGTGTTGAAACAATTTTTATTTTGTTTGCTTATTTTGTTTGGTTGTTTTTGGCCAAATAGTTTTTAGGATTGATTTTTAGTTTGTTTTCCGTTTTATTACTGGTGTGTTGTTCTTTATAGAATTTGAATGAGGGTTTGCTTTCAAGGGTCTAGACAGTGATAAAATAATGGAAGAATCAAGTCTAGGCGAGAGAGAATGAAGTTTCGAGTCCGAATATCGAGTTCGGTTATGAAGAGGGTTAAAGAGTGACTAAACACTCAAGAAAAATAAGCATGAATGTCATTTCGAAGTTACTCCAGCAAACCAAATTCGGATGAATAGCAGAATTCATTTTTTCCACACAGCGACGTACTCGCCGAGTGCGTATAATGACTCGACGACTCAAAATGCAATTTCACAATTTCTTCGAGTATCGCACTACGACTCATAGAGTCTCCGTACAGACTCGATGAGTTAACCTTTATTTCATCTCTGAAGCTTATGGTTTCATAATATTTTACACGAAAATTGGTTGTATTTTTGGAAGATCATTTTCTGAAGATATCCGAGAGTTTTTCCTGCATTATTTAGAGCTGTCAACCACAAGTCATTTAACGCCCAAGGCACGGACGAGTTGTTCCCATTTGTAAAGTCAGCTAAACATAGAGTTTTCAATGAAGAAGATCTACCTCGCCACTAACATGCAATGTGGATATTTCATAAATTAAGTGTAGAGTAGGGGGTTGGTTACATTAGACAAATTAGAATCCTAGGCGTAAATTACAACTAAAGTGGAGCCAAAAGTGGTTTGACCGAAATACCCACACCTCATTTTAGTTTCACACTTAGATACAGGCACGAATCATTGAAGATTATGGAGGCGGGAATCTTTCCATACCGAATGAGGATATGGTTATAGAACCCAAGGAGCCAGGTAAGAGTGTGAAGAGAAGACAAAATGAAGCCCACGATGACCCACCATTGATTCCAGTCGATGATGAAGTACCAATGGATTGGTACAATGTGGAGATGAGATAATTTCAATATGATTTGGCAAGGGGTGTGAATCTTGGCAACCCATATTGTATTGAAATGTTTAATCATTTCAACGTTCAACATGTGGATTGGGGTAATTATCTGCATGTGTGCACATGGGAGGAAAAGATCAATGCAAGAGGAAGTGGAGCAAGAGGAAATGATGTGGATTGGGGTAATTATTTTATTTTTTTATTTGGTTGTGTTGAAACAATTTTTATTTTGTTTGGTTGTTTTTGGACAAATAGTTTTGAGGATTGATTTTTAGTTTGTTTTCCGTTTTATTACTCGTGTGTTGTTCTTTATAGAATTTGAATGAGGGGTTGCTTGCAAGGGTCTAGAGAGTGATAAAATAGTGGAAGAATCAAGTCTAGGCGAGAGAGAATGAAGTTTCGAGTCCGAATATCGAGTTCGGTTATGAAGAGGGTTAAAGAGTGACTAAACACTCAAGAAAAATAAGCATGAATGTCATTTCGAAGTTACTCCAGCAAACCAAAATCGGATGAATAGCAAAATTCATTTTTTCCACACAGCAACGTACTCGCCGAGTGCGTATAATGACTCGACGAGTCAAAATGCAATTTCACGATTTCTTCCAGTTTTGCACTACGACTCATAGAGTCTCCTTACTGACTCGACGAGTTGACCTTTATTTCATCTCTGAAGCTTATGGTTTGATAATATTTTACATGAAAATTGGCTGTATTTTTGGAAGATCATTTTCTGAAGATATCCGAGAGTCTTTCCTGCATTATTTAGAGTTCTCAACCACATGACATTTAACGCCCAAGGCATGGATGAGCTGTTCCCATTTGTAAACTCAGCTAAAATAGAGTTTTCAATGAAGAAGATCAACCTCACTACTACTATTCCAGGTGGTTTGTTCCAATTCTTGTTTACTTCTTCTTTTTATCATGCATAAGACGCAATGGGGACATTACATAAATTAAGTGTGGGGTACGGGGTTGATTACATTAGTCAAATTATAATCCTACGCTAAATTTTAATTATTTTTACAAATCTTACACAAAAATTGCTAGGACTAAATTTAGAAAATTTTGGTGAAAAAGCAGTTAGAAATCATGCTAGTATTATGTTTGGTGATTTTATGAAGACCCAAATGTTTAGTTAAGCCTATACACGTTCTAGTGCATGTGTGGCCGCCTTTATTATAATGAAAGCATGGGACAAAAACACAACCTCGCTTAGTTTGAGGGATGCAATATGTTAAGCATCGTGTACTTGAAATGTATCTAGGAAAACTAATACATTTAACCAATAAAGGTTGAAGTTCAGTGCCCCTGCTTAAGCATGTAGGTATTGAGTGAAAAAATTGAGATACATGTAAAAAGAAGAGAGAGAAATTACCAAAAAGTTGAAAGAGTTTTGGAGCTGTCAAAGTGAAAATCCGAAGAGCAAAATTCAAAAGTTGAAGATACCAAAAATAAAAAAGATGGTGAATTCAAAGAAATCAAAGATCAAATATCAAAGAGGTGAAGAATTCAAAGAGCTCCATTGTGGAATCAAAAGTTGTAATTTTTCTAGATTATGTATGCTTGTGTAACAACCATAAATTTTACGCCAAATTTAAACTTTTTCAATCGTAAATAAAATAAACAAGGTTTGTTTATAAAATTGTTTTCAAATCCAAATCCATCAGAGTGTCCCAAAATCATAACATAAGGATGAGAAGCGGTACGATCATGCCTTCACCTTTCCACGATCTCCTGAAGTACCTGAAACAATAAACTGAAAACTGTAAGCCCGAGGGTTTAGTGAGCTACCCCCAAATTACCAATACCACACTGTCAATACCATATCAGTAATAATCAATCAATCAACATGCACACTGGGCCATCGACCTGACTGCACCGGCCTAATGGGGCTACAGTCTATCTGAATCTATCCCGCGCCTTCGGCATGACTAGTCCTCCACGTGGGCCTACAGTCTCCCCGGACCGCTCATAGGGTATATTGGCCTTCAGCACAAAGCAGGACCGCCTCAACCCAGCCACAAGCAAATAACCATGTGCGCATATTATCATATACATGCATATATAAACATCAAGCATATCTGTCACACTAATAATAAATCATAGAATTCTCCTGAAACTAGAGTACCCACCTAGCAGGTCACTACATACCAATCCTTATGGATCATAGAGCATAACATACAGTCTACCCTGATTCCGATCTAACAGATCATAACCACACATTGCATACCATAACAATAACAACTAAAGTGTCGGTCTTGGTGCCGTAGACCCTATCGATATAGTGAGGATAACTCACCTTGCAGATGTCGACTCGAAAGGTAAACTCCAACTCTTGATTCACTTGACACAGACGCACCACCTATCGTCATAGCACAACATACTCATAACTCCTTAACCTTATAAGGTACTCCATAACCCAATAACCATCCCCTGATCAAGGTCAAAGTCCTCAGTCAAGGTCAACAGTCCATGTTGACCTCAACTCGCCGAGTACACCCAACTACTCACCGAGTCCCTTGAAGCACTATTCAACTCGCCGAGTTCCTTCGAATCCTGATCAGACCTTAAGGCCACCCGTCGAGTTCCCTCCCTACGACTCGACGCATATACTCATGAACATATTCTTGTTTAAAACTTATCTGACTTGCCGAGTTGTTCTTCAAGTCGTCGAGTCTCATGACAATCTTCATCGGACTCACCGAGTTGTTTATCCAACTCGTCGAGTTCAATGGCCATCTTCATGCGACTTGCCGAGTCGATTCAGTGCTCTTTCCATACAGATCCATTTTGAGCCATGCAGTGGCTCCAAATCATAGATCCAAGCTTCTAGGGCATGCTTATCACGTAAAGTTGCAAACATTACGTGCATGCATGGCTTTAAACGCGCAAAGTGGCAAATCTAAGCTATTGATGGGTCTTTATGCACAAAGGGGACCTCAATCACGACAAGAATTGCAACTTTATGCTTCTAGAATCCAAAGAGAGTCCATATCTGAAGTTACAACTTCAGATCTAGCTCATAGCTCATCATACCAACTTCATATTCCATGAAAACCCTAAATCTCACCCAATAAAGGAGATCTATAAGGAGAATGATGGTTTGGGTACCTTTTGAAGTTGATATCTAAGATGAGTGTTGATTCCCACACTCCAATTGCTTCAATCTCCTTCTCCTCCAAGTCTTCTCCCTCCAAGAACTCTCTTTCAAGTTTCAAACACACACACAAGGCACACACACACGAATAAAGCTCTCAAGGGTTATTTGGAACTGTAAGGAGGTCCAAGGGAGGCTAAGATCCCTTTAAATAGGGGCGCAAACCCCGGGAATTAGGGTTTCACTTGCCAGCTCCTACTTGTCGAGTCCCAATATGGACTCGTCGAGTAGGTCACTTAACTCACGATCCTTCTCACTGCTACTCGACGAGTAGGTAAACCAACTCGTCGAGTAGGGCCCAATCCAAAAACTCATATTAACAATGAGAATCGGGGCGTTACAACTCTCCCCCACTTGAAGTAGACTTCACCCTTGAAGTCCGCTGGAATAAACAATGTCGGGTAATGCTTGTGCATCTCCACCTCCGGCTCCCATGTCCACTCGGATCCCTTCCGATGTTCCCATTGTACCTTTATCAAAGGTAATTCCTTGTTCCGTATAATCTTCTTCTTCCTTTCCGAAATTGCCACAGGACTTTCCACGTAGTTCAAGCGCTCATCGACATGAATTTCATCCAACGATACCACTGCCTCCAGGTCCATAATGCATTTTCACAATTACGAAACATGAATTGTGTTGTGGATCCGGCTAAACTCCTCCGGAAGCTCTAGCCTGTAAGCCACCCTGCCAACCCTGGCGATAATCTTGAATGGCCCGATGTAACGGGGACCCAATTTTCCCCTTTTCCTTAAGCGGATCACACCCTTCCAGGGTGAAACTTTGAGAAGGACCATGTCACCCACCTGAAATTCCAGCTCATATCGGCATCGGTCGACATAACTTTTTGGCCGGCTATGAGCGGTCTGTAGTCGCTGTCTAATCTGCTGTATCATTTCGGTAGTTTGCAGAACTACCTCTGTCCGACCCATCACTCTGTGCCCAACCTCGCCCCAACAGACTGGGGTCCTACACTTCCGCCCACACAACAGCTTGAAAGGCGGGGCGCTAATACTAAAACGATAGTTGTTGTTGTAGGAGAACTCTGCAAGCGGTAGGTGGGAATCCCAACTCCCACCGAAATCAATAACGCACGTGCTCAACATATCCTCGAGGATCTGAATGGTCCGCTCACTCTGCCCTCAGTCTGCGGATGGAACGTTGTACTAAAATGCAGTCGTGTACCCAGTTCCTCATGGAACTTCTGCCAAAAACGGGAAGTAAATATGACATCTCGATCGGAAATGATAGAAACTTGAACCCCATGGCGAGAGATAATCTCTCTGACGTACAGGTCGGCCAACTTTTCTGCCGACGAACTCTCCCGTATGGCTTGGAAATGGGCACTCTTGTTCAATCGATCCACGATGACCCATATAGCATCGAACCCCCTTTCCGTCTTCGACAACTTGGTGATGAAATCCATTGTGGTCCTTTCCCATTTCCACATGGGAATCTCCAGAGGCTGTAACATACCGTGCGGCCTCTGATGCTCGACCTTGACCATCCTACAGGTCAAGCACCTCTCAATAAACTAAGAGATATCTGGCTTCATACCAGGACACCAATAACTCGAACTCAAATCACGGTACACCTTGGTGGCTCCCAGGTGAATCGAAAAATGACACTTATGAGCCTCGTCCATCACTGTCTGCCGGACCCCTCCAGACATCGGAACCCAAACCCGACCCTAACGGGTCAATAATCCGCGGCAATCCCGAACAATTTGGGCACTTTCACCCTTAATCCTCTCCAACTTCCAGTTCTCTGGCCTCATGCGCTCAATCTGGGCATCTCTGATCAAACCACATTCACTTTACCAGGGAGGTAAAGGATCTCGCAATCATAGTCCTTGACCACATCCAGCCACCTGCGCTGCCTCATGTTCAGGTTCGGCTGATCCATGATGTGTCTCAAACTCTTGTGATCCGTTTATATAGTACAACGGACCCCATACAGATAGTGCCTCAAAATATTGAGAGCGAAAACCATCGCTCTCAACTGAAGATCGTGAGTAGCGTATCTCATCTCATGCGGCTTGAGCTGCCACAAAGCGTAGGCTACCACTCGTCCCCTCTACATGAGGACTGCCCCCAAGCCTGTGAATGATGCATCACAAAATACCAAGAAGTCCTCCACTCCCTCGAGGAGTGTCAACACCAGCGCCTCGCGTAAACACTGTCGGAAGGTCTCAAACGCCGTCTGCTGCTCAGGGCCCCACCTGAAATCCACCCCCTTCGTCATTAGATAAGTGAGGGGTACGGAAATCTTGGAGAAATCACAAAGGAATCTCCGATAGTACCCAGCTAAACCCAAGAAACTCCTGATGTCTGAGGTAGATTTCGGAGTCTCCCACTGCATTACCACCTCCACCTTGGCCGGATCGCCCAAAATCCCCTCCTGGTTAACAAGATGTCCGAGGAACTGGACCTCTCGTAGCCAAAACTCGTATTTCGAGAACATGGCATATAGACGTTCTCGCCTCACAACCCCTAGCATCTCCCTATGATGCTCCGCATGCTGCTCTCGAGTCTTGGAATACACCAAGATATCATCTATGAACACAATGATCGAGCGATTGAGCATCGGTCTGCAGACTCGGTTCATCAAATCCATGAACACCATTGGAACATTAGTGAGGCCAAATGGCATCACCACGAACTCGTAATGACCATAACGAATCCGAAACGCGGTCTTTTCCACGTCCTCCTCCCTCACCCTGAGCTAGTGATATCCTGATCTCAAATCAATCTTGGAAAACCAAGACACACCCTGCAGCTCCCTATAGTCAATGCACATCCTGTGCGAACTGTCCTTCTTCCTGACGAAAAGGATCGGTGCTCCACAGGGTGAACTACTCGGACGAATAAACTGCTTGTTTATTAGCTCCTGCAACTGAGATGACATCTCATGTATCTCGGTCAGTGCCAGTCCGTACGACGCCTTGGCGATAGGGGCTGCACCTGGCACTAAGTCGATCCTAAACTCAACCTGCCCCTCCGGAGGCACTTCGGGTAACTCCTCCGGAAACAGATCAGCAAATTCCCTCACCACCTGGACCTCAGAAACTGAGAGCTGCTCTCTAACCCGCATTTCTACCACCCCAAATAATCGGCACACCCGTGCTAAATATACTGTCAAGCCCTGGCTGTTGAACACAATCCTGATCGCAACTTGGTGCCCTCCTCATATACTACATGTTCTCCCCTACTTGGGATTCGAACCACTACCCGCTGTCTCTCACAGTCGATCATGGCGCCAAAACGGCTAAGCCAATCCTTCCCTACAATCACACATACATCCCCCATGGGGATAGGAACCTGTAACATCCCAAAATTCAAGGATAAAAATTTCATTTTTAAATAAGATATTACATAAAACCATCAGTACAAAAACATCCATTATAATATTTCATGACAAACCAAGATGTTAGTAATGAAAACATATTATCATAAAACCATATCAGAGTGTTATACCCAAGATCTCATGTGCAGAAAACATAGTGTGATACGCTGCGATCGAGCCAACTCCTTTCCTAGAAAACAAAATACCTGAAACCAATACGGAAAACCGTAAGCAAGAAGCTTAGTGAGTTTCCTAGATACCACATACCATACAAACCAACTGATCCATACATGCCATACATAGCCAAGAACCATACATAACCAACATATCCATAACCAAGTAAGGTGCTATATGCAAAACATAGTCTTGCTAAGGGGCTATGTGCCAAACATAGTCTTTCCATTATGCCACGGGCTGCACATGGTCTTCCGGGTCAAGCCTGGAGCCACTCCTTGGGTCTTACAGACAAGTGCCAAGGGCCACCTCCTGGTCTTTTATGCAAGTATCACAAAGACAACCATACATAATACTCTACTTAGCTAATCAATATATAGTGTTCCAAGAGCCACCTCCTGGTCTTTCATATATAATAGAATACAGTGTGCCAGGAGCCACCTCCTGGTCTTTCATACATATTGCCTAGGGCTAACCCCTGGGGCTTCCAACCATACATAATAACATACTGTGTGCCAGGAGCCGCCTCGTGGTCTTTCATGCATAATTCCTAGGGCTAACCCCCGGGTCTTCCTATCATACATAAACTAAATGGGCCGGCATTGGTGCCTTAGACCCATACAAATAGTGAGGAGACTCACCTGCACTGTTAAACTTGTTGATAACCCTCTGACTGCCGACCGATAGTTCTCTGAACTGCTGCTCCACTAGCCCCCCGAGCTATCAAAATCAATATCATATAACACTTAGTCCCAAACTGAACTCTTAGAAGCCGTCTGTGTCTACTCTTGCCAAAGTCAATTTCCTGGTCACAGTCAACCTTCTTGACTGACTCTACTTGCCGAGTCGCCCCAACACTTGTCGAGTCCAATGATCTCTGAGTCCCTTCCTGCCCAACTCGATGATTCACCACTCCACTCACTGATCTAAGCCTTAACCGGAAGGGGTTAGAGCTTCGCGACCTGACTCGTCGAGTCCAAGAACAGACTCGCCGAGTCCACGACAATCTTCAATAGACTCACCAAGTTGTTCTTCCAACTCGCCGTGTCCATGCTCAAGTTCATACAACTTGTCGAGTACACCCATGTGACTCGCTGAGTCTCTCCCGTTCTCAATCCATAAAGTGGTTTTTCGAGCCATGCATGTGCTCCAATCCATAGATCCACTCTTCCCAAGTCTATTCCTCACTTAATGTTGCAAACTTTACATGAAAGCAAAGAGTTATGGGCTTAAAACACTCTAGGGCTAGGGTTTGTGACAAAGGGGCTTCACCAACAACTTTTTAACTCCAGCTTTAAGATATTCTGGACCATCACAACCCTAGATCTGAAGTAGCAACCTCAGATCTAAATCCCAAACCCGAAATAGATCTCAATCTTAACAAAATAGCCCCAAAATCTCATTCAAGAATAGATCTAATTGCAATAAAGCCAAAGCAACATCTTATTACCTCAAGGATGACCTCCCACTGAAGAATAATCCAACTTTCTACAAAGCCCCTTGCTCCAAGCTTCTTGATCTTCAAACTCTCTTCACAAAATCCCTTATCTAAGCTCCAAATTGCTCCCAAGGACTCTCACTCACAATTTAGGGTTTTTAGATCTCAAAAGAGGAGTAGAGAGGCTAGGGAAGGGATGTGATGTTCTTTAAATAGGGCACAACCCCCGAGATTAGGGTTTTCCTCATCCAGACAAGACTTGCCGAGTCCACTAGCCGACTCGCCGAGTTGGTCACTTACTCCTCAACCCATATCTCGCTCGGACTCATCGAGTTCCACCCTGGACTCGACGAGTTGACCCCTTTGACTTAGGGTTCTTCCTCTCCTTTCTTGGTCTTTCTGATTATGGGTGTTACAGAACCAAATCTATTGGGAAGGACACCCCAAAAACCTCTAACTTGCATCCTCGGTAGACCGAAGAAGCAGAATCCCCATGTTGGTTGGTGATCGAAACTCGCAATGGATACTCAAGATCATCTATCGGCGCACCGAACCCTCTAGAGAAGGACTGAGATACAAACGATCGACTCACCCTCGAGTCAAATAATACCAAAGCGGGCAAAGAATTTACAAGAAACGTACCTAATCTCAGGTCCAATCAATAAGCATAACACAAATACAATAACTGAGACAGAGAATAGAAATGTACCAGCAACCACATCTGGTGCTGACTTGGCCTCCTCGGCCGTGAGCTAGAAGGCGCGACCCTGAGCCTTCGGAGGCTCCACCTTGACTGGCCTCCCATCTCCAATCCTCGCAGCAGCTGGCGCGGAACTCTGCGCCAACTTGGCGGCGAGCTACGGACAGTTGGTCTTCACATGACCAACCTTATGAGAATGGTAACAAATCCTCATAACTACGGGAGGGGTGAACTGACGGCAGTCCATGGCATAGTGCCCCTCCTTGCCACATTTGTGGCACCGACCTCCTGCTCTACAAACTCCCGAATGAACCCTGCCACACTTTCCACAAGTGCGGATTTGCTGACCCCCGGACCATGTGTTAGCGGTCTTAGACCGCTTCAGTGCCGGCTGAGACTGTGCCGGTGCCTGACGCTGCTCCTTCCGCTGCAGCTCTATCTACAAGTCGCACCGCCTCGTGGCTTCATGAAGGTCCATGAGCGTATCACATCACTGTGTAGACATGAACTGTCGAATATCAGTCTTGAGCATCTCAGATATCGGGTCATCTGAGACTGCTCTGAAGTGAAATCCGAGCAAAACATAGCCCTCTCTGTGAACATATGGGTAATCTCAATCACAGACTCCCCATCCTGTCTCAAGGTCAGAAACTCCTGTGCAAGCCACTCCCACTCAACGTGTGGAATGTAGCGGGTGCGGAACATATCTCTGAAATGCTCCCAAGTAACAGCAGCCCGTTGATCATTGGTATACGACCCAGTCGTCAGCCTCCACCAGTCCTTTGCCCCAAGCTTCAACAGGTTCATGGCACACCTGACCTTTTGGTCAGTAGGACATGAGCACGTGAAGAAATAGCCCTCTACGTCAGATAACCACCTCATAGCCCTAATCGCATCCTGTGTACCATCAAACGTCGGGGGCTTCGTATTATCGAAGTCCCAGTACTGGAAAGCCCTGTTGGCTCCTCCTCCAACCCCTGCCGCAGTTACAGCCGAAGTGGCTGCAGTGGCAGCTGTCTCTGCTAGAGCTGCATATCACTCATCAAAGTACTCAACCATCGCGGTCTTAATCGACCCAAACATCTCTGGCAGCTGCGCTCGGAACGCAGAAGCAATCTCGTTGTGCATGATCTCTTGGATCCTGGCATCCAACTCCTCTGTCCCTATCTGAACCATGGGCTCGGGTGCTACCAGCACCTCCAACCCTCCGTCTCCCGACCCCGATCCTGATCCTGATCCAGATCCTGAAGCAACACGTCTCGTCATCACCATACTAAAATATATATACAAGTCATCAGATAAATAACATAATGTCGAGAGACCAAAACCCAAAAACACTAGGGGTTGTGACTTACTTGCTACACGTATGGGTCCTGTGTTTTCAGTAGTACGGGCCCATACTACCTTCCACACCTACCTATATTTGTCTTAAGTATCACCACAACGCCCTAACAATATCATCAACATAGGATATGCGTTCAACCTTCATTCTAGGGGAATACCAAATACCTCACATCTAGACTCACCACTTATCACGAGTCTCACATCCATGAAACTTCCATCATCCCCTGCAGCACTAATGCATGCTAGCTGCACATAACGTTGGACCCAATAGACTTTCAAATATCCAATCCTACCTGAAGGCCGAATCAACATTCTCAGGCTATAAGATCTTTATTACGCACATCCGTGATGCATACACTAAACATCTATAGTTATGATGTCCATTCCACATACAAGAAACCCTAGGCTAATAGGCATCATCCAATCAGACAAATCTATCATGTGATTCCTGAACATCCCTAGCCTAGCACTAGTATGCTGTTCTAACATATCAGAATATCAAATAACTGCATGGTATTTTGGGGTTTACTTACAGGCTCCGGCTGATCGTACCCTCTACATCCTCCATCCTTCATTTTGAAAACCATTTTAAAACTTATTTCCAAAAATCTCCTTGATTTGAGACTAGATTCACACGAGTGTTCCTCCAATTCACTCAAACCAAGGCTCTGATACCAACTTGTAACAACCATAAATTTTACGCCAAATTTAAACTTTTTCAATCGTAAATAAAATCAACAAAGTTTGTTTACGAAAATGTTTTCAAATCCAAATCCATCAGAGTGTCCCAAAATCATAACAAAAGGATGAGGAGCGGTACGGTGACGCCTTCGCCTTTCCACGATCTCCTGAAGTACCTAAAACAATAAACTGAGAACTGTAAGCTTGAGGGCTTAGTGAGCTACTCCCAAAATACCAATACCACATTAACAATACCATATCAATAATAATCAATCAATCAACATGCATACTGGGCCATCGGCCTGACTGGACCGGCCTACTGGGCCTACAGTCTATTTGAATCTATCTCGAGCCTTCGGCATGACTGGTCTGCCATGTGGGCCTACAGTCTCCCCGGACCGCTCATAGGGTATATTAGCCTTCAGCACAAAGCATGACTGCCTCAACCCAGCCACAAGCAAATAACCATGTGCGCATACTATCATATACATGCATATATAAACATCAAACATATCTATCACACTGATCATAAATCATAGAATTCTTCTGAAACTAGAGTACCGACCTAGCAGGTCACTACATACCAATCCTTATGGATCATAAGAGCATAACATACGGTCTACCCTGATTCCGATCTAATAGATCATAACCACCCATTGCATACCATAACAATAACAACTAAAGTGTCGGTCTTGGTCTTGTAGACCCTATCGATATAGTATGGATAACTCACCTTGCAGATGTCGACTCGAAAGGCAAAGACCAACTCTCGATTCACTTGACACAGACGCACCACCTATCGTCATAGCACAACATACTCATAAGTCCTTAACCTTATAAGGTACTCCATAACCCAATAACCAACCCCTGATCAAGGTCAAAGTCCTCGGTCGAGGTCAACAGTCCAAGTTGATTTCAACTCGTCGAGTACACCCAGCTACTCGCCGAGTCCCTTGAAGCACTATCCAGCTCGCCGAGTCATCGAGGTGACTCGTCGAGTTCCTTTGAATCCTGATCAGACCTTAAGGCCACCCGCCGAGTTCCCTCCCTGCAACTCGACGGATATACTCGCGAACATATTCTTGGTTAAAACTTATCCGACTCGGCGAGTTGTTCTTCAACTCGTCGAGTCTCATGAAAATCTTCATCGGACTCGTTGAGTTGTTCATCCAACTCGTCGAGTTCAATGGCCATCTACATGCGACTCGCCGAGTCGATCTTGCGACTCGCCGAGTCCATTCAGTCCTCTTTCCATACAGATCCATTTTGAGCAGTGCAGTGGGTCCAAATCATAGATCGAAGCTTCTAGGGCATGCTTATCATGTAAAGTTGAAAACTTTACGTGCATGGATGGCTTTAAAGGCTCAAAATGGCAAATCTAATCTATTGATGGGTCTTTATGCACAAAGGGGACCTCAATCATGATTAAAGCTGCAACTTTATGCTTCTAGAATCCAAAGAGAGTCCATATCTGAAGTTACAACTTCAGATCTAGCTCATAGCTCTTCATAGCAAGTTGATATTCCATGAAAACCCTAAAACTCACCCAATAAAGGAGATCTATAAGGAGAATGACGGTTTGGGTACCTTTTAAAGTTAATATCTGAGATGAGTGTTGATTCCCACATTCCAATTGGTTCAATCTCCTTCTCCTCCATGTCTTCTTCCTCCAAGAACTCTCTTTCAAGCTTCAAACACACACACAAGGCACACACACACGAATAAGGCTCTCAACGGTTCTTTGGAACTGTAAGGAGGTCCAAGGGAGGCTAAGGTCCCTTTAAATAGGGGTGCAAACCCCGGGAATTAGGGTTTCACTTGCCAGCTCCTACTCGTCGAGTCCCAATATGGACTCATTGAGTAGGTCACTTAACTCGCGATGCTTCTCACTACAACTCGACGAGTAGGTAAACCAACTGGTCGAGTAGGGCCTAATCCAAAAACTCATATTAAAAATACCTGAGAATTGCGGCGTTACAACTTGTGTAGCTTAACCAAAAATACCTTGAGGTTAAATTTGTTTTATGGGAATGGATTTGGAGGGATGCATAAAATGAGCGTTGTTCAAAAGAAGTGGGCGAGTGTTTATGAGGATTATTAGTATTTAGAATTAAGGAGGTCCTTAGGAAAATTTTTAGACAAAAATGCATGCATTGCGGTCTTGGCATAATGGTTGGGTTCAATTGGGATTGTCTTATGTGATACTAGTGTGCTAAAATTTAGTTTTGCTTGCGGGTATGCAAAAGTCAAGTATGGAGTATTTTGATATGGGCATATTATCTTAATACTTTATGTTGATTTTATCTCATTTAATGAACAAAAGGTGCTTAATTAGTTTAAAATTTTATTTTTCAGCAACAATGACATGTTCGGATGGAAAAGGAAGCGAAACTAGGAATTGGAAGCTTGGAGATTCAATTTTGAAGAAAGAAGGTTGTTGTTCGACAACTTGACCCCTCTTCAGTGTTTTGGCTATATCTAATGAAACGTAACTCCAATTGACGAGATTCAAAATGTTATGAAAAATAGACACAATTCTAGATTACTTTCATGTTTCGAGAAAATACTGATTCCAAACAACCTCGACGAGTTGATCAAAAAGTTCGCAATTCTCGACACTGACTTGCCGTACATGGGATTTTAATGACGGACTCGTCGAGTCGCCCTTGTTTTCAGAATATATATATATATATATATATATATATATATATATATATATATATATATATATATATATATATATATATATATATATGTATATATATATATATATATATATATATATATATATATATATATATATCTATATATATATATATATATATATATATATATATATATATATATATATATATATATATATAAACGCTTCTCATTCGAACCCTAACTAATGGGGGAACCCTTGGGGGATTAATTTGCGATTGGAGGTGCAATTGGAAGCTCTGGAACTTGTGGAAGAACCCTAGACTTCAATTTTGAGAAGATCAAAGGCAATTTAGGTTTACTCTTTACTTAATCTTTTGTTTGAACTATGTGTAAACTATTAGATTTCTTTTTGAGATACTTTCTGCTATAATCATGAGCTAAAACTCATATCTTCTGTTTAGGGTAGATGAATTTATGATTATGATTTGATTTTGTGGTTGGATTAATAGAAAATGGTGATTTTGTTTTGTTAAGCTTGTTAAAGAATCTTATGTGTTAATTACAACTATTTTCTATTAACTAACTAACATATTAAGTTTCATGAACATCTCTTAATTTCTAATCTCATATGAGTTGTGTGAAAACATTGTTATATGCCTAGGAATAGTGAATGTGAAACTAGGGTTAACTAGAAAATAGGTAAATTAATGTGTGAGGCTTGTTTGACGAACCATCAACAAGAAGTTAATTGAATTAGTAGTTTGATTAGCTAATTACAAGTCTTACTTAACCTGAATCAATAAACTAGGAAACTCATGACTTTAACCAATTGGCCACTGTTTGAATTAATTTGTTTTCTAAGGATTAGTAATAGTGAACATGAACCTAATCACACTAATCAGTAGCTAATAACAAATAATCCATTGCACTTGCCATAAAATCAACCATAGGAGTAAATGAATTGAACCTAAACAGTAGTTTTCTCCATTATTGAGTTTAGTTGATTGTTTATTTGCTTTAGCTGTTAGTTGCTTAGTTTGCATGTTATTTGATTGTTTATGTTTCTATTCTTGCAAAATTAGAGAAAACCCCCTTTCTATTACTTTTTTTATTAAGATAATATTAGCATTTATTTTAATTGTTTACCGTTCTATATGTTTGATACCCTACTTGCTTGAACTATATTACTAATCGATAGGTACACTGCCTCTTGTGTGTTTATTTTGTGTGTAAGTTAGTAGGATTAAAACTAGTGCATTTCACACACATCAACTTTTTATAGGGGGTTGGTTACATTAGTCAAATTAGAATCCCAATGATAAATTATAATTTTTTTTACAAATATTGCATAAAAATTGCTAGGACTAAATTTTGAAAATTTTGGTAAAAAAGCAATTAGGATTCATGCTAGTATTATGTTTGATGATTATAGGAGGTCCCAAATGTTTATTTGAGCCTATACACATTATAATATGTTTGTGGCCCCCTTTATTCTAAAGAAATCATGGGACAAAAACACATCCTCCCTTAGTTTGAGGGATGGAATATGTTGAGCATCGTGTACCAGGAATGTATCCAAGAAGACTAATACCTTAACCAATAAAGGTTGAAGTTGAGCGCCCCTGCTTAAGCATGTAGGTTTTGTTTGAAAAAAGTGAGGTACATGTTATGAAAAATAAAGAGAGAATTATAAGAAAAGTTGAAGAATTTTTGGAGCATTCAAGTAAAAACTATAAAGATCAAAGATCAAAAATTCTAAAGAAATTCAAAAATTAAAGATGCCAAAAATCAAATCAAAAAAGATGGTGAATTCAAGAAATCAAAGATCAAATTATCAAGAAAGTGGAGAATTCCAAAGAGCTCCATTATAATATTGAAAAGTTGTAATTTTCTAGATTATGTATGCTTGGGTTGCTTGACAAAAATACCTTGAGGTTATAAAGTTTTCTATGGATGGATTCAGAGGGATGCATAAAATGAGCGTTGTTCAAAAGAAGTGGGCTAGTGTTTATGAGGATTGGTGTATTTAGAATTAGGGGGGTCCTTAGGAAAATTTTTAGACACAAATGCATGCGTTGCGGTCTTGGCATAATGAATGGGTTCGATTGGGATTGTCTTATGTGGTATTAGTATGTTCAAATTCAGATTTGCTTGGGGGCAAGCAAAAGTCAAGTGTGGGGTATTTTGATATGTGCATATTTAGCATATAATCTTAATACTTTTTGGATATTTTATTGAATTATGGAACTAAAGGTGCTTAATTATGTTTAAATTGTGTTTTCAGCCTAAAAGACGTGCTCGGGAGCGAAAGGAAAAAGGATTAGCAATTGGAAGCCCGAGAATTGATGAAAGAACAAAAAGGGTCAACACATGAAGAACTCGGCGAGTCAATCCCTGACTCGACGAGTCATGTCGATCCTTCACCAAGCAATAAAAGTCCTTGCCGTACATGGTTTTTTAGTGAGGGACTCGACGACTCGACAAGTCGGCTTGTTTCCAGAAATCTATAAATAGAGCCTTTGTGATCGAAACCCGGTTTTCCGGATTAAACCTTGGAGGCTAAGCTAAGATTGAAGGTGTTGTTGAGGTGCTGGAAACTAGAGAATCAATCCTACATTCGTTTTTGAGGAGAATCAAGGCAAATTCAAGTTAACTCTTTAATTAATCTTTTGTTTGAACTATGTATGAACCAATTGATTTCATTTTTGAGTTAGTTTCTATTTTAATCATGAGCTAAGACTCATATCTTCTATTTAGGATAGATGATTTTGTGAATATGGTTTAGTTTTGTGTTTGGATTAATTTAATTTGGTGAATATTGTTTTGTTAAGCTTGTTAAGGAACCTTATGTGTTAACAACAACTATTTTCTGTTAAATAATCAGTAAATTAAGTTGCATGAACGTCTCTTAATTGATAATCTCATATGATTTATGTGAAAACATTGTTATATGCCTAGGAATAGCGAACGTGAAACTAGGGTTAACTAGGGAATATGTAAGTTAATGTGTGAGCTTGTGTGACGAACCATCAACAAAAAGTTAATTGAACGACCAATTTAATTAGCTACTACAAGTCTTACTTAACCCGAATCAATAAACTAGGATATTAGTTAATTTAACCAACTATCCATTGATTGAATTGTTGTGTTTTCTAAGGATTAGTAATAGCGAACGTGAACCTATCACACTAATCGGTAGCAAATGCTAATTAGTCCATTGCACTTGCCATAAAAATCAACCATAGGAACAAATGATTCAAACCTAAACAGAAGTCTCCTTAATTATTGAATCTAGTTGAATTTTTTTTTGCTTAGTTGTTAACTGCTTAGTTTAAGTGTTAGTTAAGTTTCTAGTCTTGTAAAACTAGAGAAAACCCTTTTTCTTTATTATTTGTTTTTAGATAATTCTAGTAGTTAGTTCAAGTGTCGTTCCCTGTGTTCGATCCCCTGCTTGCTAGATCTATACCACCGATTGACAGGTGCACTGCCTTTTGTGTGTCTAATTTACATTAAAAAGTAGGAATAAAACTAGTTTGTTTCACACAAATCAAAAACCTTCCTTTGAAACTTTCTTGTTATCGTCTTCAACCAGTTTAGATATCTTTGGTTTCACACTTTCTCCATTTCTAGTTGTCGCAAAAACTTGGTTGGGAAAAACAACATCATCTATGCATTTGAAGTTTGGATAAACCACAAAATTAGGTTCAAGAAAATGAGAACCCTTTTCTTACATGATTTTGTTGAATTTCTTCGTCTCTTCATACACTTGGTCTTCAACGATTTGTGGAATTGTGGTTACTTTTGACACAATTGGAATTGTTGTCTCATTAGACACATCTTCATCATTGCCATTATCTGTCTGAGAATCTTTAACAGTTACATGATGTCGATCAAAAACTTTTGAAGTTGAGGGTTTGGTTTTGTCAATTTTCACTGATATTGTCATCTTCGATATCAACAAAACTGTTTTGGGAATAAGAAGTCGAATTCTCAGTATTTTTCAAAATCTTGATTTGTTTATTTACAATCAAAGTCTTATTAACTATCTCAACAAGATCATTAACATTCAAATGTTCATCTATTTTCGCTATTCCATATGGATATCTATTATCTGGAATTTTATCAAAATCTGAAATGGTCATCTCACAATCATAAGAAGTTGCACCTACTTTTTCTCTTTCGAAAGCTAAAAATGGTAGAAGCTTCCTATGTTGTTCTCTATTAATTTCACAAGACTGATGAAATTCGGTTAACCTTCCATATAATCTTTTAGTAGAATTACAATATTATGTTCCTCTGTTTCAATAGAATCTTATTGTTAGTGCTAAGATTATCTCTATCTACCATAGTATTTGTTATCTACAACTCTAAACTATCTATCTTAGTCTTCTTTGTTTCAAGGATTCTTTGAGTTTCTAGTAACTGAGTACTAGCTTTCTTAGCCTCATTGCCAGCAGAAATAACATGATTATTCACATTAGTAACAGAAGCATCAAACTCAGTTAGTACATTGGTGCATTAGCTCCTAACTTCGAAACAAAGCATCTGACCCCGATGGGTTTGATTTCTCATCTCTTCGTCATCCAACCCTGATGACCATATCTGATACTTTCCCTCATCTTCATCTTCTCCTCTAGCTACTAGTGAAAGATTTTTCGACTTTGTCCTGACTTCCTCCAACTTCTCAGAGTAATAAGCCTCATCCTTAACTTTATTTTTCTTTTTTCTTTCTTTCTTAGCATACAATCATTAGCCATGTGATTTGCTCCATGACAATAATGATAATCTATCCCTGAATGACTCTTCATCGTCTTCTCTTGTTTCGAATCCTCTGCCTTTACCTCTTTCTTCTCAAACCTCTTCTCCTCACTAACTTTCCAAGAATAACATCCCTTCGTTTCTCCAGACTTCATCTTTGCATTAAACTGCTTCTGGTAGAACTTCTTCACCTTGTTGTTGGAGTAAAATGCAATAGGTTCATCGTCTGACTTGACAATAAGACCTTCTTTCTCAGAACCTTCATTTTCATCAACTTCCTTCTCACTTTCTCTACCAATGACCTTCGATACTAGAGCTAAAGGACCACCCAGACTGATCCTTGATTTTTCTGCCATTTCATTCACTTCAGCTCCATGAGTTTTTAGCTGGTTGTAAACATTATTCAAGGTAGAAAAATCGAAGCCATGCTGTGTCTTAATCATCAAACTTACACTTCTCCATTCTTTACGAACACCCATAACAAAAGTAATGTTGTATTCCATGTTTTTCCTTTTGATTCCATACCTAGTGCACATGTAGATGAGCTCCTTCAGATGATTGTAATACCTTTCAATCGTTTCTCCATCTTTCTGCTTGAATTCTCTTAATTCAATCAGACATTGTTTGACAGAGCTGATTTTGGTCTTCTCACTCCCCTGGTACTTTTCCTTCAATGTATTCTGGATCTCTTTTGAAGTTTTGCATGTGCGAACATAATTGTACACCATAGGAGGAAGAGCACCGCGAAGCTCTCTCATGCATTTCTTCTTTGTTCAACAACACTTGGAGTTGATGAAGAAGTACCCATACTTTCAACAGAAGAAGGTGGAATTACATCATTAGTAATGCATTTCCATAACTCTTCATATATGTCATTCAAGCAATCCTCTATTCGTTTAGCTCACTGATCGTAATACTCTGGAATTAGCGTTGGAATTTTTGTAGATGACCGAAGGAGATGAGAATACGATGTCATCGTGTTCATGTTAAAATTCGCCATGGATGTACTGAAAAATTAAAATAAAAAAAAAACTTGAGAAAATTGAGAGTAATGAGATGAATCAAACAACAACTGAACTACAAACACTCGGTTAGTCAATCAAAGTGCAGAATGTATGGAAGCTTTTGAATCTAAGAACGAGATTCAAAATACTTTTTAAACGAGTAAAATCAGATCAAAAACAGTTTGATTCGTGCTTTGATAGCAATTGAAGTGTCGATTGAATCGATTGAAGAAACAGAATCAGAGTATTTACCAATTTAAACATACATAATGTAAATATAATATGTTTGGCACGATGTTATTGCTTCAGTTTGAATGCAAGAGGTTGAGAAAGAAAACAAACTTCTACAAGTTCAGAAAAAGTTCTTAAACCCTAACAGTATCCTTCCCATATTTATAGGGAAAATTGACAACACAAAAAGTATAAGGACTTTCAACACTAAATTTCGAAACAACAATTAAGTCCTTAAAATAAAATATAATAATCTATTCGATGTTATTGCTTCAGTTTGAATACAAGAGGTTGAGAGAGAAAACAAACTTTTACAAGTTCAGAAAAAGTTCTTAACCCCTAACAGTATCCTTCCCATATTTATAGGAAAACTGACAGCACAAAAGTATAAGGACTTTCGACACTAAAGTTTCTTAACAACAACTAAATCCTTAAAATCAAATACATTTAACTATTCGACATACAAAGCAAACTAGGCACCTTCGACACATCACAACTGTCAAACCCCAACATCCATCACAGCACCACTCCCTTCCCTCCTCCCCTCGCTTCGTGCTCGCCGGATAGAAAGGAAACAGGTGGCATCGAAGCTACCGGAAGCAGCTTCGCCACCCCTCGCAACCTGCTGCTACCATAGAACAGCATTTGCTGCCATCGTAAGTCACAACCACCAGTATATATTTTTTGAAGCTTTCGTTAGCAGCCAGTCAAGAACAGAGAGACAATTTTCTTCTTTTATTTGTGTTCCATACAAACGATGTAAACAGAAGGTAAAGGAATACAAACTCAAACTTCATTTCAATTAAATTACCAAGGACCATCTATCGAAAATTCTATTCAAAAATAGTCCCATATTTTTTTTAACACATAAAGACGTCGAACAAAGGAGGATCAAGTCCTCATGTTTAAACTTCATTTGTATTTATTCAAAACCTACTCTAGCTCAAAAAATTGATATAAAACAAATCCAATGCCTCAAAACTTCATTTCCATGTTTGTTCTCAGCCCCCCTGCTTGAAAATTCTTACAAAATAAGTCATGTCTCCTTAAACTTAAATTCCAAACATTTAAATAACCCCTCCCATTGAAATTGTTTACAAAATAAATTCACAACCCCAATGTTTGATTTAGATAAAAGATTTTAGCCCCCTATTTGGAAATGCTTATCAAAATCAGTCGTATTCAATTTATTTATTTTAACAACTCAACCCTATAGTTTGATTCTTTTACCAACCTAACCCCATACTTAGTAATTAATACCAAATATATCTTATTGTTAAATATGAAACTAAATTAGTCTTGGCGGTTCCTTTTAGAAGCGACATATCTCGGTTTCTCATCTGAAATTCTCGAAACAAATCAACAACCACACGTTAAGGTGAGTGTTACAGCCCTCTTTTATATATCATCAAGAGAGAATACATGTAGTACTTATGCAACATAATACAAAAATACATACAAGTATTTTTTTACGCAAAAGCTATAACTAATTTATAAATTATTGGTTTAACTTTTATATGTTGCGAACACCTAAACTAGTTTTAAACTTCAATATTCTCATACGTTACATTGTTAAAATAATACAACTTTCGAAAATAACATATTCCTTTTTACTACAAAACCCTATTATTTTTATGTGGCATAGTATGTCATAAAATGCATATTATAAAACTTTGTAGTATTCCTAACGATTTGAACTATACATGCATATGTACAAATTTTATACAAGAAACATACTTATTTTATAAAAGCTAGTGCCTTAAACTATATATGCATACCCATTATGCTTTGATTTTATGAACTCTAAACGATTCATTATGCCTAGAACTTATCCACTTTTAAGTTAGGGCTGAGAGCTCTTTATACCTTAGTTAAGGGCTTTATAGTGAGACACTATTCATTAGCTAAAGTCCAGAAACATAGCATACCCACACTACTATAACTGTTAATCTTCAGAGCAAGATACATATGTATAGATCTGTACAGGGTTGACATCCCCACCTGCGGTTGCTAGCTTGTACATCAACCGATCAATCGAAGTGGGTGATAGGTGTCTACATTCGTTACTTTGAAGTCCAATGAAGCATTGTAGTAGGGTACATTCAGTCACATAGCTCAGTTATGGAACTCACTATAAACATTAACTCAAATCTCTCTCTCTCTCTCTCTCATTACAACTCATAAACTTGATACAAAACTGTTTTAAAGCATGAAATTACTTATACCAAGACACCTTTTGGGTTTTTCAATGCTTATTGAAATATGGTTTACATGTAAAAAATACTTTTTTTTGAACGCTTATAAAGGTATGATTACTGCTGCCGGTAGAAAGCCTGTAACCCTCACCAACTTTATGTTGACCCTCAAAATTCGTGTATTCTCCAAAAATCAGTAACTCAAGTATTCAAACGAAGAATAATATTGATTTAAGGGAATATAGTTTACTAGCTTTTGTTATGTCTGCCTACCTATTAAGGGAATTCATTTATCACTATTATTTATACGAACCTCTTATTCAAACTTAAAGATGGAATACAAATGCTATTTTGTTTATTGTTGTAGTTCTGCTATATATTAAGTTTACCTATAATCCATGACCTTAGTCGCACAACCCAGCATGTTCCGCCGCCTCGCTCGGGGGTGTGACAAATTGGTATCATAGCTAAATTGGCTATAGATAACTCATGTACTCGAAAGCGGAGTACAACTATAACAACAAGCTCCTAATAAAAACATTATTAATATTAATTACACTATTTCTCAATTAATTACTTTACTGGGAAATTGGTTTGAAGGGTAGCTTGGGTTGCTGGTTTTCAAAACGGCTTAATTCGTAAAATGATCCGGCCCTCTAATGCTTCTTGTATGGCCCTCGTCTGTGCTTGGTAGTCTTGGAGTACAAAACAAAAAATTAATAATACTACAAACCTCACCCACAATAATATATAAGAGTTGTATACATACTCTGACCCGCGGTGAGAATACTTAATTAATAAAATCCTAAACATCCCTTCAACTAAAACTACCAACTCAACCATTTAGGTCAAACTCATTAACTCGGGTTAGTACTGTACATAAGCCATACAACAAATAAACCTTGAATGTGTATTTATGTTATTTATGGTCGGGCCGGTGCACAACCAACCTTGAGAAAGGAGTTTGACAGACTACAATGGTTGAAAGTTTTAGAGATTAAAGAATGTTCTCAGGATTCGCTAAAGATACCTAGTACCTTAGAAACCATATATCAAAACAACATATTCATTTAAATCATAAAAATACTTAAAAATTTGGGATAACAAGAATATTTTCCTACTTCGCCTGAATCTGAAGAACCGATAGCTCTACTACCTTTGAAGTAGAGAAACACATAACTTGGCGTTCAATCATTGAATACTCTCCACACTTCTCTCCTACAAAGATGACAAGGATTTCAATTCTCTCTATTATTCGAAATCGAAAGGATTTTAATTCCCTCCCTATCATTTGGGAATCTAGAGGATTTCCAAATCAATCACCTTTCCCTAACGTTTGGAAATTAGTAGGATTTCATAAATGAATCTCAGTCTATAATTTGGAAAAGTATGGGATTCGAGGAAGAAATTATACAAATACACTATCATACAATAAAAAACCTACATACTTGTTTATGATTAAATAGTATAAACAACTTAAGTGTATCTTTTCTAAATGTTTTGTATAAAGCCCCCTCGAAGCAATCCACTATTTCAACAATCACGATGATTTCAAATGGACTCAACACTAATGCAAACCATGATTGCACAAGGGATTGCCACAACCTTAGCTACGTATGAGGTTTCCTATAACGAATCTTCTGTGAACAACGGAAATGGTGGCGTTATTTCAGTCTTTAACACAGACATCCCCAGATCTTGTTAATACAAATATTTCTTAGCCTACCAACCTTAATCCTTCTTCGGTATGAAACGAGCCATTGGTCAATCCCATCAGATAGAATTGATGGATGTAGTGTTCCGCATCACCTATTGTGCTAATGATTTTCGTGTTATGTGTGCCACGTATACGCTAATGGATTCTGCCATAATTTGGTAGAATAAACATACCAAGTCTATAGGTATCGATGGAGCCTGTGCAATTTCTTGGGAAGCCCTAAAAAATATACTGATCAAGGATTATTATCCTCGACAAGAAATTTTGTACCTAGAATAAGAATTGTTGAACCTTACTATGAAAGAGTCATAAGTGACTGCTTACACCACCCAATTCCTGACAACCCGAAATTTCCATTCGTACAAACCCTACAGTCAAGCACTCCAAATAAAAGTCAAATACATTTATGCTAATTTTTATCCGGTTTAAGTCCTTTTTGGGTGTTTTATTAATAATTCTTCAAACGAATGAATAAAAGGAAGTACCATCTAGGGTCTTGGAGTAACAAACATACAATTAACACCTTAATAAGGAGTTCACGGCCAAACTTTTGGAGTTTGGGCCATAAACTCCCTTATGGCAATAAAATCATGCTTAAAGCATGAGTTTTCTCTTCATTCCTTCATTTCTCACCTTCTAACTTCAAGAACTCCCACTTTCTCTCTCAAGTACCATAACCTCTATCTTCCAATCTTCCAAAAACGTAAATGTTTCTTCACTTGATTTGTTGTTATTATCCTTCATCTAGTTGTTATACATCATTTTATCCATGAATTCTTCACTTTTTCATAGATCTTCAAGTGTTCTTCAAAACACCAAGAACACATACTAGTGTTCTTGGACTTTAAACACCCAAACAAGTTTCTATAGTGTAAGTACTCTTGTCCTAGCTTGTTGTGTGCTTGAATGAACCTTTTTAGACCTTAGAAACATCAAGAAATCCGAGTTGGAAGAGTGTTTACGGCAAATGCATCTCCCAGGGCCGTAAACTCCATAAAGGCTGCAATGTTGCCCTAATTTCCTTCCCAATGCTTAGAACTTGGACAAGAACATATCGCTATTAAACTAGGGGCTTTAAATTTATAGTTTATAGAGTTGGCCATAGGTTTACGGCCGTAAACCCACTAGCTCCACAAACCATTCACTGTAAACTCCATAAGGTGCAGTCCTTGGGCTGTAAACTCCAATGCAATGCCTTACACTCCTTTGATGCAACCCAATAGCCTTTAAACACTTAAACCAAAGTGTTTTCCACACTTTAGGGTGTTTATACTTACTTAATTAGTGTTATAATCACTAATTAGATGTGTACATATGTCTTTATATGTTATTAGGATCATTGTGTGTATTCAAGTCTTCACTTGACACCTAGCACCTTGTCTAACACTTCCATACTATCCACTTACTACAGGTGAGTTCATACCCCTTAATCAACCTTTTAAATGTTTTTAAATACTTTTATGGGGTGAATACAAGTTGAATCATACTAGTTATTATATCAATCACATGTGATTAATAACTAGCCCATAAATGGATTTACTATACTTTAAACTGTTTTGTCAACAAAACTACTTGAAAATGATTATCAAACCCTTTTACATGTTAAACTTGTTATAAAACATAGATTCAGTTTCCAAATCTATACCTTCAATTCTTTAAACTCTTATATTGTCAAATCATGTCCAATACATGTATCGTTATATAAGTAAGGTTTGAAGGACTTAGGACTGAGAATACACTGTACTTCATGTTCCTTGTTTGGTTGTGGACTTAGAGTACCCTATTGTTTGTACGAGTGTCATTTGATCGTTAGTGATATATCATGTGAACATGTATAGACATAAAAGCTTGTTATCTTATTTCAGTACACTCAGATATACAGACAACATTACTAGTAAACTATAATAGGTATAGTTTAGAGGTATACTACTTACTATTTCTAGTACAATGAAACATACAAAGAGTCAGTTCATACATGAGTCAATACATACTATAAACAATACATACACTACACTATACAACTGAACATACTATAACGAGAGTCAGAGAGAACATACTACTCACTAGAAAGAGAGAATGTACACTAGTACATACTATATACACTACATACATACTATAACATAAATGTGAGGCACTACTTCGGGGAGACATACACTACACTAATATACTATACTAGAGAACTCACTATGATGAGAATCAGGGGAGACATACACTATAATAATGCATACACTACATATACACTATAACATAAATGCGAGCCACTACTTCGGGGCATGGCATATTTGTCATGGCTCGTCTTGTATCCAGAGTCTCCCGAAGGGAGAGCGTGAATTCGTGTATAGATCTATACTGGACTGACCGTCGTATACCTTGCTGCTAGCTACAGTGGGACCTGCAGGTCTTTGGGTGATGAATGCCATAACATCTCGACGTCTTCGAGCGTCGTGTTTCACTAGGTCGATCAAGTATGGTTAAAATTACATCACATATTACCTTAATTAACAACTGTTTTAAGGTAGTTAGTAAAATAGTAGTTATAATATCGTAATACTACAATACTTCATTATTTTCCCTTTACATCTACCTTGTGACCTCCTCACAATAAAGAGTAATGTAAAAGCTATATTTTACTAATAATAGTCACATTTGGGAAAGATACTCATTTTTACAATGAACATACGTACAATAAAATTGATGCCTTGGTAGAAGGCTGCTTTTAATGGAAAATATAGGATTTTCTAGGAGATACAAACAATTACTACAAACATTTTACGTACTCTTACATTCAAACATTTTCATAGAAATTATGACACTAAATACTTATAAACTCACCAGCTTTAATGCTGATAAACTCTTTCAAAATAACTTGAATTCTTAGGTCATCAGTAGACAGGTACCGATGCCAGCTTTTGAGAAGATGGAGCACATACAAGACTTATCTTTTATTTTGATTCATATTTTGGTGTCTTATAAACCACAGAACACACTTGTATTAAAATTATATGATTAATGTAATGGATGATGTTGTTTTCTTGGTTACTATTATTCTGTGTTGTGATACTATACATGATGTCCTCCGCCCCAAAACGTTTCTACCGTTTTTGGTTTTAGGGTGTGACAGATTGGTATCAGAGCTTCGTTTATTGTGAATATAGTATATCAACCCATAAAAGATATACTAACTATAAACACAATGGGATTAAAATATTCTGACCAAGAGTTTGTACTTTTAAATAATAAAATATTTAACTAAGTATACATGCCTGCATTCATACTAAAATTAGTGTCATAATGACAAAAACAAAAAATATTACGATTGTTGAATATCACAAGTGAGCTCTGGGATGTATGGTCAGTCCTGGGAGTGGCATAGCCTGATCAACTATGCTGGTCCGAGGAGTGAGTAGCATATGCCCAACAATGGTTGTGATATGGCAACAAGTCTAAAAACTTACCAACACTACTAGAATGAAAACATTAGAATAGGACATAAGTCTAAAATACTATAGGAGTATTTTGTGTTACTATAATTACTTTTTTGAGAACTAAAAAGGTCTCTATCAAGTAGGTCAATAGTTGTTAAGTGGATACAATAAGGTTATACGAAATTAGATGTCATAGACTTAGTGTAACAACGAGAATTTTCCAAAGTAATTTTTCATTTTTAAAACATTCATTCATTCATAAAATAATGTCAAACATATTGTATCAAATGTTATTGTCACAAAACATCTCCCCAGAATCTCTACAAAAACTCCAATGCTTGTGTGTACGAATCATGTCGGCGCCTTCCCGCGCTCATCACAAGTACCTGAAACACATAACACAACATTTGTAAGCATAAATGCTAAGTGAGTTCCCCAAAATACCACATACAGCAAATACGCTACTCGAGGCTATAATACGACCCTCCGGTCGATGTGTCTCAGCGGGACCCTCCAGTCCCATAGCTCGTTGGACCCTCTGGTCCGGTCACAGCTCGTTGGACCCTCCGTTTCGGTCTATATCATCATACCACATACAATATCACATAGCACATAATCTCATACATAACACATAAGACCCTCTGGTCAACGCATAGTACCACTCTAGGTAATGTATAGTGAGAAGACTCACCTCCGTGTCTCGGTAACTACCTAACTCACAAGAAGTGTGATCTAGCCTCTGCCTAATCACATAAGGTAATACTCACATAAATACAAATGAACTCAACCCTAAAAGTCAACAAAGTCAACGGTCAAACTTTTTACCCGACTCGTCGAGTGCACTAGGGCAACTCGGCGAGTCTACACGTGTCCACTGACTCATTTAGACCCTCTCTTGGCATGTTGAGTGTTTCCCCCAACTCGACGAGTTCCACCTGACATTAATCGTGGGGCCACCCCGATTCAACTCGCCGAGTCTCAAGAACAACTCGGCGAGTTCCAACTTGAACTCAGACCCCCGACTCTCCCTGACTCACTGAGTCATTCCCCTAACTCGACAACTCCACTCACTGCGTGAATAACGGGCCACCTTCATTCTACTCACCGAGTCTGTTCTTTGGACTCGGCGAGTTCATGCCATGCACAAACTCGGCGAGTTCATACAATCATAGATCTGGCCTCCCCCAGCATGATAATCACGTAAGGTTTGGACCTTGACACACATATAACATATAAATGGTCCAAAATGGTGATTTAGCCCCCAAAATGGCATTCCAAGCTCAATACTCCCAAAATGACTCATAAAGGTCCACAGGTTAAGGTCTCTGGACCTGTTTGGGTCCAAATCTAGAACACAAACTCGAGAAGGGACCAACTACTCCAATAAATCAACCTCAAAAAGGGTTAGAAAACCCTAACACTAAGAATCAACATCAAAAACTGAAGATGGTCGGAGAATAATACCTCAATGCAACCTCAAAGAGCTCAAAAACCACCACAATCGCACCTCCTTCAGCCTCCTCGTGCCTTGAACACTTCCTTCTTGCAAAAACACCGACAAAAGCTCAAGATTGCCTCTCCTTTCCTCACAAATGCTCTAGATCTCTTTAGGGTTCCTCACAAACGCTCTAGATTGCCTCTCCTTTCCTCACAAAAGCTCAAGATTGCCTCTCCTTTCCTCAAAAACACCCACAAAAGCTCAAGATTGCCATAAGGCCCTCTAAATAGGTCTCAAACCCTGGAAATTAGGGTTTCATAAAACAGCATAGACTCGCCGAGTCCACCCATGAACTCGCCGAGTCCAGCTGTGAACTCGCATACGAATTCGCGACCCTACTCGGCTAGTCTAGACGCCAATTCGCCGAGTTCCCTCATAAAACTCAAAAATAAAGGAACAAATATGATACCTGGGAATCCGGGTGTTACAATTCTCCCCCACTAGAACCAGACTGTCACAATTGGAAATTTTGTGTCATGTAATCTATACACTCAAGTTAATGTGAATCAAAAACTTAAGAACATGTGTGACACCTATGATTATGACATCAAAAACTTCAATCAAATACATCATACAAGTACTACAAATAGTCATCAAAAAATTGGAAACCCTAGAAGTTCTTATTTAGGTCCACCTTGGACTAGAACTTCCTTATTGGATCCAAATGGACCAATAAGCTTCCAATTTGACTATCATGGGCTTAGAACCCTAATTGGGCTCTAATTGGACCCACACTAATTTATTTCAACATTATGGGCCATGTTGGGCCTAGAATGAAATGAATTAAAAGCTTTGATCCATGAATAACCTAAACTATTCCAACAAAAATGTAAAAATCCTACCACATTCTTTTAGGCTTAAAACATAACAAACTCTAATATTGGGCTTAGGGGCAAAAAGCCCAAATTTTTCCTTTTCCATTCCAAACTCTCGGCCCAAGGCCCAAGTCCAAGAAGAAATGGAAGAGTTGAGTATTTGCTTGCCACCCCACTATTAACCAAAGGACTTCCATGCACCATCCTTTCATGCATCTCTCTTCTTCTCCCTCTCTCTCTTGCTCTCGGCCATATTCAAACACACACACAAAATTCACTCATTCTTCTCTCAAAGAAACTCTCTCATTTCTCCTCCATAATTTCGAGATTTAAGGAGCTTTCAAGGAGAATCCATCACCAAAATCATCATCTAAGGTAAGTTGATGACTAATCCATGATCTAGCTACTTCATTTCATCAAAAATCTCTTCTAAATCTATTCCAACTTGTGATCATGCACCTTAGAAGTCACCAAACTCGAGATCTTCCAAGGAAAGGTGCTAGGGCCGAAAATCACTTCATTTCTCTTCCATCTTCTCTCCAAAACCGAAGCCACACCCAAGGTGAGCTTCATACCCCCTATTTTATGTTTTTATGAGTTTTGTGGGGGGGGGGGAATACAAGTGAAAGTGTAGATCTATATATGTTTTGTATGCCTTGTATGATTTCCATGCTTATATGTGTGTTTTTGTGTGTTATAATGTTGGATCTAGCCATAAAACCCCTCAAAACCGAGATATACCTTATGTTAAATGATACTAGCATCAAGTATATTCCTACATACAAAGTGTTCCAAGAAAAATAGCTAAATGGCTTAGTAACATTTTCTTTGGGCTAAAAACTCAATTTTTGGACATAAAATGCTAAAAACATAAAGTTAAAGGGACCAAATTGAAATATTTCGAAATCTGATGGGGGAGATGAGCCAAAACAGTTTCCATAATGTATTTTCTGAAAATATGCTTGTTGGAGGATTAAAAACATAAATTTCAAGCTTAATGGGCTGAAAATGGCATTTTCGGCCCAATAAGGCCCATTATGCGAAATTTTCTGTTTTGGAGGGCCAAAACTGTGTTTTTCAGTAAACAGTGGACTATTAGTGTTCCAAGTCCTTTTCAAAGGTTTAAAATGCTTTTTAAATTTAAAAAGGACCAAAGTTGAAAAAAAATTCCAATTTGGGCTAAAATTGTCAAAATTGCAAAAAAGAGGGGTTATAACCGAGAAAACTGCATTTTCAGGGACTTAAACTGTTTTCAATGAAAAATATGCTGAAAAATATTAATTTAAATAATTTTTGGTGTTAAAATGTCAAGAAAAATGATTTAAGGACCAAACCGGAAAGTTATTTAATTGAAGGGTTGAAAAAGTAAATTTTACAAAGAATGAGGGGCTGAAAACAGAAAACTTCCAAGGCTAATTCAATACACGCAATTTGATCAAATAATGTCACTGCGACTATCGACGAAATACAATACACAACAATACCAAAAGTCGTTGCTAAACGAATTGGTTCGGTCTCGAACCAATAAAAACCCGAAACTACTAACGCGACGATATCTCGATTCATACAAGTAACGTTTGGGAATTCAATATACATGCGAGTGTGCACAGACGTATACGCACCATCTTTGGGCCCCAAAGTGTAAAATCTTGCTTGTTGGGCCTAGCTAGCCCAATGACCTGATCTTAAGGCCCGAAGACTTCTACCTTACGAGGTGTTGGGTTTTACCGATCTAACACAACGTAAAAGGACTTTCAATGGCTTGTATACTATCCCAAGGGTCCTTTGGTATTGCTAGTAAAGTCGATATTTCATGCGAGGCGGGTCAGGGACCGCTCGTACCTTTTTTTTTTATCCCCAACCGGTTAATGGAGTCATCGGGGTCTTCGTGTCCTCTTTCTCTTCGGATGTGGGATTATACGTAGTCAGGGCGGTTGGATAACGTGATTAGTACGGACGACTCCTACGGGATCGTTAGTATAGCCATAAACTGGTCGTTTGTGTAACGCGTGTTTGTAGCAATTAATCATGCTCAAAAATAATCCAACGTCGCCTGGGATTGATAACTTCACGCGTTGCAATGGTTTCAATGTAAATTCATGGAATTCAAAGAATTAGGAAAACATCGGGTTTTCCTAGGGTCTTTCAATACATACGGATTCGAAATGTATACAAGTTTAATGAATAATTTTTACAAGTATAGAAACAAACACGCATACCTATGGATCTTCACAAACGTTTTCAAAAGCTTTTCTTTTCAGAAAATATCGGATTTTCTGGTGGTTTTCAAACGACACGAAACATTGTTTTTCAAATACCGCTTATGAACTCACCAACATTTCACATGTTGACGTTTTTCAAAATACTTGTATTCTCAGGTAACCAGTGAATCAAAGGAAAATGTACTCAGTGATGGTTTGCAGTTTACTTATTAACGAATCGAACAATTTATTTTTGGGAATGTAATGTTTAAACAATGTACTTCATGTAAACTTTATTGGTTGTATTATATTAATGCATGGTGACGAATGTTGTTACGTTTCATACATATTCAATGTTATGGTATTCAATTGAGTCACTACAGCTCTCGAACGTTTCCGCCGCCTGGTTTGGGGGTGTGACAGGTTGGTATCAGAGCTTTGTTTATAGTGAACTAGCATGTCGAGCCACACATTGATATGCAACTATAAACCAAAAAGAGGGACTAACATAACTCTGAACAAAACAAGTAAATAAAAACACGCTTGCTTGCATTAGGAATAAGAACATAACGCCGAATCAAACACAATAATGCTGGTATCTCGGTTAATTTGGGACTGCTCTTAGTGATACCAAGGAGTGAATGTAGCCTGATCAACTACATTCTCTCCAAAGTAAAACTAACACACGTCTTGATGAGATTGGGATAGCTAGGGAGCCTAAAACTATACCCTTTATCACTAAAAAGAGAGTGTCTAGTTAGCATAAGTCATAGTCAGAAGAGTGACGATAGTTTATATTTTCCCTCAGTCGTCATGGAGGAAGAGCAGCAGGGTATCCAGTTTCATCAGGTCCTAGTAGCTCACGGGATGCTTGAGGATGAACCGGGAGAGAATCCAAGGGAAGCACACGACATCCGACCCGACGAATACGTAGACACTGACTACGAATTTGGAGAGATCGACAACGACGACGAAGAAGGCCAGGTCAGAGACCAGGACCCCGTCCCGCCATGCGAGAGCGAGGCACAACCAGATCACCCCGCTCCACCAGTGAACCCCCCAAGAGAGAACCGTTCCCTCGAAGCTGAGATCGCCGCACTGCGACAACAGCTGTATGCTATGGAAGCTCGGGCAGTGCAAGCAGAGCATGAGAGGGATGAGGTTATTGGAGACATGGCAGAGATGGCGTAGCTACTGGCGCAACATTTCGGCATATGACCTCGGCACCACCTCCCGACGCAGCTCATCATGGTTAGGGATAGAGTTATCATAGTAGGTCATTAGGAACTATGCTATGTACTCCGGCTCTATGTTTAAGTGACTACACTACTCATAGAGCCGTTATGCTGTCGAATTAGTGTCACTTATGTATGCTCTTACGAGCAAAATTTCTTGTATTAAATGCGGATAATATTAATAAACTTTTATGTGTTTTGCTATGATATTACAAGTTGTTATGTGTTGAGACTTTATGATTGTATGTCCGATGGTTGCAATGTCTAAGTTCGTACCATACACCTAGTTAGTAGGATCACAACCTCACAGAAACCACATACACTCAACATCTTTCCGTTTCATGACAGAAAGATGCCTCGCCGAGCTACTCGCGGAAATCCCGAACCAACCCCACCCGAAGTTGACACCACTGCTTTCCAGGCAGCCGTGTCTGCTGCGGTCACAGCAGCTATGTCACAACTTCACCGAGGGAACAACGGCAGAGGCAACGGGCAAGGGTCCGGAAGTTCGAACAACGGGACCACTCAAGGACCCACTAAAACGTGCACCTACAAGGACTTCACAAACGCTAAACCATGAACTTTCAACGGCACTGGAGGGGTGATCACTCTGAAGCGATGGATCGAGAAGGTAGAGTCGGTATTCGAGATATGCAATTTCCCCGAGCAGATTGTAACAACTCGGAATTTCAGGTATTACTTTAAATTAATTTGGGGAATATTTAGGGGGGACTCGGCGAGTTGATGCCTGACTCGCCGAGTAGGACCACGGTCTTGGTCACAGATTCGCGACTGGACTCGACGAGTCCATTAGGGACTCGGCGAGTCGACGCTGTTCAAGCTGAAACCCTAGCCGTTTCGATTCTGGATCGTATATAATGTCTTTAGGGCCGTCATGTCTCGTCTTTTGGCCGATTGAAGATAACCTAAACGGCTGTGGGCATCTGGAGCAAGGGTGAAGGCTAGTGGAAGCTTAAAGAGGTTGTTAGGCAAGGAGAGGCAAGGTGGTGATCAAAGGAGGATCAAGGGGTTGAGCTCTGAAGGTTGGGGACGCAGGGATCACGTTTTCCAGGTAATCCTCGGATCATTTCTGTAGTTTTGGTGTTGTACACGAATCTAGGGTTTAGGAAACCCATTTAAGGATTTGATAGATTATAGAGTTGTTACAAGTGTTTAAATCCCAGTAATAGTATGTGTAAAGGTCCAGGAAGTCCCATATCTATATATTACGGAATCATGCGAATTACAGGAGGCAGTTGGTTGACTGCATGGCGAGGACTCGCCGAGTCCAATGATCAGACTCGGCGAGTAGCTTGAAGATTCACTAGGACTCGCCGAGTTGTTCTTCAGACTCGGCGAGTAGCTTGAAGACTTACTGGAACTCGTCGAGTCGTTCTTCGGACTCGGCGAGTGGTGTCAGGATGTCTATACTCGTCGAGTTACCCTTTGTACTCGACGAGTCCGGTCAAGATTGACCGTTGACCTGTATATATCTTAGAGGGGTCAGTTGTCTTGTTTGATAAGATCATTAACTAGGGCTGTGGTATTATAGGGAACCTGCGGACTAGCGGATTGTGTGCGAGTAGCTCGAGGAGGTTATAGCCTGCGTACTACGAGGTGAGTCTTCTCACTATACTTCACCCGGAAGGGTTTGACTGTTAGACCGGAAGGTCGCGTGTGTTATATTCATGCTATGTCTAGAGAGATAGATGCTTTATATGCGATGTGTGCTTATATGTGATGTATGATTATACGGGCCGGAAGGCGAGACTTTATGTGTTAGAAAGAACGGTATGATATATGTGCCTTATGTGTTAGAGTATTTGTATTATGTGTTATATATGTGTATGGGCCGGAAGGCAATTATCTTGTGGATCGAAAGATCCGGGCCGGAAGGCAATGTTATGTGGATCGAAAGATCCGGGCCGGAAGGCAATGTTATGTGGACCGAAAGGTCCGGGCCGGAGGGCAATATTATGTGGACCGAAAGGTCCGGGCCGGAAGGCGTATGTGGGTAAGTCGTATACTGGGGAACTCACTAAGCATTTATGCTTACTAGTTGTGTTTATGTTTTTCAGGTACTAGTGATGACCGTGGGAAGGCGCCGGCGTGACACGTACACACTGCCACTGTTGGAGATCCTGGAGAATTATTATTTTTATTTTGAAATAAACTTGGAATAAACCCTTTTGTCGAATAATGATGTTTTATTTTTAACGAAAAATTTATTTGAAAATTTGAGCTGTTACAATTGGTATCAGAGCCTTGGTTTGAGGGATTCGGGTGTACTTTTGGGTGCAACTGAACTCAGACCGGGGATTTGAGGAAAAACTTTTTCTTAAAAATAATAAGGACATAACATTTTATAAAGGGCAAGGCGGTAAAAACAAGGGTGGAACAGTGTGTACGAGCAGCCAGCGTCCGAACGGTAAAGATCCCCAGAATACCTTACGATGTTATGTTATGCACTGAATTATGAATTGTTATGCATGCTAGAAGACTAGGTATACATGATAGGAATAGAATTGCCTGTTTTGTGATGCCTTAGTCTAGGGAGATTGCTTATATGAGATATTTGGTAGCGTGCAAGTAAATAGTACATACTAGAAGTAGAGTACCCGTTATTCGGGATTTGGGGAGGAAGATTTGGGACGAATACTGATACGGTGTGGTCGGTAGTATTGGGCCCGTACTACCGAAGGCACCGGATCAGTGGAAGACTCAAATAAGAATCCCTGGAAATCGGAGACTGGGTAGGGCGCGTATTGAGTACAATTGTACTTGGTGGAGTCTCTGATGATTTTATGTTGTATTTCAGAGACATCATGGTTGTCACACGCAATGGGGCGAGTTCGAGCGGTGCGAGTGACGAGGAGATTCGTCAGATTATTCAGGAAGAGGTAGCTGCGGCGGTCCGGGCTGAGATCCCGGAGATGTTTGGGTCTATTAAGACCACGTTGATGGAGGAGTTTGAGGAGCGGTGCGCCGCAATTTCTGAAGCTGCAGTTGCTGCCGCTACCGCAGCGGTGGCTGCTGCCAGGCCGCAAGGGGGTGATTCATTACCATTCAGGGAATTCAGCAACACGAAACCCCCTGAATTTGATGGGACGCAGGATCCGATTGCAGCCATGAGGTGGATCGCCGACATCGAGGGGTGCTTCTATACTTGCTCATGCCCGGAACACTTGAGGGTACGGTTTGCCTTGAACCAGCTCCGTCTGGGAGCGAAGGATTGGTGGAAGTTCGTGACGGTGAACTTCACTCAGACAGAGATTACGGCAGTGACATGGGAGAGGTTTACGGAGATGTTCAGGGATGAGTACGTTCCCCTGGTAGAGAGGGAGCGGTTGATTCAGGAGTTCTTGACCCTTAAGCAGGGTATTGATTCCGTGGCAGTGATCACACGGAAGTTTCATGAGAGGGCAATGTTCTGCCCCGAGCTGGTATCTACGGAGCAGTCGCGGATGAGCCGCTATTTGGGTGTTTTGAAGAGGGAGATTCGGGAGTTTGTGTCAAACTCCACCTATCGCACTTTCACTGAGCTTCAGGCGAACGCCAGGAAGCGCGAGATTGAGTTGGAGACTCAAGCGAGGGAGGAGGCTGAGTCTCGGCAGGTGGATCGACGGCCGGCCCAGTCTCAGCCGGCAGCCAAGCGGATTAAGTTCGCTAATTCGAGGATGGGAGGTTCGAAGGGTCGCACTTGCGCGAAGTGCGGCAAAAGTCACGAGGGGGCGTGTCGAACTGGTGGTTGCTACAAGTGTGGCAAGGACGGACATATTGCCAGGGATTGCCCTAAGGGGTTTATGGTTTGTTTTCACTGCAACCAGACAGGCCATCGGAAGGCCGAGTGCCCGCAACTTCGTCAGGGAGCTACACCTACTACCCGGACTACTGAGACCCGACCGGTGAAGGTCGAGGCCCCGAGGGCTCGCGGGAGAGCCTTTCAGCTGACTGCGGAGGAGGTCCGCGCTGCGCCCGATGTTGTGGCAGGTATGTTATCTTTCATGTATTTAATTAAAGGTCGAAATGTTATGCTTATGTTAATGTATGTGTAGGTACTTTCCTTGTGAACTCTATGCCTGCTCTAGTATTATTTGATTCGGGTGCGAGTAGATCGTTTGTATCGTTAGCTTTTAGTCAGCACATCGGCATTAGTCGTGAGCCGTTAAGTCGGCCTTTGAGCGTTTCCATTGCGGCTGAGAGGGTGATTTGTGCTACGGAGGTTTTTCGGGGATGTGTGCTAGAGATCTTCGGGGTCGCATTTCCGATTGACCTAATTCCTATTACGATGGGTGATGTCTGTGTCATTGTAGGCATGGACTGGTTGAGCCGATTCAGCGCTGTCATCGACTGCGAGCGTCAGTTGGTGACTATACGAGACCCTAGTGGGGGAGTTCTTACGGTGTACGGCGAGGGTACCCGTTCGAGATCAGCTTTTTGTTCGGCTGCTAGGGCGAGGCAATGCCTACAGCGGGGATGTAACGGTTTCGTGGCGTATGTGATGGATACGCGGGAGAGTTCCGAGAGACCGAAGACATTGCAGGAGGTTCCAGTGGTGCGCGAGTTTCCAGATGTTTTCCCCGAGGATTTGTCGGGAATACCTCCTGCGAGGCAAGTGGAGTTTGGTATCGACCTAGTTCCAGGGGCGGCGCCTATTGCGAAGGTGCCTTATCGTCTTGCACCTCCGGAGATGCAAGAATTGTCCTCGCAACTTCAAGAGTTGTTGGGGAAGGGATTTATTCGGCCGAGTAGCTCGCCGTGGGGAGCACCGATTTTGTTCGTCAAGAAGAAAGATGGTTCACACCGGATGTGTATCGATTACCGGGAACTGAACAAGGTGACAGTTAAGAACCGCTATCCGTTACCAAGAATCGATGATCTATTCGATCAGTTGCAAGGGGCATCTTGGTTTTCCAAGATTGATTTGAGATCAGGGTACCATCAGGTAAGGGTGCGGGATGAGGACGTCCAGAAGACAGCCTTTAGGACGCGGTATGGGCATTACGAGTTCGTGGTGATGCCTTTTGGGCTCACCAATGCCCCAGCAGTGTTCATGGATCTCATGAACAGGGTATGCAGGCCGATGCTGGATCGGTCTGTGATTGTATTCATCGACGACATTCTGGTGTATTCGCGGTCTAGGGAGCAGCATGAGGGACATTTGAGGGAGGTCCTTGAGGTACTGAGGTCGGAGAAGCTATATGCAAAATTCTCCAAATGTGACTTCTGGTTACGGGAGGTTCAATTTCTGGGGCACGTTGTAAATCAGGCAGGGATATTGGTCGATCCGGCCAAGGTGGAGGCGGTGATGAGATGGGAGGCACCAAAGTCACCTTCGGAGATCAGGAGTTTCCTTGGGTTGGCAGGGTACTATCGAAGGTTCATTAGGGACTTCTCCAAGATCGCAGTGCCACTTACCAAATTGACCCGAAAGGGTGTTACATTCTCATGGGGACCCGAGCAGCAGACTTCCTTCGAGACACTTCGTTAGAGACTGCGCGAAGCACCAGTATTAGCCCTTCCTGAAGGGATGGAGGACTTCGTCGTATATTGCGACGCATCGATTTCAGGACTGGGTGCAGTGTTGATGCAGAGGGGCCATGTGATAGCCTATGCATCGAGGCAGCTGAAGCCTCACGAAGCGAGATATCCCACGCATGACTTAGAGTTGGGGGCAGTAGTGTTCGCCCTCAAAATTTGGCGTCACTACCTGTACGGGGTTCGTTGTACCATATACACGGACCATAAGAGTTTGAAGTATTTGATGGATCAACCCAACCTAAACATGCGCCAGAGGAGATGGTTAGACGTGGTTAAGGATTATGACTGTGAGATCCTATACCACCCAGGTAAGGCTAATGTGGTAGCCGATGCATTGAGTCGTAGGGCGGAGGGTACTCCATTGCGGGACGTATGTTTGAGATTGACGGTGGTGACTCCGGTATTAGATACTATTCGTGGGGCACAGGCCAAGGTTGTGAAGTCTGGGATGCAGAAACAGGAGCGGGTCGTCGGGTTAATTTCAGAGTTCGTTACGGATGGGCGGGGACTTCTGACATTTCAGGGTCGGATCTGGGTGCCATTCGTGGGCGGTACGCGTGTCATTTTGATGGAGGAGGCACATAGATCGAAATTCTCGATCCATCCCGGTGCTACGAAAATGTATCTGGATTTGAAAAAGGAGTACTGGTGGCCTTGCATGAAGAGAGACGTGGCTTGGTTCGTGGAGAGGTGTTTGACCTGCCGTAAAGTTAAGGCCGAGCACCAGAGACCGCACGGTAAGTTGCAACCCTTGGAGATCCCTGAGTGGAAGTGGGATCAGATCACGATGGATTTCATCACCAAATTGCCGAAAACTGCCAGGGGAGTCGATGCGATTTGGGTGATTGTGGATAAACTAACAAAGAGTGCACATTTCCTTGCCATTAGTGAAAGTTCATCAGCAGAGAAGTTGGCGGAGTTGTACGTGAGAGAGATAGTATCTCGGCATGGAGTGCCGACCTCGATCGTTTCGGACCGCGATGTACGTTTCACTTCCAGGTTCTGGAAGAAATTCCATGAGGAGTTGGGTACTAAATTGCATTTTAGTACCGCATACCATCCCCAGACCGACGGTCAAAGCGAGCGGACGATCCAGACATTGGAAGATATGCTTAGAGCGTGTGTGTTAGACTTCGGGGGTAGCTGGGATGCGCATCTGCCGCTGGCTGAGTTTTCCTACAACAACAGCCATCATTCGAGCATTGGTATGCCACCTTTTGAGTTGTTGTATGGTAGGAGGTGTCGGACTCCCATTTGCTGGGGAGAAGTGGGACAGAGAGTGTTGGGCAGTACAGAGATCGTACTTCAAACGACTGAGCAGATCCAACGGGTGAGGCAGAGGTTATTGACCGCCCAGAGCCGACAGAAGAGTTATGCGGACAGACGCCGGTCTGAACTCGAATTCCAGGTCGGCGACTTCGTTCTCCTAAAGGTTTCTCCTTGGAAAGGGGTGATTCGGTTCAGGAAGAGGGGCAAACTGGGGCCCCGGTTCATAGGTCCATTTCGGGTAATTGCAAGGGTAGGTCGGGTAGCTTATCGGTTGGAGTTGCCAGCGGAGCTGAATCAGATTCACAATACCTTCCACGTATCACAGCTGAGGAAGTGTATAGCCGATGAGGCAGCAGTGGTTCCGCTAGAAGATATCCAGGTAGATGCGAGTCTGAATTACGCCGAGAGACCAGTAGCTATCAGGGATCGGAAGATCAAGGTTCTACGGAACAAGGAAATACCTCTGGTGTTGGTTCAGTGGCAACATCGGAAGGGATCGGAGATGACTTGGGAGCCGGAAAGAGAAATGCGGGAGCAACATCCGGAGTTATTCGCAGAATGAGAGACTTCGAGGGCGAAGTCTAGTTCTAGTGGGGGAGAGTTGTAACAGCCCGGAATTTCAGGTATTACTTTAAATTAATTTGGGGAATATTTAGGGGGGACTCGGCGAGTTGATGCCTGACTCGCCGAGTAGGACCACGGTCTTGGTCACAGATTCGCGACTGGACTCGACGAGTCCATTAGGGACTCGGCGAGTCGACGCTGTTCAAGCTGAAACCCTAGCCGTTTCGATTCTGGATCGTATATAATGTCTTTAGGGCCGTCATGTCTCGTCTTTTGGCCGATTGAAGATAACCTAAACGGCTGTGGGCATCTGGAGCAAGGGTGAAGGCTAGTGGAAGCTTAAAGAGGTTGTTAGGCAAGGAGAGGCAAGGTGGTGATCAAAGGAGGATCAAGGGGTTGAGCTCTGAAGGTTGGGGACGCAGGGATCACGTTTTCCAGGTAATCCTCGGATCATTTCTGTAGTTTTGGTGTTGTACACGAATCTAGGGTTTAGGAAACCCATTTAAGGATTTGATAGATTATAGAGTTGTTACAAGTGTTTAAATCCCAGTAATAGTATGTGTAAAGGTCCAGGAAGTCCCATATCTATATATTACGGAATCATGCGAATTACAGGAGGCAGTTGGTTGACTGCATGGCGAGGACTCGCCGAGTCCAATGATCAGACTCGACGAGTAGCTTGAAGATTCACTAGGACTCGCCGAGTTGTTCTTCAGACTCGGCGAGTAGCTTGAAGACTTACTGGAACTCGTCGAGTCGTTCTTCGGACTCGGCGAGTGGTGTTAGGATGTCTATACTCGTCGAGTTACCCTTTGTACTCGACGAGTCCGGTCAAGATTGACCGTTGACCTGTATATATCTTAGAGGGGTCAGTTGTCTTGTTTGATAAGATCATTAACTAGGGCTGTGGTATTATAGGGAACCTGCGGACTAGCGGATTGTGTGCGAGTAGCTCGAGGAGGTTATAGCCTGCGTACTACGAGGTGAGTCTTCTCACTATACTTCACCCGGAAGGGTTTGACTGTTAGACCGGAAGGTCGCGTGTGTTATATTCATGCTATGTCTAGAGAGATAGATGCTTTATATGCGATGTGTGCTTATATGTGATGTATGATTATACGGGCCGGAAGGCGAGACTTTATGTGTTAGAAAGAACGGTATGATATATGTGCCTTATGTGTTAGAGTATTTGTATTATGTGTTATATATGTGTATGGGCCGGAAGGCAATTATCTTGTGGATCGAAAGATCCGGGCCGGAAGGCAATGTTATGTGGATCGAAAGATCCGGGCCGGAAGGCAATGTTATGTGGACCGAAAGGTCCGGGCCGGAGGGCAATATTATGTGGACCGAAAGGTCCGGGCCGGAAGGCGTATGTGGGTAAGTCGTATACTGGGGAACTCACTAAGCATTTATGCTTACTAGTTGTGTTTATGTTTTTCAGGTACTAGTGATGACCGTGGGAAGGCGCCGGCGTGACACGTACACACTGCCACTGTTGGAGATCCTGGAGAATTATTATTTTTATTTTGAAATAAACTTGGAATAAACCCTTTTGTCGAATAATGATGTTTTATTTTTAACGAAAAATTTATTTGAAAATTTGAGCTGTTACACAGATGAAGGTGAAGTTCGCGGCCTGCACTTTTGTGGACCAAGCACTCACTTGGTGGAACGGACATGTGGAAGCTATGACGCTCCCTGTCGCCAACTCTATCCCATGGGCAGAAATGAAAGAAATGTTAATGGCTGAGTACTGCCCCCGAGGCGAAATACAGAAGATGGAGCAAGAGCTATGGAATCTCACTGTGCAGAATGCGAACATCGATGCCTACATATCGAGATTTAGCGAACTATCTCTGTTGTGCCCGGGTATGATCACAACCGAAGGAAAGAAGATTGAGCGATTCATCTGGGGACTGACACCTCCCATTCAAGGGAATGTGATAGCTGCGAACCCTGAAACGTTTGACAGTGCGAAGAGATTGGCGAAGAGGTTGTATGATCATAACAACAAAAAGGGAGAGAAGCCAGTGGAGGCTGAGAAGAAAAAGGAGGATGATGGCAAGAAAGGGAGGAACAACAAGAGAAAGGGGCGTCAGGGCCCCGAGACCTCTAAAAAGCAGCAAACAGTGGCAGTTAACGCTGTCACCGCACCGGTTCCATCCACACCACATGCTCCAGCCTCAGCTGCATCAAATGCTTCAAGACCCTATTCCGGTAATCTTCCCAAATGCAATAAGTGCGGTCTCCATCATCACGACGAATGCAGGGAACTCCATTGCACCAGTTGCAACCGAAGGGGACACACTGCAAGGTTCTGCAGGACTTATCCTCCCCATAATCAAAATTAGGGAAACAACCACAACAACAACAACAGAAACAACCACCGCAATAACAACAACACGAATGTCGGCGGCAACAATGCAGGGCCTAGCCACACCTGCTTCGGGTGTGGAAGGACGGGGCATTTCCGCCGAGATTGCCCTAACAACAACTCAGGAAACAGAGGAGCAGGAAGGATGCTGACTATGGGTCAGGGTGATGCAGTTCAGGACCCCGCAGTTGTGACCGGCACGTTTCTCCTAAACCACACTTATGCATGCATCTTATTTGACACCGGAGCGGAGCGAAGTTTCGTAAGCGAGAAGTTTAAACATTTATTAAAACAACAACCCCAGAAGCTAAATGAAACCTATACGGTGGAAATGGCCAACGGGAAAACCGAATCCACTGCGGAGATCTACATCGGATGTACCCTAACCCTTAACCAACACGTCTTTCGAATAGACCTAATGCCAGTATCAATTAGGAGTTTCGATGTGATTATCGGCATGGATTGGTTAAGCCCCCACCATGCTGAGATTATGTGCCACGAGAAGGCCATTCGCCTTCGTCTCCCAAATCACGAAACCCTAGTAATTTACGGAGACAAACCCAGCACGAATCTTCGTCTCATCTCGTGCATCAAGGCACAAAAACATCTGCGAAAGAACGAATTGGCGTTCTTGGATCACATAGTGGACAAGACCAAAGAAGAAACTAACATCCAAGATATTCCGGTAGCGTGTGAATTTCTAGACGTGTTCCCTGAAGATCTTCCAGGAGTACCCCCAGAGAGACAGGTTGAATTCCGAATCGACCTCGTTCCAGGAGCAACTCCTCTCGCTAAATCACCATATCGGTTGGCTCCTGCTGAAATGCAGGAATTGTCCACCCAACTCAGTGAGCTTCTGGACAAGGTATTTATCCGACCTAGCTAGTCGCCATGGGGAGCTCCGGTGCTCTTTGTCAAAAAGAAGGACGGATCTTTTAGAATGTGCATCGATTACAGAGAGTTAAATAAACTCACTGTTAAAAACCGCTACCCACTCCCACGAATCGATGATCTATTCGACCAGCTCCAAGGAGCTAGTTATTTTTATAAAATACATCTACGGTCCGGATACCACCAACTCAAAGTCCGGGAAGAGGATATTCCAAAAACCGCTTTCCGAACCCGCTACAGACATTATGAATTTGTCATAATGCCCTTCGGTCTAACAAATGCACCTGCCGCATTTATGGATCTAATGAATCGAATATGTCGACCGTTCCTTGACAACTTCGTCATTGTGTTTATCGATGACATCCTCGTCTATTCTCGAAGCAAAGAGGAGCATGGCCAACATCTCCGACAAGTCTTAGACACTCTGCGATCGGAAAAGCTTTATGCCAAACTCTCCAAGTGCGAGTTCTGGCTCCGGAGTGTGAATTTCCTAGGCCACGTAGTTAGCCAAGATGGAATTCATGTGGATCCCTCTAAGGTCAAAGCTGTGGAAGGATGGGCAACTCCGACCACGCCCACAGAAATTCGTCAGTTCTTAGGCCTAGCAGGCTACTATAGGAGATTCATCCAAAACTTCTCTAAGATCGCCAAGCCGCTTACCTCACTTATGCAAAAGGGTGTACCATTCAAATGGACAGACCGACAAGAGATTGCGTTTCGAACCTTGAAGCAAGGTCTCTGTAGCGCTCCTGTACTATCTCTACCTGAAGGAACGGAAGATTTTGTGGTCTACTGTGACGCGTCGAATCAGGGCTTAGGTTGCGTTCTCATGCAACGTGGAAGAGTGATAGCATATGCGTCCCGCCAACTAAAGACGCACGAAGTAAATTACACAACCCATGACCTAGAACTGGGAGTCGTGGTCTTCGCTCTGAAAATTTGGAGGTACTACCTGTACGGTACAAAGTGCACCATCTTCACGGACCACAAGAGCCTCCAGCACGTCTTGAATCAGAAGGAGCTGAACATGAGACAACAAAGATGGGTGGAATTGCTAAACGACTACGAATGTGAGATGAAGTACCACCCAGGCAAGGCCAACATGGTAGCTGATGCATTAAGTCGGAAGGAGTACTCTAATCGCCATACGAAAACTCTCTCGATAACCATTCAATCTCATCTGGCCACTCAAATTGCATCAGTCCAGTCGGAGGCTATGAAAACGGAAAATAGAGCTAGCGAGGCATTGTGCGGGATGGAAAAGAACCTAGAAACAAGGGAGAATGGGGTATACTACTTTATGAACCGTATTTGGGTCCCAAAAATCGGAGGATTTAGGGAGGCCGTTATGAAGGAAGCCCACAAGACACGATACTCCATTCATCCCGGTTCGGACAAGATGTATTTGGACATTAAACAACACTATTGGTGGCCTAACATGAAGGCGGAAATCGCGACTTATGTTAGTAAGTGCCTTACGTGCGCCAAAGTAAAGGCAGAATACCAGAAACCTTCAGGATTGTTGCAGCAACCGGCAATCCCTGAGTGGAAATAGGAGGGGATTTCTATGGATTTCGTGACCAAGCTACCCAAGACGTCGGACGGACTGGACACCATATGGGTAATAATCGACTGACTGATGAAATCTGTCCATTTCCTGCCAATCAAAGAATCCTACAAGATGGAGAGACTGACGCGGTTGTACCTACGAGAAATCGTGAGACTCCATGGAGTGCCAAAATCTATTATCTCGGATAGGGACAGTAGGTTTACATCGCGCTTTTGGCAATCACTCCACAAGGCAATGGGAACTCATCTCGACATGAGCACCGCGTATCACCCACAAACGGACGGTCAAAGTGAACGAACCATTCAAACGCTTGAAGACATGCTTCGTGCATGTGTGATAGACTTTGGGAAGTCTTGGGATACCCACCTACCGTTGATCGAGTTCTCATATAACAACAGTTATCATTCGAGCATCAAGGTGGCTCCTTTCGAAGCACTGTACGGGCGTAAATGTAGATCACCGTTATGTTGGGCCGAAGTAGGTGATACCCAGCTAGCAAGAACACATACGTCGAACAGGGCACTAACGGGACCGGAGATCATTCGCGAAACCACAGAAAAGATCGTCCAGATCAGAGCTCAATTACAAGCATCGTGTGACCGACAAAAGAGCTACGCCGACAAACGGCGAAAGCCCTTAGAATTTCAGGTCGGTGATCGAGTACTGTTGAAAGTCTCACCCTGGAAAGGGGTTATATGTTTCAGAAAACGGGGAAAGCTGAACCCGCGATACATTGGACCTTTCGAAATCATCGCCCGAATAGGTCTGGTAGCCTACAGACTACAACTACTTGCGGAGCTAAACGGTGTACACCCCGTGTTTCATGTCTCTAACCTGAAGAAGTGCCTATCAGATGAAACCCTTGTCATTCCTCTTGACGAAATCGAAATCAATGAGAATCTCCTGTTTGTTGAAGAACCAATCGAAATCATGGACAGGGAGGTGAAGCGTACTAAGCAGAGTCGCATCCCGATCGTGAAAGTACGGTGGAACGCAAAGCGTGGGCCAGAATTCACGTGGGAACGCGAAGATCAAATGAAGCAAAAGTACCCTCACCTATTCTAGCATTCTCAAATCTAGCATTCAAATAGAATTTCGGGACGAAATTCCCTCTAACGGGGGGATGATGTCACAACTGGAAATTTTGTGTCATGTAATCTATACACTCAAGTTAATGTGAATCAAAAACTCAAGAACATGTGTGACACCTATGATTATGACATCAAAAACTTCAATCAAATACATCATACAAGTACTACAAATAGTCATCAAACAATTGGAAACCCTAGAAGTTCTTATTTAGGTCCACCTTGGACTAGAACTTCCTTATTGGATCCAAATGGACCAATAAGCTTCCGATTTGACTATCATGGGCTTAGAACCCTAATTGGGCTCTAATTGGACCCACACTAATTTATTTCAACATTATGGGCCATGTTGGGCCTAGAATCAAATGAATTAAAAGCTTTGATCCATGAATAACCTAAACTAGTCCAACAAAAATGTAAAAATCCTACCACATTCTTTTAGGCTTAAAACATACCCAAACAAACTCTAATATTGGGCTTAGGGGCAAAAAGCCCAAATTTTTCCTTTTCCCTTCCAAACTCTCGGCCCAAGGCCCAAGTCCAAGAAGAAATGGAAGAGTTGAGTATTTGCTTGCCACCCCACTATTAACCAAAGGACTTCCATGCAGGAGACCCATACTTCCATGCACCATCCTTTCATGCATCTCTCTTCTTCTCCCTCTCTCTCTCTCTTGCTCTCGGCCATATTCAAACACACACACAAAATTCACTCATTCTTCTCTCAAAGAAACTCTCTCATTTCTCCTCCATAATTTCGAGATTTAAGGAGCTTTCAAGGAGAATCCATCACCAAAATCATCATCTAAGGTAAGTTGATGACTAATCCATGATCTAGCTACTTCATTTCATCAAAAATCTCTTCTAAATCTATTCCAACTTGTGATCATGCACCTTAGAAGTCACCAAACTCGAGATCTTCCAAGGAAAGGTGCTAGGGCTGAAAATCACTTCATTTCTCTTCCATCTTCTCTCCAAAACCGAAGCCACACCCAAGGTGAGCTTCATACCCCCTATTTTCTGTTTTTATGAGTTTTGTGGGGGGGAGAATACAAGTGAAAGTGTAGATCTATATATGTTTTGTATGCCTTGTATGATTTCCATGCTTATATGTGTGTTTTTGTGTGTTATAATGTTGGATCTAGCCATAAAACCCCTCAAAACTGAGATATACCTTATGTTAAATGATAGTAGCATCAAGTATATTCCTACATACAAAGTGTTCCAAGAAAAATAGCTAAATGGCTTAGTAACATTTTCTTTGGGCTAAAAACTCAATTTTTGGACATAAAATGCTAAAAACATAAAGTTAAAGGGCCCAAATTGAAATATTTCGAAATCTGATGGGGGAGATGAGCCACAACAGTTTCCATAATGTATTTTCTGAAAATATGCTTGTTGGATGATTAAAAACATAAATTTCAAGCTTAATGGGCTAAAAATGACATTTTCGGCCCAATAAGGCCCATTATGCGAAATTTTCTGTTTTGGAGGGCCAAAACTGTGTTTTTCTGTAAAACAGTGGACTATTAGTGTTCCAAGTCCTTTTCAAAGGTTTAAAATGCTTTTTAAATTTAAAAAGGACCAAAGTTGCAAAAATTTTCCAATTTGGGCCAAAATTGTCAAAATTGCAAAAAAGAGGGGTTATAACCGAGAAAACTGCATTTTCAGGGACTTAAACTGTTTTCAATGAAAAATATGCTGAAAAATATTAATTTAAATAATTTTTGGTGTTAAAATGTCAAGAAAAATGATTTAAGGACCAAACCGGAAAGTTATTTAATTGAAGGGTTGAAAAAGTAAATTTTACAAACAATGAGGGGCTGAAAACAGAAAACTTCCAAGGCTAATTCAATACACGCAATTTGATCAAATAATGGCACTGCGACTATCGATGAAATACAATACACAACAATACCAAAAGTCGTTGCTAAACGAATTGGTTCGGTCTCGAACCAATAAAAACCCGAAACTACTAACGCGACGATATCTCGATTCATACAAGTAACGTTTGGGAATTCAATATACATGGGAGTGTGCACAGACGTCTACGCACCATCTTTGGGCCCCAAAGTATAAAATCTTGCTTGTTGGGCCTAGCTAGCCCAATGACCTGATCTTAAGGCCCGAAGACTTCTACCTTACGAGGTGTTGGGTTTTACCGATCTAACACAACGTAAAAGGACTTTCAATGGCTTGTATACTATCGGTCCCCAAGGGTCCTTTGGCATTGCTAGTAAAGTCGATATTTCATGCGAGGCGGGTCAGGGACCCCTCGTACCTTTTTTTTATCCCCAACCGGTTAATGGAGTCATCGGGGTCTTCGTGTCCTCTTTCTCTTCGGATGTGGGATTATACGTAGTCAGGGCGGTTGGATAACGTGATTAGTACGGACGACGCCTACGGGATCGTTAGTATAGCTATAAACTAGTCGTTTGTGTAACGCGTGTTTGTAGCAATTAATCATGCTCAAAAATAATCCAACGTCGCCTGGGATTGATAACTTCACGCGTTGCAATGATTTCAATGTAAATTCATGGAATTCAAAGAATTAGGAAAACATCGGGTTTTCCTAGGGTTTTTAAATACATACGGATTCGAAATGTATACAAGTTTAATGAATAATTTTTACAAGTATAGAAACAAACAAGCATACCTATGGATCTTCACAAACGTTTTCAAAAGCTTTTCTTTTCAGAAAATATCGGATTTTCTGGTGGTTTTCAAACGACACGAAACATTGTTTTTCAAATACCGCTTATGAACTCACCAACATTTCACATGTTGACGTTTTTCAAAATACTTGTATTCTCAGGTAACCAGTGAATCAAAGGAAAATGTACTCAGTGATGGTTTGCAGTTTACTTATTAACGAATCGAACAATTTATTTTTAGGAATGTAATGTTTAAACAATGTACTTCATGTAAACTTTATTGGTTGTATTATATTAATGCATGGTGACGAATGTTGTTACGTTTCATACATATTCAATGTTATGGTATTCAATTGAGTCACTACAGCTCTCGAACGTTTCCGCCGCCTGGTTTGGGGGTGTGACACAGACTTCGCCCTCGAAGTCTCACTCTGCAAACAACTCCGGATGCTGCTCCCGCATCTCACGCTCCGGTTCCCAAGTCAACTCTGACCCTTTCCGATGCTGCCACTGGACCTGCACCAGAGGCACCTCCTTGTTCCTCGGAACTTTTATCTTACGATCCCTGATCGCCACTGGTCTCTCAACATAATTCAGGGTCACATCCACCTGAATATCTTCTAATGGAACCACTGCCGACTCGTCGGCTATACACTTTCGCAACTGCGATAAGTGGAAAGTGTCATGAATCTGACCCAACCTTGATAGCAACTCCAAACGATAGGCCACCCTGCCTACCCTAGCGATCACCCTGAAAGGACCAATATATCGGGGCCCCAACTTTCCCTTCTTCCTGAATCGGATCACTCCTTTCCAAGGAGAGACCTTTAGGAGCACGAAGTTGCCGACCTGAAACCGAGCTTGGACCAGCGCCTGTCCGCATAACTCTGCTGACGACTCTGAGCGGTCAACAACCTCTGCCTGACCTGTTGGATTTGCTCTGTTGTCTAAAGCACAATTTTGGTGCTGCCCATCACACGCTGCCCTACTTCTCCCCAGCAAATAGGGGTTCGACACCTCCTCCCATACAACAACTCAAACGGTGGCATGCCAATGCTCGAATGATGGCTGTTGTTATAAGAAAACTCCGCCAAGGGAAAATACGCGTCCCAACTCTTGCTAAAATCCAACACACATGCCCGTAGCATGTCCTCGAGTGTCTGAATCGTCCGCTCACTCTGCCTATCAGTCTACGGGTGGTATGTGGTACTAAAATGCAGTTTCGTACCCAATTCCTCATGAAACTTCTTCCAGAATCTGGAAGTGAAATGTACATGTCGATCTGATACAATCGAGATCGGCACTCCATGCCGCGATACCACCTCCCTCACGTACATCTCTTCCAACCTCTCCGCGGAAGAGCTCTCACTGATGGCCAGGAAGTGAGCACTCTTCGTCAATCTGTCCATAATCACCCAAATCGCATCAACACCCCTCGCAGTCCTTGGCAATTTGGTGATGAAATCCATGGTAATCTGTTCCCATTTCCATTCAGGAATCTCTAATGGCTGCAGCTTACCATGTGGACGCTGGTGCTCGGCCTTCACTCTGCGACAGGTCAATCACCTCTCTACAAACAATGTGACATCCCTCTTCATACAGGGCCACCAATAATCCTTTTTCAGGTCCAAATACATCTTAGTGGCCCCGGGATGGATCGAGAATTTCGATCGATAAGCCTCTTCCATCAAAATGGTACGCGTGCCGCCCACGGACGGTACCCAAATCCGACCCTGAAATGTCATAAGCTCCCGGCTATCGATAACAAATTCTGATACCAGCCCGACAACTCGCTCCCTCTTCTGGCTCTCTGGTTTCACAGCCTCAGTTTGGGCCCCACAAATAGCATCCAGCACCAGGGTCATCACTGACAATCTCCAACAAACATCTCGAATTGGGGTACCCTCCGCCCTACGGCTCAATGCATCGGCTACCTCATTAGCCTTGCTCGGGTGGTACAGGATCTCACAATCATAATCCATGACCACGTCCAACCACCTCCTCTAGCGCATATTCAGGTTGGGCTGATCCATCAAATACTTCAAGCTCTTGTGGTCCGTGTATATCATATATCAAACCCCATACAGATAATGTCGCCATATCTTAAGAGCGAATACCACCGCTCCCAGCTCCAGATCATGAGTGGGATATCTCGACTCTTGAGGCTTAAGTTGCCTCGATGAATAAGCAATCACATGCCCCCTTTGCATGAGCACCACTCCCAACCCGGATATCGATGCATCACAATATACCACAAAATCCTCCATCCCCTCCGGAAGGGCTAACACTGGGGCTTTGCATAATTTCTGACGAAGTGTCTCGAACAAGGTCTGCTGCTCCGGACCCCAAGAAAACGCAACACCCTTCCGGGTCAACCTGGTGAGTGGTACGGCGATCTTGGAGAAATCCTTAATAAATCTCTGATAATAGCCGGCCAAACCCAAAAAACTCCTGATCTCGGTGGGTGATCTCAGCACCTCCCACCTCGTGACCGCCTCGATCTTGGCCGGATCAACCAATATCCCATTTTGGTTAACGAGGTGTCCCAAAAACTGAACCTCTTGTAACCAGAACTCACATTTGGAGAACTTAGCATAAAGCCTCTCCGATCTCAGAACTCCGAGGATCTACCTCAAATGCTCCTCATGTTGCTCTCTGGATCTCGAATAAACCAAAATGTCGTCGATGAATACGATCACCAAGCGATCCAACATCGGTTTGCACACCCTATTCATGAGATCCATGAACACCATCAGAGCGTTGGTGAGTCCGAAAGGCATCACCACGAACTCGTAATGCCCATTACGAGTCCGGAAGGCTGTCTTTTGAACGTCCTCCTCCCGCACCCTCACCTGATGATACCCAGACCTTAAATCGATCTTGGAGAACCAAGATGCTCCCTGCAACTGATCAAACAAACCATCGATCCTTGGCAACGGGTAACGGTTCTTGACCGTTAGCTTATTCAGCTCACGATAATCGATGCACATCCGGAGCGAGCCATCCTTCTTTTTGACAAAAAGGATAGACACTCCCCATGGCGAACTGCTCGGCCTGATAAACCCCTTCCCCAGCAGCTCCTGAAGCTGCGAGGATAACTCCTGCATCTCCGAAGGCGCAAGGCGATAAGGCGCCTTGGCGATAGGCGCAGCTCCCGGAACCAACTCAATACCGAACTCTACCTGCCTCTCCGGAGGCACACCCGACAACTCCTCTGGAAAAACATCCAGAAACTCACGCACTATCGGGACCTCATCAACTGACTCTGGTCTCTCTGTATCAACCCTCGCATCCATCACATATGCCACAAAGCCCCTACAACCCTGTTGTAGACTCTGTCTCGCTCTGGCGGCCGAACAAAATGTTGATCCCGTACGTGTACCCTCGCCGTACACCGTAAGAACTCCCCCACTAGGGTCTCGAATCGTCACCAATTCATGCTCACAGTCTATCACAGCTCCATATCGGCTCAACCAATCCATACCCACTATGACACACACATCCCCCATCGCGATTGGAACCAAATCTATCAAAAACTCCACCTCGAAGATATCAAGGACACATCCTCGAATCACATCTGAAGCATACATTGCTCGCTCATCAGCTATGGAAACTCGTAGAGGCCGATCCAATGCCTCTCGATAGACACTCATATGCCGACTAAATGCTACGGAAACAAACGACCGACTCGCACTCGAGTCAAATAATACCAACATAGGCACAGAACTCACAAGAAAAGTACCTACGCATATCATAATATAAGCATAAAATCTCAACTCAAATAAAAGATGAAAAGAAAACACATACCAGCCACAACATCGGCCGCCGTGCGGACCACGTCTGCGGTCAACTGAAATGCTCTCCCACAAGCCCTCGAGGCCTCGGCCTTCACTGGATGAACCTTGGTAGCCCTAGCAGCAGGCGTAGATCCCTGCGCTGATCCCTAAAGAAGCTGTGGGCACTCGGCCTTCCGATGGCCGGTCTGGTTGTAATTAAAGCAAACTGAGAATCCCTTGGGGCAATCCCTCGCGATATGCCCCTCTTTCCCACACTTGTAGCATACCCTAGCCCTGCATGACCCCTCATGACTCTTACCGCACTTCCCACAAGTGCGGCCCTTCGCGCCCCCAGATCCCGAATCAGCTGGTCTAGCCCGCTTAGTTGCCGGCTGAGACTGAGCCGGCCGCTGATCCATCCTTTGAGACTCGGCCTTCTCCCTGGCCTGAGTCTCCAGCTCGATCTCCCTCTTCTGGGCATTTGCCTGGAGCTCAGCAAATGTCCGGTAAGTCGAGTTCACCACGAACTCCTGAATATCTTTTCTCAGAACACCCAGATAACGACTCATATGAGCCTTCTCAGTCGACACCTGCTCAGGGCAAAACATCGCCCTCTCATGGAACTTCCTGGTGATGACTGTCACAGAATCAATACCCTGCTTGAGGGTCAAGAACTCATGAATCAACTGTTCCCTCTCCACCGGGGGAACATACTCCTCTCGGAACATATCAGTGAACCTCTCCCAGGTCACCTCATAAATTTCAGCAAAAGTGAAGTTCGCCATCACGAACTTCCACCAATCCTTCGCACCCAAGCGGAGCTGGTTCAAGGCGAACCGAACCCTCAAGTGCCTTGGACAAGAGCACGTATAGAAACATCCCTCGATGTCAGAGATCCACCTCATAGCGGAAATCGGGCCCTGTGTCCCGTTGAACTCTGGTGGCTTCGTGTTGCTGAACTCCCGGAACAACAACGAGTCACATCCCTGAGGTCTGGCAGCGGCAACAGCAGCAGTAGCTGCAGCTGTAGTAGCCTCAGTCAACGCTGCATACCGCTCATCAAAAGTCTCAATCAATATGATCTTGATGTCCCTAAACATGTTAGGAATCTCAGCCCGGATGGCAGCAGCCACCTCCTCGTGAATCTATCGACGGATTTCCTCGTCGCTGAGAACACTGATCTTAGTTGTGTGTCGAGTCCCAACCATGATGCCTCTGAAATACAACAAAAATTATCATAGACTCGATCAAAAATACTCATTCTCGATGACGCAACCTTACTTGTCCTCCATCGTCCAAAAGATTCTTACTTGAATGCCCACTGATCCGGTGTCTTCAGTAGTACGGGCCCAATACTACTGACCACACCGCATCAACATCCACTTCAAGTCCTCCTCCTTGGATCTTGGATTACAAGTACTCTATTCTCATGAGCTCCTAACTTCTATCTACTCGCCCTCAAAGCATCTCAGCAGCAGAAAACTCCTCGGCACCTTCCCGCGCTCATCACTAGTACCTGAAACACATAACACAACATCTATAAGCATAAATGCTTAGTGAGTTCCCCAAAATACCACATACATCAAATACGCCACACAAGTCTATAATACCACCCTTCGGTCGATGTGTATCAGCGGGACCCTCCATTACCGTAGCTCATTGGACCCTCTGGTCCGGTCACAGCTCGTTGGACCCTCTGGTCCGGTCTATATCATCATACAACATACAATATCACATAGCACATAATCTCATACATAACACATAAGACCCTCTGGTCATTGCATTGTACCACACTAGGTAATGTATAGTGAGAAGACTCACCTCGGTGTCTCGGTAACTATCTGACTCGCAAGAAGTGTGATCTAGCCTCCGCCTAATCACATAAAGTAATACTCGCATAAATACAACTGAACTCAACCCTAAAAGTCAACAAGGTCAACAATCAAACTTTGACCCGACTCGTCGAGTGCACTAGGGCAACTCGGCGAGTCTACACGTGTCCACTGACTCATTTAGACCCTCTCTTGGCACGTTGAGTGTTTCCCCCAACTCGACGAGTTCCACCTGGCATGAATCGCAGGGCCACCCCGACTCAACTCGCCGAGTCTCAAAAACAACTCGACGAGTTCCAACTTGAACTCAGACCCCCGACTCTCCCTGACTCACTGAGTCATTCCCCTAACTCGACAAGTCCACTCACTGCGTGAATAACGGGCCACCTTCATACTACTCGCCGAGTCTGTTTTTTCAGACTCGGCGAGTTCATGCCATGCACAAACTCAAAACAACTTCTAAGGTCAGATCTGTTCCATACAATCATAGATCTGGCCTCCCTTAGCATGATAATCACATAAAGTTCGGACCTTGACACACATATAACATATAAATGGTCCAAAATGGTGATTTAGCCCCAAAAATGGCATTCCAAGCTCAACACTCCCAAAATGACTCATAAAGGTCCAAGGGTTAAGGTCTCTGGATCTCTTTGGGTCCAGATCTAGAACACAAACTCGAGAAGGGGCCAACTACTCCACTAAATCAACCTCTAAAAGGGTTAGAAAACCCTAACACTAAGAATCAACACAAAAAACTGTAGATGGTTCGAGAATAATACCTCAATGCAACCTCAAAGAGCTAAAAAACCACCACAATCGCACCTTCTTCAGCCTCTTCTTGCCTTGAACACTTCGTTCTTGCAAAAACACTCAAAAAAGCTCAAGATTTCCTCTCCTTTCCTCACAAACGCTCTAGATCTCTTTAGGGTTTCTCTCTGGGGGTTGGTGGCCGCAAATGACGGCCATAAGGCCCTCTAAATAGGTCTCAAACCCTGTAAGTTAGGGTTTCATTAAACAGCATGGACTCACCGAGTCCACCCATTAACTCGCCGAGTCCAGCTGTGAACTCGCATACGAATCCGCGACCCTACTCGGCGAGTCTAGACGCCAACTCGCCGAGTTCCCCCATAAAACTCAAAAATAAAGGAACAAATATGATACCTGGGAATCCGGGTGTTACACTTAGAATCTGTGATCTTTGCTTTACTTCTTGTTCCTTGTTTGGTTATGTATTTCGAGTTAGGGTAACTTATTTGAAGCTCTATCCTGTTTTGATTTCATATAATGGGTATACACTATACAAGTATTGAAATAACTGGTAAAGATCATCTTATAATTATCTTAAGTAGTACGCCTATTTATATAAGATTATTATACCCCTCTTCTCGTGTAGATATCATGGCTGGATTCCATCATCATGGCGACCCGTACTTCCTAAACCAAGGCAATGCTGGATGGCTTGATGATGAGTCAGATGATGATCACCCAATCCCTTTGGATGATAACCTCACAGAATGCTTCTCGGATGGATCTGACTCCAAGCCTGATGTTAATAACCTACCCCAATTAGGTCAAGCCCCAAATAGAAACCCCCGACCAGTGTTTCAGGGTCCCACACCCTTGTGGGCAACATACTTGAATCGCTGGAGCGATGAATAGGGTCAACCCTTACCCTACAACGGGGACCGAATACACCCTAAGAGAGGGTGGCTAGCTGACCGAGTCCTACCCATCATGGTGTGTAGGATTGCTCAGAATGTCGAGCAAGGTCGAGCAGCCATCGACCGTATCATGGAAATTGATGCCAACTCAGGTGTCAACACAGTCCTCATTTGCCATCTTGAAGAGGCGATGGAAAGGACCAGGAGGATCAATGACACTCTATAGCAACAGCTAGCTGCCTCCCGAGCTGAAGTCATAGGACTTCAAGTTCGCTAGAGGGCTCATGAGCGACACCTTCAAGAAGTGGTTCGTCAACTGGCAGATCTTAGGGTTCGCCCAAGGAATTCCTATTGTTGGTAGAAGATGTTTAGCACATCTTTTCTTTTGATCTAAGGAATAGCCTTTTCTAACTATGCCCTATGAAGCATTTGTCTGTAAAATATTCCTATCTTCAAGTACCTTGTCTAGACTTGTAAAACTGTCAACCTTTTTCCCTTATGGTTTGATGTAAGGCCTACTGTTAGGTCATTTTTCCCCGAACTTGTTACATCAATAATACCAGTAATATTGACAGTTATCTAATCTGTTGGAAAATTTTGTCTCTTGTGTTTCCCTACTCTCCTACTATACTGCTATTTGAAAACATATACTCATTCAACTGATGGACTATGGCGATTTAGCCCATGGAACACTCTCACTATACTTAAAATTGACTCTAACTATTTCGTTCATCTTTATAAACTTATATTTGAAGGATGCCTCCGCGCAAATCAACAAGGTGTAATCCTCCACCTCCATCACCACCTCCTCCAGTAATCTATACGGCAGCTCTGAATGGTGCAGTAGCTGCAGCAGTGGCAACTACCATGGCTCAATATCACTCCACCGGTGCCAGCGGAGGTGGAACGCCGGTTTATTCTACTCAAGGTGAAATCCTTGTGTGCTCGAGAGAGTACTATTACAAGGACTTCACTAACTGTAAGACAAAGCCCTTCAAAGGGACTGGCGGAGTCATTTCCCTCTCGCAATGGTTTGAGAAGACGGAGTCGATCTTCGAGATTTGCTCCTGCCCTGCCGTGAGCAAAGTCAAATTTCTTGTGTGCACCTTCGAAGAAAAAGCCCTAACATGGTGGAATGACAATGTCAAATCACTAACTCTCATAGTGGAAAATGACATGGGCTGGGAAACTCTGAAAGACCTCATGATTGAGGAGTACTACCCGAGGGACGAAATCCAGAAGTTGTAACAGGATCTATGGAGCCTAACCATGAAGGGCTACAACATAGTCGCTTATACCTCCAGGTTCAGTGAACTGGTGGCCCTCTGTCCCAACATGGTTCCCACTGAGGGAAAGAAATACAAAAGGTACATCTGGGGGCTGGTGCCTCTGTATCAGGGAAATGTCTTATGTTCAAACCATGCTACCTTCAACAGTGCCAAACGATTGACACAACGGCTCATTGACCATGGAGTCCAATCCCCATCATCAACAACAACCCTAGCCATATCAGAACCCTCCAAAGCCACTGACAACAAGTGGAAGTTCTGGGATTATAAAAAGAAACAAAAAGCTGCCAAAAAGCACAAGGTAGTGGCAGTTCATGCCGCGATAGCACCTGCCGCTACTGCTCTGGTGAAGCAGTACTCTGGAAACTTGCATAAGTGCAACAAATGCAGTTTCCACAACAATGGACCCTGCCGGGAATTGCAGTGCTCCAACTGCAACAAGAAGGGACACACTGTCCGCTTCTGCAAATCCCCGACAATGCCAATCAACCAGGTCCCTGGTGCTGGTGTGACTTAGTCATGCTATGATTGTGGCGAAGTGGGACACTACAAAAAGGACTACCCCAAAGCAAGAAATGATGGTGGAGCAGGAAGATTCCTGGCTATAGGCCATGAGGAAGCAGTTGCTGACCTTACGGTGGTGACTGGTACGTTTCTCCTTGAAAACTCTTATGCATGCATACTATTTGATAGTGGGGCAGAGAGAAGTTTCATAAAATAGAAATTTGCATGCTTATTTAAACTACAATTACGTGCACTTAGAGAACCATTCACTGTAGAAATAGCTAATGGGAAGATTGAGAGCACTAGTAGCATCTACATAGGATGTACTCTAACTATAGATAGCCATTCATTTCTAATCGACCTCATGCCGGTCTCAATTAAAAGCTATGACATCATCATCGGGATGGATTGGTTGAGTCTTCATCGTGCCGACATCATGTGCTACGAGAAAGCAGTCTATCTAAACCTTCCGTCTAACGAAACTCTCATTATCTACGTCGACAAACCCGGCATGAGTCTTCGTGTCATCTCAGGTATTCAAACACAGAAGTACTTACATAAGGAATAGCGTGCATTCCTTGCTCACATCGTCGATAAGAGACTAGAAACGAAAGATGTGAAGAACATTCTAGTAGTGTGTGACATTCCCGACAACATTATAGAAGAACTACCAGGGTTACCTCCACAGCGACAAGTCGAGTTCCAAATCGACTTAGTCCCAGGAGCTACCCTATTAGTCAAATCACTCTATAGATTAGCACCAGCTGAAATGTAGGAACTATCTGATCAACTTAACGAGTTACTCAGCAAGGGTTTCATCAGACCTAGCTTCTCGCCTTAGGGAGCACCGGTCTTGTTCGTTACGAAGAAAGACAGATCATTCCGTATGTGTATCGACTACGGAGAGCTCAAAAAACTCACGATCAACAATCGTTACCCTCTGCCTCACATAGAGAATTTGTTTGACCAACTGCAAGCGGCGAGTTACTTTTACAAGATTGATCTAAGATCCGGATATCACCAGTTACGAGTGCTAGAGGAGGATGTTCCAAAGACAGTCTTCCGAACTCGTTACGGATAGTACGAGTTCGTGGTGATGCTATTCGGATTGACCAATGCGCCCACAGTATTCATGAACTTAATGAATAGAGTATGTCGTCCTTACTTGGATCAATTCGTCATCGTCTTCATTGATGACATACTGATCTAGTCTCGAAGTAAGGAGGAACATAGTGATCATCTGCGACAAGTTCTAGGAACCTTACGATTGGAGAAGCTCTATGCGAAGTTTTCGAAATGTGAATTTAGGATACGAAGAGTTGAATTCTTAGGACACTTGGTTTGCGAAGAAGGAATCCAAGTGGACCCTTCCAAAGTTAAAGCCATTGAGAACTGGTCAGCACTAAAGACGCATAAAGAAATTCGTCAATTTCTAGGTCTCGCTGGCTACTACCACAGATTCATACAGAACTTCTCACGGATCGCGAAACCTCTTACTACACTGACCCAGAAAGGCGTGGCCTTTGACTGGGAAAAGAAGCAAGAACAAACGTTTCAAACACTGAAGCGAGCTTTATGCACCATACCGATACTATCCCTCCCCGAAGGGATAGAAGACTTCGGTGTATATTGCGATGCATCCAACCTGGGAGCAGTTGTGTTTGCCCTGAAGATCTGGAGACACTACCAGTACTGTACGAAAATCACTATCTTTATAGACCACAAGAGTTTACAACACATATTCGATTAGAAGGAGCTCAACATGAGACAACGACGGTGGGTCGAGCTACTCAATGACTAAAAATGCGAAATTTTTTATCATCCGGGTAAAGCCAATGTAGTACCAGACGCCCTAAGTCGGAAAGAATATTCTGGTCGAAGGGTCAAATCTCTGATTATGACTATCCATTCACACGTTTCCACACAAATAAAGGAGGCTCAACTTGAAGCCTTGAAACCTAAAAACGTGGAGGGTGAATCCCTTTGAGGGATGGATAAGAACTTAGAAGTCAAGGGTGGTGGAGCCTTACTCATGGACCGGATCTGGACACCGAAATGTGGTGGCTTCAGAGACTTGGTCATGACCGAAGCGCACAAAACTCGATATTCCATCCACCCAGGTTCAGATAAGATGTATCTGGATCTTAAAAAGTTATACTGGTGGCCTAACATGCAAGAAAATATTGCTCCCTTCGTGAGTAAATGCATTACTTGCGCAAAGGTCAAGGACGAATACCTGAAACCCTCTGGTTTACTACAGCAGCCAGAGATACCGGAATGGAAGTGGGAGCGGATCACTATGGACTTCATAACCAAGTTGCTCAAGACAACGGGTGGACTTGATACCATTTGGGTCATCGCCGATAGATTGACCAAGTATGCACACTTCCTGCCTATCAAAGAGACTGACATGATAGAGAACCTTACAAGAACTTACATTCGGGAGATTGTACGACTGCATGTTGTTCCTTTATCCATTATCTCCAATAGATATAGTAAGTTCACATCGAGGTTCTGGCAGTCAATACAAAGTTCCTTAGGAACAAGGCTAGACATGAGTACAACCTACGATCCTCATACCGACGGAGAAAGTGAGAGAACCATCAAAACACTGGAAGATATGTTGCAAGCCTGTGTGATCGACTTTGGGAAGGCATGGGATACTCATTTACTGTAGCACCTATTTCTTGGTACGTATTCTTTTATTTACGTTTTTGCATTTTGGCCTTGGACTCAGTGAGTTGAAGGACCAACTCGCCGAGTAGAAGCGGGATGAGATGCGGGGTTTAAGCTGTGGACTTGACGAGTCGGGTCCTGGACTTAACGAGTAGGCCCCGTCTGGACAAAAACCCTAACCCGAGGGTTTGCACCCTATTTAAACACCTTAACTCGGTCTCTTTCGTCCCATTTGCTCCCAGAAGACCGCCATAGCAACCCCTAGCCGTTATTGATGCAATCTAAGACTTTTGGTGTGACTTTGGTGTTTTTGTCACCCAAGGAAGGAAAGAAAAGATTGAGGGATCAAGAGGAGGATAGAAGGATCCGATTTTGAGCATCATTTGCAGTCTTCAGAAAGTATAAAGTCTATACCGTGTTTGTTCTTTTGATAGATCCCATTTTGTGGAGTTTTAGGGCTTTTCTAATCCATTTTGGTCACCAACCAAGATTGCAAGCATGGTTAGGAGTTGATGTTTCAGATCTAGGTCCTTAGAGGGGTTACAAGGCAGAAAGGAGTGGCTTTTGCTCTCAAAGAAGGCCCCATGCATTGTAAAAGATTGTTTTAGGACCTTTTGAGACCCATGCATGCACGTAAAGTTTGTAACTTTACGTGCTAGATCGATTGTAGAAGCATAGATCTACCTTTTGATCAAGGGTTGTACGTTAGAAATCGAAGATTTAGTGAGTGGATGTGACCAACTCGACGAGTGCATTCTTGGACTCGGCCATTCCAAGGTTTCTGTCCCATATCAGTTGAGGGTTAAAAGGACCTAGTTGAGTGTGGAAAGGTTCTAGGGAGTCCCAGGGAGTGACCCAACGTTTTGGACTAGGCCATTGTTCTGAAAGTTCATAGGACTCGGCGAGTGCATGAGCAGACTCGACGAGTCCAAGGCAAACTTATTAAGGATGAAGATGAACTTGACGAGTTGCTCATACAACTCGGCGAGTCAAGAATAGGACCTATGTATCAGTTGTTGATGAAATCGACGAGTTGTTCATACAACTCGGCGAGTCGGATGAGGATTCAGTCGACGTTCATTTAGAAGGAAAACTCGTCGAGTCATCGCCTAACTTGACGAGTAGAGAAGAGTATAAGGAAAAATGAAAGGATAGGGACTCGACGAGTTGGTGTGCCAACTCATTGAGTCAGGTCAACTAGAAGTTAACTTTGACTTTGACTTGGTCAAGGGTAAAATGGTCATTTTACCCTAAGAACAGTTAGCGGTGTTTGACTAAGTGTTTTGTGGGAATTATAGCCGGAGGATTTCCGGAGCAGCAGCGACAGCAGTCAGAGGATTCCCGCACAGATCAGCAGCTAATACGAGGTGAGTTCCATTCCAGTAGCGGTGGGTCTATGACCACAATGCTGTCCCACCAGTAGGAATTGTATGATTAGATGATTGTCTTTGTGATATCATCTAGGTTTGTTACTACCTAATATGTTATATGCTAGCATGATATGTTATATGTGCTAGTAGTAGACTTCGGTTGTTACGACCGAAGGGTAGGTCAGACACCCCAGATATGTCTGATAATACGTGCTGATATGTTTATATGTTGCCATGATATGTTATATGTGATAGCGGTAGTAGGAGGGGAATAGTCTCCAAGTTCGGTTGTTAGGACCGAAGGGTAGTTCGGACACCCCAAATATGTCTGATAGTATGTTTATGTTATGATATATGTGATAGTAGTAGTAGGGGTTGGAATAGTCCCTGAGGGTCGGTTGCTAGGACTGACGGGTAGGTCAACACCCCAGAATGGCTTGACATGGGTAGGACGGCACCCCAGAATGGCCGTATGGGTAGGTCGGCACCCCAGAATGGTCGTACCGGGTAGGTCGGGCAAGCGAGAATTGCCCGACAATATGTATGCTATGTGACTGCATGATATATGGTACGATGGAGGAACTTACTAAGCTTCGTGCTTACAGTTTACTGTTTTGGTTTCGGGTACCTCTTCAGCGAAGGGGAAGGAGTTGGCGCGGTAGCGGCACATCATACACACACTCTTTGTTTTCCGCACTATGAGTTAATCTGGGATTTGTACTCTGACCTTATTATGTTTTTACAATTCGGTTTTCAGATAGGACACATGTTTTATTAAATGATATGATCGGATGATATGTTTTTACAAATGTTTTGTAAATCACTTAGTCAAAAAATGAAATTTTTGGACATGAAAATTGGGTCGTTACAAGTTGGTGTTAGAGCCCTGGTTTGAGGGATTTGGACACACCTTCGGGGGTGTCTGGACTCAAACCAAGGGATTAAAAGATTTTTACAAGGAAAATGACTTTCTAAAAGCTAAGATAAAAGAGTTTTGAGAAGGAACAAGTGTATGATGTGCGCAACCCGCCGAGCTCAAGTAAGTATTTCCCATAGTACCCATACAAGTTATCTTATGTATATCAGTTTTAGTAGAACAACATGCGAGAATAGGACTAAGGATCTAGGAATGATGCCTTATATGCCTGCCTTATGTGCTTCAGCTTATGAGAATTGCATGTTAGTTTTGAGTAGATAGTAGTAGGATAGCCTGTTTAGGTTATGCCTGATAGTATGAGCACATCATTATATGCTTGTTCAACTTCTCACTATCAAAAACAGATTTGGTTGAGTAATTTTCCTGCGTCCGAATGCCACTTGCTTTGTGCTTTGTGGGATTCTAAGTGATGGGAGTTAGCCATTAGGTGAATACATCACGTCACATGTGATCAGGGTTGAATAATCTCAGAGTGCTGGATTTGGCCCTATTGCATAGCTCTTGTCTGAGTCTAACCGTTGTAGGGACGAGTCTGTTACTCGAAGGATTATATGAGATTCATCACATGTGATGGTATTCAGGTAATGGCTAATTGGCATTACAAGGAGGCCTACAGCAGCTGAGGGCCAATTTGGGTGGAGTCAGAGATTTTCCCTAGGGTAAGCCTAGAATGGGGAAGGTAGAGAATCAACAGTGATGATAGGGACTTGGTGGAGTCAAGGCAGTCCTTGAGGAAGGCACAAATAGATGTGGAAGGTAGTATGGGCCTGTACTACTAAAAGCAGAGGATCCATACCTAAATTGAAGAAGGCTGAGGAGATACCAGGGAACTTGTAGTGGGTGTGATCCCTCTAGTTGTATCAGTATCACTAACGGTGGGTATTATATTTTGCAGAATGGTGGTACTACGACAGAGGCCAGTGGTTGGCAGTTCAGGAGAGGGATCGGGTTCAGGTTCCGAACCAGTGGATGAGAGGCTACGCGATTTCATCGTCTGAGATCACCAGAGGCATCCTTGAGTCGACTCCGATCATCTTCGGGTCGATCAAGGAAGGGATAGTCGAGCTGATGGAGGATCGCCTTAGGGCGTTCAGGAGTGATATAGTGTCTGGCCAGTCAGGATCCCGCACACTATCCTTTGAGGACTTCGGTGGAAGTGGTGCACCAGATTTCCATAGGGCAAAGGACCCCATTGCTGTCAGACGATGGATTGTGGACATTGAGTCCACACAGTTGACCAGCTTCTGCCCTAAGGGGTCGAAGGTACGATTTGAAGCAGGGTGTTTGAGGGACCGGGCTAGGGATTGGTGGGAGTTGGTTGGTGACTCTCTGGGAGCCTCGGCTGTTGAGGCTATGACATGGTCAGATTTTGTGACCCGGTTCTGAGCAAAGTTCGCGCCAGCTATAGAGTTTTAGCAGCTGGCTAGGGAGTTTTTGGACATGAGACAGACTACAGAGACTGTGGCAGAGATCACCGTCGAGTTCCGAGAGAGGGCAATTATGATGCCCCAGTATGCGTGGGATCAGGATATGAGGAGGCCCGCTATCAGGACATGCTGCGAGCCGAAATTTGGGAGCATGTTAGTTTTTCATGTTGCCCTACCCTGGATTCCAAGATTGCCAGGGCAAGGGAAAGGGAGACCGATCTGGAGCATGTCCGGAAGAGGAAGATTGAGGAGGTTCAGACGACTGGGGCTTCGGGAAAGAAGCCCAAGGGATCAAATGGTAGGCCGAAAGGCCAGTCAGGACCGGGCCGCTGCAGGAAATGCGGCAGACCACATGAAGGGGCATGTAGATTGGGATCATCAGGGTGCTACAAGTATGGCAAGACAGGGCACTTCAGTAGGGATTGTACTGCCCCTGACCGGTTGTTCAGACGTTTGAGTTGCTATGTTTCCACTGCAACCAGACGGGCCACAAAAAGGCCAATTGCCCCCAGTTGACAGCAACATCAACGTCAGTGAAGGCGCCAGCTCCAGCCACCCTATGGGTCACTAATGGCCAGCAGGGCAAGGCAGAGGCTCCAGTGGTAAGGAGCAGGGCATTCCAGTTGACTATCGAGGAGGCACACGTTGCACCCGATTTGGTGACGGGTATGATTTCTTATCATTATGCTTTTATGATACGCTGATGTGGTTTTGATATGTTATGTATGTGCTCTGTTTAGGATCATTCCATGTGAACGATATCCCAGTTCAGGTATTATTTGACTCAGGGGCTACCCGATCATTTGTCACTCTTGTGCTTAGCAAGAAGTTTCCTGAGTCCTCAGGCACGTTGGATTTCCCTTTAGAGGTAGATATTGCTAATGACCGATCTGTGCGAGCATCGACGGTACTCCGAGATTGTGTGCTGAGATTATTCGAGGAGCGTTATCTGGTAGACCTGGTTCCTATTCCGTTCAGAGGAAACAAGGTGATTATCGGCATCGATTGGCTGAGCCCCAATGGGGCAGTGATAGATTGCGCACAACAGTTGGTTCGAATCAGGACCACAAGTGGGGGAGAGTTGGTAGTTCAGTGCGAGAGGCCACAGAGAGGACCAGCGGTATGTTCGGCAGCGAGAACTAGGCGTTAACTTCAACAGGGTTGCACAGGATATGTCGCTTATCTCACAGACACCTGGGAGGCAGGTAAGGCGACAGTGGATGATGTGCCCGTGGTGTGAGATTCTGCAGATGTATTCCCCGAGGAGTTACATGGGATAGCACCGGAGAGGCAGGTGGAGTTTAGGATCGACCTAGTCCCTGGTGCGGCTCTGATAGCCAGGGCACCATATCGGTTGGCTCCTCCTGAGATGCAGGAGTTGTCTACACAGCTGCAAGAGCTATTAGACAAGGGATTCATTAGACCGAGTAGTTCTCCTTGGGGAGCCCCGATTCTGTTTCTGAGGAAGAAGGACGGGTCACATCGGATGTGTATAGATTACCGAGAGCTGAACAAGGTAACGGTGAAGAACCGTTACCCACTCCCGAGGATTGATGAACTCTTTGACCAACTACAGGGAGCATCTTGGTTCTCCAAGATTGATCTGCATTCAGGATATCATTAGATGAGGGTCAGAGAGGAGGATGTACAGAAGAGTGCATTTCGGACGCGCTATGGCCACTACAAGTTTGCGGTGATGCCCTTCAGGCTCACCAATGCTCCTACCGCGTTCATGGATCTCATGAACCGCGTGTGTAGAATGATGTTAGACCGGTCTGTGACAGTGTTTATTGATGATATCTTGGTTTACTCTAAGACGCAAGAGGAGCATGAGGAGCATCTACAAGAGGTTCTGGAGATTTTGAGGAGGGAGAACTTGTATGAAAAGTTCTCCAAGTGTGAGTTCTGGTTGTGCGAGGTGCAGTTCCTTGGGCATCTCGTCAACCAAAACGGGATTTCGGTAGACTCGGACAAGGTGCAGGCCATGATGAGATGGGAGGTCCCAAAGTCTCCATCCGAGATTTGGAGTTTCCTAGGATTAGCCGGCTACTATCGGAGATTCATCCAGGATTTCTCCAAGATAGCCATACCCGTGACTAGGCTAACAAGGAAGGTCATGATCTTTCGTTGGGGGCCTGAGCAGCAGACTGCGTTCGAGACACTGAGACAGAGATTATGCAAGGCGCTAATCTTAGCCCTGCCAGAGGGCATGGAGGATTTTGTTGTGTACTGCGATGCATCCATCAGAGGTTTGGGCGCATTATTGATGTAGAGAGGGCATGTCATCGCCTACGCGTCGATGCAGCTGAAGCCTCATGAGGCGAACTACCCGATGCATGATTTGGAGTTGGGGGTTGTTGTATTCGTCCTCAAGATTTGGCGTCATTTCCTCTATGGGGTTCCATGTACCATCTACACGGACCATAAGAGTTTGAGGTACCTCATGGATCAGCCATATCTAAACATGAGGCAACGTCGGTGGATGGACGTGGTAAAGGATTACGATTGCGAGATCCTTGATCACCCGGTTATGGCCAATGTGGTGGCCGACGCGTTTAGCCGCAAGGCAGTGCCTATCAGGGATATCTTCCTGAGGATGACAGTGGCGACTCCGTTGTTGGAGTGGATTTGGTAGGCCCAGCAGGAGGCCATGAAGGAGGAACATCGGAAGAGCGAGTAGATCGTGCGGCAGGTTTCCTCCTTCGACTATGGCAGTCGAGGATTACTGATACTACACCGTAGGGTGTGGGTGCCATACCACGGGGGTGTGCACCAGGTTCTGATGGAGGAGGCGCACAAATAATAGTTCTCCATTCATCCCGGGGCGACGAAGATGTATAGGGATCTTCGTCTGGACTATTGGTGGCCCTGCATGAAGCGTGATGTGGCATGGTTCGTGGAGCGGTGCTTGACGTGTAGAAAGGTCATGGTTGAGCATCAGAGACCTCACGGCAAGATACAGCCGTTGGATATTCCGCTGTGGAAATGGAAAGACATCATGATGGATTTTATCACTAAGCTTCCAGGACCGCGCGAGGAGTGGGTCATCGTCGATCGATTGACCATGAGCTCCCATTTTATCCCAATTCAGGAGAGCATCTTGTCCGAGAAGTTTGCCGACATTTATATCTGGGAGGTGGTGGCGTGGTACGGTGTGCCAGTTTCTGTGATTTCAGACAGAGATGTTCGGTTCACTTCCAGGTTTTGGAGGAAGTTTCATGACGAGTTGTGTACTCGTCTGCATTTTAGCACCGCCTTTCACCCGTAGACGGATGGTCAGAGCGAGCGGACCATCCAGACCCTGGAGGATATGCTGCGAGCATGCGTACTAGACTTCGGAGGTAGTTGGGATACCTACCTTCCATTGGCAGAGTTCTCTTATAAGAATAGTTATCATGCGAGCATTGATCGTCCTCCCTTCGAGATGCTATATGGGAGGAAGTCCAGGACCCCGATATGTTGGGGTGAAGTTGGCCAGAGGGTAATGGGGAGCACTGAGGTAGTGCTCAAGACGATAGAGAAGATTCAGCAGGACCAAAGCAGGCTTCAGACTACTCAGAGTCGGCAGAAAAGCTATGCCGATAAGCGCCGATCAGACCTGGAGTTCCAGGTCGGGAATATGGTTCTCCTGAAGGTGTCGCCAAGGAAAGGCGTTATCCGATTCAGGAAGCGGGGCAAGTTCGGCCCCAGGTACAATGGACCATTCAGGGTTGTAGCCCGGGTGGCCAAGGTGGCGTATAGGCTGGATTTGCCAGCCGAACTCAGTTAGATACACAACACTTTCCATGTTTCTCAGCTACGAAAGTGCCTGGTGGACGCCTCAGCAGTCGTACCTTTGGAGGACACTCAGGTTGATGAAATCCTAAACTACATTGAGCGACCTATGGCAATCTTCGACCGGAAGTCGAAGGATTTGAGGAACAAAAGAGTGGAACTTGTGAAGGTGTAATGGCAGCACCGGAAGCGGTCGAAGTGAATTGGGAGCCAGCGGACGAGATGATGGAACATTGTTGTTTCAGGATCGAGCAGCAGACTTCGAGGACGAAGTCTAAAATAAGTGGGGGAGATGAAAATGTTCGAAAGTAGTTGAAAACGTTTGATAACCCTAGCAAATCCCTATGATTCCTACTAGTATAAAAAGTAGTCTTCTACCAAGACTAGACTGTTTTGAAAGTAGCCTTCTACCAAGACTAGATTGTTTTGAAAGTAGCCTTCTACCAACACTAGACTGTATGCCTATTAATATTATTTTCTACCTCATTGATTATGTGAATTTGGCACATGGTAAAGGTATTAATAATATATTACCCGGATTTTTAATCCGTTTGCAATTGTCGTATGCAAAGTTTAAGTACTGTAGTATTTGTAATAAGTGACTACTTTGTACTAATTTGCCTTAATTGAGGGTTAAGGCATAATGTGATGGCTAGAACCCATACTATACGCTCTCTATCATGAGATTTTGGGAACCAAACACTAACCTGCATTTCTACAAGCCGTGAACATCCACATTACTATGATCATGTACACCCAATATAACAATCACAATGCAGAGTGATTCATTGGTATACTTAGATCCTGAACTTGTTCCATTCTATAGCACCTTGTTATGTTAGATCTGTTATCGTGTATCGTAAGTATAGTCGTGTACGCGTATCTATGTAAGCGTATTCATGTAAGTGTAATCATGTAAACGTATTCATGTAAGCGTATCTATGTAAACGTATCCGTATAACATGTAATGCATTAGTATAGACTCATGAATGAACTGACTCTTGTATGATTCCTTGTACTTGGAATGGTAAATAGTATCTCCTAATTACACCTATTATAGTTACTAGTGACGTACGAGTATAACTGGAAGTATACCTTTTCTACCCAAAGGTACTGAACTGACTCAAGGAACCTTGATACCTATATATAATTAATATTTAGACGACATTCGCACGAGCAACCGATGCACTAAGGCCACATCCCAACGAGGAAAAGGAAATAAAGTGAGCTAGTCGTCCTAAGTCCTTTAAACATTATTTATATAATTATACATATCTAGGCATGTATTTTAGAATATAAAAACATAAAAGAAGTTTTGTAAAACCTTTGAAAAGTTTAATACTAAGAAACGATGACTTGATGTCAGTTTATAAAACGATTTGAAAGTATTTTGTTTGATAAGACAGTTTAAGTATAAGGAAAACCTTTGTTTGAAAATTATTGGTAACAGAGTTTAAAAGGAAACTTACAATATGTAAGACAATTTGATAAAGAGTTTTAAACATGTAAAAACATTTAAGAAAGTCATTTGAAGAAATCTGTTAGGTAAAACAGTTAACATATAGTAAATCCATTTGCATGCTAGTCATTAATCACGTGTGATTGATATAATAACTAGATATAATTCAACTTGTATTCCCCCCCCATAAATCATTTATAAACATTTAAAAACATTTAATAGGTTAATTAAGGGGTATGAACTCACTTGCAGTGAGCAGATCAGATGGAAGTGTCGGACAAGTGCTTGGTGTCAAGTGGAGACTTAAACACACACAATGATCCTAATGACATATGAAGACATATGTATATATGTATATATATATACATATATATATATATATATATATATATATATATATATATATATATATATATAATTAGTGATTATAGCACTAATTAAACATGTATAAAACATCCTAATGTGAGGAAAACACTTTGGTCAAAGTATTAGGAGGCTATCGGGTTGCAATAAAGGAGTGCAAGGCCTTATATGGGAGTTTATGGTCAATGGACCATGTTTGTTGGAGTTTACGGCCTAGGGGAGTTTACTCCTGGCCATGAACTCTCAATTGGGTCACCAAATGAGGCTTAAAACTATTATAAATTAAGTGGTTAAGTGTTTCGAGGCTTAAACAGGAGGTTGGGTGAGTTTAAGGTCCAATAATGGCCTTGTATGGGGTTTATGGCCGGGGGATCACTTCCCCATGAGTTTACAGCCGTAAACTCATGGTAAGAAGTACCATTTCGTGAATTTAAGTCCTTAGTTCAATGGTTTAAGGTTCTATGCTAAGTTCCAAGGCCTACTAAGAGGTTAGGGTGTCATTTGCAACCTTAAAAGGGGTTTATGGCCCAAGAACATGTCTTGGCCGTAAACTCCTTGAATCCTGTGATTCCTTATGTTTTCAAAGCTCTAAACATGTTAAACCTACTGTACAATGAATTGGAACAAGAGTACTTACGATCTAGGAGCTTGAATGGTCAATTTTGGCCAAGAACACTAGTGTGCGTTTTTGGTGTTCTTGGTGAAACTTGAAGATCTACAAAATGGAATGATTTCACAGATCAAATCATGTAAGATTACTCGTTCATGCAAGATATCAACTCGTTAAGACAATGAACTTACAAGATTTGTAGATCGAGGACGAACTTTAGGATGATAATTGAGAGGATCTGGGCCAAAGGGAAGGGAGGAATGAACAAATGACCACCTCTTCATCATATAAGCAAGAGTTTATGGTCCACATGGAGTTTATGGCCATAAACTCCCATGTGTTGGCCGTGAACTCCTTGCAGGGGTGTTTAAGGTCATTTCTTTGAGCTATAACTTCAGTCGATAAACCCCAACACTTATTCCTTAAGTGTACAAGGCTCTGAATGCTCAAATAAACTTCTAATTGTGCTAAAAGATAAAAGCAATGAGTTTGACTTTCAATGAAGTGTTAGATTGAACTGGATGGAAAATTTCGGGTTGTCACAAAAAATAGATACAATATAATGTTATGCCATATATATACTTTAACATGGCAGAAGAAAAGAGGAACAAGGAACAACAAGGGCATATGTGAATCATGTGAAAAACATTCCATATCAATCATTGATTTGATTTAAACTTATATAATCAATGAGACAACAATTTCCATACTTGATATACATTAATAAAGCTTTGGCCCAAACGGCACAGAAGATATACAACTTCGGATTAACATTTTGGTAGATTTCAGTCTTATAGCCCTGTCTAACCTTCTGCCAATACCACAAAATAGAAATCATTCTCTTACGGAGACATGTTCTACATGGCCAAAGGCTACATACCAGTACCAACGTGAATCTAAGTCCTTTCACTGATCAGATGGTCAAAGGTATTTCTTTGCTATTAAAAATAGAAAATAAAAATAACCCGGGAAAATGACCCGGAAAAATAACACTGAAAAGCACATAGCACATATAACACATAACATACAATTGTTCCTATATATTAAACTCACCGTGAAATAACCGGGGTCTAAAATATTAATTTGGGCAGTACTTCGGCTCTAAATATGACTTTCATCGTTGAAAACCGGGAGTTTTATTGAAAACCGGGCTCTGCGAAGGTAGATCTTCGAAACCGAAAAGATAAAATTTACGGGCTTCTCGGGCACTTCGTGGTGTATTTCGGGGGTTAAAAAATGTTACCGGGGCTTCGGGGCAATTTAAAATAGTGAAAATATTGAAAAAGGGGCCGAAGATCCCAAATTCTTAAAAATACCTAGGCTGGTTCGCAGCCTCCCTTTTATAGGGGCGAATCTGAAGTCGGCCAAAGAAGGAGAGTCACCAGCGAGCATCTCGGTGGCAGCAACAGCGAAGGACACGCGTCTATGTGAGGCATTTTAGGAGAAATCTCAAACGTCGCCTCGGATGCCAAAAGGCGCATCGGATGGTCACTAGTCCGAGGCTCGATCCAATCGAAAGGCTGCACGTGTCGGATCAGGCGAGACGGCTACTGCTCATGCGAGGTGGCATCTCCGGGTGAAGCTTATCCATGCGAAAATTCTCGGAAACTGCACCCAATTCTTCTAAAATCCATAACTTTCTCACACGAGCTCTATTTTTTACGTTCTTTATATGCACACGTAGCTAAGATTATGATCTACAACTTTCGTTTAGACTTCATTGGCTTACCGGGACAGGAAAATCCGTTAAAAATTCATAACTTCTTCATCCGACGTCCGTTTTCGTTAGACTTTTTACCGTTGTACTATTAATGACGAGACCTTCAATTCTCGTTTAGGCTGTGTCAACTAAAAATCACTCGATCTAAAATTTGAGTTTTTAGCTGTCTACTGCTAAGCTGAAACTTCAAAAAATAATAACTTGCTCATACGAAGTCTGATTTTGGAGTTCTTTTTATCGAATTGCTCGGTTTAACGAATACTAAGAATTTCATTTAGATTACTAAGGCTAAAAAGTAGTTTATCAAAAACTCACTTTTTACGTCCTTCAGCGCCGCGCCGGTTTTGTCACGGATCTTCGATTGGTCATAACTTTTTCGTTATAACTCAGATTTCGATGAGGTTTCGCCTAAACACTTCTAACGAGTTTCTTGACAACATCAAATAATAAAATTTTACTTATTTAAAATTTTATATTTTCACTAAATTTCACTATTTGGCTTTTAATTGGAATCTCATAAGACTTCCAATATTTTATGAGTGATTCTAAACATAGTTTTACTTTATTTCCAGTAAAAACTATCTGTTAGAACTCAACATTCAAATTCACATAATATTTCATAATATTATTTACTTAAAACATGATTTCAAAACGTGTATGTTACAAATACCTCCTCCTTTTGAGGATTTCGTCCCCGAAATTACATCGATTAAAATAAATGAGGATATTTTGCTTTTATCTCATTTTTTATTTTCCCATGTATAATTTGGGTCTCGATGGTGTTTCCATTTGACAAGAACTAACTCCACTTCTTTATTACATAGATTAGTTGTTCTTTCATTCACGATCTTTTCCGGCTCTTCTACATATCTTAACTTAGTATCCAATTTCACCTTGGATAATGGAATTGTCTCATCATTGATGCTCAAACATTTGCGCAGATAGCTTACATGAAACACATCATGATTACCTGCCAAATCTTCAGGCAATTCTAAGCGGTATGCTTGCTTTCCAATTCTTTGGATGATTTTGAAAGGACCAACAAATCTAGGGCTTAGTTTTCCTTTCTTCCCAAATCGCATAAGGCCTTTCCATAGGGATACCTTCAGCATCACAAAATCACCCACTTGAAATTCTATGGGTCACCTCCTCTTTTCTGTGTAGGACTTCTGTCGATCCTGGGCCGCTTTCATTCTCTCTCGTACAATTTGAATCTTGTCGGTGGTGTGTTGAATCATTTTAGGCCCTCCAATGATCTTCTGTCCTATGTATCACCAACATAATGGAGTACGACACTTGCGACCATATAATGCTTCATGTGGTGGCATTCTGATTGAAGCGTGGCAACTATTATTATATGAGAATTCGACAAGAGGTAAGTATTTATCCCAATTACCACCGAACTTCAAGATACATGCACGAAGCATATCTTCTACTGTTTGGATTGTTCTCTCCGTCTGACCATCTGTCTGGGGATGATCGGCTGTGCTGAGAGCAGCTCGAGATCCTAATTGACGTTGCATACTCGCCTAAAAGTGAGAAGTGAAGCGAGTATCACAATCGGAAATGATCTTTAGTGGCACACCATGTCTTGCAATAATTTTATCCAAGTATACTTGTGCGTATTTCTCCATTGGAGCCGTTTCACGCATGGCAAGAAAATGAGCGCTTTTAGTCAGGCGGTCGACGATTACCTAAATGCTATCATGCTGTCTAGCAGTCTTTGGCAATTTGGTAATGAAATCCATGGACAGTTCTTCCCATTTCCATATAGGAACACTAAGAATTTCTGGGGTTCCATATGGCTTTTGGTGCTCTGCTTTGACTTGTAAGCATACTAAGCATTCCTGTTCATATCTTCCAATGTCTCTCTTTAATCCAGGCCACCAATAATCAGCTCTTACATCATAGTACATTTTACTTGTACCGGGATGGATTGGCAATTTAGATTTATGGGCTTCATCTAAAATCTTCTGTCTCAATCCACCAATCTTTGGAATCCACAGCCGATTCTTGAATACTTTTAATCCTCATGGATCATCAAGTAAAGCCTCATTATAATGTATCATCCCTTCTTTCTTCACATTTTCTGGCTTTAGGGCCTCTTCTTTCCATATCTCTAATTCATCAAAATAGTGAATTTTATTGTAGTATGAGTAATAGCATAACACATACTATTGCGATAAACCATTCTACTAATTGCATCGACAACGACGTTGGCTTTTCCAGGATGATATAGGATTTCACAATCATAATATTTGATCAGCTCCATGGCTCGGTGTTGTCTCATATTCAAAGTTTGCTGACTGAATATGTAATTGAGACTTTTGTGGTCGGTAAACAATTTGCATTTTGTACCAAAAAGATAATGCCTCCAAAGTTTTAGGGCAAATACCACTGCAGCGAGTTCGAGATCATGAGTGGGATAATTCTTTTCATAATCTTTCAGTTGTCTTGAGGCATAGGCTATCACTTTGCCACGTTGCATCAAACCACAACTGAGTCCCAATCTTGAAGCATCACTATATACGGAGAAATCATCATCACCTTCTGGGAGTGATAAGATTGGAGCATGAGTCAAAAGATCTTTTAGAGTTGAGAAAGCTTTTTCTTGGGCTTCATCACATTCGAACTTCACTTCCTTCCGTGTAAGACTCGTGAGAGGTACGGCTATACGAGAAAAGTCTTTAATGAATCCCCGATAATATCCTGCGAGACCCAAGAAACTACGAATTTCAGAAGCATTATGGGGCACTTCCCAGTTTTGAATGGCTTCGATTTTGATAGGATCTATGGATTCACCATCACTAGAAATAACATGGCTTGGCGAAGCCAAAATTCACATTTCAAGAATTTAGCATATAGTTTCTCCTTTCGAAGAAGTTCTAATACCGCATGAAGATGAATGGCATGATCAACTTCAGACTTGGAATAGATTAGAATATCGTCAATGAATACGATGACTAATTTATCGAGCATTTGGCGGCATACCAGATTCATCATATCCATGAATATAGCAGGAGCATTTGTTAAACCAAATGGCATAACAGGGAATTCATAATGCCCATATCGAGTACAAAAATCAGTCTTCGGTACATCCTGCTCATGAACTTTCAACTGGTGATAGCCATATCCTAGATCAATCTTTGAGAAATAGCTAACACCCTAAAGTTGATCGAAAAATCGTTGATGCGAGGTAGTGGGTACTTGTTCTTGATAGTCACCATATTCAGCTCACGATAATCAATGCACATTTGCATCGATCCATCTTTCTTCTTAACAAAGAGTACCAGAGCACCCCAGGGAGAGGTACTCGGTCGAATGAAACCCTTGTCAAGTAGTTCCTACAGTTGGATCATCATTTCTTTCATCTCAGCCGGCGCAAGACGATAAGGAGTCTTTGCAATCAAAGCAGCACCAGGCACAAGGTCAATTTGGAATTCCAGTTGCCTATCCGGAGGAAGGTCAGGCAAGTCATCGGGGAAAACATCAGGATATTCATTAACAACAAGAACATCATTAACAATTTTCTTCTCCTCTTTTGAGACATCAACTATGTAGGCCAGATAGATAGAACACCCTTTCGATATGAATTTACTAGCTTTATGGAAAGAGATTATTTTTAAGAGTCTTTGTTCACCATAGACATAGATAGGATTCTCCCCTTCAATAGGAATGCGTAATATTTTTTAATAGCACAAGAGTTCTGGTTGGTTCTTTGATAACCAATCCATGCCGAGACTAATATCAAAGTTGGGAAACGAGATAGGGATCAGGTTAGCAAGAAAAGTATAGCCTTCAATTTCTATGACACAATTCCTATAGAATTTATTCGCAATTAATGATATACTTCCCGTAGTATCTACATGAAATGGTTGTGCAAGTACAAAGCAAGCAATTTGAAAGGAATACGCAAATTCATAAGACACAAAAGAATCTGAGGAACCAGAATCAAATAAGATGTGAGCAGGTCTAGAGTTGACAAGAAATGTACCCGTCACAACATTCGGGTCCTCGCATGCTTCCCCTAAGGTAATCTGGAATGCACGACCCTTAGCTTTTGGTACCTCCTCCTTTTTAGTTGGAGCACCCTTTGATTGTTGAACAGGGACTTGACTTCTCGCCGGTTGTTGAACAGAAGCTTGACTTCCCGTCATCTGACTAGTAAGAGTAGGGCAAAAACGCTTCTTGTGGCCAGTAATACCACATGCATAGCATGTAACATCCTTTCTTGGGCAGGCTGGTTTTATATGACCCTTTTCGCCACATCCATAACAGACAATGGATTCCTTGTCTATTTTTCATTGGACTGGATGATTCCTTCCACAAATACGACATGAAGGCGATTGCATAGAAAAAGATTGTGATCTACCGTGTCCACGAGAGGCATTTTGAGTTTGAACTTGATTACGAGGTTCAGTCCGAATGGATTGAGATGGTGGAAAAGAAGGAACAGGAATAGTTCTTTCAGAACGTGGATGCTTTGGAGCAATAAAAATGGCACCACGTATTTCTAAGTCATGCTCACATCTTCGAGCATATTCAACGGCATTATCGAATGATAGAACTTCTCGATTGGCAACGAAATCATGGATTTCGTGTCGTAGTCCCTCCATGAATAACTAAATTTTCTCGTCTTCAGTTGGAATATACTTTGTATCAAACCTTGCTCTTTGATTAAACTGAGTTTCATACTCATTCACAGTCATTCCTCCTTTTTTAAGCTTGAGGAATTCTTTCTCCAATCTTCTCTTCATATCTAAAGGACAATACTTTTCTAGCACACGAGTTTTGAACAACTCCCAGGATAAATTCTCCTGGTCATACCCGTTGAGAGCTTCATAAGTTGCTTCCTACCAGACCAAGGCTTCCTCAATAAGCATTGCAGAAGCATAGATAGCATTGTCTTCATCATCCACATGAGAGACACAAAACACTTTCTCGGTCTTCTGAATCCAAGTTAGAACAATTATGGGATTAAGGACACCAGAAAACTCTGTAGCACCACTACTCTTAAAATCTTTGAACGAGGGACGCTTCACCTTTCTGTTTGAAGATTCTCCAATGGCTTTCTCTTTTCCTTTATCACCATTCTTTTTGTGTTCTTCGAGAGTCTGTCGAATAACACCGGTAAGCTTACCCAAGAGTCGCTCCTCACGAGGAGATACTGGAGTATTCACTTCCTCGGATTGAGGATCTCCACCAACCTCAGGGGTATGGCTACTAACCTGTTCAACCATTGCTCTGCAATATGGGGTAACATTGTATTAGGGTTTATTATTACCTAATACTTTTAATTATATATATTTCCTATGGTTTGTATCTGTTAGGTCTGATATTGTGTTGCGTCTATTGGGCGCGTTAGCTAGTCCAATATATATCTCCGGTATGGGCCTGTCCATCCGTGAGTTTTTTAGGGTTTAATATAAATAGATGCTTGCATGCATCCTAGAATAGTATGATCAGTAACGGTTAGAGAAGTATTTGTTCAGCATATTCATCGTTCTTATTTTGTAACCCTAGAATCCTCTACAGTTGAAGTTCTTAGTCGAGCTCTGCTGAGGATCGAGTAATCTAATCATTCGACACATTTTGATTCATACTTGTGTTTTGTTTACTGTTTTTATGTTCATCACTTACCTGTTACGAAGATCTAATCGATCAATGAGTTTATAAACAACTCATCAATTGGTATCAGAGCAGGAGGCTGTGTAATTCATACACTTCTTTTCTATGAAAGAGTTTGCGATTAGGGTTATTCCGCATTAACTAATATTTATTGAGCCGTCATTCCATAATTGACGTAACTCATCATTTATTTGTTTTGCCCTAATTTTACATATTAGAAGTCTGATCTTTTAAACAGGTTAAACAATCAAGCATGGACGAGTCACAATCTAATCCCATCAACATCTCAAACAGTATTGGATCAACGACGAAGATTCCTATTCTTTACACCCATGATTATGAAGTTTGGGCGCATCATTTCGAAGATTATGTCATCGGATCTGAAGACAATGGATATCTTATTTGGGAAGCAATCGTTTCTGGACCATTTGCTCACTCAGGAACATCAAAAATCATTAAAACTCAGAAAGAGTATAATGATCTGTTAAAGGACGTAAAGGGCGTTGCTCAAGACGAAAAGGAAAAGTTTCACTGCAACATTAAGGCATTGAGACTGATTTGATTCGCTCTTCAATCCGATACATTCAGGTTGGTGAGTTCATGCAGCACCGCTAAAGAAATTTGGGATAGGCTGTGAGAGCTATATTCCACAGATGAAGATCTGGAGCATTCTATTCAGACCTTACTTTTGTCTGAGTTTGGTGAATTTAAGCAGAATTCTGATGAAACTGTTACTCAGACGTTCGATCGCTTCAATCATCTTCTTAGCAAGATGATCAAACACGATATAGAAAGGAAGCTGATTGAACAAAAAGTTACCTTTTTGAATGGCCTAAGATCCGAGTGGAGAGTTGTCGTGTCCACCGTTAAAGCTCATGGACAGTTCAACTCTTATTCTTTAGCAAAGGTGGTGGGAATTCTGAAATCCCAAGAAAAGATTGTCTTGCAAGAGAAAAATGTGGTCTCAAGTTTGGGGTCCTTGGCCCTCCTGTCTAAAAGAAAAAATGTGGTTGATGATGAAGATCTCAACCTGGAAGACTATGATCTTACTTCTGAAGATTATGCTATGATGGTGTCTAATCCAAAGAGGTTCATCAAGAAAAGGTTTCCTACCAATAAGAACCGAAATTGGCAGTGAAGCTATAGTTTTGAAAAGGTTAGGGAGGAGCCGAAGACAGAGGAACCAAAGAAAGAGGCGAAAGTTGAAGGAGATTCTGGTGTGAACTACTACTACTGTGGAGGAAAGAACCACTATGCCAAAGACTATGTTTTGAAGAAAATGGCAGAAAAGGATGAAGAAAAAGATGAAGAGGCAGTGTTGATGAAAAAGCTGGAAGAGATCAAGAGAAAGAAAGTCGCTACTAACCGTTCTATGAATGCTTTAATTGTACAGGATTCGGCAGCGGATGATGAATTCGGTGGCGTGCAGGTCTGGTCAACCGATTCAGAGGATGATGAAGTCAGGAAGCCTTCACATGGAAAGGCATATGTAGCAAGTGGAGTTGAAAGTAGTGGGAAATGCTTGATGGTGACAGATATATCTCACATGAGGGGATACAATACTGATGGTGGAAAAGAGGACACCAAGGAGCGAGAGGACTTGTGCTTCACAGCAAAACCTCTCAGTGTGCAGATCAATGAGCTTGATGAATTGATCAAGAATGTACAATCTCTTTTCATTTCATTTGAAGTCCCACAGAAATCTTATGAAAAAGAATTAAATAGCTTAAATTCAAGAATCTCAAATCTAGATAGTTGTTTAACTCAAACACGGGTCACCAACTCTAACCTAACTGATCAAATAAGCAGGGTGTCATCCAAGAATGAGGAAAGGAGGATGTGGATAGAGCTGAAGGAGTCGGAGCTGATTAAATCTAAGGATGAAAACATTTACTTACAAAGAGACAATTTAAAACATTTGAAACAGAGAAATGTTTTTTGTTTAATTGCTAAGCGTCTTTATACTAACATCACTCAACTTCATTTGAACTGTGAAATAGGGCAGAAATTCATCGCATGATTTTGCCCTTCCTTGAGTTTAAGGAGGATGAAATCGATGCTGAAGCATATAATTGCGAAAGTGTAGTTTTGTCTGATGATGTGAATCCGACTTATATGTATGGTCTGGACAAAATCGAATCTTTTATAAATTCCAAGGACCATAAGGACATGTTGAAAAACCTTTTGGATGAAAACGATAAACTAACACATAGGACCGAAACCATACAAAAATTTGACTCATTGAATGCCAACTTGAGCTCAGAAAATAAAATTGATGTTGAAAACGCGTCTGAGCTTAATGAGGATGATGATATGAGTGTAATTTTTGTAGAGGATGAAGTTGACTGTTCTGAGTTTGTCAAGAGCGAACCCGAAAACCACAAAAATCTTATTTTTGAAAATTCTATGGAGTTTGCTCGTTTGTCCCAAAATAAGTCCCCGATTCTTGAAGAAAAGGCTGTTGTGTACCAAAATGTAAGAACAACTCCAAATCAGGTATATAAGGTCACAGGAGTAACCGAAGATCAGACAGCCGAACTCACCGCCATAGTAAACGAAGATAATGCCGATGGCTGTGATGAGTTTTTCTGGTCTGCTCCTATAGATAATGTTGACGAAACCATTGGTCTGTCAGAGCGGACATCCTGGAAAACCAAAGGCAGATATGTGCCAGAGCCACTAAACATGCCTTCTAACTTCGATGTGCCAAGCACTAGTGGTACAAAAGAAGTTCCTGTAGAAGAAGTCACTCCTACAAGCGAAACATCATCTGTTAAAAGTGAACTGGCTGACAGGAAGTAAAAGCAAAAAGCCAACATCCACTGACAGCCGAAGCAAGTGAAGGATCAAAAGCAGCAAAGGAATCTGAGATACAAAAAGAATCTCTCAGAGCGAAAACAATTTTGGCGATCTCTTATCATGACAAAAATTCAAAGTCAGAGAAAAGTGTTCTCAGATCGCAAGAAAGTAACAACAACCGAAAGGACAGGTTCGGCTCTTAAAGGAATAATAACCGAAGGGAAAGGTTCGGATCAGAGAACACTACCAACCGAAAGGACATGTTCGGTTCAGAGAACGACAGCAACCGAAAGCACAGGTTCGGTCCCTCCAATGACCAAAAACAAAAGGGTCACATAGAACCTCAAGTCAGGAAAAATTCTCAGTCCAAATTCTCTCGTTCTAATTCCTCTCTGTCTCATTCTAAACCCAACTCTGTTCCTGCTCAAAATCCAACAACATCGTCAAACTTGAAAGGAAAATCGAAAGTTTCCTCAGTCAAGGATGACCGAAAGCAGTCCAAGGCTCAAATGCCAAAACCCGAATCCAAACCAACTGTAACAAATCCTAACAAAATTTAAGTTTTCACCATTAAGAAGAAAGATGAAACAACTTTAATAAAAAGAACATATCTCGTTAACATCTCTCTTACTATTCCTGTTCCTATGAAAGGCTCACGTAGACCCAACAAACTTTGGGTTCCTAAATCTGCTTGATTTTTGCAGGTTATCAGTGACGAGCAGTTCGATGAAGAATGGTATATTGACAGTGGCTGCTTACGTTACATGACAGGAAGGAAGGAAGAGCTGAGGGGATTTCAATCTCTTCCAAACAGCGGGAATGTCAAGTTCGGGAACAACTCATTTGGTACAATAAAAGGTTATGGGATGATAACAAATGGAGACTTCACGATTAGAAAGGTTGCATATGTTGAAGGGCTGCAGCACAACCTCATCAGTGTATCTCAACCAGTAGGAGGTACCGGTCTTAAAGTATCATTTGACGATGAAGGCTCAGAAATCATCGACAAGAAAACAAAAAGAGTGATTCTCAAATCAGAGCACAAAGGGGAAATGTTTCCTCTCAATCTCAAACCTATCAAAGGAAATCCAGCTATCTGTCTGTTAACGAAAGCTCATTCTGACGAAAGTTGGTTGTGGCACCGAAGGCTCTCCCATCTCAACTTCAAGGATATCAACAAACTTGTCATCGGAGGTCATGTTCGGGGTCTTCCATTTCTCAAGTTTGATCGAGAACATTTGTTTGCTGCGTGTGAAATGGGGAAGCAGAGTCGTCAAAGTCACCCATCCATTATAAACACTAAAGTTGTTGAACCACTTGAGTTAATTCACATTGACTTGTGTGGTCCTTCATCTATCGAAAGCATTGGCGGTAGCAAGTTTATTCCTGTTATTGTTGATGACTTTTCACGTTTTACATGGGTATTCTTTCTGAAGCACAAATCTGAGGCAACTCTCAAGCTGAAAATGTTTATTAAGCAGGTCGAAGTGCAACTGAGAAAAGTCGTTCGCAACATCAGGAGCGATAATGGACTGGAGTTCAAGAACAAAGAATTTGAAGACTTTTTGGCAGAAAAAGGAACCAGTCACAACTTCTCAGCACCTTACACCCCTCAACAGAACGGAATTGTCGAAAGACGAAACTGATCCTTGTGTGAGGCGGACCGAACGATGCTAAGTTTCGCTTCTCTACCTTTATATTTTTGGGCTGATGCTATTGTTGCAGCATGTTTTACACAGAACAGGTCCTATCTCAATAAGCGTTTCACTCTCACTCCTTATGAGATCATCAACAACAGGAAGCCAAACGTTAAATTCTTCCATGTATTTGGCTCTCGGCGCTTCATCTTCAACTCTAAGGAACATCGTAACAAGTTCGATGTTAAAGCTGATGAAGGGATTTTTCTGGGATACTCTCTAACTTCAAAAGCATACCGGGTTTTGAATAAGCGTTCGAGGAAGATCGAAGAAACATATTACGTGACTTTCGATGACAACTACGTCAAAAAGCTAAAGGCTACTGAAGAAACAATTGGAGATATTTTCACCCAAACAGGTCAAGTCACGGCCTCAATTGCTAATTGGTTTGAGCAGTTTGTGGAGTTATTCGATGAACCTGAGAAAGCTACACTCTCAGAAGCAAAGGCAGCAGATAACAAAGTCGACCATCTGAAGCAAATCGTCGAAGATGCCGCCAAACAAATGGGTGAAGGAGAATCAGTTCCAAATGAACCTCCTCAGCAAGGCGCTTCAGTTGAGGGGGAGAATCCATCTTCTTCAAAACATCCGAGCTCATAAGTTTAGGGGGAGAGCTCTATTCCTGTTTCACCCGAAAGCTCTACTACACCCGAAGGTACTGTAGCACCCGAAAGCTCCACACCACCCGAAAGTCCTGTAGCACCAGAAAGTCCAGCTACACCTGGAAGCTCATCAGTCGAGGGGGCGAATGCCGACATGTTTTACGATGATGATAGCCAATCTAAATTAGAAGAAATGGTGAATGCTGAATTGGATCCATCCTATGATCCAAATTATCCTCCTCTTGTTAAGTGGACCAGAGATCATCCTGTATCCCAGGTGCTGGGTAATGTCTCTGAAAAGGTTCTGACCCGATCTCAACTGAAGGCAAAGCAATCATCTCTATTTTCCAAAGTAGAGTTCTGCATGTACAACTCTTTCGTATCAAAGGTTGAAATGAAGACAGTAAATACTGCTCTTGATCACTCTGACTGGGTTCAAGCTATGCAAGACGAACTTAACGAAATCGAAAGAAATAAGGTTTGGCGCCTCATTCCAACTCCAAAAGACGCCTCAGTTGTTGGTCTTAAATGGGTATTCAGGAATAAAACGGATAAGGAAGGCAACGTAATACGAAACAAGGCTCATCTAGTGGCGAAAGGACACTATCAAGAGGAAGGAATTGATTATGAGGAAACTTTTGCTCCTGTAGCTAGGCTTGAATCTGTTCGAATATTTCTTGCCTACGCTGCACACAAGAACTTCGAGGTATACCAAATGGATGTAAAGTGTGCATTTCTGAATGAAGAACTTGAAGAAACGGTATACGTGGAGCAACCTCTAGGCTTTGTTAATGAAAATTATCCCAATCACTGCTTCATTCTGGACAAGGCGGTTTATGGTCTGAAACAAGCACCTAGGGCATGGTATGAAACACTAACCAAGTTTTTAAAGATGTCAAAATTCAAACAAGGTTCGGTTGACCCAACCATCTTTCGTAAGAAGGAAGGTAACCACCTTATGATTGTTCAAATCTATGTCGATGATATCATCTTTGGCTCAACGAATTCTAGCTTAACAGCTGAATTCAGAAAGCTGATGGAGACTAAATTTGAAATGAGCTCAATGGGTCCGATTAACTTTTTCCTTGGTTTAAATATTAGACAGGGACCCGAAGGCATCTTTATCAACCAGGAAGCATACACCAAGACTCTCCTTGCTAAATTCGGCATGATGGAGACTCAAAGGTTAAAGTTCCATTGGCATTCGGCACCAAGCTCACACCATCCTTGGATAAACCGGCTGTCGACATTACGTTATATCGACATATGATAGGTTCTTTAATGTATCTTACTGCTAGCAGGCCTGCTATAATGTTTTATGTGTGTTATTGTGCTAGATTTCAGGCAAATCCTCGTGAACCACATATGCTTGCAGTAAAGAACATACTCCTGTATCTGAAATGAACTACCTCTCAGTTTATGGTATCCATCAAACTCAGGTTTCTTCGTTCAAGCCTATTCAGATGCAGACCTTGGAGGTTGCGGTTTAGACAGAAAAAGCACCACTAGAGGCTGCCAATTTCTAGATGGGAAGTTGGTTAGCTGGCAATCAAAGAAACAAACATGTGTATCTCTGTCTACAGCCAAAGCAGAGTACATTGCAGCTCCGGGACTATGGACTCAATATGAAGAAGATCCCACTATATTGCGACTCAGAAAGTGCAATTAGGATTTGTCATAACCCAGTGCAACATTCGAAGACCAAGCATATAGCACTGAGGTATCACTTTATTAAGGATCATGTGGAAGATGGAAACGTCGAAATTCACTTTGTTCGAACCACTGATCAACTGGCTGACATCTTTACCAAAGCTCTTCCTGAAGCATCTTTCAACAAAATTCTACAAGGGCTAGGAATGATGGAATCAGAGTCAGTACCAAAGACTACTTCTCAAAATTAAAAGTTGGAAGCGAAATAGACCGAACGTTGGGGTTCGGGTCTCATGTGTGCCAAAACGAACCGAACGCTCGGGTTCGGGTATTGTCTGGTATACCGAAATAAACCGAATGCTCGGGTTCGGTTGTGTCATCTGAAAATTGCTTATTGCTCAAAGGTAGTTTCTTTGGTTGTAAACTTTTTGTATCCTTTTCTCATATCTCATCGCTCTTATTTTCAAAGTTCATTTCTTTTTCAAACTTATTTTTTTTTAACAACCGAAATAGACCGAACGCTCGGGTTCGGTTCCAAATTTTTTTTTTAACCGAAATAGACTGAACGCTTGGGTTCGGTTCCAATTTTTTTAATTTAATTTATTAGTTTCCTTTAAATCCAAAATTTCAAAAATATTATTTATTTATTATTTTCTTTTCGTGAATTCAAAAACTCCATAAATATTTTTACTTTTTATTTTTTTATTTTTTTTATCATTTCGGTTCTTATTTTTTTCTGTTTTGCTTGTGTGTCTCTTTGTGGGAAAATCATTTCACTAGTTAAGTGTCCCTAGAAGCATGCTGCTGTATGTGTCCAAAGCCTCACCTGATTCTGAATAATAGCCTTACTGACTTGGTATATACAAACCTTGTCTTCCCAATTAGGCCTTCATATTTATTCTAATCATGAGCTACCTAACTCTCTTCTCACATGGAGATAAGAGTTTTCTACTTGGTTCCTTATTTAAAAGCAGAGGTACTTTGATTTCTTTACACCATCTACACTACTTTTCTCCATCTAATTCGCTTCACAAACGTAACCCTTGAGACTCTCAGAACTTACCACTGAGGTTTATGGTTACAAAACTTCTGTGTTTATGATCTTAGCTTCGTGCCACTACGTGCTAAGTGAAACCCACAATTCAATACCCAATACGAATTGACGGTGAACAATTATTTTGCTCTAGCTTTCACTAATGAATTAACGGACTGAAATCTCTAATTTTCTTTTTTTGATTCCTATGAAATTGTTAAATGCAATAACATTTCTTCCCTTGGAATCCAGTTTTATTTTTTTATGAGATTTTATATACACAATCTTATCTTGCCACTTAAATAATTTCAAACCTACTTGTTCAACAGACTACACTGGTCTCACAAGTACTTCGTTCGCTTTCTGTCTTATATCAAGATCAGGAATTCTGAATTGAAGCGAAAGCCACCCAAATAAGCCTAATTAAAAGAAGCCTTTTAACACTTCTTAACAAGTGTCTGATCGTTATTCAACGGGAAACCACACAAACACTTTAAAGTCTCTCTTGACTTTGAAGGAAGAGATTCGTGTCCGGGATCCATTGTTTTGTGTCTTTATTAACATCACAAAATCCCTCATATGTGTTGCTTTATTTCTTTTTCTTTTACACACTACGCACGAAAATCTTCTTGATTTTCCAACATTCTGGTCTCATCAGTTACAAGGATTCATTTTAATGGGACGCAAAATAATTAAAAGGTTGTGGTTAATATTGATCCACGTGGGCTTTTTTGCTTTAAAGGATAAGACGATAAGGTGCTGACTCAGGCGGGAGTCCAATCGATTTGATTTCAATCGGCGCTAGAAGGCCAAGCGTGGGAATTGGAACCATTTCATATCCAAACGGCGCCTGATGGGCAGGCGTGTGAATCGGGCCTGACACTCTCTCTCATGCGTAATCAACGGTCATACTAGCTGTCACGCATCAATTAACGCCGGAAATCCCTTCGTATTTCCTTCGGAGATTTGGGAATGATTCTTCTCTCTCCTCTACCCACAGTATAAAAGGTAACGTAAACCATTGTTTACCTCTTTACTGCCCCCAAATTTCAGAGAGCAAGAAACCTTCAAGAATTCTACTGTTCATCTTTTCTCCCAACCTCTTCACAACAATGGTGGATTCTTCATCAGTTCATGCTACTTCCCATATCTTGCGCATTCGTCCCCAACAGAGTTTGATCATTGATCTTACTCCCCATGCGTACGACTCTTTCATGTTCCTGATAATCGAATGCCTGAAGTTCTAGCCAATTGCTCCTGCTCTTACCAAAGTCGAAGCAGTTCCTATGGAGTTCCTTTCACAGATTTTTGCCACAGCTCACTACGACAAGGTTGTCGACCGGATTTTCTTCGATGTCTTCGAGCATAAGGCGTCGATTTCAAAGCAGCGATTCTGCACATTGTTAGGGTTTGGACCTGATTCGTCGAGGGTTAACCCTGAAACCATTCTGATGGGTCATCTTTTCAACATGTTCTACAACATGGGGTATACTGAGGTGCTTACGACGGTCACGAAGTTCAAGAAATCGTGTCTGCCACCTCATTGGAATGGTATGTTTACAGTGCTTTTCAAGGGGCTGTCTGAAAGAAGTGCTGGATCTGATGGGGCAAGTTGTCTTTTTCTCTCGATTTTGTACGGGGTCTACAATGGAATCAATATGGACTACAGGTCGGTCCTCTGGTAACAACTCATTCAAAGTCTTTCTTCCACTTCTCGACATTCAGAGATTTCATATGCCCGGTTCTGGACACTTGTCACTTAATGGGTGATGGACAAGTACCACATCCCCATTGTTGTTGGTGCTCCAATGTCTTCGATTGGTACTTTCCATACCACGAAGATTATTGTTTCGGATGCTTCTAAATTTTCGTTTAACGGTTCAATCCCGGAAACAATGTATGGTGATGTTCCCGCTGACAGCCGAATTATAAGAACGTACAAGGAGTTCAAACACTCTGGCCCGAGAGAGCTCACTCCTGAGATGCTCAAGTCTATCCATGAGGCTGACAAGCCTGCCTCAAGGGGAAAGAAGGCCGACAAGGGCAAAGAAAAACAGGTAGCAAAGGGAGTGAAAGGCCCATCTCCCAAGAAAAGAAAAACTACCAAGACTGTCCAATCCCCACCGATGAAGAGGAGAAAAACCCAACCGAGGCGGAAGCTAATCATCGTCTCATCCTCAAGCGAATCTGAGGGAGAGAGTTCTGCTTCTGAAGGCTCTCCTCATGGTAACACTCCACCACGATCTCCTACCCCTGAAGTTCACTCTCCCCCTTCTCCAATCTCCTCTCCACCTGCCACTATTCCTATTTCTATTCCCCCATAACTTCCACCACTGAAATACCATCCACTTCCATCCCAGTACCACCTCCCATATTTACCGAAGCAACCACCACCACCACTGCAGAAGTAAGAACCAACGTATTTGATACGGCGGTTCATACTGACGCACCCAAATCCACCTCAGCACCCGAACCCACACCAACAACCGAACACACCACCCAACCCGAACCTACTACTACTATCGAGCCTCCAGCTTCAACACCACCATCTTCTCCTGCTCATGCATCAGAGGGTGAAGAACCATTCCTTGGCGGGGAGGACATGACCTTCGATTCGGTCTATTACAGTTCGTTTCAAGTTCAGAGTGACGATGATGACGATGCTCCTGTCACAAAGAGGCATCTCAAGGAGCTCCATAATAAAATTGATTCGCTCATTGCCTCATCTTCTACATCTCAGTCATCCATATCTGAAGCTTCCATTCAGAAAATTGTTGATGCTTTTTCCAAAGCTCATCAAGTTTCCCTTGATTCCGCCACTGCAGCCATTGACGCCTCAACCAAAGCTTGTCAAGCAGCGACCGAAAAAGTCGATAAACTATTTACTGATGCTTCTTCCTTGTTGCAATCTTTACAGGAAAGTGCTGAAGCCACCAAGACTACACTGGAACCAATTATCAACCAGCTAGCTACATCAGTCGCCTCCGAGCTGAAGTCGTTCACTTCACTTCGTCAAACAATTTCTGTCGACAACTCAGCTTTCAAAACAACCATTGAGGAGCGTCTTTCCAAGCTTCAAGAAGACTTAGCTACCGAGAACTCTCTAATGGATGCTCTCGCAAGGAAGACTACCGCTTTGAAGGTCAAGAGTATTCAACTCTCCAACTCTCAACAGGAGATTGCGTCTCTTCGATCTGAAAGAGAAGTGGTTAAATCGTGTGTTTCGGATGTCCACTCAACTATCTCAAACATCCTTGAAGCACATGACCCAATACTCAATTATTCTGTGAGGCGTGACCTTGCAGAGAAGCTTGCTCCCGCCCTCTCTCTACTGAGCAAAATTGAAGGGCTCCTTGATTTCATGTCCATTCCGAAACAAGGGGGAGAAAAAGAAAATATGTCTCAACCGCCTCCTACTTCATCAGCAACACACACAACCGAACCTCCTCCAGTAGGCCAAGCCTCCGGTTCCGGTGTAAAAGACAAGGGCAAGAAGATTGCTGAGGAGTGCGATGAAGATGATAAGGAGACAATTGTCGACCTTCTGAAACATCAAGGTCGAGATAAAGAGGCTGACATCAGTGCTCGTGTGGCTAGAGAAGCTGAAGAAGCCGAAAGGAAACAGAAAGAAGCCCACGACCTTCTCGAGAGCAGGAAAACTCTTTTTCCTCCTTGGACTCTTGAGAAGCTGATTAAAGAAGCCATTGAAACACCCAGTATCTTGTGGCTAGAACCTGTGATCTCTTTAGATCGTTCTAACACTGTCGACTCTCAGTTCGACATGCCACTGACCCGAAAGGCGTTTATTTTTCATGCCTTTTCCAACATTGCTGAGTTCCCTCATCCTCGTCCAAAGGTTGATCGGGACTTAGTCGAATTTTATCTGAGGGCAACTCAACCCCAATACCAAACTTGGAGTGCTCAGAAAATCGTCAATGTTCGGGTCCTAAAGCCGTACAGGGAAGGCAACTTCACCAACGTTCGGTTCAAGGTACTACGGGGATTCGCCAAGACCGAACATGCAATCTCACTTGCAGATCTTCCCAACCTTAATCCCCATGACTGGATTATCTTGCACAACATCCTTCTTACAAACGAAGCAGAATATGGTCCGATCATCGACCACTTTAAGAGGATGCTTGTATGCTATATCATGGAAGTTGCTCTGATGGATCAGGAGGTAGCGAGCGTTTTCAAGAAAAAGCCTACCATATCTCCTATGATGCAGATGGGGAAAATTGACCCGAAGAGAAACTATGTGATGTTCACCCGAAATAAAGGCCAGAAATGTCTCTTTGCTTTGGTTGATATACATCTCTACACCACTGCATGTTTGGAGCACGTCTTAGGGATCATCCATCGATGCAAGCAGAACACAGCGGATGATATAAAGTACTTTGATGATATGATTCAATGGTACATTCGGTTCAGACAGACTATCCTTGCACTTATCTCACGTCTGTTTGATACAACAAAGAAGGTTCCCGCTGCAGGACCAAGCAAGAAGAAACAATAGTCTCGCTCCAAATTGACGCAAAGGGGGAGATTGTTAGGTCTGATATTGTGTTGCGTCTATTGGGCTCGTTAGCTAGTCTAATATATATCTCCGGTATGGGCCTATCCATCCGTGAGTTTTGTAGGGTTTAATATAAATAGATGCTTGAATGCATCCTAGAATAGTATGATCAGTAACGATTAGAGAAGTATTTGTTCAACATACTCATCGTTCTTATTTTGTAACCCTAGAATCCTCTATAGTGAAAGTTCTTAGTCGAGCTCTACTGAGGATCGAGTAATCTAATCATTCGACACATTTTGATTCATACTTGTGTTTTGTTTATTGTTTTTACGTTCATCACTTACCTGTTACGAAGATCTAATCGATCAACGAGTTTATAAATAACTCATCAGTATCCATATACTTGCATTGATTAAGTTCATATATTGAACTTCCAATAGTTTAAGTCTAAATACCAATTCGTGGAATTTAGTTCACTCAAACTACTGCTCTGATACCATGGTTGAAAGACCCAAACTTTTGTATTTATGAAAGACCGAAACTTTCATACTTAACAATATAGTTACCCCAAAACATACTAGTTGCATATTCATAAAAACAATATTTTACATTGATAAAGAGGTTACAAACTACTGGATACAAACCGACTATTTTAAAGTGTTATATATATTACATTACTTCCCAGGATTCTATAGTTTTATACATATGGGAATTCAAAATACAATAGTTTCAAACTATTCGTAACCTTCGATCGATACAATAGTTTCAAACTATTCAAAAATCTTCTACCAGTATATAACTATACTGGATGCTTATCTCCTGCAATTTTGTTAAACATTGAGAGGGTAAACGGTGACACTTAGAGAGTTCAATAATAGATACAATATAACATTATGCCATATATATACTTTAATATGGCAGAAGCAACGAGGAACAAGGAACAACAAGGGCATATGTGAATCATGTGACAAACATTCCAAATCAATCATTGATTTGATTGAAAGTTATACAATCAATGAGACATAACAATTTCCATACTTGATATACATCAATAAAGCTTTGGCCCAAACGGCATAGAAGATATACAACTTCGGATTAACATTTTGGTAGATTTCAGGCTTGTAGCCCTGTCTAACCTTCTGTCAATACCATAGAATATAAATCATTCTCTTACGGAGACATGTTCTACATGGCCAGAGGCTACATACCGGTACCAACGTGAATCTAATTCCTTTCACTGATCACATGGTCAAAGGTATTCTTTGCTATTAAAAATAGCAAATAAAAATAACCCGGGAAAATGACTCAGAAAAATAACACTAAAAAGCACATAGCACATATAACACATAACATACAATTGTTCCTATATATTAAACTCACCGTGAAATAACCGGGGTCTAAAATATTAATTTGGGCAGTAGTTCGGCTCTAAATATGACTTTCGTCATTGAAAACTGGGAGTTTTATTGAAAACCGGGCTCCGCGAAGGTAGAGCTTCGAAACCGAAAAGATAAAATTTTCGGGCTTCTCGAGCACTTCGTGGCGTATTTCGGGGGTTAAAAAATGTTACCGGGGCTTCAGGGCAATTTAAAATAGTGAAAATATTGAAAAAGGGGCCAAAGATCCCAAATTCTTAAAAATACCCAGGCTGGTTCGCAGCCTCCCTTTTATAGGGGTGAATCCGAAGTCGGCCAAAGAAGGCGAGTCACCAGCGAGCATCTCGGTGGCAGCAGTAGCGAAGGACACGCGTCTATGTGAGGCGTTTTAGGAGACGTCTCAGACGTCGCCTCAGACGCCAAAAGGCGCGTCGATGGTCACTAGTCCGAGGCTCGATCCAATCGGAAGGTTGCACGTGTCGGATCAGGCGAGACGGCTACTGTTCATGCGAGGTGGCATCTCCGGGTGAAGCTTATCCATGCGAAAATTCTCGGAAATTGCACCCAATTCTTCTAAAATCCATAACTTTCTCATACGAGCTCCATTTTTGATGTTCTTTATATACACGTGTAGCTAAAATTATGATCTACAACTTTTGTTTAGACTTCATTGGCTAATTTTGAATGTAAATTTAAGATTATTATTTTTAACAGACCGGGATAGGAAGATCCGTTAAAAATTCATAACTTCTTCATCCGACGTCCGTTTTCGTCAGACTTTTTACCGTTGTACTACTAATGACGAGACCTTCAATTATCATTTAGGTTGTATTGGGTAAAAATCACTCGATCCAAAATTCGAGTTTTTAGCTGTCTTCTGCTAAGCTGAAACTTCGAAAAATCATAACTTGCTCATACGAAGTCAGATTTTGGAGTTCTTTTTATCGAATTTCTCGGTTTAACGAATACTACGACTTTCATTTAGATTCTAAACATAGTTTTTTACTTCATTTGTAGTAAAAACTATCTGTTAGAACTCAAAATTTAAATTCACATAATATTTCATAAGATTATTTACTTAAAACACGATTTCAAAACGTGTATGTTACAATGAGATGCAGGGTTTAAGTTGTGGACTCGACGAGTCGGGTCCCGGACTCGGCGAGTAGGCCATGTCTGGACAAAAACCCTAACCCGAGGGTTTGCATCCTATTTAAACACCTTAACTTGGCCTCCTTCGTCCCATTTGCTCCCAGAAGACCCCCATAGCAAACCCTAGCCGTTATTGATGCAATATAAGACTTTTGGTGTGCCTTTGGTGTTTTTGTGACCCAAGGAAGGAAAGAAAAGCTTGAGGGATCAAGAGGAGGCTAGAAGGATCCGATTTTGAGCATCATTTGCAGTCTTCAGAAGGTATAAAGTCTATAAAATGTTTGTCCTTTTGATAGATCCCATTTTGTGGAGTTTTAGGGCTTTTCTAAGCCATTTTGGTCACCAACCATGATTGCAGGTATGGTTAGGAGTTGATGTTTCAGATCTAGGTCCTTATAGGGGTTACAAGGCAGAAAGGAGTGGCATTTGCACTCAAAGAAGGCCCCATGCATTATAAGAGATTATTTTAGGACCTTTTGAGACCCATGCATGCACGTAAAGTTTGTAACTTTACGTGCTAGATCGATTGTAGAAGCATAGATCTATCTTTTGATCAAGGGTTGTATGTCAGAAATCGAAGATTTAGTGAGTGGATGTGACAAACCCGACGAGTCCATTCTTGGACTCGGCGAGTCCAAGGTTTTTGTCCCATATCAGTTGAGGGTCAAAAGGACCCAGTTGAGTGTGGAACGGTTCTAGGGAGTCCCGGGGAGTGACCTAATCTTCTGGATTAGTCCATTGTTCTGAAAGTTCATAGGAGTCGGCGAGTGCATGAGCAAACTCAGCGAGTCCAAGGCAAACTTCTTAACGATGAAGATGAACTCGACGAGTTGTTCATAAAACTCGACGAGTCAAGGACAGGACCTGTGTACCAGTTGAAGATGCACTTGACGAGTTGTTCATACAACTCGGCAAGTTGGATGAGGATTCAGTCGATGTTCATTTAGAAGGAAAACTCGTCGAGTCATCGCCTAAGTCGACGAGTAGAGACGAGTATAAGGACAAATGGAAGGATAGGGATTCGGTGAGTTGGCGAGCCAACTCGGTGAGTCAGGTCAACTAGAAGTTGACTTTAACTTTGACTTGGTCAAGGGTAAAATGGTCATTTTACCCTAAGAACAGTTAGCAGTGTTTGACTAAGTGTTTTGTGGGAATTATAGTCGGAGGATTTCCGGAGCAGCAGCGACAGCAGTCAGAGGATTCCCGCATAGATCAGCAGGTAATACAAGGTGAGTTACCTTCCAGTAGCGGTGGGTCTACGGCCACAATAACGGCCCACCAGTAGGAGTTGTATGATTATATGATTGTCTTTATGATATCATCTAGGTTTGCTACTACCTGATATGTTATATGCTACCATGATATGTTATATATGATAGTAGTAGAGTTCGGTTGTTAGGATCGAAGGGTAGGTCAGACACCCCAGATATGTCTGATAATATGTGCTGATATGTTCATATGCTAGCATGATATGTTATATGTGATAGCGGTAGTAGGAGGGGAATATTCCCAAGTTCGGTTGTTAGGACCGAAGGGTAGTTCGGACACCCCAAATATGTGTGATAGTATGTTTATGTTATGATATATGTGATAGTAGTAGTAGGGGGTGGAATAGTCCCCGAGGGTCGGTTGTTAGGACCGACGGGTAGGTCAGCACCCCATAATGGCTTGACATGGGTAGGACGGCACCCCAGAATGGCCGCATGGGTAGGTCTGCACCCCAGAATGGCCGTACCGGGTAGGTTGGGCACCTCAGAATTTCCCGACAGTATGTATGCTATGTGATTGCATGATATGTGGTACGATGGGGGAACTCACTAAGCTTCATGCTTACAGTTTACAGTTTTGGTTTCAGGTACCTCTTCAGCAAAGGGGAAGGAGCTGGGCGGTAACGGCACATCATACACACACTCTTTGTTTTCCGCACTATGAGTTATTTTGGGATTTGTACTCTGACCTTATTATGTTTTTACGATTCGGGTTTCAGATACGATACATGTCTTGTGAAATGATATGATTCGGGTTGCAGATCCCCTCTGTGCTGGGCTGAGGTGGGTGACACCCAGTTATCTAAAGGACGAGTTCCTAACAGCACTCTCACGTGTCAGGAAATCATTCGGGAAATGACAGAGAAGATCGTTCAGATTCGTGAACGATTGCAAGCCTCTAGAGACCGACAGAAAAGCTACGCAGACAAACGAAGGAGACTTTAGAATTCCAGGTGGGAGACCATGTTCTTTTGAAAGTCTCACCCTAGAAGGGTTTGATACGCCTCGGAAAGCATGGGAAGCTCAATCCAAGATACATAGGGCCTTTCGAGATTCTTGCAAGAATCGGCCCTGTAGCTTACAAACTCAACCTACCCCGCGAGCTCAGTAACGTACATTCTACATTCCACGTCTCGAACATGAAAAAGTGTCTGTCCGACAAGACTCTTGTAATCCCACTCAACGAGATGGAGATCAACGACAGCCTCAACTTCGAGGAAGAACTTGTAGGGATCATCGACTGTGAGGTCAAACAGACGAAGCAAAGTCGTATCCCGATAGTGAAGGTTCACTGGAACGCCAAGCGAGGACCATAATTCACTTAGGAGCGCGATGATCCAATGAAACTGAAATATCCTCATCTATTCGCTTAGTTATTTGTAACTACTTTATTTGCTTAAACTCTACTTTCGGGACGAAATTCCCTCTAACGGGGATCATGTGACAACCCGAAATTTCCATTCATACAAACCCTACAGTCAAGCACTCCAAATAAAAGTCAAATACATTTCTGCTAATTTTTAGCTGGTTTAAGTCCGTTTTGGGTGTTTTATTAATAATTCTTCAAACGAATGAAAAAAGGAAGTACCTTCTAGGGTCTTGGAGTAACAAACACACACTTAACACCTTAATAAGGAGTTCACAACCAAACTTTTGGAGTTTGGGCCATAAACTCCCTTATGGTCGTAAACTCATGCTTAAAGCGTGAGTTTTCACTTCATTCCTTCATTTCTCACCTTCTAACTTCAAGAACTCCCACCTTCTCTCTCAAGTACCATAACCTCTATCTTCCAATCTTCTAAAAACGTAAGTGTTTCTTCACTTGATTTCTTGTAATTATCCTTCATCTAGTTGCTATACATCATTTTATCCATGAATTCTTCACTTTTTCATAAATCTTCAAGTGTTCTTCAAAACACCAAGAACACACACTGGTCTTCTTGGACCTTAAACACCCAAAGAAGCTTCTATATTGGAAGTACTCTTATCCTAGCTTGTTGTGTGCTTGAATGAACTTGCATAGACCTTAGAAACATCAAGAAATCCGAGTTGGAAGAGAGTTTACGGCCAAGGGATCTCCCAGGGCCGTAAACTCCATATAAGGGTGCAATGTTGCCCTAATTTCCTTTCGAATGCTTAGAACTTGGACTAGAACCTATCACCATTAAACTAGACGCCTTAAAATTCAAGTTTATTGAGTTGGCCATGGGTTTACGGCCTTAAACCCACTAGGGCCGCAAACCCTAAGCTGTAAACTCCATAAGGTGTGTTCCTTGGGCCGTAAACTCCAATGCAATGCCTTACACTCCTTTGACGCAACCCAATGGATTTCTAACACTTAAACCAAAGTGTATTCCACACTTTCGGGTGTTTATACTTACTTAATTAGTGTTATAATCACTAATTAGATGTTTACATATGTCTTTATATGTTATTAGGATCATTGTGTGTGTTTAAGTCTTCACTTGACACCTAGCACCTTGTCCAACACTTCCATACTATCCACATACTATAGGTGAGTTCATACCCCTTAATCAACCTTTTAAATGTTTTTAAATACTTTTATGGGGGGATACAAGTTGAATCATACTAGTTATTATATCAATCACATGTGATTAATAACTATCCCACAAATGGATTTGCTATACTTTAAACTGTTTTGCCAACAAAACTACTTGAAAACGATGATCAAAACCTTTTACATGTTAAACTCGTTATAAAACTTAGTTTCAGTTTCCAAATCTTTACTTTCAATTCTTTAAACTCTTATATTGTCAAATCATGTCCACTACACGTATAGTTATATAAGTAAGGTTTGAAGGACTTAGGACTGAGAATACAATCTACTTCCTGTTCCTTATTGGGTTGTGGACTTAGAGTACCCTATTGTTTGTCCGAGTTTCTTTTGATCCTTAGTTATATATCATGTCTACGTGTATAGATATAAAAGCTTGTTATCCTATTTCATTACACTCATATATACAGACAACATTACTAGTAAACTATAATAGGTATAGTTTAGAGGTATACTACTTACTATTTCTAGTACAATGAAACATACAAAGAGTCAGTTCATACATGAGTCAATACATACTGTAAACAATACATACACTACACTATACAACTAAACATACTATAATGAGTGTCAGAGAGAACATACTACTCACTAGATAGAGAGAACATACACTAGTACATATTATTCATACACACTGTATACTATACTACAGAACTTACTATGATGAGAATCAGGGGAGACATACACTACACTAATACATACACTACATACATACTATAACATAAATGTGAGGCACTACTTCGGGGCATGGCATCTCTGTCATGGCTCGTCTTGTATCCAGAGTCTCCTGAAGGGAGAGCGTGAATTCGTGTATAGATCTATACTGGACTGACCGTCCTGCACCTTGCTGCTAGCTAGAGTGGGACCTGCAGGTCTTCGGGTGATGAATGTCATAAAATCTCGACGTCTTCGAGCGCCGTGTTTCACTAGGTCAAGTAAGTATGGTTACAATTACATCACATTTTACCTTAATTAACAATTGTTTTAAGGTAGTTAGTACAATTGTAGTTATAATATCATAATACTACAGTACTTCATTATTTTCCATTTACATCTACCTTGTGATCTCCTCATAATAAAGAGTAATGTTAAAACTATATTTTACTAATAATAGTCACATTTGGGAAAGATACTCATTTCTACAATGAACATACATACAGTACACTTGATGCCTTGGTAGAAGGCTGCTTTTAATGGAAAATATAGGATCTTCTAGGAGATACAAACAATTACTACAAACCCACGTACTCTTACATTCAAACACTTACAAACATTTTACGTACTCTTACATTCTTACACTTACAAACATTTTCATACAAATTATGACACTAAATACTTATGAACTCACCAGCTTTAATGCTGATAAAATCTTTCAAAATAACTTGTATTCTCAGGTCATCAGTAGATAGGTACCGAGGCCAGCTTTTGAGAAGATGGAGGACATACAAGGCTCATCTTTTATTTTTATTCATATTTTGTGTCTTATAAACCACATAACACACTTGTATTAAAATGATATTATTAATGCAATGGATGATATTGTTTGATTGTTTACTATTATTCTATGTTGTGATACTATACCTGATGTCCTCCACCCCAGAACGTTTCCGTCGTTCTTGGTTTTGGGGTGTGACACAATTTAACTACCTCGTTAACCTTTGTCCGGGTATAGTAAACACAAAATACAAAAAGATTGAAAAGTACATTTGGGGGCTAACTCCCTTGGTTTGGTTGTTGCATTCAGACCCACTACCTTTAATCGTGCTAAACAATTAGCTTATCACTTGACTAAACAATATTTCCTTCCGAGTACCACAACCCAACAAATGGAGCAGAACCAGATGGAGGGTATGAAATGGAAGTACCATGAGGAGTCGAAATGGAACTTCAAACTCCTCAAGCCCAAATCAGAACCTATGACTGTCTATGACTCAAACACTCCCATTTCATCCAAGTCCTACACTGGGACTTGACCCTATTGTACCAAGTGCAATTTTCATCATGTTGGGAATTGCATGACCAACTATAACTGTAACTTCAGAAGTGACACCACTAATTTCTGCAAAATAACCTTAACCACTACAGCAAAAATGCTTAACTGCTTCAATTGCAACCTACCAGGACACTTCAAGAAGGATTGCCCTAAGCTGAAGAATCAGGGTGGCAAAGGAAGAACATAGTGATTGATACAGGAGATTCTCGCCAGGACCTAGTTGTGGTTAATGGTACGTTTTATATCAACAATATTCATGTTTACATATGATTTGATATTGATAACGATGTAAGCTTTATTGACCATAGTTTTAGAAACACACTAAAACATAAATTCTGCAAACTTAATGAAACTTACAGAATGGAATTAATAGCAATCAACCCAATTAGAAAACATTTTATAAATACTCACAAGTTGCCTTATCACCCTGAACAACCACGTCTTTAACATCGACCAATTGCCATGACAATTGGAAGTTCGTTATGATCATCAAAATGGATTGGTCATTACCACATCAAACGGAGGTTTAATAATATGAAAAATCCATTCGACTACCTTTACCCAACAACAAATACCTCATGATATACGAAGATAAATCATGAAAGAAATTAATAATCATCTTTTGCATGAAGTTGAGAAAGTGTTTGCAGAAGAGATTTTTCCTTTTCTTAGCCCACGTGGTGGATATTCAAGACAAGGGTAAGGAAACAACAGACATATCGCTAGTGTGCGACTACCCGGATGTACCTCCAAAGGGTCCTTCTGGAGTATCTCTAGTTATATAGGTTGAATCCTAAATTGACCTAATCCCTGGTGTAGCACCAGTGAAATGATCCCCCTATGTCTGGCTCCATCAGAAGTCCAAGATAATACAAAAATACATATAAGTATTTTTTACACAAAAAAACTATAACTAATTTATAAATTATTGGTTTAACTTTTATATGTTGCGAACACCTAAACTAGTTTTAAACTTCAACATTCTCATACGTTACGTTGTTAAAATAATACAACTTTCGAAAATAACATATTCTTTTTTTACTACAAAACCCTATTATTTTTATGTGGCGTAGTATGTCATAAAATGCATGTTATAAAACATTGTAGTATTCCTAATGATTTGAACTATACATGCATATGTACAAATTTTATACAAGAAACATACTTAGTTTATAAAAGCTAGTGCCTTAAACTATATATGCATACCCATTATACTTGTAGTTTATGAACTCTAAACGATTCATTATGCCTAGAACTTATCTACTTTTAAGTTAGGGTTGAGAGCTCTTTATACCTTAGTTAAGGGCTTTATAGTGAGACATTATTCATTAGCTAAAGTCTAGAAACTTAGCATACCCACACTACCATAACCGTTAATCTTTAGAGCAGGATACTTGGGTATAGATCTATATAGTGTTGACGTCCCCACCTGCGGTTGCTTGCTAGTACATCGACCGATCAATCGAAGCGGGTGATAAGTGTCTACATTCGTTACTTTGAAGTCCAATGAAGTGTTGTAGTAGGGTACATTCTGTCACATAGCTCGGTTATGGAACTCACTATAAACATTAACTCAAATCTCATGCTCTCTCTCTCTCTCTCTCTCTCATTACAACTCATAAACTTGATACAAAACTGTTTTAAAGCATGAAATTACTTATTGAAATATGGTTTACATGTAAAGAAAATACTTTTTTTGAACGCTTATAAAGGTATCATTACTGTTGTCGGTAGAAAGCCTGTAACCCTCACCAACTTTATGTTGACCCTCAAAATTTCATGTATTCTCCGGAAATCATTAACTCAAGTATTCAAAGGAAGAATAATATTGATTTAAGGGAATATAGTTTACTAGCTTTTGTTATGTCTTCCTACCTATTAAGGGAATTCATTATCACTATTATTTATACGAACCTCTTACTCAAACTTAAAGATGGAATACAAATGCTATTTTGTTTATTGTTGTACTTCTGCTATATATTTAGTTTACATATAATCCATGAACTTAGTCGCACAACCCAGCATGTTCCACCGCCTCGCCTGGGGGTGTGACAAATTGGTATCAGAGCTAAATTGGCTATAGATAACTCGTGTCCTCGAAAGAGGAATACAACTTTATCAACAAGCTCCTAATAAAAATATTATTAATATTAATTACACTACTTCTCAATTAATTACTCTACAGGGAAATTGGTTTGAAGGGCAGGTTGGGTTGCTAATTTTCAGAACAACCTAATTCCTCAAATGATACGGCCCTGTGATGCTTCTTGTATGGCCCTCGTCTGTGCTTGGTAGTCTTGGAGTACAAAACAAAAAATTAATAATAGTACAAACCTCACCCACAATAATATATTAGAGTTGTATATATATTCTGACCCGCGATGACAATACTTAATTAAAAAAATCCTAAACATCCCTTCAACTAAAACTACCAACTCAATCATTTAGGTCAAACTCATTAACTAAGGGTAGTACCGTACATAAGCCATACAACAAATAAACCTCGAATGTGTGTCTATCTTATTTATGGTTGGGCCGGTGCACAACCAACCTTGAGAAAGGAGTTTGACAGACTACAACAGTTGAAAGTTTTAGAGATTAAAGAATGTTCTCAAGATTCGCTAAAGATACCTAGTACCTTAGAAACCATATATCAAAACAACATATTCATTTAAATCATAAAAATACTTAAAAATTTAGGACAACAAGAATATTTTCCTACTTCGCCTGAATCTGAAGAACCGATAGCTCTACTACCTTTGAAGTAGAGAAACCCATAACTCCACGTTCAATCATTGAATAGTCTCCACACTTCTCTCTTACAAAGATGACAAGGATTTGAATTCTCTCTATTATTCGAAATTGAAAGGATTTCAATTCCCTCCCTATCATTTGGGAATCTAGAGGATTTCCAAATCAATCACCTTTCCCTAATGTTTGGAAATTAGTAGGATTTCATAAATAAATCTCATTGTATAATTTGGAAAACTATGGGATTTGAGGAACAAATTATACTAATACACTATCATACAATAAAAAACCTACATACTTGTTTATGATTAAATAGTCTAAACAACTTAAGTGTATCTTTTCTAAAGGTTTTGTATAAAGCCCCCTCGAAGCAATCCACTATTTCACCGATCACCATGATTTCAAATGGACTCAACACTAATGAAAACCCTGATTGCACAAGGGATTGCCACAACCTTAGCTACGTATGAGGCTGCCCAAAACGAATTCTCTGTGAACAACGGAAATGGCGACGGTATTTCAGTCTTAACACAGACATGTCCAGATCCTGTTAATACAAGGATTTCTTAGCCTACCAACCTTAATCCTTCTTTGGTATGAAATGAGCCATTGGTCAATCCCATTGGATAGAATTGATGGATGTAGTGTTCCGCATCACCTCTTGCACTAATGATTGTCGTGTTACGTGTGCCATGTATATGCTAATGGATTATGCCCTGATTTGGAAGAATAAACATATCAAGTCTATAGGTATCGATAAAGCCTATGCCATTTCTTGGGAAGCCCTAAAAAATATACTGATCAAGGAGTATTGTCCTCGACAAGAAATTATGGACCAAGAATAAGAATTGTTGAACCTTACTATGAAAGAGTGATAAGTGACTACTTACACAACCCAATTTGTGACAACCCAAAATTTCCATTCATACAAACACTACAGTCAAGCACTCCAAATAAATTTCAAATACATTTCTGCTAATTTTTATCCGGTTTAATTCCGTTTTAGGTGTTTATTAATAATTCTTCAAACGAATGAATAAAAGGAAGTACCTTCTAGGGTCTTGGAGTAACAAACACACACTTAACACCTTAATAAGGAGTTTACGGCCAAACTTTTCGATTTCGGGTCGTAAACTCATGCTTAAAGCATGAGTTTGCTCTTTATTCCTTCATTTCTCACCTTCCAACTTCAAGAACTCCCACTTTCTCTCTCAAGTACCATAACCTCTATCTTCCAATCTTCCAAAAATGTAAGTGTTTCTTCACTTGATTTGTTGTTATAACCCTTCATCTAGTTTTTATACATCATTTCTTCCATGAATTCTTCATTTTTTCATAGATCTTCAAGTGTTCTTCAAAACACCAAGAACACACACTAGCGTTCTTGGACCTTAAACACCCAAACAAGCTTCGATATTGTAAGTAATCTTGTCCTAGCTTATTGTGTGCTTGAATGACCTTGTTTAGACCTTAGAAACATCAAGAAATCCGAGTTGGAAGAGTCTTTACGGCCAAGGCATATCCCAGTGTCGTAAACTCCATATAAGGGTGCAATGTTGCCCTAATTTCCTTCCAAATGCTTAGAACTTGGACTAGAATCTATCACCATTAAACTAGGGGCCTTAAACTTCAATTTTATGGAGTTGGCCATGGGTTTACACCCTTAAACCTAATAGGGCCACAAACCCTTGGCCGTAAACTCCATACGGTGTGTTCCTTGGGCCGTAAACTCCAATGCAGTGCCTTACACTCCTTTGATGCAACCCAATGGCTTTTTAACACTTAAATGAAAGTGCTTTTCACATTTTAGGTTGTTTATACTTACTTAATTAGTGTTATAATTACTAATTAGATGTGTACATATGTCTTTATATTTTAATAGGATCATTGTGTGTGTTCAAGTCTTCACTTGACACCTAGCACCTTGTCCAACACTTCCATACTATCCACTCACTATAGGTGAGTTCATACCTCTTAATCAACCTTTTAAATGTTTTTAAATACTTTTATGGGGGAATACAAGTTGAATCATACTAGTTATTATATCAATCAATGTGATTAATAATTACCCCACAAATGGATTTACTATACTTTAAACTGTTTTGCCAACAAAACTACTTGAGAATGATTATCAAACCCTTTTACATGTTAAATTCGTTATAAAACTTAGTTTCAGTTTCCAAATCTTTACTTTCAATTCTTTAAACTCTTATATTGTCAAATCATGTCCACTACACGTGTAGTTGTATAAGTAAGGTTTGAAGGACTTAGGACTGAGAATACACTCTACTTCCTGTTCTTTGTTTGGTTGTGGACTTAGAGTGCCCTATTGTTTGTCCGAGTGTCATTTGATCCTTAGTTATATATATCATGTGTACATGTATATACATAAAAGCTTGTTATCTTATTTCAATACCCACAGATATACACACAACTTACTAGTAAACTATAATAGGTATACTTTAGAGGTATACTCCTTACTATTTCAAGTACAATGAAACATACAAAGATTCAGTGCATACATGAGTCAATATATAATGTAAACAATACATACACTACACTATACAACTGAACGTACTATAATGAGAGTCAGAGAGAACCTACTACTCACTAGACAGAGATAACATACACTAGTACATACTATTCATACACACTATATACTATAGTAGAGAACTCACTACGAAGAGAATCGGGGGAGACATACACTACACTAATACATACACTACATACACACTATAACATAAATGTGAGGCACTACTTCGGGGCATGACATCTTTATTATGGGTCATTTTGTATCCAGAGTCTCCTGAAGGGAGAGCATGAATTTGTGTATAGATCTATACTGGATTGACCGTCCTGCACCTTGCTGCTAGCTAGAGTGGGACCTCCAGGTCTTTGGGTGATGAATGTCATAACATCTCGACGTATTCGAGCGTCATGTTTCACTAGGTCGATCAAGTATGGATACAATTACATCACGTGTTACCTTAATTAACAATTGTTTTAGGGTAGTTAGTATAATAGTGTCACACCCCAGCCGTCGGCGGAAACACCGGGCAGTGTAACGTCATTTCTCGTATCATAGTTATCAACATCCTAAAAACACATGCATTTTAAAATACATCAACATAAACTTGTTGAGTTCACAGGTTTTGACTCCATATAAAAAAAATACATTTTCCAAGTTCAAAAAAATATAGTTTTGAAAGTATTATTTTAACTTTCCAACGTTTAGTCTATATATCCTAGGTATAAAAGTTTACTCACCAAATAAGAAGTTTACCTATAAGTCTTATATACTATGAATATAAGTGTTTGTAATTCCATACAAATTAAGTTGCTACATATAAATCTTATTTCAATTCTATATGAGTAAAACCGCTAAGTATAAATCTATTTCAATTCTATATAAGTAAGTAGGATAGGTATAGTGGTCTACTTAATATACAAGTAATATACCTATTAGATTCTTATACATAGAGTAAGAGTCTTTGGGAAACTTATACATAACATTCATACTTATATATCGACAAAGTATAATGCTACTAAAGTTATGCTACTGTGAGTCTGTAGCTATAGTTGTATGACTTACTTTTATACCTCTGGTTATTATTACAAGGATCACACCTTGTGGTAGTACAAGGATCACACCATGTGGTAGTACAAGGATCATACCTTGCAGTAGTACAAGGATCAAACCTTGCGGTAGTAGAAGGATCACACCTTACGGTAGTACAAGGATTACAACTTGCGACAGTACAAGGATCACACCTTGCGGTAGTACAACAACTATTATTAGGTTTTACCAGGTTTTATCTTGACATAAAACCAATAATAACAACATACTTATCAATTAACATATAAAAATTCCGAGTATAACTATGGAACTATATCGCACACAACATATATGTGACAACCCTATATTTTTCCAAAGCATTGTAACACTCGAAAGCTAAGTACAACGAAATTAACCTCGAAAATAAAGCGTTCAAGTATCAAGGTTGGGCTGCATCGAGTATTAGATATCATGCCAAGGTTTCCAAAAACATAAAGAACGCTCAAAACCGAGTTATATTGAAGAAATTATAACCACTCATATATTTACGACACGACGTTAAAACATTATTTGACATAAAAAGAAAAATCTCAATAAAATACATTTTAGCCTTAAGTATCTAAACAAAAGTCGTAGATCTCGTTGAAAGGTGAGCGTGCATAAAAAGATCGCCCAAATTGGACCTCGTATGAAGAAGTTACGAATTTTCAAAGTTTCGTAACAGTAGTAGAGGGCTAAAAACTCGGATTTAAGATTGAGTGTTATTTAGCTATCGCCACCTAAACGGAAGTTGAAGATCTGCTTAGTGGTAATAAAACGATAAAATGACAAACAAAAATCGACGTCGAATAAAGAACCTACGAATTTTTAACGAATTTTAGGAGGTCCGGCCTATTAAAAATATATCATTAAACATAAAGTCAAAACTAGCCGACGGAGTCTAAATGAAAGTTGTAGAACATAATCTCACCTACGCGTGGATATAAAGAACGCGAAAAACGGAGCTCATATGTGAAAGTTACGGAATTTAGAAGGGGACAGGCCAGATTACGCCCCGCGTACTCTGGGAGTACGCCCCGCGTACTAGACCCAGAGTCGAGTCCCATCGGCCCGCCCACTCTACGCTTAGCTAGCCAGGAGTCGTAAGCCATGACGCCATTTTATGCCCCGCGTAACCGAAGTACGCCCCGCGTACCGAGTACGTCCAGCGTACTCCGGAAGTACGCGCCGCGTACAAGGGTTTCCAGCCCTATAAATAGAAGGCATAAGCTCGAGTTTTTGCACACCATTCACCATTCCTCAGTCATTCTCCCACACCTCTAAGCTCCAGAGACCATTCCCTCATCCCGGTTTCCGCACTCGAGCCCCCGACGAAAGATTTACGCTGCAGAGATCCCCGAAGAGCCCAACGATGCAACCATCCGCGGTCGAAGTTCTGCTCAACCCTAGCCTCTCTCTTCAAACTTAACGAGTGAGTTCATACCCCTACTTTTCAATTCATTTTAAGTTTTAGGGGGGGAAATACAAGTACATTACGAATCAAAGTATCATTTTATAAACATAATTATATTATCGTTCTTATAAGGTTTCGATACAAAAATAACTTTATGTTTAAAAGGGGCTATTATATCACAAAGTTGTTATTACCAAATGGGAACATACTTTTGAGAAACTATAATGAGCATTGTATTCAAGTGATTCATACATTTTACATATACATCATGACAAATGAAATGCTTTCAAAAGAAGTAAAGTCTTTATTATCGTAAATCTGTTTATACCAAGTAATGTGAGACATTTAAACTTCAACGTACTCGTACGTATGCATTTCAAGTCCTGTATTATATACCTTAATCTCTTGGAAAGAGAGCGTGATACTTGTGTATAGATCTATACAGGATTGACAATCCCGCACCTAAACTATTAGCTATAGTTAGACCGGTAGGTCTGGGGTGACAAATGTCATAACACTACAACACCTGAAGAATGTTGTTACAGGCCGTCAGTGTCAATAGTATGGTTATAAAACTCACATAAAAGTATAATAACAAGTTTGATTTACAAGATTCATATATGCATTTCAGTTTTCCATTTTATCGTTAACACAAATTTTATCACTATTATTCATGTATGGAAAACATAAACGCACTCCAACACAGGAAACTTTTCAAATCATTTATAGAAAATATTGGATTTTCTGAAAACCTCGTTCATTGATTTACTATCAAAAAGGACATACTTTTCAATGCAAAACACTTATGAACTCACCAACTTAATTGTTGACATTTTTTTGAAACCACTTGTATTTCTCAGGGAATCAGTAATACAGGTAACCACCAGCTTTTGGAGAAGGGAACACTAAGGATGTTTTATTATTGAACATTTATCATCTCATTGTAATATTTTTTTGCTAATATGTATAACGCAACAACATACGTTTTCATTATATATGTGATGGTTGTGTTACTTTCTTTACAATATTCAATGGTTGTGATACTACGTGAAGTCATCCACCCCCGAATGTTTCCACCATTCTGGTTTGGGGGTGTGACAGATTGGTATCAGAGCATTGTTTATAGTGAACTAAGTATATCGAACCACATACGATATACAAACTATAAATGCAAAGAGGACCAAAAACCCTCTGACAAAACATTTTCTTGAACAAAATACTTTCTTTTAAAGATGTGCATTTTTACAAAGCATGCATTAATCTCGCATCATAACAAGTTTTACTAAAAAGTATTAAGGCAAGTTACGACACTACGATTGATCCCCGGGGTATGTAATCATGTCGAGAATAAATATAGCCTGATCAACTATATTTATCCTGGATTTGACCAACGTACGTCGAGGAATGGTTATAGTGGACAATAAGCCGAAAACTTACCAAATACAAAATTATTTCAGTTTCGCCAAGTTGAAATAATATAGAAGTATTATTAAAAAAAATTATACAATAAAAATTATAGTTAAAAATAATAAGTCGTTAGATAGAAATTTCTTTTCTTATAACGTTCTCATACATCTATCCTAGTACAGACAAATGGCCGGATTCCATTTACCAGGAGATCCCTACTACCCAAACCAAGGCAACGGCGGTTGGATAGAAGAAGACCCGGAGGAAGATCCAGAGGAAATCGAAGAAGAGGTCAAGGAAGAACCCGAAGGGTTATCGAGGAAGAATTTGAAGTCGGAGTCGGAGACGAATTCGAAGTCGACGAAGAGATCGAGGAGATTTCTAGCGGGACAGACTCCGAGCTAGAAGTGTACGACCCTCCCATCCCTCATCCTCCCGTAATCAGACCATATCAACCTGGACCCATCCCCATCTGGGGAAGCCACCTCTACTACTGGAGCCGCCAGCAAGGTGTACGCCCTCCTTTCGGCATGTGCCGAGATTTTTACAATGTTAGTGGGGGAGGCTCAGCTGATCGAGCACTTCCTGTTTTCGTGAATGCTATAGCTAACCAGAACTACCAGGCGGACCAACGAGCAACCAGAGTTCGCGAAATCAATGCTGCTACCCAAGGTAACGCCGCTGACATCCGTTGTTTGGAAGGACTACATGAGAATACCCAAATCTACACGGGAACACTTCAAAACCAAATGATAACGGCTCTGGCAGAAATAAGAGAAATGAAGGAACAACAAGCAGATCTCGAGAGGCGACTAATGGGAGTCAAACGGTCGGATGCCGAATCTAGCTCCAAATGCCACAAATAGAGCTTGTTCGATGCCCAACAATTTTGTTATAGATTAGGATTTCGGATAAAAGTTTTTCCCTTATTTCCCTTTTGTACCTGCAATCGGAGACCTCTAGGAGGGTCAAATTTTCCCGAACAAGATATGTAATGTAACACACCTCAGGTGTGACCTATATGAATGAATATGAAGTATTTCTTATTATATACCTCTCAAAAATTACGAGTTTCTATGCCTACCTTGAAACCATAAACTAAAGTCAAAACAAATTACAAGATACAACTAACACACGATTGTCAAAACATTAGAAACTTATATTATTCATTCTTATTTTTCTCTACCAGAACATGCCTCCTCGTAGATCAACACGCAGAAACTCAACTTCAACACCACCTCCACCACCTCCTCCAATTATGGACACCGTTATGTTCCAGACTGCTGTAACCGCTGCTGTAACTGCAGCAATGGCACAAATGAGAAACAACGGATCGGGGGGAGGAACAAACAGTTTTACAAATGGCCAAGGTCAAAGCCGTTCAGGGGTATGCACTTACAAAGACTTCACCAACGGAAAACCTATTCCCTTTTACGGGACTGGGGGAGTATTGGCTCTATATCAATGGATAGAGAAAGCAGAAGCTGTATTCGAAATCTGTGCATGTCCTGAAGAAAGCAAAGTAAAGTTCGCCGCTTTTACTTTCTCTGAACGCGCCCTGACATGGTGGAACGGCCACGTCCAGACACTAACCCTGGTGGTGGCGAACTCCATGGGTTGGGAAAACCTGAAAAGAATGCTCCTTCGAGAATACTGCACAAGAGGCGAGATTCAGAAGCTTGAACAGGAACTGTGGAACCTCTCGATGGTAGGATCGGACATAGCTGGTTACACCAACAGGTTCAGTGACTTAATAACACTTTTCCCAGGAATGTTAACCCTGGAGAGCCAAAAGGTCGAGAGATACATCTGGGGACTATCACCCCAACTTCGAGGAAGTGTGCTAGCTTCCAGACCCTTGACTTTCACCAGCGCCAAGGAACTAGCGCAATCTCTTGTTGATCATGGTGTCTGTCAAGGAGTCGCGGCTATTATCGCTGAACCAACCAAAGGGAACAGCAACAATGAGATCAATGCCAACAACAACAACAAGAGGAAATTTTGGAACAAAAGGAAGGGGCAAACTTCACAAGAACCTTCAAAGAAGCAAATGGTTGCGGTTCATGCTGCTACTACCCCCACCACAACTCCTGCTACCTCTGCACCAACAAAACCATATGCAGGGAATCTGCCCAAGTGCAGCAAGTGCAACTACCATCACCATGGTATTTGTCGCGAGATGCCCTGCAAGAACTGTGACAGGAAAGGGCACACAGCCCGTTTCTGTAAAGCACCGGCATGACCAAACACTCAAGTTTCTGGCACTGGAGTAAGCCGGGCGTGTTATGGGTGCGGAAAGACTGGACACTTCAGGAGGGATTGTCCCAAGGAAAGGAATATTGGCGGTGTAGGGAGAGTGTTGGCAGTAGGACAGAATGAAGCAATAGCAGACCCGACGGTGGTTACGGGTACGTTCATACTCAACAACACTTATGCATGCATACTTTTTGACTGCGGTGCGGAGAGAAGTTTTGTGAGTTATAAATTCAAACACCTACTTAATCAAAAACCCGAACCACTCAATAAAATATTCACTGTAGAAATGGCAAATGGTAAAACAGAATACGCAAACGATTTGTACGTAGGGTGCACACTAAATTTAAACGAGGCGTTTGTTTCGAGTCGATCTTATGCCCATTTACATAAGAAGTTTCGATGTCATCATCGGTATGGACTGGTTGAGCCTTCACCATGCCGATATCCTTTGCCACGAAAGGGTTGTTCGCCTAAATCTGCCAAACGGCGAAACTCTTGTCATTTATGGCGACAAACCTAGTTCAAGTTTACAAATCATTTCCTATATTAAAGCACAAAAGTATCTTCGTAAGGAATATCATGCCTTTCTAGCCCACGTAGTAGACAACAAACGAGAATCGAAAAACATTAAAGACATTCCGAAAGTCTGCAACTTCCTGGATATTTTCCCAGAAGATCTTCCAGGAGTCCCACCGGAACGTCAAGTTGAGTTTAGAATCGACTTAATCCCCGGAGCTACCCCTGTAGCAAAGTCACCGTACCGTTTAGCCCCAGCCGAGATGCAGGAACTATCCAGTCAATTAAACGAACTGCTGAGCAAGGGGTTCATCAGACCGAGCTTCTCACCATGGGGAGCGCCAGTCCTATTCGTGAAAAAGAAGGACGGATCCTTTCGCATGTGCATCGATTATCGGGAACTGAACAAACTCACGATCAAGAACCGATATCCCTTACCGCGCATAGACGATCTATTCGACCAACTACAGGGAGCAAGCTACTTCTCAAAGATCGATCTAAGATCTAGTTATCACCAACTGCGAGTACTGGAGGGAGACATCCCCAAAACGGCTTTCCGAACACGTTATGGTCACTACGAATTTGTAGTAATGCCCTTCGGATTGACGAATGCTCCAGCAGTGTTCATGGACTTGATGAACCGAGTATGTCGTCCCTTCCTGGATAAATTCGTGATCGTATTCATAGATGATATACTCATCTATTCAAGAAGCCAGGAAGAACACAGCAAACATCTCCGCCAAGTACTGGAAACATTAAGGGCAGAGAAACTTTACGCAAAATTTTCCAAATGCGAATTTTGGATTAGGGAAGTAGATTTCCTAGGACATGTTGTAAGCAAAGAAGGAATACACGTGGACCCTTCCAAGATAAAGGCAATAGATAATTGGACTACTCCAAGAACCCCTACAGAAATCCGGCAATTTTTGGGACTCGCCGGGTATTACCGAAGATTCATACCGAACTTTTCAAAGATTGCCAAGCCACTTACCACCCTAACCCAGAAGAATGTGACCTTCGACTGGGGAGAAAAACAAGACAGCGCATTTCAGACACTAAAGCGAGCCTTATGTAGTGCGCCCATCCTAACCTTGCCAGAGTGAACGGAGGACTTCATGGTCTATTGTGATGCATCAAACCAAGGACTTGGGTGTGTCTTAATGCAAAGAGGGAAGGTCATCGCCTACGCCTTAAGGCAACTAAAGACGCACGAAGTAAACTACACAACGCACGATCTTGAGCTAGGAGCAGTCGTCTTCGCTCTGAAGATATGGAGACACTATCTCTACGGCACAAAATGTACCATCTTCACTGATCATAAAAGCCTCCAACATATCCTCAATCAGAAGGAACTCAACATGAGACAAAGACGATGGGTAGAACTACTAAGTGATTACAAGTGCGAAATTCAATATCACCCTGGAAAGGCTAATGTAGTGGCTGATGCACTCAGTCGGAAGGACTACTCAGATCGCTGAGTGAAATCCCTAACTATGACGATCCAATCACACCTGTTCACGCAAATCAAGGAAGCCCAAATAGAAGCCTTGAAATCCGAAAATGTGACAGGAGAAGCCCTAAGGGGAATGGATAAGAACCTTGAGACCAAGAACAACGGAATTCGTTATTTCATGGATCGAATTTGGATACCAAAGTTTGGTGGATTCAGAGAAATCGTTATGGACGAAGCCCATAAAACACGATACTCCATATATCCCAGCTCCGATAAGATGTATCTCGATCTCAAGAAGTTGTACTGGTGGCAAAACATGAAAGCCGAAATTGCTACCTACGTGAGCAAATGCCTGACATGTACTAAAGTCAAGGTGGAATATCAGAAGCCCTCAGGTTTATTACAACAACCAGAAATACCCGAATGGAAGTGGGAGCCGATAACCATGGATTTCATAACAAAATTACCCAAGACAACAAGCGGACTCGACACCATTTGGGTAATTGTCGACAGGTTAACTAAGTCAGCGCATTTCCTACCGATCAAAGAGACGGATAAATTGGAGAAGTTAACAAGGACATACCTCAGAGAAATTGTACGATTGCATGGTGTGCCCATATCCATTATCTCGGACCCAGATAGTAGATTCACCTCAAGGTTCTGGCAGTCGCTACAAAAAGCTTTGGGGACAAAACTAGACATGAGTACCGCTTATCACCCACAAACCGATGGCCAGAGCGAGAGAACTATAGAAACCCTAGAAGACATGCTGGGAGCTTGCGTAATCGATTTTGGAAAAGCATGGGACACACATCTACCATTGGTCGAGTTCTCGTACAACAATAGCTACCACACCAGTATCAAAGCTACCCCGTTCGAAGCCCTCTATGGCCGCAAATGCAGGTCACCCCTGTGCTGGGCCGAAGTGGGGGACACACAGCTAGCAAAAGGGCAAGCAACTGACAACACACTCACTGGGCCAGAAACCATACGGGAGACTACGGAGAAGATTGTTCAAATCCGAGAACGTCTAAAAGCATCAAGGGATAGACAAAAGAGTTACGCAGATAAGAGGCGAAAACCCTTAGAATTCCAAGTTGGAGACCATGTCCTACTCAAGGTCTCGCCTTGGAAAGGTTTAATACGCTTCGGAAAACGTGGAAAACTGAACCCTAGATACATCGGACCATTCGAGATCCTTTCCAGGATCGGTCCAGTGGCCTACAAACTTAGACTACCTCAGGAACTCCACAACATACACCCTACCTTTCACTTATCAAATCTGAAGAAGTGCTTATCCGACGAGACCCTTGTCGTCCCTCTAGACGAAATGGCAATAAATGAAAACCTCCAGTTCGTGGAGGAACCAGTAGAGATCATGGATCGGGAAATCAAAAGGACTAAACAAAGCCGAATACCCATTGTAAAGGTCCGCTGGAACGCCAAGCGAGGATCTGAATACACCTGGGAACGCGAGGATCAGATGAAACAAAAGTACCCGCATCTTTTTCCTGAAACAGTAAACACTATCTTAGATTAAATTTCGGGACGAAATTCCCTTAACAGGGGGATGATGTGACAACCCTATATTTTTCCAAAGCATTGTAACACTCAAAAGCTAAGTACAACGAAATTAACCTCGAAAATAAAGCGTTCAAGTATCAAGGTTGGGCTGCATCGAGTATTAGATATCATGCCAAGGTTTCCAAAAACATAAAGAACGCTCAAAACCGAGTTATATTGAAGAAATTATAACCACTCATATATTTACGACACGACGTTAAAACATTATTTGACATAAAAAGAAAAATCATAATAAAATACATTTTAGCCTTAAGTATCTAAACAAAAGTCGTAAATCTCGTTGAAAGGTGAGCGTGCATAAAAAGATCGCCCAAATTGGACCTCGTATGAAGAAGTTACGAATTTTCAAAGTTTCGTAACAGTAGTAGAGGGCTAAAAACTCGGATTTAAGATTGAGAGTTATTTAGCTATCACCACCTAAACGGAAGTTGAAGATCTCCTCAGTGGTAATAAAACGATAAAAAGACAAACAAAAACCGACGTCGAATAAAGAACCTACGAATTTTTAACGAATTTTAGGAGGCCCGGCCTATTACAAATATATCATTAAAAATAAAGTCAAAACTAGCCGACGGAGTCTAAATGAAAGTTGTAGAACATAATCTCACCTACGCGTGGATATAAAGAACGCGAAAAACGGAGCTCATACGCGAAAGTTACGGAATTTAGAAGGGGACAGGCCAGATTACGCCCCGTGTACTCTGGGAGTACGCCCCGCGTACTAGACCCAAAGTCGAGTCCCATCGGCCCACCCACTCTACGCATAGCTAGCTAGGAGTCGTAAGCCATGACGCCATTTTACGCCCCGCGTAACCGAAGTACGCCCCGCGTACCGAGTACGCCCAGCGTACTCCGGAAGTACGCGCCGCGTACGAGGGTTTCCAGCCCTATAAATAGAAGGCATAAGCTCGAGTTTTTGCACACCATTCACCATTCCTCAGTCGTTCTCCCACACCTTTAAGCTCCAGAGACCATTCCCTCATCCCGGTTTCCGCACTCGAGCCCCCGACGAAAGATTTACGCTGCAGAGATCCCCAAAGAGCCCAACGATGCAACCATCCGCGGTCGAAGTTCTGCTCAACCCTAGCCTCTCTCTTCAAACTTAACGAGTGTGTTCATACCCCTACTTTTCAATTCTTTTTAGGTTTTAGGGGGGAAATACAAGTACATTACGAATCAAAGTATCATTTTATAAACATAATTATATTATCGTTCTTATAAGGTTTCGATACAAAAATAACTTTATGTTAAAAAGGGGCTATTATATCACAAAGTTGTTATTACCAAATGGGAACATACTTTTGAGAAACTATAATGAGCATTGTATTCAAGTGATTCATACATTTTACATATACATCACGACAAATGAAATGCTTTCAAAAGAAGTAAAGTCTTTATTATCGTAAATCTGTTTATACCAAGTAATGTGAGACATTTAAACTTTAACGTACTCGTATGTATGCATTTCAAGTCCTGTATTATATACCTTAATCTCTTGGAGAGAGAGCGTGATACTTGTGTATAGATCTATACGGGATTGACAATCCCACACCTAAACTATTAGCTATAGTTAGACCGGCAGGTCTGGGGTGACAAATGTCATAACACTACAACACCTGAAGAATGTTGTTACAGGCCGTCAGTGTCAATAGTATGGTTATAAAACTCACATAAAAGTATAATAACAAGTTTGATTTACGAGATTCATATATGCATTTCAGTTTTCCATTTTATCGTTAACACAAATTTTATCACTATTATTCAAGTATGGAAAACATAAACGCACTCCAACACAGGAAACTTTTCAGATCATTTGTAAAAAATATTGGATTTTCTGAAAACCTCGTTCATTGATTTACTATCAAAAAGGACATATTTTTCAATGCAAAACACTTATGAACTCACCAACTTAATCGTTGACATTTTTTTGAAACCACTTGTATTTCTCAGGGAATTAGTAATACAGGTAACCACCAGCTTTTGGAGAAGGGAACACTAAGGATGTTTTATTATTGAACATTTATCATCTCATTGTAATATTCTTTTGCTAATATGTATAACGCAACAACATACGTTTTCATTATATATGTGATGGTTGTGTTACTTTCTTTACAATATTCAATAGTTGTGATACTACGTGAATTCATCCACCCCCGAATGTTTCCGCCATTCTGGTTTGGGGGTGTGACAATATATATAGAATCCTAAGTATAACTCAAGGTCTACATTAGTATACTACTATAACAATAACATGCTAACAAACTTACGATAGTCGTATATTTTCAAATACGAAATAACTATATCCCGATTATTATAACTATCTATGTTGATACTAATATACTATAATTTAGACATAATAATAACGTATATACAATATTTAGCATGCGTTTTCCCCCGAAAATATTAGAAAGTAGGGTCGTGAAACTCACCTTAGCAGTGTGATTTTATGTAATCTAAGCAAAAACGGTCAGCGGTACGAGGTCGTCGGGGCTCGGGAAGCGAAACGGCTTCAACAAAGGAGAGAGGAGGAAGGAGATTAGTTGCAAGAATGGCTAAGGTCGAACTTGCTATTTATAGGAAGATTTTTGGCCCTCACGATGTGAGAAATGATAGGTTCACATCGTGAGTTATGGCAAGAGTCATCACGTAGCTTTAGCGCGTGTTTTCTAGCCTCGAATAATGTCCTGCAACGTCCTCACATCATGAGAAAACCTATTTCACGTCGTGAGCTTTTGGGTTATTGTTCCATAGACTTCTAGCTGCAAAATGAGGCGGTTTGACTCCTCACGTCGTGAGTTTTTAGGCTTACATCTTGAGTCCAATCAGATTAGGGTTTCTGACACGTGTCGTGCATTCAGACATTTGTAACTTCGGAAGGTCGTAACTTTTGCATACGAACTCCATTTTTAACGTTCTATATTAACAGTCAAACCCTTCCGGGTGAAGTATAGTGAGAAGACTCACCTCGTAGTACGCAGGCTATAACCTCCTCGAGCTACTCGCACACAATCCGCTAGTCCGCAGGTTCCCTATAATACCACAGCCCTAGTTAATGATCTTATCAAACAAGACAACTGACCCCTCTAAGATATATACAGGTCAACGGTCAATCTTGACCGGACTCGTCGAGTACAAAGGGTAACTCGACGAGTATAGACATCCTGACACCACTCGCCGAGTCCGAAGAACGACTCGACGAGTTCCAGTAAGTCTTCAAGCTACTCGCCGAGTCTGAAGAACAACTCGGCGAGTCCTAGTGAATCTTCAAGCTACTCGCCGAGTCTGATCATTGGACTCGGCGAGTCCTCGCCATGCAGTCAACCAACTGCCTCCTGTAATTCGCATGATTCCGTAATATATAGATATGGGACTTCCTGGACCTTTACACATACTATTACTGGGATTTAAACACTTGTAACAACTCTATAATCTATCAAATCCTTAAATGGGTTTCCTAAACCCTAGATTCGTGTACAACACCAAAACTACAGAAATGATCCGAGGATTACCTGGAAAACGTGATCCCTGCGTCCCCAACCTTCAGAGCTCAACCCCTTGATCCTCCTTTGATCACCACCTTGCCTCTCCTTGCCTAACAACCTCTTTAAGCTTCCACTAGCCTTCACCCTTGCTCCAGATGCCCACAGCCGTTTAGGTTATCTTCAATCGGCCAAAAGACGAGACATGACGGCCCTAAAGACATTATATACGATCCAGAATCGAAACGGCTAGGGTTTCAGCTTGAACAGCGTCGACTCGCCGAGTCCCTAATGGACTCGTCGAGTCCAGTCGCGAATCTGTGACCAAGACCGTGGTCCTACTCGGCGAGTCAGGCATCAACTCGCCGAGTCCCCCCTAAATATTCCCCAAATTAATTTAAAGTAATACCTGAAATTCCGGGCTGTTACAGTTAAGGACATTGTGTATAAACATTTGAGGCTATAAATCATCCAAGAACACATAGCTTTTGGAGTTTATGGACCAAGAGTTTCTTGGACCGTAAACACCATTTTTCAAGGACATAAAGTGCCCTAAACACCCCTAAGTCTTTAAGACAATTACCCTCTAATACTTGTAGCTAATTTGGACGCCTAAAACTTCAAAATCATCCTAAAAAGGGAGTTTACGGACAAGAAATACTCTTGGGCCGTAAACTCTAAGTGAAGGCACAAAAGTGTGCCTAAAGTCCCCCTTAGCCTAAATCAAAAACCTAGAAGCTATCCTTTATGTACAAGTGTCTTAAAAGAATTAAAACAAACACCCCATAGGAGTTTACGGCCGTAAACTCCTCAAGGGAGCATTCAAGGGCCTTAAACTACCTAAAGGATTAATCTACCAATGCTAGGCTTATTCTAGGATTTATTTAGCACCTTAAAACAACCAAAACCACCAAGAGTGGAGTTCACGGCCGTAAACTCAAAGGTTTACGACCATAAACTCCAAGGGTGGGGTTTGTTGGGTGGTAAACTCTTATACAAGGTCCTTGGAAGCTTTTCAACCCTTTTGCCTTGTCCCATATCAACTTAGATGCACCATTAGGACCTATAACACTTATACAAAGTGTTTACATGTTCCTAAGTGTCCCAACTTATTTTGTTAAGTTACTATTTGGCTAATTAGTTATATATATGCTCATTATATGATAACTAGGCTCGTGCGTGTGAACAAGTCTCCGTTTGCCACCTAGCACGGTATCTGATACTTCAATCAAATCCACTCACCACAAGTGAATTCATACCCCTTTAATTAACCTTTGAAATACTTTTAAATGTTTTAAATACTTTATGGGGGGATACAAGTTAAATACTGATAGTTATTGCATCAATCACATATGATTGCATTAATCACATGTGATTAATAACTAGAAAATCAATGATTTATTCACTGTTCCAACTGTTTATCAAACTGTTTTACTTCAAAATGTTTTACAAACTCTTTTACTTATCAAATTCTTTTATTAAACTTTAGTTTACTTCTTATAAATTGCATGCCCATATATGTATAGATATATAAGCAATGTTTAAAGGGCTTAGGAAGGCCATCCGCCCTATTTCCTTTTTCTCGATTTGGATGTGGTCTGGTGGGACTTCGGGTGACCGTCCGAAGGTCATTTCAATATTAGTTATATATCAAATATACATATATAGACATAAAAGTACTTCCCTATTCATACTTATCAGTACATCATCAGTAAGTTACCATCGGGGTAACATAGGATCATACTACTATGATTTCTAGATCAACGAGTAAGTTCATTCATGAGTCAATACTTATTACTAAGAGAACATATACAACGATATTAGAACAAGTAACATTATATTACATATATGAGAATACGTTAACAATTGTGATCCACTGTATCAGAGCATGCCTTAAATGTCATGAACCGAGTTGTAGCCAGAATTCTCTTGGAGGGAGAGCGTGAGTTTGCGTATAGATCTATACTGGATTGACTATCCTACACCTCGCTGCTAGCTACAGCGGGACCGGCAGGTCTGCGGGTGCCAAACGTCATACCTTATTTTTCGACTATACGTTGTTGTTGTTACCAGTCTATAGCATGGTGCAATTTATCACATTATACCTTAATATAAATCCGGTTTAAGGTAGTTAGTACAGCAGTAGTTCCTATAATACAAAACTACAATACTACAATGATTTACCCATTACATATTTTAGTGATAACCTCACTTAAACATTAATGTACAAACTATATTTTGTTAAAAGATAGTTACACTTGGGAAATTACACACTTTTACATCAAACGAGCATACAAAACAGTTAAGCCTTGGTAGAAGATTACTTTAATAGAAAATATAGGTTTTTCTGAGAGATTCAAACTTTTACAAACACTTGCTTACATTTTTACAAACTTACAATTGAGACAGGTTCAAACGTTTATGACAACAAACATCGACACTAAAATACTTATGAAGTCACCAGCTTAATGCTGATAAATTCTTTCAAAATAACTTGTATTCTCAGGTCATCAGTAGACAGGTACCGAGGCCAGCTTTTGAGAAGATAGAGCGCATTCAAGACTCATCTTATTATTTTGATTTACATTTTTGGTGTCTATACCTGTACAGAACACGCTTGTATTAAAATTATATATTTAATGCAATGGATGATGTTGTTTGCTTATTTACATTTACTGTGTTGTGATATTATACATGACGTCCTCCACCCCAGAACGTTTCCGCTGTTCTTGGTTTTGGGGTGTGACATACAGGCTAAGGGATATACCTAAACCTAATAGAGTAAGCCTTAAATTATAGTCATGCTTTCCTAAGAAAGTACTAATTCACTATAGTTAATAGCTCTAATACCAATCTGTCACACCCCGGTCGTCGGCGTAAACACCGAGTGGTGTAACGTCATTTCTCGTATCATAGTTATCAACATCCTGAAAACACATGCATTTTAAAATACGTCAACATAAAGTTGGTGAGTTCACAGGTCTTGACTCCATATAAAAATAATACATTTTCCAATTTCAAAAAAATAAAGTTTTGAAAGTATTATTTTGACTTCCCAACGTTTAGTCTATATATCCTAGGTATAAAAGTTTACTTACCAAATAAGTAGTTTACCTATAACGTGGCATACCAATGCTCGAATGATGGCTGTTGTTGTAGGAAAACTCAGCCAGCGGCAGATGCGCATCCCAGCTACCCCCAAAGTCTAACACACACGCTCTAAGCATATCTTCCAATGTCTGGATCGTCCGCTCGCTTTGACCGTCGGTCTGGGGATGGTATGCGGTACTAAAATGCAATTTAGTACCCAACTCCTCATGGAATTTCTTCCAGAACCTGGAAGTGAAACGTACATCGCGGTCCGAAACGATCGAGGTCGGCACTCCATGCCGAGATACTATCTCTCTCACGTACAACTCCGCCAACTTCTCTGCTGATGAACTTTCACTAATGGCAAGGAAATGTGCACTCTTTGTTAGTCTATCCACAATCACCCAAATCGCATCGACTCCCCTGGCAGTTTTCGGCAATTTGGTGATGAAATCCATCGTGATCTGATCCCACTTCCACTCAGGGATCTCCAAGGGTTGCAACTTACCGTGCGGTCTCTGGTGCTCGGCCTTAACTTTACGGCAGGTCAAACACCTCTCCACGAACCAAGCCACGTCTCTCTTCATGCAAGGCCACCAGTACTCCTTTTTCAAATCCAGATACATTTTCGTAGCACCGGGATGGATCGAGCATTTCGATCTATGTGCCTCCTCCATCAAAATGACACGCGTACCGCCCACGAATGGCACCCAGATCCGACCCTGAAATGTCAGAAGTCCCCGCCCATCCGTAACGAACTCTGAAATTAACCCGACGACCCGCTCCTGTTTCTGCATCCCAGACTTCATAACCTCGGCCTGTGCCCCACGAATAGTATCTAATACCGGAGTCACCACTGTCAATCTCAAACATACGTCCCGCAATGGAGTACCCTCCGCCCTACGACTCAATGCATCGGCTACCACATTAGCCTTACCTGGGTGGTATAGGATCTCACAGTCATAATCCTTAACCACGTCTAACCATCTCCTCTGGCGCATGTTTAGGTTGGGTTGATCCATCAAATACTTCAAACTCTTATGGTCCGTGTATATGGTACAACGAACCCCGTACAGGTAGTGACGCCAAATTTTGAGGGCGAACACTACTGCCCCCAACTCTAAGTCATGCGTGGGATATCTCGCTTCGTGAGGCTTCAGCTGCCTCGATGCATAGGCTATCACATGGCCCCTCTGCATCAACACTGCACCCAGTCCTGAAATCGATGCGTCGCAATATACGACGAAGTCCTCCATCCCTTCAGGAAGGGCTAATACTGGTGCTTCGCACAGTCTCTGACGAAGTGTCTCGAAGGAAGTCTGCTGCTCGGGTCCCCATGAGAATGTAACACCCTTTCGGGTCAATTTGGTAAGTGGCACTGCGATCTTGGAGAAGTCCCTAATGAACCTTCGATAGTACCCTGCCAACCCAAGGAAACTCCTGATCTCCGAAGGTGACTTTGGTGCCTCCCATCTCATCACCGCCTCCACCTTGGCCGGATCGACCAATATCCCTGCCTGATTTACAACGTGCCCCAGAAATTGAACCTCCCGTAACCAGAAGTGACATTTGGAGAATTTTGCATATAGCTTCTCCGACCTCAGTACCTCAAGGACCTCCCTCAAATGTCCCTCATGCTGCTCCCTAGACCGCGAATACACCAGAATGTCGTCGATGAATACAATCACAGACCGATCCAGCATCGGCCTGCATACCCTGTTCATGAGATCCATGAACACTGCTGGGGCATTGGTGAGCCCAAAAGGCATCACCATGAACTCGTAATGCCCATACCGCGTCCTAAAGGCTGTCTTCTGGACGTCCTCATCCCGCACCCTTACCTGATGGTACCCTGATCTCAAATCAATCTTGGAAAACCAAGATGCCCCTTGCAACTGATCGAATAGATCATCGATTCTTGGTAACGGATAGCGGTTCTTAACTGTCACCTTGTTCAGTTCCCGGTAATCGATACACATCCGGTGTGAACCATCTTTCTTCTTGACGAACAAAATCGGTGCTCCCCACGGCGAGCTACTCGGCCGAATAAATCCCTTCCCCAACAACTCTTGAAGTTGCGAGGACAATTCTTGCATCTCCGGAGGTGCAAGACGATAAGGCACCTTCGCAATAGGCGCCGCCCCTGGAACTAGGTCGATACCAAACTCCACTTGCCTCGCAGGAGGTATTCCCGGCAAATCCTCGGGGAAAACATCTGGAAACTCGCGCACCACTGGAACCTCCTGCAATGTCTTCGGTCTCTCGGAACTCTCCCGCGTATCCATCACATACGCCACGAAACCGTTACATCCCCGCTGTAGGCATTGCCTCGCCCTAGCAGCCGAACAAAAAGCTGATCTCGAACGGGTACCCTCGCCGTACACCGTAAGAACTCCCCCACTAGGGTCTCGTATAGTCACCAACTGACGCTCGCAGTCGATGACAGCGCTGAATCGGCTCAACCAGTCCATGCCTACAATGACACAGACATCACCCATCGCAATAGGAATTAGGTCAATCGGAAATGCGACCCCGAAGATCTCTAGCACACATCCCCGAAAAACCTCCGTAGCACAAATCACCCTCTCAGCCGCAATGGAAACGCTCAAAGGCCGACTTAACGGCTCACGACTAATGCCGATGTGCTGACTAAAAGCTAACGATACAAACGATCTACTCGCACCCGAATCAAATAATACTAGAGCAGGCATAGAGTTCACAAGGAAAGTACCTACACATACATTAACATAAGCATAACATTTCGACCTTTAATTAAATACATGAAAGATAACATACCTGCCACAACATCGGGCGCAGCGCGGACCTCCTCCGCAGTCAGCTGAAAGGCTCTCCCGCGAGCCCTCGGGGCCTCGACCTTCACCGGTCGGGTCTCAGTAGTCCGGGTAGTAGGTGTAGCTCCCTGACGAAGTTGCGGGCACTCGGCCTTCCGATGGCCTGTCTGGTTGCAGTGAAAACAAACCATAAACCCCTTAGGGCAATCCCTGGCAATATGTCCGTCCTTGCCACACTTGTAGCAACCACCAGTTCGACACGCCCCCTCGTGACTTTTGCCGCACTTCGCGCAAGTGCGACCCTTCGAACCTCCCATCCTCGAATTAGCGAACTTAATCCGCTTGGCTGCCGGCTGAGACTGGGCCGGCCGTCGATCCACCTGCCGAGACTCAGCCTCCTCCCTCGCTTGAGTCTCCAACTCAATCTCGCGCTTCCTGGCGTTCGCCTGAAGCTCAGTGAAAGTGCGATAGGTGGAGTTTGACACAAACTCCCGAATCTCCCTCTTCAAAACACCCAAATAGCGGCTCATCCGCGACTGCTCCGTAGATACCAGCTCGGGGCAGAACATTGCCCTCTCATGAAACTTCCGTGTGATCACTGCCACGGAATCAGTACCCTGCTTAAGGGTCAAGAACTCCTGAATCAACCGCTCCCTCTCTACCGGGGGAACGTACTCATCCCTGAACATCTCCGTAAACCTCTCCCATGTCACTGCCGTAATCTCTGTCTGAGTGAAGTTCACCGTCACGAACTTCCACCAATCCTTTGCTCCCAGACGGAGCTGGTTCAAGGCGAACCGTACCCTCAAGTGTTCCGGGCATGAGCAAGTATAGAAGCACCCCTCGATGTCGGCAATCCACCTCATGGCTGCAATCGGATCCTGCGTCCCATCAAATTTAGGGGGTTTCGTGTTGCTGAATTCCCTGAATGGTAATGAATCACCCCCTTGCGGCCTGGCAGCAGCCACCGCTGCGGTAGCGGCAGCAACTGCAACTTCAGAAATTGCGGCGCACCGCTCCTCAAACTCCTCCATCAACGTGGTCTTAATAGACCCAAACATCTCCGGGATCTCAGCCCGGACCGCCGCAGCTACCTCTTCCTGAATAATCTGACGAATCTCCTCGTCACTCGCACCGCTCGAACTCGCCCCATTGCGTGTGACAACCATGATGTCTCTGAAATACAACATAAAATCATCAGAGACTCCACCAAGTACAATTGTACTCAATACGCGCCCTACCCAGTCTCCGATTTCCAGGGATTCTTATTTGAGTCTTCCACTGATCCGGTGCCTTCGGTAGTACGGGCCCAATACTACCGACCACACCGTATCAGTATTCGTCCCAAATCTTCCTCCCCAAATCCCGAATAACGGGTACTCTACTTCTAGTATGTACTATTTACTTGCACGCTACCAAATATCTCATATAAGCAATCTCCCTAGACTAAGGCATCACAAAACAGGAAATTCTATTCCTATCATGTATACCTAGTCTTCTAGCATGCATAACAATTCATAATTCAGTGCATAACATAACATCGTAAGGTATTCTGGGGATCTTTACCGTTCGGACGCTGGCTGCTCGTACACACTGTTCCACCCTTGTTTTTACCGCCTTGCCCTTTATAAAATGTTATGTCCTTATTATTTTTTAAGAAAAAGTTTTTCCTCAAATCCCCGGTCTGAGTTCAGTTGCACCCAAAAGTACACCCGAATCCCTCAAACCAAGGCTCTGATACCAATTGTAACAGCTCAAATTTTCAAATAAATTTTTCGTTAAAAATAAAACATCATTATTCGACAAAAGGGTTTATTCCAAGTTTATTTCAAAATAAAAATAATAATTCTCCAGGATCTCCAACAGTGGCAGTGTGTACGTGTCACGCCGGCGCCTTCCCACGGTCATCACTAGTACCTGAAAAACATAAACACAACTAGTAAGCATAAATGCTTAGTGAGTTCCCCAGTATACGACTTACCCACATACGCCTTCCGGCCCGAACCTTTCGGTCCACATAATATTGCCCTCCGGCCCGGACCTTTCGGTCCACATAACATTGCCTTCCGGCCCGGATCTTTCGATCCACATAACATTGCCTTCCGGCCCGGATCTTTCGATCCACAAGATAATTTCCTTCCGGCCCATACACATATATAACACATAATACAAATACTCTAACACATAAGGCACATATATCATACCGTTCTTTCTAACACATAAAGTCTCGCCTTCCGGCCCGTATAATCATACATCACATATAAGCACACATCGCATATAAAGCATCTATCTCTCTAGACATAGCATGAATATAACACACGCGACCTTCCGGTCAAACAGTCAAACCCTTCCGGGTGAAGTATAGTGAGAAGACTCACCTCGTAGTACGTAGGCTATAACCTCCTCGAGCTACTCGCACACAATCCGCTAGTCCGCAGGTTCCCTATAATACCACAGCCCTAGTTAATGATCTTATCAAACAAGACAACTGACCCCTCTAAGATATATATACAGGTCAACGGTCAATCTTGACCGGACTCGTCGAGTACAAAGGGTAACTCGACGAGTATAGACATCCTGACACCACTCGCCGAGTCCGAAGAACGACTCGACGAGTTCCAGTAAGTCTTCAAGCTACTCGCCGAGTCTGAAGAACAACTCGGCGAGTCCTAGTGAATCTTCAAGCTACTCGCCGAGTCTGATCATTGGACTCGGCGAGTCCTCGCCATGCAGTCAACCAACTGCCTCCTGTAATTCGCATGATTCCGTAATATATAGATATGGGACTTCCTGGACCTTTACACATACTATTACTGGGATTTAAACACTTGTAACAACTCTATAATCTATCAAATCCTTAAATGGGTTTCCTAAACCCTAGATTCGTGTACAACACCAAAACTACAGAAATGATCCGAGGATTACCTGGAAAACGTGATCCCTGCGTCCCCAACCTTCAGAGCTCAACCCCTTGATCCTCCTTTGATCACCACCTTGCCTCTCCTTGCCTAACAACCTCTTTAAGCTTCCACTAGCCTTCACCCTTGCTCCAGATGCCCACAGCCGTTTAGGTTATCTTCAATCGGCCAAAAGACGAGACATGACGGCCCTAAAGACATTATATACGATCCAGAATCGAAACGGCTAGGGTTTCAGCTTGAACAGCGTCGACTCGCCGAGTCCCTAATGGACTCGTCGAGTCCAGTCGCGAATCTGTGACCAAGACCGTGGTCCTACTCGGCGAGTCAGGCATCAACTCGCCGAGTCCCCCCTAAATATTCCCCAAATTAATTTAAAGTAATACCTGAAATTCCGGGCTGTTACAGTTAAGGACATTGTGTATAAACATTTGAGGCTATAAATCATCCAAGAACACATAGCTTTTGGAGTTTATGGACCAAGAGTTTCTTGGACCGTAAACACCATTTTTCAAGGACATAAAGTGCCCTAAACACCCCTAAGTCTTTAAGACAATTACCCTCTAATACTTGTAGCTAATTTGGACGCCTAAAACTTCAAAATCATCCTAAAAAGGGAGTTTACGGACAAGAAATACTCTTGGGCCGTAAACTCTAAGTGAAGGCACAAAAGTGTGCCTAAAGTCCCCCTTAGCCTAAATCAAAAACCTAGAAGCTATCCTTTATGTACAAGTGTCTTAAAAGAATTAAAACAAACACCCCATAGGAGTTTACGGCCGTAAACTCCTCAAGGGAGCATTCAAGGGCCTTAAACTACCTAAAGGATTAATCTACCAATGCTAGGCTTATTCTAGGATTTATTTAGCACCTTAAAACAACCAAAACCACCAAGAGTGGAGTTCACGGCCGTAAACTCAAAGGTTTACGACCATAAACTCCAAGGGTGGGGTTTGTTGGGTGGTAAACTCTTATACAAGGTCCTTGGAAGCTTTTCAACCCTTTTGCCTTGTCCCATATCAACTTAGATGCACCATTAGGACCTATAACACTTATACAAAGTGTTTACATGTTCCTAAGTGTCCCAACTTATTTTGTTAAGTTACTATTTGGCTAATTAGTTATATATATGCTCATTATATGATAACTAGGCTCGTGCGTGTGAACAAGTCTCCGTTTGCCACCTAGCACGGTATCTGATACTTCAATCAAATCCACTCACCACAAGTGAATTCATACCCCTTTAATTAACCTTTGAAATACTTTTAAATGTTTTAAATACTTTATGGGGGGATACAAGTTAAATACTGATAGTTATTGCATCAATCACATATGATTGCATTAATCACATGTGATTAATAACTAGAAAATCAATGATTTATTCACTGTTCCAACTGTTTATCAAACTGTTTTACTTCAAAATGTTTTACAAACTCTTTTACTTATCAAATTCTTTTATTAAACTTTAGTTTACTTCTTATAAATTGCATGCCCATATATGTATAGATATATAAGCAATGTTTAAAGGGCTTAGGAAGGCCATCCGCCCTATTTCCTTTTTCTCGATTTGGATGTGGTCTGGTGGGACTTCGGGTGACCGTCCGAAGGTCATTTCAATATTAGTTATATATCAAATATACATATATAGACATAAAAGTACTTCCCTATTCATACTTATCAGTACATCATCAGTAAGTTACCATCGGGGTAACATAGGATCATACTACTATGATTTCTAGATCAACGAGTAAGTTCATTCATGAGTCAATACTTATTACTAAGAGAACATATACAACGATATTAGAACAAGTAACATTATATTACATATATGAGAATACGTTAACAATTGTGATCCACTGTATCAGAGCATGCCTTAAATGTCATGAACCGAGTTGTAGCCAGAATTCTCTTGGAGGGAGAGCGTGAGTTTGCGTATAGATCTATACTGGATTGACTATCCTACACCTCGCTGCTAGCTACAGCGGGACCGGCAGGTCTGCGGGTGCCAAACGTCATACCTTATTTTTCGACTATACGTTGTTGTTGTTACCAGTCTATAGCATGGTGCAATTTATCACATTATACCTTAATATAAATCCGGTTTAAGGTAGTTAGTACAGCAGTAGTTCCTATAATACAAAACTACAATACTACAATGATTTACCCATTACATATTTTAGTGATAACCTCACTTAAACATTAATGTACAAACTATATTTTGTTAAAAGATAGTTACACTTGGGAAATTACACACTTTTACATCAAACGAGCATACAAAACAGTTAAGCCTTGGTAGAAGATTACTTTAATAGAAAATATAGGTTTTTCTGAGAGATTCAAACTTTTACAAACACTTGCTTACATTTTTACAAACTTACAATTGAGACAGGTTCAAACGTTTATGACAACAAACATCGACACTAAAATACTTATGAAGTCACCAGCTTAATGCTGATAAATTCTTTCAAAATAACTTGTATTCTCAGGTCATCAGTAGACAGGTACCGAGGCCAGCTTTTGAGAAGATAGAGCGCATTCAAGACTCATCTTATTATTTTGATTTACATTTTTGGTGTCTATACCTGTACAGAACACGCTTGTATTAAAATTATATATTTAATGCAATGGATGATGTTGTTTGCTTATTTACATTTACTGTGTTGTGATATTATACATGACGTCCTCCACCCCAGAACGTTTCCGCTGTTCTTGGTTTTGGGGTGTGACATACAGGCTAAGGGATATACCTAAACCTAATAGAGTAAGCCTTAAATTATAGTCATGCTTTCCTAAGAAAGTACTAATTCACTATAGTTAATAGCTCTAATACCAATCTGTCACACCCCGGTCGTCGGCGTAAACACCGAGTGGTGTAACGTCATTTCTCGTATCATAGTTATCAACATCCTGAAAACACATGCATTTTAAAATACGTCAACATAAAGTTGGTGAGTTCACAGGTCTTGACTCCATATAAAAATAATACATTTTCCAATTTCAAAAAAATAAAGTTTTGAAAGTATTATTTTGACTTCCCAACGTTTAGTCTATATATCCTAGGTATAAAAGTTTACTTACCAAATAAGTAGTTTACCTATAAGTCTCATATACTATGAACATAAGTGCTTGTAATTCCATACAAATTAAGTTGCTACCTATAAATCTTATTTCAAATCTATATGAGTAAAACCGCTAAGTATAAATCTATTTCAATTCTATATGAGTAAGTTGGATAGGTATAATGGTCTACTTAATATACAAGTAATATACCTATTAGATTCTTATACATAGAGTATAAGTCTTTGGGAAACTTATACTTAACATTCATATTTGTATATCGACAAAGTATAATGCTACTAAAGTTATGCTACTGTGAGTTTGTAGCTACAACTGTATGACTTAGTTTTATGCCTCTAGTTATTATTACAAGGATCACACTTTGTCGTAGTACAAGGATCACACCTTACGGTAGTACAAGGATCACACCTTGCGGTAGTACAAGGATCACACGTTACGGTAGTACAAGGATTACAACTTGCGACAGTACAAGGATCACACCTTACGGTAGTACAACAACTATAAGTAGGTTTTACCAGGTTTTATCTTGACATAAAACCAATAATAACAACATACTTATCAATTAACATATAGAAATTCCGAGTATAACTATGGAACTATATCGCACACAACATATATATAGAATCCTAAGTATAACTCAAGGTCAACATTAGTATACTACTATAACAATAACATGTTAACAAACTTACGATAGTCGTATATTTTCAAATACAAAATAACTATATCCCGATTATTATAACTATCTATGTTGATACTAATATACTCTCATCTAGACATAATAATAACATATATACAATATTTAGCATGCGTTTTCCCCCGAAAATATTAGAAAGTAGCGCCGTGAAACTCACCTTAGCAGCATGATTTTATGTAATCTAAGCAAAAACGGTCAGGCGTACGAGGTCGTCGGGGCTCGAGAAGCGAAACGACTTCAGCAAAGGAGAGAGGAGGAAGGAGATCAGGTGCAAGAATGGCTGAGGTCGAACTTGCTATTTATAGGAAGATTTTTGGCCCTCACTTTGTGAGAAATGATAGGTTCACATCGTGAGTTATGGCAAGAGTCATCACGTAGCTTTAGCGCGCGTTTTCTAGCCTCGAATAATGTCCTACAACGTCCTCACATCGTGAGAAAACCTAGCTCATGTCATGAGCTTTTGGGTTATCGTTCCTTAGACTTTTAGCTACAAAATGAGGCGTTTTGACTCCTCACGTCGTGAGTTTTTAGGCTCACATCGTGAGTCCAGTCAGATTAGGGTTTCTGACATGTGTCATGCACTTAGACAACTGTAACTTCAGAAGGTCATGACTTTTGCATACGAACTCCGTTTTTGATGTTCTTTATGTTGGATTAATGTCTAAGTCCATAACTATAATTGGTAAGACTTGACCCGACCCGACATGGTCCATTTGGGTTGCATACCATCATGCACTTGGATAGACTATAATGAGAGAAATAAGACACTTATGGTTATTAATATATTATAAGTTCTAGTATATTAATAATAAGAATAATAAGATTATTTAATTAGTATTGATCAAGAATTAATCTAGGATTAATTAAGTGATCAAAAGAAGACTAATTAAATATATGGGTTGATTGTGTAAATCATCCATACTTGTATAGTGGGCTAATGCTCCACGGATAATCAAGTTGGGCTAAAACCCATAGGATGGTCCATGGATGCTCCATGGTGTATTTGTACCCATGGATCATGGAAATGAAAGGCCATGTCAATTAGGGTTTACATGGTGTAACCCTAACTATATAAGCATCTTATTCTTGACCAAAATTGGCCACTAGTGTGTGAGAAGAAAGGGCTAGCTGATTTCATGAGTTGTAGAATTCTCTCAAGTTATTCCAAGTGTTTTGGTGATTGTGATTCCATTTGAGGTGTCACACTTGGGGCACTTGGCACTCAAGCTTCATGAAGACATTCTACATCAAAGAGGTATGTATTCTATCTTGTTATATTGATTGTTTTGTATGCTAGATTAGGATAATACCTTGGATGTTCTTATTTGCATGTATAATAGAGAAAACATAGATCCAAGGTATTTAGGGTTGCATGTACACTTAGGAGTGTTAGAATGCTCATAACCCAACAGTGGTATCAGAGCCTAGGCTTGTTTTCTTGTTATACTTGCAAAAGAAGCTGGAAAATCGAGTTTTGATGCTATCTGCCCAGCAGACTCGCCGAGTCCATGAATGGACTCGCCGAGTCCAAGGCAAAATGCATCCAACTCGCCGAGTTGGTTCGTGCACTCGACGAGTTGGACCCCCAGACAGCATAAATTCGACTTTTTTGGCTGGAATTGGACTAGGAACATTACCCTAAGATGTTTTTGAACTTATAAACTTGTTTTGTTGATGTGGTAATGTTCATGCTAATCCATTTTCAAAGATAATTGTCAATAGATTCATTTTTGTATTACTTTAAGGTTTAGACTAATTACATGAAAAAGTTTGATTTGAATTATCTTGTTCTTATGAGTTGCTTAGATTAATAGAAAAGTTAATTGAAATAGTTGTTTTCAATCCATTTTAATCTAAGAGTTGAGTATAAAATGTGTTTGTGTAACTTGTCCTCAAGTTACATGAAGAGTCACATTAAAGACTCATAAAATTCATAAAAGTTGGCAATGGTTACAAAGTGAAGAGTCTTGTGTCATTGAATAATTTTTATGACTTCATAACTTGTCCTCAAGTTATGGAAGTTCAAGAGTCACTTCATTAAAGAAAAATATGTAACCATAATTAAATCCATAAGTTATAAAATAAAGAAAAAGTTAGTTCTTTTATTAGTTTAAAGTCTTCCATAACTTGTCCTCAAGTTATGGAACTTGAAGAGTTTTTGGATTAAAACTACTTTAAACACATAAGTTATGGAATTAATTAGTTTTGAATAGTTTCAAAACTTGCCCTCAAGTTTTGGAATTTGAAAAGTTTTCACTTATGAATACTTTAATTCCAAGTTAGCCCTTAGAATTTTAAAGAATTAAAATTCAACCCTTATACTTTATAATATTATAAGTTAATAATATATATATGTATAAGAGTAAAGTCAGTCTTACCACTAGTACGCCTCATTCACGAAGCCGGTCTATAAGGTGGGTATAAGGTTGTTGCCTATAAAATGGCAACTTAATGGGTGTCCACTCTCACCCACCGCTTGCTTGACTGGTGGAGGGTCATTAGCCGAACGGGTTTGACAGGACTATAATTCTCCCTTCATTAAAAGTATTAATGATAAATACTAAGTAACTAAACTCTTAATAATACCCAATCTTAGTTACCTAGGAAAAATGTGAATAAGGTGCTAACCCATGAAATTACACTTTACACTTTGTCTAAGTCGTTAGTGGAGCGTGTGTGGTTAACCGGCACACTAACTTGGACTTAACAACGTAGGTAAAGGGTGACTTAATATTTATCATAGTATCGATGGAGCGTGTGTGGTTAACCGGCACATCGATTGAGGGGTAATTTATTAAGGGTACCAAGTGATTTGCATGGTTACTTCACACCTCGTTTTGTGATCCTCAGCATCCCAGTCACAAAACTTGGAGGGCACACTCGAGATTGAAACATGCCTTTGAAAAGTTCAATGAATCTCAAAGATCTAGGAGTTTCAAAACCAATTAAAACCTAATAATACATTTCGTTTATCTTGGTGGAAATTGGTGAATCTTCATTCACCTACCTTCAAATATTTTATAGCTTGGATTACGGCATACCTCTTCTATGTTATAAAATAGTTTGTTGGGTCCTAGACTTAATATTTCATATTGGGTGTCATATTAAGGACTTTAAATCACCTATCTTGAATATCTCCCAAAAGATGTCTGGTTTAGACACCTATGATCTTCCCAAATCTCTTGAAACAAGGTTTCCTAATGAAGATGATGTCCCATGGATATCATACTTCTTTCTCCTCCTCCAACTATTGTCCCTAACCCACAAGTTCTTGAAAAGTTTAAGGTCACTCAAGCCCTATTGGCAAGGCAAGGTCTAGGTGTGATCACATCTTGGAGATGTAGTCACATATTGACAAGCCAGGAGAGTTGGGTGTCAAAGTCTTAAGAAAGTTGGTGGTTCAATCACTTTCTAAGTCACATAGTGAGTTCCTTTGGGACACCTATGAAACAGACTATGACAATAACCTTAATGATCTTATCTATTTGTTAAGATCAACTTCCTAAAACTTTATGGACATTGACAATGATGACATTGGATATCTAGTAAAGCTCTCTCTTCCCGGTGGAAAGGGATCGGCCATAGTCAACTCGGTTGACCAAATGGTAAAGAGAAAGCTAAGTCTGTGATAGTCCCGTGTACCATTATCAAAGGGTCCATATGTTTATATTGCCAAAGGAATGGGCGTTGGTTGCAAAGCTGCCAAATTTACCTAAGGATGTTAAAGTCAATAAGTTTGACTCTACTTCAGGTAATGTCCACTATCTAACTCTGTTAAGTTTCTATTCTGAGATTCCTGATACATGATGTGACTGGGTCACATGGTGATGTTTTAAGAATCAAAGAAAAGTGAAGAAACTTAAAGAAAGAATATGCTGAATCTGATGGCATAGATGGATTTCTATCGCATAGGTTGAAGATCGGATTCTTGAGCTACTTCTTAGGAGTTATGAGATATTGCTTAAGGAATAGATAACAACAAGTTTTCATATGGATTGTAAGGATAAGTTTTTCCGCAAAGTTTTAAAATAAAAGAAAGTTTTTGACTTTATTTATTTTAAAATATCCTTACAATGGCATTTAAGGAAAAATTGTTGCTTATATGATTCCATTAAGAGCAAGAGTGGAAATATAAAATTGATTCTTTCATTTGTGGTAATGTCAAAATTTACCAAATCAGGAAAGATTCTCATCACCCAAGTTTCAATTGGATCGGAACTTGGAATACTGCAAGTTGTATAGCATGATGAATGAGAACCTTCAAGTATTGGAAAATTAAGACTAATTACTCGTTCACATGGATGTGTGAGTCAAGTAAAGGACTAAGGGATCGAGTACACATTCTTGTGCACTGATTAAGTCCACCACAAAAGATTGATAAGACTATTCGTCATAGTTTACTGAAGCTCAGTAAATATGATTATACTTACAAGCTTAAGTGTAACTCTGAGACATTGGAAAAGGTTCCAATGTATGGTAGAGCGAATAAGAAGAATCAAATAAGGCAGAAGGATAAAAGTTTCTCAAATCTGAAAAGATGGGAGAGTACTTTAGTATCATTTTTGTGATCATCTTAATGATTAAGAAACCATAGCACAATTAGTTCTCTAAGGAAAATCTTAGTGCATTCTTATGACTAAGAAGAGGAACTTGAATTGTTGAAGTGGTTAAATCAAGAAGATGAGTCATACTTCATTCCAATACAAGTCTTAGAGTCATACTCCAAGATTGTAACTTGAGTGACATGTCTTAAAGAAGGTTTAAAACACTTGTCAAATGTAAGAGTAAAAGTTTTCTACTCTTGTACATTTGAAATTGGTAAGTTGTGATGTTTTGGATAAAACAAAGATCAACTTAGGCCAAATGTGTGAAGTGTTTGTCTTGATTAGAATCCACACTATCTCTTGGATATTTGACAAGGGAGTCTTATAGGTCAAGAGGACAGTGGGAGTCTTAAAGGTCTTGAAAGTCTCAAGAAATAATCAAGAATAAAACCTGAAGTTCTTCACTAGTACACGACTTGAGATTTATAACCTATCGTGTTGACATATATGTGCCCATTCCAGTTAAAGTTGGCTTAGTGTTCTCAGTTTGTTGCATAACAACTTGGAAGCAATGGCAGACCCTTGAGCTGCCAGGTGGCAAGAAGTTGAGATTGAGTTCAATCCATATGAGTTTGGATTTGTCATTATCCTTGTCTTGTGACTATGGTTTTGACAATTCACATGGATAAGAACACATACACCATTAAATCTAAGTGTCATAAGGTTTCTCTCCGATTCATGAATATGATGGTGAGGAAACACTTTCACTAAGTAGATTTTAGCTAGATAGCAATTGTGATATTTGCATTCTCAAAGTCGTTAGTAGAGTGCGTGTGGTTAACCGACACACTAATATGGACTTGTGAGAAGTGGCAAAAAGGTCTAACCATTATGATTACGGCATACCTCTTCATAATTGTTTAGACTCACAAGTGTGCTATCTAAGGGAAGGTGTATGATTTTGATAAAGTCTTATCAAAACAATCTAGTATCAGAAATCTGAACTTTGGTAAGATAGTCAATGAAGTATTGATTTCTAGAAGTCCAGCTGATTTCTGGGTACATGTCAAAGCTAGTGGGAGCATAAGTGTTATGCTAATAATCATCATGTTAGTGGGAGCATGATAATTATGATAAAGTATTGCAAGTTAGCAATGTTGATTATAGAAAACAAAAGTTTCAATTGGGAAAAAGTTGTTTTGCGATAATTAAGGGAGAGGAAATTATACTTCATCTCAAATCTATAAGCTTAGATCATGAGGTTTTAATCATTTGGTCAAGGAAATATATATGAATTTCACGTTGGAATGGCTCAACACAAGGAAATTCTGTATATGAGTCCATTATTTGCGTTCTAAAATTCGATTATGATTACGGCATCCCTTTTCATAATTTGAATAATGAGAACTTGGCAAATTGAAATGGAAATATTATAGCAAAAGACTGGTTTAGTCTATATGTAAGACATCATGAATCGTGTCCCATATGCTTCGGATATAGGATCGATTACATGTGCTATATTCATCCGTTCTAGAATTTTCCAAATGCCTGGGGCATTAAGAAGGGAAAAGGTTTAGAACTGGATATGACTAAAAGGATTAAACAATTGTCGAGGACAATATAAGGTTTACCAAAGATTGGTTACTCAAGGACAATTGGAGGTATAGTGATAATTCTGGAAGGACCATATCGACATAATCTGTAAGGAGGCAACTCTTGCTCAGAAGTGATAGTCAAAATGGAATCTGGAAATGTTTCAAAGTTAGAATTTTCAATCTGTGTAAGATTAAGGAAACTTAATGCAAGAAGGATATTTCCATGGAGCTGATCTCCTTTGGAATACGCTGTAATGATTGTTGTCAAGTCTTTCTGACTTTGTGCATAATCATTACAAGAGGATCAATGCATATAAGTTTAGAATCTAACAGATTTCAGTAAATGGCATGAATTTGGAATTCTTGCATTTGCAGTAAGAATTTGGGAGTGTGAAAAGAGAATCATTGAAGTAATGTTCAATTGATCTAGTTCACAAAATAAAGATCATAGACAAACATAGTATGCATACTTGGTGTATGGCATGACTAGTGTTTAGAAAACATAGTGTACATGCTTGGAGCATGGGACAACTATGGTTTTAAATTCAAAAAATAAAGTTGATAGCTGAAACAGTATACAATGAATAATGTGTAATCATATGGTGATAAATAAAAGGTGTTTTATTTATATTCATAAGTTCTGAGACCATATTGGATTCGATTATTATTGTGTTTCATTTCGCATGTTTTGACTTCCCGAATAAACTGGGTTATTCTTCCGGAATGACTAAGTTATTCAAATCATCCACAGTCGGTCATATGTTGGAAGTAGATATGAATTAAGACTGTCATGATGGGTTGTAGAGGTCTAAGGTGTTGGACAAGGCTACAACAATCATGAGTGCTCATAAGTTCTGAGTATTGGATTCAACTCGCGCTCATTGGAATCACTTCATGGATTTTATCACGAGTGATCATGAGATGATAATATCTTATATTCTTCAAACCTAGAGATATGAGTTGTTACTATGAGTTGATAGTACATTGATTGCACGAAACTGCATTTGGTAACTCGGTGCTATAAAACGTGCCTTTGTGTATGATTCATCAAGTAGTAGAACAAGCCATATGAGTCGAAGTTTATCCATTCCTTTTACCTTCGGGATAAAAGTGATATCTGTGGGCCCCTTGATGATGTGATGATGACAAATGGAAGTGCTCGGCCGGGCCAGGACTGATTTGATTTGTTCAATTAGTCAGTCGTCATAAATCGGAAATCGAGAAACAACAAATGGACAGAGAGAATGATTATAATCCCTGTCTCAGTCCATATGATATCTAGAATGGAGGAATATATGATCCCTTATCTAATGGACAAGTCATTGACAAAGGTCAGAGTTCATCTACAAGGTCAGAGTTCGACAGAAGCTTTTGAGAGCTACGATTGCTAGTTGGTTCCTGAAGTCATACGCAATAATAGTTTTAGACTTATCCAAGTGGGAGACTGTTGGATTAATGTCTAAGTCCATAACTATAATTGGTAAGACTTGACCCGACCCGGCATGGTCCATTTGGGTTGCATACCATCATGCACTTGGATAGACTATAATGAGAGAAATAAGACACTTATGGTTATTAATATATTATAAGTTCTAGTATATTAATAATAAGAATAATAAGATTATTTAATTAGTATTGATCAAGAATTAATCTAGGATTAATTAAGTGATCAAAAGAAGACTAATTAAATATATGGGTTGATTGTGTAAATCATCCATACTTGTATAGTGGGCTAATGCTCTATGGATAATCAAGTTGGGCTAAAACCCATAGGATGGTCCATGGATGCTCCATGGTGTATTTGTACCCATGGATCATGGAAATGAAAGGCCATGTCAATTAGGGTTTACATGGTGTAACCCTAACTATATAAGCATCTTATTCTTGACCAAAATCGGCCACTAGTGTGTGAGAAGAAAGGGCTAGCCGATTTCATGAGTTGTAGAATTCTCTCAAGTTATTCCAAGTGTTTTGGTGATTGTGATTCCATTTGAGGTGTCACACTTGGGGCACTTGGCACTCAAGCTTCATGAAGACATTCTACATCAAAGAGGTATGTATTCTATCTTGTTATATTGATTGTTTTGTATGCTAGATTAGGATAATACCTTGGATGTTCTTATTTGCATGTATAATCGAGAAAACATAGATCCAAGGTATTTAGGGTTGCATGTACACTTAGGAGTGTTAGAATGCTCATAACCCAACACTTTATTTCCACGCGTAGGAATTTACGAGCACTAAAACTCTATTTTAGACTCCAGTAGCTAATTCTATGCCTATTTTAAATTCCTTATGTTATAGAGCTTTTATAGTGTTCAGCTTATCATAACTTCTTCATGTAAAGTCAGATTTAGACATTCTATATATTTTTGGAATCTTATGGATGTATACTTTGATTTATACCATAAAGTGTGTATGAAAGTTCAGATTTATATTAGAATTATCATGAAATACATAATGAGTTTACTACATTACTAGTTTAACAAAATCAGATTACATGATTGGTATAATCACATGTGATTGTTATTGACCTGTTTTAACTAGTGTTACAAATAGTAGTTATAGTATCATAATACTACAGTACTTCATTATTTTCCCTTCACATCTACCTTGTGAGCTCCTTACAATAAAGAGTAATGTAAAAACTGTATTTTACTAATAATAGTCACATTTAGGAAAGATACTCATTTTTACAATGAACATACATACAGTACACTTGATGCCTTGGTAGAAGGCTACTTTTAATGGAAAATATAGGATTTTCTGGGAGATACAAACAATTACTACAAACATTTTATGTACTCTTACATTCAAACACTTGGAAACGTTTTACGTACTCTTACATTCAAACACTTACAAACATTTTCATACAAATTATGACACTAAATACTTATGAACTCACCAGCTTTAATGCTGATAAACTCTTTCAGAATAACTTGTATTCTCAGGTCATCAGTAGACAGGTACCGAGGCCAGCATTTGAGTAAATGGATCACATACAAGACTCATCTTTTATTTTGATTCATATTTTGGTGTCTTATAAACCATAGAACACACTTGTATTAAAATTATATTATTAACGCAATGGATGATGTTGTTTGCTTGTTTACTATTATTCTGTGTTGTGATACTATACATGATGTCCTCCGCCCCAGAACGTTTCCCTCGTTCTCGGTTTTGGGGTGTGATACAATTTAACTACCTCGTCAACCTCTACCCGGGTATAGTAAACTCAGAATACAAAAAGATTGAAAGGTACATTTGGGGGCTAAATCCCTTGGTTCAAGGTTTGGTTGCTGCATTCAGACCCACTACCTTTAATCGTGCTAAACAATTAGCTTATCACTTGACTAAACAATATTTGCTTCCAAGTACCACAACCCAACAAATGGAGCAGAACCAGATGGGGGGTTCGAAATGGAAGTACCATGAGGATTCCATATGGAACTTCAAACTCCTCAAGCCCAAATCAGAACCTATGACTGTCTATGACTCAAACACTCTCATTCCGTCCAAGTCCTACATTGGGACTTGACCCCATTGTACGAAGTGCAATTTTCATCATGTTGGGAATTGCATGGCCTGCGACAACTGTAACTGCATAAGTTACACCACTAAGTTCTGCAGAATAACCTTAACCACTACAGGAAAAATGCTTAACTTCTTCAAATGAAACCTATCGGGACACTTCAAGAAGGATTGCCCTAAGCTGAAGAATCACGGTAGCAAAGGAAGAACACAGTGATTGATGTAGGAGATTCTCGCCAGGACCTAGCTGTGGTTACTGGTACGTTTTATATCAACAATATTCATGTTTCAGTATGATTTGATATTGATAACGATGTACGATTTGTTGACTATAGTTGTAGAAACACAATAAAACATAAATTCTGCAAACATAATAAAACTTACATAATGGAATTAATAGCAATCAACCCAATTAGAAAACATTTTATAAATACTCACCAATTGCCTTATCACCCTGAACAACCACGTCCTTAACATCGACCAATTGCCATGACAATTGGAAGTTCGATATGATCATCAAAATGGATTGGTCATTACCACATCAAACGGAGGTTTAATAATATGAAAAATCCATTCGACTACCTTTACCGAACAACGAAGACCTCATGATATACGAACATAAATCATGAAAGAAACTAATAATCATCTTTTGCATGATGTCGAGAAAGTGTTTGTAGAAGAGATGTTTCCTTTTCTTAGCCCACGTGGTGGATATGCAAGACAAGGGTAAGGAAACAACAGACATACCGCTAGTGTGCGACTACCCGGACATATGTCCAGAGGGTCCTTCTGGAGTATCTCTAGTTAGACAAGTCGAATCCCAAATTGACCTAATCCTTGGTGTAGCATCAGTGTCACAACTGGAAATTTTGTGTCTTGTAATCACTATACTTAAGTAAAATGTTGAACTAAAAACTTAAGAGTATGTGTGATGCCTTCAAAAACTTCAATAAAATACATCATACAAATACTTCAAATAGTCAACAAACAATTGGAAGCCCTAGAAGTTTTTGTTTAGGTCCATTTTGGAGTAGGACTTCCTTATTGGGCCCAAATGGACCCATAAGCTTCCAATTTCACTATCATGGGCTTAGAACCCTTAAATGGGCTCTAATTGGACCCACATTCATTTATTTCAACATTTTGGGCCATATTGGGCCTAGAATGAAATAAATTAAAAGTTTAAACCATGATTAACCTAGACTAGCCCAACAAAGTATGAAAATCACACTTGTATCTTACAATCATCAAACCTAACTCTAATATTGGGCTTAGGGGCATTAAGACCCAATACTCTCTTTTTCCTTCCATATTTTCGGCCCAAGACAAGCCCAAGAGGAGAAATTGACTTAATGCATGCCACCTCATTATTATATGGTGGTTATCCAAGTCAATACCCCTCAAATATCCATGCTAATCCCATTTCTCCATGCAACTCTCTCTCTCCCTCTCTCTTCTTGTTTCGGCCATGGGTAACACACACACACACACCTCACAAACTCTCTCTAGATTACTCAAGAAATCATCTTCCCTCTCCATTCAAAATCTCGAAACTTTGCTTATGCATCAAGAGGATTTCAAGAAAATATCATCACTTCTTGGCAAGTTATACATATCTAAGGAATTTATAACTCTTTTTCTCATAATTAGATCCTTTCTCTTAAACAATTTTGCTAATCATGCTCCTAGAAAACTCCTTGAACTCGAGATCTTCATCAAGGGGTGCTAGGGCCAAAAATCACCAAACTTTCTTCCATCTTTTCTTCAAAAACCATAACCACACCCTAAGGTGAGCTTCATACTCCCTATTTTTCTATTTTATAAGTTTTATGCGGGGGGGGGGGGGGGGGGGGAATACAAGTGAAAGTGTAGATCTATATGTGTTTTGTATGCCTTGTATGATTTCTATGCTTATATGTGTGTTTTTGTGTGATTATGATGTTGGATCTAGCCATAAACTCCTAAAAATCGAGATGTATTTTATGTTGAATGATACTAGCATGAACTATATCACAACATACAAAGTACTCCAAGAAAAATAGTGTGACAATAGTCAAATTCGGGTCAAGTCTAAGCCGGACAAGGTCAACGAGTCAAACCGGTCAACTCAATTAAACCTTGTATAATAGGATTTGTATTATGTAATTTCTGCATAACTCACTATCTTAATGAGAAAACATCACTTGGAAAGTTCGCGTGTTTAAATTTCTTTAACCTTAGTGCTAAACAATGAACAAGAACAATAAAACAATGTTGCATACTCATAGGGAGTGTGTAAGATCCTAAAACATGGCATAACGGGGTCTAAGGACCTTGCATTGCGAAGCCGGACACTCACATTCATCACACATGAAAACGCTCTCAATCGTTTTCACTCTATCTCTTCTTATCAAAAATCTCTCCAAGAATGTCAAATCTCTCCCAAATCTCTCTAAGTATGTGAAATCTCTCCCATATATCTCTTTGTATGAGAAATCTCTCCAAGAATGTCAAATCTCTCCCAAATCTCTCTAAGTATGTGAAATCTCTCCAAGAATGTCAAATCTCTCCCAAATCTCTCTAAGTATGTGAAATCTCTCCCATATATCTCTTTGTATGAGAAATCTCTCCAAGAATGTCAAATCTCTCCCAAATCTCTCTAAGTATGTGAAATCTCTCCAAGTATGTCAAATCTCTCCCAAATCTCTCTAAGAATATGAAATCTCTCCCAAATATCTCTTTGTATGTGAAATCTCTCCAAGAATGTCAAATCTCTCCCAAATCTCTCTGAGTATGTGGAATCTCCCTCAAATCTCTCTCGAAATCTCTCCCAACTTTCTATAATCACTCAGGGCATCCCGACCCTCGAATTTGGCAAAAACAGCCCAAAAACGGAAGTCTACGCGAAAAACGGACCTTAGGAACCGAAACCCCTCTTAGGACCCGAAAGTCCTCTTAGGAACCGAACCTCCTGATGAAGAGGAACCGAACCGAAGGTACTGTTCACTACTAACCGAACCTCGCTTAAAAGGAAGAACCGAACCGAAGGTACTGTTCACACTAACCGAACCTCGCTTAAAAAGAAGAACCGAACCAAAGGTACTGTTCACTACTGTTCACTACAGTTCCTTCGGTTCTGACTTCTCTTCGGACCGAACCCTCGCCCTTCGCTTCTCGCTTCTGGCTCGCGCCTCTCGCTTCCGACTCAGCACCAGCAAGGACCGAACCTCGGCCTAGGGACCGAACCTCGGCCTAGGACCGAGAGGTCTCGCTGGGAAGCCTTTTTCTCCCGGTTTCAATTAAATTCGCGTTTTAAGCCCGTTTTTAATTGTTTTAACATAGGATTTTCACCAAAAACTTTATTTTAAAATATAAGACCCCTAAATTAATGATTTAATCACATTTTAAGGATAAAACCTTATCCAAAAGAGAGTTGGTAAAGTACAAAGGTAGAGTGTTGACCTTACCTTATTTTATGACACAAGCAACCCCATACCCACTCCATGATTAACCCACACTCCTCCCCACCATACCTTGTCACTTTCTTGTACTTTTTACCCTCTCACAACCCATCCCCACGTTCTAGGACTGGTCACTCAACCTCTCTCCTCATTTTCTTCAATCACTCTCATTCCACCAAAGATCTCAAGGCTGATCATCAAGTGTTCTTCTACTCTTGGTAAGTGTAATCCATCCTCCTTGTGATTTTTACACTTCATTCTACTCAAATCATTGATAGCTTATACAAACTCCATAACTATGATGCTAGATTCTCAAAAATCTTCGAGGCATCTCCAAGTGTTCTTGAGTTAAACACCTCCATTCTTCAACAATCATCTACTGAAATCACTTAAGGTGAGTTCATACGCCCATATTTTCATGTTTTCTCAAGTTTTTAGGGGGGGGATACAAGTTAAAACACCAAGAACATAACTACACTTTTCTAACAGCCTTCATCAGAAAAGTTCAACCCCATTCACGGACTTTTTTGGACCACTTAAACATTTTAGTTTTCAAAACTGTTTTAGGTGTAAGTAGTTCCAGTTCTTAGCTTTAAAATGACTACTTGCACATCTCCATACGATTTTTCTACAATTTATGGTGATTTTTACAAAACTGCCTATCATTTCAAACACCAATCCGGACCAGTCTGTGATTATGGACTTTTTCACCCAAGTTGGAGGTCATTAAAAATCATGATAAAAATTATGAGTAAACTAGACACATTTTGGGAACTCTCAGAATTTACGGATCTAGTTTTCAATTTCTTATGATTTTTCTATGATTTTTCAAAAACAGTGTATAAAGGTTGAAAATTTGTTAACAGCTTATAACTTTCATAACACTTTGTATTATGTTGAGCAAAGTGTATAACGATAAGTTCCAAATATTGAATGTGTTTCCATGTTAGTTTATCATCATAAACTGAAATATAGTCATTCATGATAAGATTATTCATTCATTTAGAACACGTATATTAAGCTATAATGAGCATAGTTTATGGATTCATAGCATTAAAGCATTCATAAAAGAATTCTTATACATTACAAACGTTTTGGATAAACTATAATAGGTATAGTTTATGTATCATTTACTTCTCAAACTTATTTACCAAAAGTGTTCCGTTTAGTTCACGTAAATCTGTTAATGAATAAATTTGTGAGTCATTCCCTTCGGGTTACTTCCAAAGTAACAAAGTCAAAAAGTCCTGTAAATTGTAACCAGAGTCTCTTGTAGGGAGAACGTGATAGTTGTGTATAGATCTATATTGGGTTTGACAAACCCACACCAGAGCTGCTTGCAACAGCTAGACCGGCAGGTCTGTGGTGACAAGTGTCATTTAACGGCGACGCCTGAAGAACGTCGCATTACGAGGCCGTCGATGTCAAGTATGGTTATAATAGCTCACATGTGGTATTAACAATCATAAGATTTACGGGTTCTAACTTTAAGTTAGCGAGTTATGTCTATTTAGCTCACTGAAATTACTTTAAGTATGGAAAAATACTTATACGCCTTCATATCAAAAAGGGTTTTATGCCGATTTAAAACCACTTTTATATCTTTAAGTATGACAAATAGCTGTTCATTTTTGGTCCTGGTATTTAGGACTACATAACTTTTGTAAGGAAAATATCGGATTTTTCTGGAATAACTATACAATTACGAGACAAGTTTTTTTTTCATAATTATATACAGAAACTTATGAACTCACCAACCATTGTGTTGACACTTTCTCAAACTACTTGTATTCTCAGGAAATCGCTAAACAGGTAACAAAGTACTTTTGAGGATGGGACGTTGAGGCGTCAAACTTATCATATTTTGTCAACATATTGTAATTGATTTTGAAACATGTAATTCATACAATGATGTAACTCTTTCAATTATATATATGTTGGTTGTGTTTACTTTCATCACTATTGCCATTGTTGTTATGATACTACACATGAAGTCCTCCACCCCCGGACGTTTCCGCCATCCTTGGTTTGGGGGTGTGACAGATTGGTATCAGAGCACGGTTTATAGTGAATTAAGTATATCAAACAACATAGGATATACAAACTATAAACACATTTGGGACTAAGAATCTATGATTTTAAAACATTCTAACTGGTTATACTTTTTGAAAACGAATAGTTCTTGTTTAAAAGTATACCTACATGCATTGCATACTCGCGTAGTGTCATAACTAGAAGAACATAAACTAAAAGAAGAGGAGTTGAACGCTACGAGTATGCCTTGGTATGAGTAATCAGTTTTGGGAAGGATATAGCCTGATCAACTATATTAGTCCGGGAAGTGACTTACTCCTATCGGGGGATAGTCGTAGGAGGGCAACAAGTCTAATAACCTAACTTCACCCTACAAAGAGTGTTATAAGAACCAAATCTAAACATTTAAAATACTATACGAGTATTTGTATGTTGCTATATCGCAATATTATTAATATCTACCGCTATCTGCTTCTTACCCCTCTATTCTCGCGCAGACGACATGGCAGGATTTCACCTACCAGGAGACCCATACTTTCCCAACCAGGGAAATGCCGGCTGGATTGAGGAAGAGCCCGAAGAGCTGATTAAAGAGGATCCCGAAGAGGATCCCGAAGAAGACCCTGAAGAAGAAGAAGAGGAGGTAGACGAAGAAGAAGAAGAAGAAGAGGAAGACGACGAGGTGGACATGGATGAGGATGAAGGTGAAGAAGAGCCAGAGGAGGAAGTCTTCAAACCTCCTTACATTGTGAGGGTACCTGCAAACCGCTGGGGGCACAATGGGCCTGAGCCCCGTTGGGCAACCATGATCGAGAGGTGGAGTCGGCAACAACGCCAGAGGTCACCCTATAGCGACCAACGAGGTTACTATGACCTCAGTCACGGGGGACCGACTGACAGAGCTCTCCCCGTTATGACCCAGCACATCACGAACTTGGGGAACCAGAGTAGGGAAATGGCAGACCAGGTTCGAAATCTCAGCGCTATTACGGCAGCCACCGATGCACGCACCTAGGATTTGGAGAGGGACTTCTATCCATTGGACCAAATCATCGAGGACCTTACCGCTGCTCGAGCGGAGGTAAGGGAGTACCAGGAGAGGCACGCAGCTCTCGAGGAGAGAGTGATCGCGGCCGAACGCCGGATTGCGGAACTTCAGGGGGCCTCGACCTCATCCCAGGGCCACCATGGACCTGAGATTTCGAGTATGCGTTGGTGCTACTCTTTATTGCAAATAGGTTGACCTCGCGACTAAGTGATCACACTAGTCAAAGGGGCTTTTGTACTGCCAAAACTTTATCTTTTATTATGATGTAATGTAGACCCTTATGAGGTCAAATTCCTCAAAACAATATGTACTAACAAATTATCAATGAATGTGGCATGTATTTTACTTCCTTGGATGCTGACACGAACCAAGCACATGACTCTGCTCGGGTCAACACTATTTAATTCATAAGTTTAATTGCATAAACTTTGCGATGAATTACCCTCTAAATTAATAAACTTGGACAAAATACAATTGAGATGAAACAAGTAACGCTCGACTCGTTATCACCATTGAAGTCTTACCGACAAGTCTTTCTTTTTATTTTCTTATGTCAGAACCATGCCACCAAGGAAAAGACCAAGACCTTCCGGAAACTCAGCACCACCCCCTCCGCCGCCACCTCCGGAGTTTGATCCTGTGATGTTTCAGGCTGCAGTAACAGCAACCGTGGCGGCAGCAATGTCGCAAATGGGTACAAATGGCTCCGGCGGTTCCGGATCCGGGAATACTAACTCGAATCAAGGGGACAGTACGGGGCGCACTAAGGAGTGTTCGTACAAAGACTTCACTAATGGCAAACCCGATCCTTTCGACGGAAGCGGGGGCGTCATAGCGCTGATGCAATGGTTCGAAAGGACCGAAGCAGTCTTCGAAATCTGTGCTTGTCCCGAAGCGAGCAAAGTCAAGTATGCGACATTCACTTTCACAAGAAAAGCTCTTACTTGGTGGAATGGCCGAGTTAAGTCACTTACTCCTGCAGTGGCTAACTCCATAGGCTGGGAAAACATAAAAGCGTTGATGTTAAAGGAGTACTGCCCGAGGGGAGAAATACAAAAACTCAAAGAGGAACTCTGGAATCTCAAGATGTCGGGGATGGATCTCGAAGCTTATACCGCCCGATTCAATGACCTAGCACTCCTCTGTCCTGCAATGGTTACTCCGGAGGAGAAAAAGGTAGAACGATACCTTTGGGGGCTATCATCCCAGATTCATGATAGTGTTCTGGCCTCGAAACCTACTACCTTTGAAAGTGCCAAGGAATTGGCACAACAACTTATCGATCATAGGGCCAGCCGTGGCACCATGGTCGCCACCACCAACCAAACGAAAGGAGGGAACAACAAGAGGAAGTTGTGGAACAGTAAAAAGAAACAACCGGTGCAGGACCCCACAAAGAAGCAACAGACTGTTGCTGTCCGTGCAGCCACTACTGCTCCCGCTCCAGCGCCACCAAAGCAACACGCAGGAACTCTTCCCAAGTGCAACAAGTGCAACTTCCACCATACCGGTGCTTGTCGAGAAATGCACTGCAGAAATTGCAACTGGAAGGGGCACACTGCTCGATTTTGTAAAGTGCCAGCCTAATCCGCCCCTCAAGTCGCCCCAACCGCTAACACCGGAGCAAGTCAAACCTGTTACGGATGTGGAGAGGCAGGGCACTGTTGGATAAGGTGTCTAAGTCCATAACTATTTCGGGCTTGTACTTGACCCGACCCGACATGGTCCATTTGGGTTGCATGGCACCATGCAATTGGATAGACTAAATGAGAGAAATAACACTTGGAGATTATTAATATATTATAAGTTCTAATATATTAATAATATTATTTGATTAGTTGATCAAAGAATTAATTTGGAATTAATTAAGTGATCAAAGGATAACTAATTAAATATATGGGTTGATTGTGTAAATCATCCATATCTTGTATAGTGGGCTAAGAGGCTCCATGGATTATCAAGTTGGGTTCTACCCATAGGATGCTCCATGGGAGTTACAAACCCATGGGTCATGGAAATGAAGAGTCATGACACATTAGGGTTTACATGGTGTAACCCTAGGTGTGTCAACACTATATAAGAAGCATATTCTCCACCAAAAATCGGCACTACTACTAAGGAACTAGAGGGCTTGGCCGATTTTTGAGAAGTGTGTGTTATCTCAAGAGTCTTTCCAAGAGCATTTGGTGTTGTGTGAAGCATTTGAGGCATCACACTTGGGGTGCTAGACTCACAAGGTTTCAAGGAACACAAGCAACAACAAGGTAAGTTATTCTATCTATGATAAAAGTTAAATTGTTCCCCATGTATGCTAGATAGGAATATAACCTTGGAATTCAACTTTGCATGATAATTAGACAAACATAGATCCAAGGTTATTAGGGTTGCATGTACACTTAGGAAGTGTTAGAATGCTCAAAACCCATCAGTGGTATCAGAGCCTAGGCTTGTTTGTTTGTTATTTGTGCTTAAAAGTTGAAGAAAGTCGAAAATCTTGCTGTCTGACTGATGGACTCGGCGAGTCCATGGGGAGGACTCGACGAGTTCATGTGTATCTTCAACCTACTCGGCGAGTAGGTTTATGCACTCGGCGAGTAGGGTCGACAGAGTGCAGAATTTCGACTTGAGTTGCTGGAAATGGATTAGAGTCATTACCCTAAAATGTTTTGGTACTTGAAAACTTGTTTTAGAAGGTGTAATGTCTTTTCGAACTCATTTACAACAACTAGTTATCAAAATTACAAAGATTAAATGTGATTTTGATTCTTGAAAGTGTTCATATTCTTGTTCTTATGATGTTTAGATGATCATAGGAATTATTTGTAACCTATGTGGTAGATTAATTCATGATCATAATGTGTTTTAATGGAGTCCATAACTTGTCCTTAAGTTATGGAAAACCAAAAGTTTCTTGGATTAAAAACCATTAAAAGAACACAAGAGTTAGAAAAATGAAAAGTCCTCATTTTATTACTCTATTAAACTCATAAGTTACAAGAAATGAAAAGTTTTGAAAGTTTACAAAACTTGCCCTCAAGTTTTGGAACAAGTAAAGTTAAGTTAAAACTTTAGTTCCAACCCCTAGAATTTTAAAAGTTAAAATTCAATCCTTATACTTATATTATTATGATTTAATAATTATATATATATGTATAAGAACAAAGTCGTCTTACCGCTAGTACGCCTCATTCACGAAGCCGGTCTATAAGGTGGGTATAAGGTTGTTGCCTATAAAATGGTGACTTAATGGGTGTCCACTCTCACCCACCGCTTGCTTGATCGGTGGAGGGTCGTTAGCCGAACGGGTAAGACAAGGACTTATTAATTCTCATTCAAAGTATGATGAATATTATAAAGTAACTAAATGTTTTATTAAATTCCCAATCTTAGTTACTTTAGGAAAAATGTGAATAAGGTGCTATTCCATGAAATTACACTTTACACTTTGATTAAGTCGTTGGTGGAGCGTGTGTGGTTAACCGGCACACTAACTTGGACTTAACAAGGTAGGTAAAGGGTGACTTAAGGTTTATTATAGTATCGATGGAGCGTGTGTGGTTAACCGGCACATCGATTGAGTGATAAACTTTAAGGGTACCAAGTGATTTGCATGGTTACTTCACACCTCGTTTTGTGATCCTCGGTATCCCAGTCACAAAACTTGGAGGGCACACTCGAGATTGAAACATGCCTTTGAAAAGTTCATTGAATCTCAAAGAATCTAGGAATTTCTAAGAACCATTCAAAAACCTAATACTAAAATATTGCGGTTTTCGTGGTGGAAATTGGTGAATCGTCATTCACCTACCTTTCAAATATGATATAGCTTAGATTACGGCATACCTCTTCTAAGTTATATTATATTGTGATTGGATCCTAGCCTTAATATTACATTTGGGTGTTTTATTAAGGACTCTTTTATATCTAAACTAATCTTGTCCTCTTTCCTTCAGATGTCTTTCAACAATGCTTCTGGCTCTAATCCTAATGGCTCCTTTACCCTTATGAACTTGTGTGGGAAAGTCACCTTTGATGGATCCAACTTCAATGAGTGGATCAGAAACATCAGGATGATTACCCGCTACGAGGACAAAGAATATGTCCTTGACAAGGAGCTTAAGGAGATTAATGAGTCCACTGCAACTCCTCAGGAGATCGCTGAATTTCAGGCACATGAAAGGGATGCTACGAAAGTGGCTTGCATCATGACGGCCACGATGACAGCGGAACTCCAAAAGTCTTATGAAGATTTCTACCCTTATGACATGCACCAAGATTTGATGGAAAGATACCATCAAAGTGCAAGACAAGAGACGTATGAGATCATCTGCTCCATGATAACAACCATGATGAAGGACGGGGAATCCGTCACGAGCCACATGCAGAAAATGCAAAGGTATGTGGATCGTTTGCTGAAGCTTAATGTGAACTTCCCGGAGGATCTTGCAATAGATATTATTTTGCATTCCTTACCATCGTGCTATGATCAATTCCGCATGACATATCACATGAACAAGGAAGAAGTCACCCTCAGCAAACTTCAGGGACTTCTCAAGACCGCAGAAACAGGTCTTAAGGGGAAGTCGGTTGCTATCACTCCTACTCAAAACTCTACTCCGGTTTTGGCAATCGGGAAGAATCGAGGGAGGAAGAGAAAGAGCTCTTCTAAGGGTACCAAGGCTCGGACCCTTGATGGCTCTTCTTCAAGTGGAACCAAGAAAGGTTTCGTTACTCCTTCTTCTGACCCAAAAGAGGCTGAATGCTTCTATTGCCATGAAAAAGCTCATTGGAAGCGGAACTGCCCAAAATACCAGCAAGATGTGAAGGATGGGAAAGTTAAACCCAACCATGCAGGTATTTACACTATCATTTCTAATAACTCACCCCATTCTAATTCTTGGGTCCTTGATACCGGTTGTGGTATTCACATTTGTTGTGACTTGCAGGGACTAAGAAGAAGTGAGGATGTGGAGCAAGGAAGGATAAACTTGATCATGGGGAATAGGAAAGCTATACCTGTTACCAAGATTGGAGTTTATACTTTATCGCTAAGTAGTGGGTTTAGTTTAGATTTGAATAAGTGTTGTTATTCGCCAGGAATGGCAAGAAATATTATTTCCTTTCATGCTTTGTACAAACAAGGGTTTACCTTTTCATTTAATAATGAAGTTGGTTCTATAGATGTTTTCTATAATAATGTCTTTTATTTTAAAGCATTACCTTGTGATGGTGTGTATGAAGCTGTATCTGTTGTAGATAACTTGGGAAATAATGTTTTGTGTATTGATTCTACTAATAATAACTTGGATAAAGCATCTTTATGGCATTGCCGTCTTGGACATATAAGCAAGAAACGCATAGGCCAACTCCAAAAGGATGGAGTCTTGGAGTCGTTTGACCTAAAGTCAGATGATAGTTGCGAATCATGCTTACTTGGAAAAATGACAAAGTCATCCTTCACAGGTTCATGTGAGAGGGGTGAAGGTTTGTTGGACCTTATACACACGGATGTGTGTGGACCATTCAAACATGCCACAAGGGATGCTAATCGTTATTATTTGACTTTTACTGATGATTATAGTAGATATGGATATGTCTACTTGATCAAGCATAAGTCAGAGACTTTCGAGAGGTTTAAGGAATTTAAACAGGAAGTCGAGAATCAATTGGGCAGGAATATTAAGATGCTTCGATCCGATCGTGGTGGTGAGTATCTTAGTTCAGAGTTCCTCGACTATCTAAGGGAATGTGGGATAGTCTCACAATTGACACCTCCCAGGACACCACAGTTGAATGGTGTGGCTGAGAGGCGTAATCGAACCTTGTTGGATATGGTTCGTTCCATGATGAGTCGAGCTTCGCTACCAATCTCATTCTGGGGGTATGCCTTAGAGACTGCCGCCCATATTCTTAATCTAGTCCCTACAAAGAAAGTTGCCAAAACTCCTCACGAGATGTGGACTGGTAAAGTACCTAAACTAGACCACATCAAGATTTGGGGTTGCGAGGCTTTCGTGAGACGCGAGACTCATGATAAGCTCGAACCTCGAAGCGAGAGGTGTATTTTCATCGGTTACCCACAACGATCCTTTGGTTACCTCTTCTACAGACCTAGTGACAATGTGGTCTTTGTAGCAAGAAGAGGAGTCTTTCGAGAAAGAGAGTTTATAAGCCAAGGAGACAGTGGGAGGCAAATTGATCTTGAAGAAATTCAAGAATCAAGCGGTGAAGGAACTTCAAACTCTAGCCCTCAACTTGAGGAGGAAACTCCTGTTGAGCCAATTGACAAATCTGTACCTCTGAGACGTTCCACGAGAGTTAGGAGTGCACCTGAGCATTACTATGGATTCCATATTACTGCAGAAGGTGAGACACTTATTAGTGATGAAACACTAGTAAGTCAAGATGACCCTAACAGCTACGAGGAAGCCATGGCAGGCCCCGAGTCTGCTAAATGGAAAGAGGCTATGGATAGCGAGATACAATCCATGTATGACAATCAAGTTTGGAACTTGGTTGAGAATGTACCAGGTCGTAAGACAGTAGGGTGCAAATGGGTCTTCAAGAAGAAGACCGACATGGATGGTAAAGTACACACTTATAAGGCTAGACTGGTTGCAAAAGGCTTCTCTCAAATTCCTGGAGTGGACTATGATGAGACCTTTTCTCCGGTAGCCAAGATTAAGTCTATTCGGGTTCTGTTAGCCATAGCTGCATTTCATGACTATGAAATATGGCAGATGGATGTCAAAACCGCTTTCCTTAATGGAAAGTTGGCTGAAGATGTTTACATGAGTCAGCCAGAGGGTTTTGTCAGCAACGAGTACCCTAATAGAGTGTGTAAGCTTGAGAAATCCATTTATGGATTGAAGCAAGCACCTCGCAGATGGAATCTTTGCTTTGATGAAAAGGTCAAGGAATTTGGCTTTTCTAGGAGTGAAGATGAATCTTGTGTGTATGTCAAGGCTAGTGGGAGTATAGTTAGCTTTTTGGTATTGTATGTGGATGACATACTACTCATAGGAAACGACATTCCAACCCTGCAGGAAGTAAAGTCCTGGCTTGGGAAGTGTTTCGCTATGAAGGACCTTGGTGAAGCTGCCTATATTCTAGGGATAAGAATCTTGAGAGATCGGAGTAAAAGACTAATTGGACTTAGTCAGAGTACCTACTTGGATAAAGTGCTGAAGCGATTCAGCATGCAGGATTCCAAGAAAGGAGAGTTACCCATCCAGAGTAACACCAGATTGAGTAAGACACAAAGCCCTAGCACTGAGGCTGAGATAGCAGAAATGAGTCGAACACCTTACGCTTCGGCTGTAGGATCGATCATGTATGCTATGACGTGTACTCGACCCGATGTAGCTTTTGCCTTGAGCATGGTTAGCAGGTATCAGGCGAACCCTGGCAAGGCACACTGGACTGCGGTAAAGAATATCCTCAAGTACCTACGAAGGACTAAGGACTGGGTCCTTACCCTCGGTGGGAGTGATGACTTGAGAGTTGTTGGGTATAGTGATGCTAGCTTCCAGACTGATAGGGATAATTTCCGCTCTCAGTCGGGCTGGGTCTTTACCCTAAATGGAGGAGCAATTTCTTTGGAAGAGTTCCAAGCAAGAGACAGTGGCAGATTCTACTTGTGAATCAGAGTATATTGCAGCTAGCGAAGCAGCAAAGGAAGCGATATGGCTGAAGAACTTCATTGGAGACCTTGGAGTTGTACCAGCTATTAAAGAGCCAATGGAAATTTTCTGTGATAGTGAAAGTGCTGTTGCCTTAGCCAAGGAACCAAGGGATCATGGGAGATCCAGACACATCGACAGAAAATACCATTTCATTAGACATCGGATCGAAGAAGGACTCCTCGTGGCAAAGAGGGTATCATCAGATGAGAACCCAGCAGATCCCCTCACGAAGGGACTGAGTAGGGTTAAGCATCTCCAGCATGCTCGGAGCATAGGGCTGAAGGATGATATAAGTTTTAGTAGTTAGATAACCCAGAAATTTGTAAAGTGTAATTGACATTAGATGATGAATAAAAGGAATTTTATTTATGAGTAAAGTGTTGCTATCTCTTGTCGATCGTTTACTATATTTCTTTTGCATGTTTTGACTTCCAGAATAATTTTGTTTGGTATAACATATTATTCAAACCTCCACAGTCGGTCATATGTCGGAAGTAGGTATGAATCAAGACTGTCATGATGGGTTGTAGAGGTCTAAGGTGTTGGACAAGGCTACAACAATCATGAGTGCTCATAAGTTCTGAGTATTGGACTCAACCCACGCTCACTGGAATCACTTCATGGAATTCTATCTCGAGTGATCGTGAGACGGTAATATCCTATAAGTCTTCAAACCTAGAGATATGATTTGTTACTTACGAGTTGGTTATGCATTGACTGTACGAAACCGCATTGGTAACTCGATGTTATAAAACGTACTTTTGTGTGTAATTCAATAAGTGGTAGAACAAACATATGAGTCGAAGTTTATCTGTTCCTTCTTGGATTAGAAGCTGATATCTAGGCCCCTCGATGATTTTGTTTTGACCCATGTACCGGGCCCGGTCAGAACTAAGTTGATGTGTTCAATTAAGTTCTATGTCAAACAAATCGGAAATCGAGAAACAAATGCTGGACAAGAAGTAAGACAATGTTCCATGTATTTGTCCGGCTGATATCTAGAACGGAGGATTATATGATCACTTATCTTAAATGGCGTACTATCATCTTCTCAGTTTCGAGAGACCTTGAAAGAGCTACGATTGCCGATCGGTTCCTGAAGTACTAGAGAGATAGTTATTAGACTTATCCAAGTGGGAGACTGTTGGATAAGGTGTCTAAGTCCATAACTATTTCGGGCTTGTACTTGACCCGACCCGGCATGGTCCATTTGGGTTGCATGGCACCATGCAATTGGATAGACTAAATGAGAGAAATAACACTTGGAGATTATTAATATATTATAAGTTCTAATATATTAATAATATTATTTGATTAGTTGATCAAAGAATTAATTTGGAATTAATTAAGTGATCAAAGGATAACTAATTAAATATATGGGTTGATTGTGTAAATCATCCATATCTTGTATAGTGGGCTAAGAGGCTCCATGGATTATCAAGTTGGGTTCTACCCATAGGATGCTCCATGGATGCTCCATGGGAGTTACAAACCCATGGGTCATGGAAATGAAGAGTCATGACACATTAGGGTTTACATGGTGTAACCCTAGGTGTGTCAACACTATATAAGAAGCATATTCTCCACCAAAAATCGGCACTACTACTAAGGAACTAGAGGGCTTGGCCGATTTTTGAGAAGTGTGTGTTATCTCAAGAGTCTTTCCAAGAGCATTTGGTGTTGTGTGAAGCATTTGAGGCATCACACTTGGGGTGCTAGACTCACAAGGTTTCAAGGAACACAAGCAACAACAAGGTAAGTTATTCTATCTATGATAAAAGTTAAATTGTTCCCCATGTATGCTAGATAGGAATATAACCTTGGAATTCAACTTTGCATGATAATTAGACAAACATAGATCCAAGGTTATTAGGGTTGCATGTACACTTAGGAAGTGTTAGAATGCTCAAAACCCATCAGGCACTTCAAAAGAAACTGCCCAAAAGCACGAAACACCAATGTTGGAGGTGTAGGGAAAGTCCTGACGATGGGACACGGGGAAGCAATCAAGGATCCCTCGGTGGTTTCTGGTACGTTTCTCCTCAATAACACATATGCATGCGTACTATTTGATAGTGGAGCAGAGAGGAGTTTTGTGAGCCATGAATTCAAACAATTACTAAAACAAACCCCTCATTCATTAAAAGATACATACGTAGTAGAAATGGCTAATGGGAAAGAAGAGCACACTAATGATATATACTCAGGGTGTACCCTCACTCTAGACAACCATTCGTTTAAAGTAGACCTGATGCCGGTCACGATAAAATGCTTTGACATAATCATCGGTATGGATTGGTTAAGTTCACATCGTGCCGACATTCTATGTTACGAAAGGGCCGTTCGCCTTAATCTGCCGAATGGCGAAACCGTCTTCATCTATGGCGACAAACCCAGTTCAAATTTTCAAGTCATCTCTTGCGTCAAGGCCCAAAAGTATCTCCGAAAGGAGTACCACGCATTTCTAGCCCACGTAGTAGATACGAAACAAGAGGTGAAGGATATCAACGACATTCCCGAGGTGTGCAACTATCCTGATGTATTCCCCGAAGATCTTCCAGGTGTACCCTTCGCACGACAAGTCGAATTCCGGATCGACTTAATCCCAGGAGCTACCCCCGTCGCCAAGGCTCCATACCGCTTAGCACCAGTAGAAATGCAAGAACTTTCCAGCCAGTTAAATGAACTGTTGAGCAAAGGATTTATCAGGCCAAGCTTCTCACCCTGGGGAGCACCGGTCCTGTTTGTAAAGAAGAAGGACAGATCTTTTCGCATGTGCATAGACTACCGGGAGCTAAACAAACTCACTATCAAGAACCGATATCCCTTACCCCGAATCGATGACCTCTTCGACCAACTCCAAGGAGCAAGCTACTTTTCAAAAATCGACCTGAGGTCGGGTTATCATCAACTACTAGTCCAAGAAGAGGATATTCCCAAGACTGCGTTCAGAACTCACTACGGGCACTATGAGTTTGTGGTAATGCCCTTCGGATTAACGAACGCACCGGAAGTATTTATGGACCTGATGAATCGAGTGTGTCGACCCTACTTAGATAAATTCGTGATTGTGTTCATCGACGATATTTTAATTGTAACAGCCCGGAATTCCAGATATTGCTATAATTATGATTTTGGGTGTTTTAAGAGGGGACTCAGCGAGTTGGAGCTCAGACTCGCCGAGTAGGATCGCAGATCTGGTCGCGGGTTCGCGACTGGACTCGACGAGTCCGGATATGGACTTGGCGAGTCGGCGCTGTTTAGCGAAAACCCTAACCGTTCAGGTTTGGGACGTATAAAAGGGACTTATTGGCCGTCATTGTTCATTTTAGCCTTCTGAGAGGAACCCTAAATCAATTGTGTGCATCTGGAGCAAGGTTAAAGGCCATTGGTGATTTTGAAGGAGTGGTTGTGCAAGGAAGAGAAGGGCTTGGCTAAAGGAACAGCAAGGGAGTCACGTTCTGAGGATTGGGGACACAGAGAGTACATCATCCAGGTAAGAATTCGAGTATACTCTGCTATGGTGATGTGTTTAGAGAATTAGGGTTTATGGAACCCCTTTTGTGGCTAGATTGAATGTTACCCTGGTCCCCCAAACGATTGTAACCCGGTATTGGGACCTTTGGAGGTCCAGAATGTCCCATGCCTGTGCATTTCGGGAATTGATGAAGGTTTTGGATTGGAATCCTTATGCCTTAGGTCAATATGTAAATTATAAGTCTTGGGGTGTATCATGAGCACCGAAATGAGGACCTTACGTGATGGACCAGTCTAGGAAGGCCAGACCTATGAATGGTCGGAGCAGTTCTGACCTTAGGAAGCAGTTTGAGCGGTTGCATGGCATGGACTCGCCGAGTCCGATGCACAGACTCGGCGAGTAGCTTGAAGAATAATTGGGACTCGTCGAGTTGTTCTTCAGACTCGGCGAGTTGAGTCGGGGTGGCCCCGCGATTCTTCCAGGAGGAACTCGTCGCGTCAAGGGGGATACTCGGCGAGTTAGATCGCGGTTTGAGTGAAGTTCTGAGTATGGGGACTCGGCGAGTCATAGGGTTGACTCGGCGAGTAGGGTCAGTCAGGGGTTGACTTTGACCTTGTCTTTGACCAAGGGTTGACCAGTGGTTCCAGGGGTATTTTGGTAATTGTTGTTTACTGTTTGAGTTCAGTGCATTGGTGGCTGTCCAGAGGTTGAGATCGTATCAGTGATCGGAGCAGCTTGAGCTATCTGTTCAGTCGGCAGTTTCGAGGTGAGTTATCCTCACTATATCGCTAGGGTTTTTGGCACCAAGGCCGACCCTTTTATCGGATGGAAATTCGGGTAGTTGTCATTGCATGTTATGGGCCGGAAGGCATTGCTATGTGGACCGGAAGGTCATGGCCTGGAAAGGCGTATGTATGCATTCAGTATGTGGACTGATTCGTAGGGTAATGTTATGCTAGTGACCGGCTAGACCGGTATCTTGATTAGAGTAATGCTATGTTATGTGATCTGTTGATCAATTGCTAACTGTGAACTGTTATATGATTATGTGTTATGCGTATGATTGCTAGATCTGGGGTGTGACCCGGTATGCAGGGTCGTTCTATGATTTGTTATGTTATATATGCGTTTTATGCTATGGGCTGGAAGGCAATATGTTATGGGCCGGAAGGCAATATGTATGGACCGGAAGGTCGTGGCCTGGAAGGGCGTATATGTGGTTGGTATATTGGGGGTATCTCACTAAGCTTTCGGGCTTACAGTTGTGGTTTTATGTTTCAGGTTCTCAGGAGTCTGTGGCAAGGCAAAGGCGTGATCGTACCGTTCCTCGCGTTGGTGTTTTATGATATGAACCTGGGAAAATACTCTGTCAAATAATGTATTGAAAACCTTTTTGTAACAACGTTATTAAAATGAGTGGTTTTTGAAAAGTTTTAATTGTTTTGAAATTTTGGGCATTAAAAGTTGGTATCAGAGCCTTGGTTTGAGTGAATTGGGGAAACATTCGTGTGACCCCAGTCTCAAATCGAGGAGGATTTTAAAAAGAGAAATTAAAATGGTTTTCAAATTAAGCAAAAGGAGGACGCGGAGGTACGATCAGCTAGAGCCAGTAAGTAACCCCAAGATACCATACATGATATTTGTTTTATTTAAGCTTGATAGAACAGCATGCTAGAGTTAGGCTAGGGATCTTCAGGAATTCATGATAATGTTGCCTGATTTGTGATGCCTGTAGCCTAGGGTCCCTTATGGGAGATTCTCAGTGTTTCTTTAGTGGTGAGGGTTGATAGTTGTTATGCATGTTCTCTAGGGTATTGTGGTAGTACATCATACAAATATGGGTAGGTGTGGAAGGTAGTATGGGCCCGTACTACTAAAAGCACAGGACCCATACGCGTATCAGGGAAACCATGATCTCTAGGGTAGAGTTGCGAGAATGGATCCCAGGATTGTAGGAAGTGTCTGGGATTTGATATGGTGTTTTCGGTATGGAGATTTCGAGGCATGATGATAGTGGATCCGGATCAGGATCGGGAGCTGGAGAGCGAGTTCCGGGTGGATCGGTACCGTCTGAGGTTATCGATCAGACGAGCACGAACGAGTTGGACGCGAAGGTTCGCGAGATCCTGCGTGATGAGGTTGCTGCATTGTTACGGGCTGAGTTGCCGGAATTGTTTGGGTCGATCAGGACCGCCATGGTTGAGTAGTTTGATGAGCGATATGCGGCTCTCGCAGAGACGGCTGCCGCGGCGGCTACAGCGGCTGTAGCAGTGGCAAAGGGAAGACCTAGTCGGGGTTTTCAGTATCGGGACTTCTATTATACGAAACCTCCTACATTTGATGGAGTTCAGGACCCGATTGTTGCTATGAGATGGTTATCAGACATGGAGGGGTGTTTCTCCACGAGTTTATGCCCTGCTGATCAGAGGGTGAGGTGTGCTCTGAACCTATTGAGGCTCGGGCGAAGGATTGGTGGAGATTGACCACGGGGTCATATTTCGATGCGCAGGGGCTGCGGTTTCAGGGGATCAGTTCCGAGAGATGTTCAGTACTCGCTATATTCCGCGAGATGAGAGGGAGAGATTGGCTCGGGAGTTCCTTGAGCTGAAGCAGGATTCGGAGTCGGTGACTGAGATCACCAGGATGTTTATTGAGAAGGCGATGTTTTGCCCTGAGTTCGCTTCGGAGCAGGCTCAGATGTCCCGATATCTGAGTATGCTCAAGGGGGATATCCGACAGTTCGTGTCTGCACAGAGGAGCGAGACCTTGTTGGTGTTGCAGGAGGTTGCCATGCGGCGTGAGTTAGAGGTTGAGTTGTAGTTGCGTGAGCTGAGGCGGGCTCCGATGCAGTCGCAGCCAGCGCCAAAACGGTCCAGTACCGTTGATGTTAGAATGGGGGATCGGAGCGGCCACACTTGTGAGAAGTGTGGGAGGGGTTACACCGGAGGTTGCTGGTCCGGTGGTGCATGCCGCAAGTGTGGAAAGGAGGGGCACTATGCGCGGGATTGTCGGCAGTCAGTGCCGATTCGGGATTTGAGGATTTGTTACCATTGTCCGCAGGTTGGACATTTGAGGGTCAACTGTCCACAACTTTCTGCAGGACCGGTGCAGGCTCTAGCACCGGCCACCTTGAGGAGTTCAGGAGGAGGAAAGGATGGAGCGGAGCCCCAAGGGCTCAGAGTCGTACTTATCAGCTTGCGGCAGAGGGAGACGGAACAGTGCCGGAGGCAGCTGCGGGTATGATGCCTTCTTGATGTCTTGATTATCTCGCGTTGATTGTGGCGTATTGTTTGTGTTGGTATCTTGTGTGGATTTCGAGGTGGTATTCGTTGTTTCGCGAGTTTGGCATGATTATGGATTAGTGTTTCAGGTTTTCGCTTTGGCATTCGTTGTTCCCTGATGGTTTGGTATAGTTACAGTTGGTGTTTTGGTGCCGGTATCCTTGTGCGGTTTTCGATGCGATATTCATCCTTTGCAGGTTGTGGGTTTGGTTATGGGTTATTGTTTGGGAATTCCGTTGGTTATCATTCGTGAGGGTTGATAGTGGAGATGCGGCACTGAGTTGAATGTCGGGTAGCATCTGCAGTCATGGAGTGGATAATTGAAAGACCGGATTCTTTTGAGCGGATTGATCAGGGGGAAGATGTGTTTTGCTGAGGGTTGCTTATGCTTGTGGGAAGCAGCCAGTGTGTAAGCGTTCTCTTTGTGCGGGGTTGTTCTAGAAGGTCGTTAATGGCGATCGGTGGCTGTTAGTCAGTGCTTTAAGTGGGGGAGAATTGGAGAATTCTCCGGGAGATCGATGAGTATGTGAGGGTGCTTAGCTGTTGTGATTCAGCAGTGTTCTGTCAGCTCAGAGTATAGGCTGACAAGAGCGAGTGTCGGGTATGCGGGGCGGGATACAGACCTAGGGCATTTGATTGTAGAGGCCTGGGAGCAGGCCGGGATGAAGTTGAGTAGGCGATTGGGATTATGCGATCAGAGTATTTGTATGCTTGATGTACGTGATGGGTTGTACTGCATTAATCCCACGGGATTTATGTTGTGCATGTTTCTAGAGTTGGAACCGGAAGGTTCCCAGAGTTAGAACCTGAGGGTTCACAGAGTTTGGGTGTACGGACCCACAGGGATATAGCCTCGAGTGGCTAGTGTGTGTTATGAGAGTCGGTCCAGTCATGCTGGGGACTCTGATGGTATTGTTGGATCAGTTTGAGATTTCAGATTTGATATGTTGCAGTGTGATTACATTGGAAGGTCTGGCCCCGGGTTAGTGATTTTGTTTAGTTGAGGTAGTGATTTGGTGGAACGGAGAGAGTGCATGGACTTGAGAGCCCCTGCAATGAGAGCCAGAGTATGTGAATAGCGGTTACGCAAAAAGGGTGGTGTCGCTTGGGGCGAGCACCGTGGCACCGGTTGGAGTGGCATTATGGCCAAGAGGATTCCTTGGAAAAGGAAAAGAGGAAGGTGTGTAACTCCGAAGGGGGTGCAAGTTCACGAAAGTGAAAGCTGCAGAGCAGAGTTATGGTTAGGGTATTTCGAGTATGGTTTTGAGCATCGTGTTCGCGGCAGTGAAGTAGGAACCCATCCGGTTTGGGATGACTGTCGAGACTCAGAAGGGATGCAGGGGGAGAGAGAATCTTGAATTCTCAGTGTGATTCTGATCAGGGTATAGGGTGGATATTAGTGGTTCATCTTGGGAGATGTTCGAGGATATCATCAGTGTATCGGGTCTTCCAACCTGCGGGCGTTGGGGCTAGTTCAGCATGTGTATGTGATTGCAAGAGGAGAACTCATGAGAGTTGCTCTGAGAGTGAGAATGGGTCTCTCAGTCGGTCCGGAATGGACAAAGTGGGCTTTGGATCGGGGATCCGGTGGTTCATGGTTTCCTAACCCTTATGGGTCAAGTGATTGTTGAGATTTAGAGCAGAGTTGCATCTTGGGTAATTCTCGGTTCTAGAGAGTGATGGGCAGTACAGAGATCGTGCTTCAGTCGACAGAGCAGATTCAGCAGGTTAGACAGAGGTTATTGACCGCCCAGAGCCGACAGAGAAGTTATGCAGACAGACGTCGGTCCGAGCTTGAGTTTCAGGTCGGCGACTTCATACTCCTGACGGCCTCTTCTTGGAGAGGAGTGATTCGATTCAGGAAGAGGGGCAAGTTGGGGCCCCGGTATATTGGGCCTTTTCATGTGATTGCGGGGGTAGGCCGGGTGGCCTACCGTTTAGAGTTGCCCACGAATTTGAGACAAATCCACGACATCTTTCATGTGTCGCAATTGAGAAAGTATATATAGCCGATGAGTCGGCAGTGGTCCCGTTAGAAGACATCCAGGTGGTTGTGAGCCTGAATTATGTCGAGAGACCAGTGGCCATCAGAGATCGGAAGACCAAGGTTCCGAGGAATAAAGAGATACCTCTGGTGTTCGTTCAGTGGCAGCACCGGAAGGGATCGCAAATGACCTGGGAGCCGGAGCGTGAGATGTGGGAGCAGCATCCGGAGCTATTTTCAGAGTGAGACTTCGAGGGCGAAGTCTAGTCCTAGTGGGGGAGAGTTGTAACAGCCCGGAATTCCAGATATTCCTATAATTATGATTTTGGGTGTTTTAAGAGGGGACTCGGCGAGTTGGAGCTCAGACTTGCCGAGTAGGATCGCAGATCTGGTCGCGGGTTCGCGACTGGACTCGACGAGTCCGGATACGGACTCGGCGAGTCGGCGCTGTTTAGCGAAAACCCTAACCGTTCAGGTTTGGGACGTATAAAAGGGACTTATTGGCCGTTATTGTTCATTTTAGCCTTCTGAGAGGAACCCTAAATCAATTGTGTGCATCTGGAGCAAGGTTAAAGGCCATTGGTGATTTTGAAGGAGTGGTTGTGCAAGGAAGAGAAGGGCTTGGCTAAAGGAACAACAAGGGAGTCACGTTCTGAGGATTGGGGACACAGAGAGTACATCATCCAGGTAAGAATTCGAGTATACTCTGCTATGGTGATGTGTTTAGAGAATTAGGGTTTATGGAACCCCTTTTGTGGCTAGATTGAATGTTACCCTGGTCCCCCAAACGATTGTAACCCTGTATTGGGACCTTTGGAGGTCCAGAATGTCCCATGCCTGTGCATTTCGGGTATTGATGAAGGTTTTGGATTGGAATCCTTATGCCTTAGGTCAATATGTAAATTATAAGTCTTGGCGTGTATCATGAGCACCGAAATGAGGACCTTACGTGATGGACCAGTCTAGGAAGGCCAGACCTATGAATGGTCGGAGAAGTTCTGACCTTAGGAAGCAGTTTGAGCGGTTGCATGGCATGGACTCGCCGAGTCCGATGAACAGACTCGGCGAGTAGCTTGAAGAATAATTGGGACTCGTCGAGTTGTTCTTCAGACTCGGCGAGTTGAGTCGGGGTGGCCCCGCGATTCTTCCAGGAGGAACTCGTCGAGTCAAGGGGGATACTCGGCGAGTTAGATCGCGGATTGAGTGAAGTTCTGAGTATGGGGACTCGGCGAGTCATAGGGTTGACTCGGCGAGTAGGGTCAGTCAGGGGTTGACTTTGACCTTGTCTTTGACCAAGGGTTGACTAGTGGTTCCAGGGGTATTTTGGTAATTGTTGATTACTGTTTGAGTTCAGTGCATTGGTGGCTGTCTAGAGGTGGAGATCGTATCAGTGATCGGAGCAGCTTGAGCTATCTGTTCAGTCGGCAGTTTCGAGGTGAGTTATCCTCACTATATCACTAGGGTTTATGGCACCAACGCCGACCCTTTTATCGGATGGAAATCCGGGTAGTTGTCATTGCATGTTATGGGCCGGAAGGCATTGCTATGTGGACCGGAAGGTCATGGCCTGGAAAGGCGTATGTATGCATTCAGTATGTGGACTGATTCGTAGGGTAATGTTATGCTAGTGACCGGCTAGACCGGTATCTTGATTAGAGTAATGCTACGTTATGTGATCTGTTGATCAATTGCTAACTGTGAACTGTTATATGATTATGTGTTATGCGTATGATTGCTAGATCTGGGGTGTGACCCGATATGCAGGGTCGTTCTATGATTTGTTATATTATTTATGCGTTTTATGCTATGGGCCGGAAGGCAATATGTTATGGGCCGGAAGGCAATATGTATGGACCGGAAGGTCGTGGCCTGGGAGGGCGTATATGTGGTTGGTATATTGGGGGTATCTCACTAAGCTTTCGGGCTTACAGTTGTGGTTTTATGTTTCAGGTTCTCAGGAGTCTGTGGCAAGGCAAAGGCGTGATCGTACCGTTCCTTGCGTTGGTGTTTTATGATATGAACCTGGGAAAATACTCTGTCAAATAATGTATTGAAAACCTTTTTGTAACAACGTTATTAAAATGAGTGGTTTTTGAAAAGTTTTAATTGTTTTGAAATTTTGGGCGTTAAATTAATCTACTCCCGAAGCGAGGAAGAGCACCGTCAACATCTCCGGCTAATCTTGGAAACACTGAGGGCTGAGAAGCTTTACGCCAAATTCTCTAAATGCGAGTTCTGGATTAGAGAAGTGAATTTTCTTGGCCATGTGGTTAGCGAGAAGGGGATACATGTGGATCTGCTAAAATCAAAGCTATCAAAAACTGGTCAGCACCTACAACGCCGACGGAAATTCAACAATTTTTAGGGCTCGCCGGCTACTACCGAAGATTCATACAAAACTTCTCGAAGATTGCCAAACCACTCACCACCCTGACTCAAAAAGGTGTGGTATTTAAGCGGGGAGATAAACAAGAAGCCGCTTTCCAGACATTAAAACAAGCCCTATGCAGCGCACCAGTTTTGTCTCTTCCAGAAGGAACTGATGACTTCGTGGTATATTGCGATGCTTCAAATCAAGGTCTCGGATGCGTGCTCATGCAGAGAGGGAAAGTCATCGCCTACGCGTCAAGACAGCTTAAAACACACGAAGTTAATTACACTACCCATGACCTTGAACTGGGGGCGGTAGTGTTTGCCTTAAAGATCTGGAGACACTACCTCTACGGCACAAAATGTACCATCTTCACCGATCACAAAAGTCTTCAACATATCCTCAATCAGAAAGAGCTCAACATGCGGCAACGGAGATGGGTTGAACTGCTAAACGACTACGAGTGCGAAATTCGCTACCACCCGGGCAAGGCCAATGTAGTGGCTGATGCCCTAAGCAGGAAGGAATATTCGGCCCGCCGAGTAAGATCCTTAACCATGACCATCCATTCCCACCTGGCCACGCAAATCAAAAAAGCTCAACTAGAAGCCTTGAAACCAGAGAATGTGGCAGGTGAGGCATTAAGGGGAATGGATAAGAACTTAGAAGTCAAGGATGACGGAACTCGTTATCTCAGTAACCGAATTTGGACACCGAAGTTCGGTGGGATCCGAGACGTGGTCATGAATGAAGCACACAAGACTCGATACTCCATCCATCCAGGGTCAGACAAGATGTATCTAGACCTCAAAAAGTTATACTGGTGGCCGAATATGAAAGCCGAGATTGCTACATATGTGGGCAAGTGTCTGACTTGCGCCAAGGTCAAGGTGGAATACCAGAAACCCTCAGGACTACTACAACAGCCTGATATACCGGAATGGAAGTGGGAACGGATAACTATGGACTTCATAACCAAGTTGCCTAAGACTTCAGGCGGGTTTGACACTATATGGGTAATCGTAGACAGATTAACCAAGTCTGCGCACTTCCTGCCAATAAAGGAAACCGACAAGATGGAGAAGTTAACCAGGATATACATCAAGGAGATTGTGCGATTGCATGGTGTACCACTATCTATTATCTCAGACCGAGATAGTAGGTTCACTTCGAGATTTTGGCAGTCCCTGCAGAAATCCTTAGGAACTAGGCTAGACATGAGTACGGCCTACCATCCACAAACCGACGGGCAGAGCGAGCGCACTATACAAACCATAGAAGACATGTTGAGAGCCTGTGTGATAGACTTTGGTAAAACGTGGGATACCCATTTGCCGCTGATTGAATTCTCCTACAATAACAGCTATCACACCAGCATTAAAGTCGCTCCATTTGAAGCCCTTTACGGTCGCAAGTGCAGATCACCCCTATGTTGGGCTGAAGTGGGGGATACTCAGATAGCTAGGGGGAAAGTCCCTAATAGCACCCTCACTGGTCCTGAAATCATAAGGGAGACCACAGAAAAGATTGTTCAAATCCGAGAAAGGCTGAAGGCCTCCCGAGATCGGCAAAAGAGTTACGCGGATAAGCGACGCAAACCTTTGGAATTCCAGGTTGGTGATCGTGTGTTACTAAAAGTTTCCCCTTGGAAAGGAATGATACATTTCGGCAAACGTAGGAAACTAAACCCGAGGTACATTGGACCGTTCGAAATCCTCGCCAGGATTGGTCTTGTGGCGTACAAACTTCGATTACCTCAAGAACTCGATAAGGTACATCCCACCTTTCACGTATCGAACCTGAAGAAGTGTTTGTCCGACGAGACACTTGTAATACCTCTCGATGAGATCGAAGTTAACGAAAATCTCCACTTCGTAGAGGAGCCAGTAGAGATTATCGATCGGGAGGTCAAAAGAACTAAACAAAGTCGTATTCCCATCGTGAAGGTTCGATGGAACGCTAAACGAGGACCTGAGTTCTCCTGGGAGCGCGAAGACCAAATGAAACAAAAGTACCTGCATCTTTTCCTAAACGCTTAAAGTCCTGGTCAAAGCGTAAATTTCGGGACGATATTCCCTCTAACGGGGGGATGATGTGACAATAGTCAAATTCGGGTCAAGTCTAAGCCGGACAAGGTCAACGAGTCAAACCGGTCAACTCAATTAAACCTTGTATAATAGGATTTGTATTATGTAATTTCTGCATAACTCACTATCTTAATGAGAAAACATCACTTGGAAAGTTCGTGTGTTTAAATTTCTTTAACCTTAGTGCTAAACAATGAACAAGAACAATAAAACAATGTTGCATACTAATAGGGAGTGTGTAAGATCCTAAAACATGGCATAACGGGGTCTAAGGACCTTGCATTGCGAAGCCGGACACTCACATTCATCACACACGAAAACGCTCTCAATCGTTTTCACTCTATCTCTTCTTATCAAAAATCTCTCCAAGAATGTCAAATCTCTCCCAAATCTCTCTAAGTATGTGAAATCTCTCCCATATATCTCTTTGTATGAGAAATCTCTCCAAGAATGTCAAATCTCTCCCAAATCTCTCTAAGTATGTGAAATCTCTCCAAGAATGTCAAATCTCTCTAAGTATGTGAAATCTCTCCCATATATCTCTTTGTATCAGAAATCTCTCCAAGAATGTCAAATCTCTCTAAGTATGTGAAATATCTCCCAAATATCTCTCTGTATGTGAAATCTCTCCAAGTATGTCAAATCTCTCCCAAATCTCTCTAAGAATATGAAATCTCTCCCAAATATCTCTTTGTATGTGAAATCTCTCCAAGAATGTCAAATCTCTCCCAAATCTCTCTGAGTATGTGGAATCTCCCTCAAATCTCTCTCGAAATCTCTCCCAAATTTCTATAATCACTCGGGGCATCCCGACCCTCGAATTTGGCAAAAACAACCCAAAAACGGAAGTCTACGCGAAAAACGGACCTTAGGAATCGAAACCCCTCTTAGGAACCGAAACCCCTCTTAGGACCCGAAAGTCCTCTTAGGAACCGAACCTCCTGATGAAGAGGAACCGAACCGAAGGTACTGTTCACTACTAACCGAACCTCGCTTAAAAGGAAGAACCGAACCGAAGGTACTGTTCACACTAACCGAACCTCGCTTAAAAGGAAGAACCGAATCGAAGGTACTGTTCACTACTGTTCACTACAGTTCCTTCGGTTCTGACTTCTCTTCGGACCGAACCCTCGCCCTTCACTTCTCGCTTCTAGCTCGCGCCTCTCGCTTCCGACTCAGCACCAGCAAGGACCGAACCTCGGCCTAGGACCGAGAGGTCTCGCTGGGAAGCCTTTTTCTCCTGGTTTTCAATTAAATTCGCGTTTTAAGCCCGTTTTTAATTGTTTTAACATAGGATTTTCACCCAAAACTTTATTTTAAAATATAAGACCCCTAAATTAATGATTTAATCATATTTTAAGGATAAAACCTTATCCAAAAGAGAGTAGGTAAAGTACAAAGGTAGAGTGTTGACCTTACCTTATTTTATGACACAAGCAACCCCATACCCACTCCATGATTAACCCACACTCCTCCCCACCATACCTTGTCACTTTCTTGTACTTTTTACCCTCTCACAACCCATCCCCACGTTCTAGGACTGGTCACTCAACCTCTCTCCTCATTTTCTTCAATCACTCTCATTCCACCAAAGATTCAACTCCAACTTTTTCTCTCCAACTTTTCTCTCTAATTCAAGATCTCAAGGCTGATCATCAAGTGTTCTTCTACTCTTGGTAAGTGTAATCCATCCTCCTTGTGATTTTTACACTTCATTCTACTCAAATCATTGATAGCTTATACAAACTCCATAACTATGATGCTAGATTCTCAAAAATCTTCGAGGCATCTCCAAGTGTTCTTGAGTTAAACACCTCCATTCTTCAACAATCATCTACTGAAAACACTTAAGGTGAGTTCATACCCCCATATTTTCATGTTTTCTCAAGTTTTTAGGGGGGGGGGATACAAGTTAAAACACCAAGAACATAACTACACTTTTCTAACAGCCTTCATCAGAAAAGTTCAACCCCATTCACGGACTGTTTTGGACCACTTAAACATTTTAGTTTTCAAAACTGTTTTAGGTGTAAGTAGTTCCAGTTCTTAGCTTTAAAATGACTACTTGCACATCTCCATACGATTTTTCTACAATTTATGGTGATTTTTACAAAACTGCCTATCATTTCAAACACCAATCCGGACCAGTCTGTGATTATGGACTTTTTCACCCAAGTTGGAGGTCATTAAAAATCATGATAAAAATTATGAGTAAACTAGACAAATTTTGGGAACTCTCAGAATTTACGGATCTAGTTTTCAATTTCGTATGATTTTTCTATGATTTTTCAAAAACAAGGTATAAAGGTTGAAAATTTGTTAACAGCTTATAACTTTCATAACACTTTGTATTATGTTGAGCAAAGTGTATAACGATAAGTTCCAAATATTGAATGTGTTTCCATGTTAGTTTATCATCATAAACTGAAATATAGTCATTCATGATAAGATTATTCATTCATTTAGAACACGTATATTAAGCTATAATGAGCATAGTTTATGGATTCATAGCATTAAAGCATTCATAAAAGAATTCCTATACATTACAAACGTTTTGGATAAACTATAATAGGTATAGTTTATGTATCATTTACTTCTCAAACTTATTTACCAAAGGTGTTCCGTTTAGTTCACGTAAATCTGTTAATGAATAAATTTGTGAGTCATTCCCTTCGGGTTACTTTCAAAGTAACAAAGTCAAAAAGTCCTGTAAATTGTAACCAGAGTCTCTTGTAGGGAGAACGTGATAGTTGTGTATAGATCTATATTGGATTTGACAAACCCACACCAGAGCTGCTTGCAACAGCTAGACCGGCAGGTCTGTGGTGACAAGTGTCATTTAACGGCGAAACCTGAAGAACGTCGCATTACGAGGCCGTCGATGTCAAGTATGGTTATAATAGCTCACATGTGGTATTAACAATCATAAGATTTACGGGTTCTAACTTTAAATTAGCGAGTTATGTCTATTTAGCTCACTGAAATTACTTTAAGTATGGAAAAATACTTATACGCCTTCATATCAAAAAGGGTTTTATGCCGATTTGAAACCACTTTTATATCTTTAAGTATGACAAATAGCTGTTCATTTTTGGTCCTGGTATTTAGGACTACATAACTTTTGTAAGGAAAATATCGGATTTTTCTGGAATAACTATACAATTACGAGACAAGTTTTTTTTTTCATAATTATATACAAAAACTTATGAACTCACCAACCATTGTGTTGACACTTTCTCAAACTACTTGTATTCTCAGGAAATCGCTAAACAGGTAACAAAGTACTTTTGAGGATGGGACGTTGAGGCGTCAAACTTATCATATTTTGTCAACATATTGTAATTGATTTTGAAACATGTAATTCATACAATGATGTAACTCTTTCAATTATATATATGTTGGTTGTGTTTACTTTCATCACTATTGCCATTGTTGTTATGATACTACACATGAAGTCCTCCACCCCCGGACGTTTCTGCCATCCTTGGTTTGGGGGTGTGACAAATAGCTAAGTGGTTTAATAACATCTTCTTTGGGCTAAAAACTCATTTTTGGACACAAAATGTTAAAAAAATAAAGTTAAAGGGCCCAAATTGACATATTGCAAATTCTGATGGATGAGAAGAGTCAAAACAGTTTCAATAAAGTTTTTTCTGGAAATATATTCTTTTGGAGGATTAAAAATATAAATTTCAAGCTTAATGGGCTAAAAATGACATTTTCGGCCCAATAGGGCCCAATATGCGAAATTTTCTGTTTTGAAGGGCTAAAACTGTGATTTTCTGTAAAACAATGGACTACTAGTGTTTCAAGTCCTTTTCTAAGGTTTAAAATGATTTTCATAATTAAAAAGGACCAAAGTTGCAAAAAATTTCTAATTTGGGCCAAAAATGTAAAAACTGCGAAAAAGAGGGGTTACAACCGAGAAAACTGTATTTTCAGGGACTAAAACTATTTTCAACTAAGAATATGCTGAAAAATTTCAATTGCAATAAGTTTTGATGTTAAAATGACAAGAAAAATCGTTTAAGGAGTGAACCGGAAATTTATTTATTCCAAGGGTTGAAAAAGTAAATTTACCAAACCAAGAGGGGCTGTAAACAGAAAAATTTCAATGTTAATTCAATACATCGGTTGTGATCAAATAACGGCACTACAACTATCGACGAATTTCAATACACAACAACACCAAAAATCGTTATTTAGCGAATTGATTCAGTCTCGAATCAATAACAAACCCGAAACTACTAACACGACGATAACTAGATTCATACAAGTAATATTCGGGAATTCAATACACACGTGAGAGTGCACAGACGTCGACGCACCATCTTTGGGCCCCAAAGTGTAAAATCTTGTTTGTTGGGCCTAGCTAGCCCAATGACCTGATCTTTAGGCCCGAAGACTTCAACCTTACGAGTTGTTGGGTCTTACATGATCCAGCACAGCGTAAAAGGACTTTCAATGGCTTTTATACTATAGGTCCCCAAGGGTCCTTTGGTACTGCTAGTAAATTCGGTTATTCACATGCGAGTCGGGCCAAGGGCCCTTCGCACTCATTTTATCCCCAACTGACTAATGGAGTTATCGTGGTCTTCGTGCCCTCTTTCTCTTCAGATGTGGGACTACAAGAAGTTAGGGCGGTTGGATTACGTGAATAGTACGAACGACGCCTACAGGATCGTTAGTATAATTGTAAACTGGTCGTTTGTGTAACGCGTGTTTATAATAATTCACCATGCGCAATAATCCAACGTCGCCTGGAATCAATGACTTCACATGCCGCGATGGTACAACAACTACATGGAATTCAAAGTGTTAGGAAAACATCGGGTTTTCCTAGGGTTTTTCAATACATACAGTTTCGAAATGTACACAAGTTTAACGAACATTTTTTTTCAACTATAGAAACAAACAAGCATACTTATGGATCTTCACAAACTTTTTCTGAAATTCTTTTCAGAAAATATCGGATTTTCTGGTGGTTTTCAACTAATACAAAACGTTGCTTTTCAAATACCGCTTATGAACTCACCAACATTTCATATGTTGACGTTTTTCAAAATACTTGTATTCTCAGGTAACAAGTAAACCGAAGGAAATGTATTCAGTGATGGCTTGCAGTTTGTTTATCTATGATCGAATAATCGATTTTTGGGAATGTAATATTAAAACAATGTACTCAGTGTAAACTCTATCAGTTGTACTATATTAATGCATGGTGATGAATGATGTTATGTTTCATATATATTCAATGTTATGGTATTCAATTAAGTCACGACAGCCCTCGGACGTTTCCGCCGTCTGGTTCGGGGGTGTGACAATCAGTGACACGATCCACCTATCGTCTGGCTCCATCAGATGTGCAAGAACTATCCCGACAACTTCAAGAACTTCTTAACAAAGGATTTATCCGGCCAAGCTTCTCTCCACGGGGAGCTCTGATATTGTTTGTCGAAAAGAAGGACGAATTGTTCCAGATGTGCATCGACTATCGAGAGTTAAATAAACACACCATCAAGAACCGATATCCACTTTTGAGGATCGGTGACATGTTCAACCAATAACAAGGATCCTGCTACTACTTGAAGATCGATCTGACATCTGGCTACCATCAATTTACAGTTGAAGAAGTAGATATCCCAAAGACGACATTCCGGACTCGATATGGTCACTATGTGTTCCATGTCATGCCACTTGGACTAACCAATGCACCATCCGTATTCATGGATCTTATTAATCGGGTGTGTATACCCTACTTGGATAAATTTATGATCGCCTTCATGACGACATATTGATATAATCATGAAACAAGGAAGTACATGACCAATACTTGTGTTTAATTCTGGAACTATTAAGAAAAGAGAAACTTTGTCTAATGTTTTCCAAATGTGATTTTCAGATTAATGAAGTGCAATTCGTCAGCCATGTGGTCAGTAAAAAAGGGATTCATGTTGATCCTACAAAGATCAAAGCGGTTAATGATTGGAAAGCACCAACGACGCCAACCGAACTATGCCAATGCCTAAGGCTTTTAGGATATTATCGGAGATTCATCAAGTACTTATCCAAAATATCAAAGCCTCTCACCACACCAACCCAGAAAGACAAAAAGTTTTATTGAGGTGACAACCAAGAGTCTTCCTTCTAGAAATTAAAACAATTGATGTGGAGTGCACTAATTTTATCTCTTCCAGAGGGAACAAAAGACTTTGTAGTATTCTGCAACACCTTGCACCAAAGGTTAGGATACATATTGATGAAAAAAATAAAGTCATTACATACGCATCCATAGAAGGTCAAGTTACCTCAAGAACTCAGCAAAGTTCATGATACCTTCCATGCGTCTAATCTCAAGAAGTGTCTATCTGACGAGAACCTCGTCATTCCACTCGATGGGATCCAGGTCAATGCTATGCTTTACTCCATGGAGAAACCAATGGAGACCATGGATTAGGAGATACAAAGACTCAAGCAAAGCCGCATACCTATAGTAAAAGTCTGATGGAACTCTCGTAGAGGGCCGAAGTTTACTAGTGAACGCGAAGGTCAAATGAAACTAAAGTATTGACATTTGTTCAATGATGTTCCCTCCACTAGTGGAACGAGATAAAGATAGCACAAAATAGCTCAGAACTTCAAATTTCCAGGAGAAAATTCACATAACGGGTAGGTAAACTGACATCCTAATATTTAGGTCATAGATTGCGAACAACTAAATTACAGTAAATATCTTTGAAATTTAGCTCATTTAGTTTTAGTGAATCTAATATGAAATATATGAATTCATTTCAAATATTATAGGATATAAAATGATACTTTAATTCCAAATATGTAAACTGTCAATCAAATCAAACAGCTCTACCTACAACACTAGTTAGCGTGTCTGAAAAACTGAAAATTCGTATTAAGTAGTTATGAGCAAGGAAAACATTAAAATCTAATATGACATGTTCCCCTGTTTCCGAAAATATAAAGAATGTCCAAAAGTATTTCGTATGAAAAAGATACGACAGTTTTAAGAAACAAAAGATTGTAAACACTGAGTTTTTTTTCTTCAATCGCGTAAAACCGAATCGATCCATTGAGACAATTGCACACCCCCGATGGGAATTCGGAGAGCGTTTTTGGACTTAAGCTATGGGATAGTGATTAATTTCATACTAAAAATATTTTTAGCGAAAATATTGACAAAAGTAAAAAATTCAAGCGTTACGGGTCATATAGACGCGAAACTTTAAACACCATTTCCCTGAGCTCCGTAACTAAAAAAATTAATTTGTTCAAGTTTTTGTAATCCTTGAACTCAGTTCTATATAATGACACTTTTTGAAAAGTTTATTTGACGTCAGGATCTCGATACACCAAATTATGATTGTTTTGGGCAATAAAAGGGATTATAACATCATTTTGGTGCCCAGTTATCGATACTAGACAAAAATTGCCAGCCTTCTCATACCCTTACCCATGTTTTCTTTTGATCAAATTCCCTTTGGTATCTACGCTTCATCATCTAAGTACAAGCATGGGTTTAGTGGTGTGTTGGCTTGGTTTAAGAGGTAGGGTGTTCAAGGCTGATGTGTGTCTCTTATAACAATAAATAGAGGCTTAATCTTCATAAATTCATCACACAAATCCATCCACAACCTCTGTCTCATTCTTGATTCATTAGCACCACCACACACACACCACTATAACTTCACCTTATTCCATCACATACCACCACCGAAACTACCATTAGCTCATCTCTTAATCGGAAAACGACCCAACACCACCTCCATCATAGCCCCATTACCTTCCCTCCTCCCCTCGCTTCGTGCTCGCTGGACAGAAAGCAAGCAGGGGGCATCAAAGCTGTCGGAAGCAACTCCGCCACCCCTCGTAGCGTGTTGCAACCATTAAGCACCATTTGCTACTATTGTAAGCTTTCATTTGCATTTGATACGCTTGGTTTTCTTGCACCGGATGCGGTGGAGCTTCTTAGTAGACTACAACGGATCATGCATAGCCATGTTATATCCCCTAGATCAATAGATGTAGTCTTCAAAAGAATTGGTTTTACCATACAAAAGGGATTAGCGGCTCAACTTGTTGCCTGTTTGCCTTCTCACTCGTTGTATGACGATAACTAAAACAGTTAATAATAACAGTTCGTTTCCTTCTTTTTTTATTTGTGTTCCATACGTACAACGTAAACAGAAGGTGAAGGAATAAAAACTCAAACTTCATTTCAGTTAAATTACAAAGGCCCATATAGTGAAAATTCTATTAAAAAATAGTCCCATGTTTTTTTTTCGAAGTCACGTAAAGACGTCGAACAAAGGATGATCAAGTCCTCATGTTTAAATTTCTTTTGTATTTATTCAAAACGTACCCCGAAAAATTGTTACAAAACAAATCCAATGACCTCAATTTTCATTTCCAAATTAGTTTTCAATCCACCTCCTTGACAAATTCTTACAAAATGTGTCCTAACTCCTTAAAATTAAATTCCAAACATTTAAATAACCCCCTCCCATGGAAATTGTTTACAAAATAAATCCAAAACCCAAAAGTTTGATTTAGATAAAACATTTTAGTCCCTCATTTGGAAATGTTTAACAAAATCGGTCCTATTCAATTTATTTATTTTAAGGTGAGTGTTACGGCCTCTCTTTTATATATTTTCAGCAGAGAATACATGTACTACTTATGCTACATAATATAAAAATACACATAAAGTATTTTTTATGTAAAAACTATAACTAATTTATAAATTATTGGTTTAACTTTTATATGTTACGAACACATAAACTAATTTTAAACTTTAATATTCTTATATGTTATGTTGTTAAAATAATAAAACTTTTAAAAATAACATATGCCTTGTTACTACAACACCCTTTGATTTTTATGTGATATTGTGTGTCATAAAATGCATGTCCTAAAACTTTGTAGTATTCCTAAGGATTTGAACTATACATGAATATGTACAAAGTTTATACAAGAAACATACTTAGTTTATAAAAGCTAGTGCCTTATACTATACACGCATATGAATTATGCTCGAGTTTTGTAAACTCTAAACGATTCATTATGCCTAGAACTTATCCACTTTTAAGTTAAGGCTGAGAGCTATTCATACCTTAGTTAAGGGCTTTATAATGAGACATTATTCATTAGTTAAATTCTAAACACTTAGCATACCCACATTATTATAACCGTTAATCTTTAAAGCGAGAAACATATGTATAAGTATATACGAGCTTGACATCCTCACGTATGGTTACTAGCTACAACCTCGAACGATTAATTGAAACAGGTGATATGTGTCTAGAATCATTACTAAGACATCCAATGAAGCGTCTTAGCACATAAACTTGATTCTTTTAAAACTGTTTTAAGGCATCAAATTACTTATTCCAAGAAACCTTTTGGGTTTTTCAAAGTTTATTTAAAAATGGTTTATGTGTAAAGAAAATAGTTTTTTTGAATGCTTATAAAAGTATCATTACTGCTATCGGCAAAATGCCTGTTGAAACGTCATGCAAACAACTAGCATACTAAACATACAATCCATGCACCGCCATTGGTTCGTTCGATCGTACTAAACATACTGAGGAAACTCACCTCTGGGTGATGAAACACTAAAATGAATCTTTGACAGCTTGTTCGGAAAATCCAGCGTTATCATCATCAAAATAATATCTTACTAATAATTGGATCTCGAACCTTAACCATGAATCTATGCTACTTAGCCCATAACCAGAGTAAAAGACCATATTAATCCTTTTCTTAAATGTCCAAAAACCAAGGCCTAAACCAATCATGGGCCTAAATCCAAGAAAGCTCAACATACTAGTCCCAAGTCAAACAAAGTCGTCTAAGGTCCAATAAGGTCTAAACATATGAAACCCAAACTATGGGCCAAACTGAGAATGTCAAACCCAAAAAACACGTATATATGATTTTTACTTTATTTTACTACGTAAATATGCTATTAGAATTTATAACTCATTCATACGAACTCTATTTTTGATGTTTTTTAAATCAACGCGTAGCTATCGACGAGATCTACAACTTTCGTTTAGACTACATCGGCTAATTTTGAATTTATTTTTCATCCATATTTTTATAAAATTAAATGATTTTGCGAAAATCAGAACTCACTCATACGGAATCCGTTTTTGGCAATCTTTTTCTCAAAATTCCTATTTTAAGGTGTACTACGATTTTTGTTTTGGTGTCATTAGCTAAAAGTGAACCATTCTCTTCGTTGCATTTTACGTCAAACATTTCTTGTGCGCGGCTGACATTAATATCATATAAAAATCATATCTAATTCATATGGATTCGGATTTCGACAAAATTTATATTTTCGGGATCGGGATGACGTGTACTTTCTAAATATTATATATATATATATATATATATATATATATATATATATATATATATATATATATATATATATATATGTGTGTGTGTGTTTTGGCACACTTATTTTAATGGTTTACGAACGATTCGACTGATTTTTCCTATTTTATTAAATTATAATAATCATGAAACATATAGTACTCAAAGAATTCTTCTTTATTACATCAAATAGTTTATAATTTTTGACCCTAACTATTACTTTGGTTAAGATTATTTATCCTATACAATATTCGATAAAAAATCATTTTTAACGCTTATTATATCTTAGTTGACTAGCCCGAATCTGCGGGTGTTACAGTTATCTCCTCCTTAGGATGCTTACGTCCCAGAATCATCAACAAAAGATGTCTTCTCTATTGACTATGTATATTTCCTTTCTATCCTAGGTGGTAATCATAACTCTTATGTCCTTTTAAATTAGTATCTAACTCTAGGACTCCTTCAGTGTTGGTGGTGCACAATCTTGCACCTGCTCTTTATCCATTATTGGACTTTCAATCGTAACCTTCGAGTTACAAACTCAATCCTTATTGGTGACTCCTGCTCCTTCTTAAACAAACTTAAATTAAGATAAGTTCTTTACTTCAGTTACTGTAACAGACCGGTAGGACATGTTCTAATGACATCTCATCGTATGATGCAATGTTTAGACTCAGGGCTTCTAGAATCAAATTCCAGAACGGAATATACAATCCTTCATGTTCTAATGTGATATAATCACATTCTAGTATGTAGCACTTCTAGCTACAAGTTTCTGTTGGATTAGGTGTTTAAGCCCATAACTATTTTGGTATGTACTTGATGTTGGATAAGGTGTCTAAGTCCATAACTTATTTGGTATATACTTGACCCGACCCGACATGGTCTATTTGGGTTGTACTTCACCCGAACAATTTATATGGATAATCTTATGAGAATAGTATGTTTATGATTTGTTAATATATTATAAGTTATTATATATTAATATAAAGTCATGTTATTTAATTAGTTTTAGTCTTAAATTAATTATGAATTAATTTATTGATTAAAAGGAAGACTAATTAAACATGGGCTATTGCATTTTATATAATGTAGGCTTAAACTCATTAGGGATGGGCTAAGCATGCATGGGGCTCCATGGATGATCCATGGAGCTTTTAACCCATGGATCCTTAGAAAGGAAAAGACATGGGTTATTAGGGTTTACCCTAATCCTCCACACTCTATAAAGATGCACATATTGCAAGAAATGGCAACTATTTGTATGAGACTTTGTGGTGGCCGATTTTTACATAGCATATTATTCTCTCAAGGTTTTTCCAAGTTTGTGGTGATTTGTGATTCCACTTGAGGCATTCATATTATTGGTGTTAGGCTCTCAAACTCCAAGCAATCAATCACTATCAAAAGGTATGTCATTCTTCTAGTGTTTTATGATTGTAGTTCTTCATGCCATGCTAGTTAGGATGTAAACCTTGGAAATTATTATTTGCATGTATTTTAGAGAAAACATAGATCCAAGGTTTATTAGGGTTTCATGTACAGTTAGGAGTGTTAGAATGCTCAAAACCCAACAGTGGTATAAGAGCCTAGGCTTGTTTTCTTGAATACTTGATGCAAATTGCTGAAAAATGTCAAAAAACTGCATTCTGCACAGCTGACTCACGAGTACTTCGTGGTACTCGCTGAGTCCATGTGTATATTCAATCAACTCGTCGAGTCAGTTCATGCACTCGACGAGTTGGCAGGCCTGAGTGCAGATTTTCGAGTTTTGGTGCTGGAATTGGTCTAGAATCATTACCTTAAACTGTTTTCAACTTATAAAACCTGTTTTTGATGTGGTAATGATGATGGTGGACCAATTTCAAAGTTATAATCAAAGTTTGAAGTTTATATATGCTTATATGATTCTTGAAAGTTGTTGATTATGAATGTTCATGAACTTATGAGTTTTGATGGATCATAGGAATTACGTTCAAATTGTTTGATAGTATAATTCTTGATCTTTATGACATTGAATGAACTCCATAACTTGTCCTCAAGTTATGGAATTCCAAAAGTTTTTCCTTTTAAATGTTTTTAAGAAGTCATAAGTTACACTTTTGAAGAGTTTTTTTTCTCTAATAAATGTTTGTATGGACTCGATAACTTGTCCTCAAGTTATGGATTTCCAAGAGACTCTTCATTAAAAGTTTTAAACACTTAATTAAAACTCATAAGTTATGAATATCCAAAAGTTTTTGAATTGTTCAAAACTTGCCCTCAAGTTTTGGAATTTGTAAAGTCTCACACAAACTTTAATTCCATACCCTAGAAGTTTTAAAAGTTAAAATTCTACCGTTATACTATTATAAGATTAATGGTTAATAATTATATATATATATATATATATATATATATATATATATATATATATATATATATATATATATATAAGATTAAGTCGTTTTACCGTTAGTATGCCTGATTCACGAAGCCGGTCTATAAGGGGGGTATAAGGTTGTTGCCTATAAAATGACAGCTTAATGGATGTCCACTCTCACCCACCGCTTCCTTGATCGGTGGAGGGTCGTTAGCCGAACGGGTAGAACAGTGACTTTAAATTCTCATTAAAAGTGTAATGATTATTATAAAGTAACTAAATATTTTTTAATTCCCAATCTTAGTTACTTTAGGAAAAATGTGAACATGGTGCTAACCCATGAAATTTACACTTTATACCTTACCAAGTCGTTGGTGGAGCGTGTGTGGTTAACCGGCACACTAACTTGGACTAGTAAGGATCACAAATGGTGACTTAATGTTTATCATAGATCAGTGGAGCACGTGTGGTTAACCGACACATTGATTAGGTGATAATATTAAGGGTACCAAGTGAATTTGCATGGTTATTCACACCTTGTTTTGTGATCCTCGGCATCCTAGTCACAAAACTTGAGAGGGCACAATCGAGATTGAAACATGCCATTGAAAATTTCAATGAATCTTAAAAGATCTAGGAGTTTCAAATCCAATTAAAACCTAATAAATTATTTCGTTTTTCATGGTGGAAATTGGTGAATCGTCATTTGCCTACCTTCAAATATTTTATAGCTTGGATTACGGCATCCCTCTTCCAAGTTATAAAATATTGTATTGGGTCCTAGTGTTAATATTTCATATTGGGTGTTATATTAAGGACTTTGAATTAACTAACTTGATTTTCCCCCGTTATATATGTCTGGTTCAGACAACTATGATATTTACAAATCTCTTGGAATAAGCTTTCCTCTTGAAGATGATGTTCCTCAACATCATGCTTGTCTTCCTCCACCTCCTCCAATTATTCTCCCTAACCCACATGTTTAAGGTCACTCAAGCCCTAATGGCAAGAAAGATCTATGTGTGCTCACATCTTGGAATTAAACTCACATAGTGATAAGTCGGGAGAGTTGGGTGTCAAAGTCTTGTGAAAGTTGGATGTTCAATCACTTTCTTAGTAACATAGTGAGTCCCTTTCGGACTACTATGAGACAGACTATAACATGACCCTTAATGATCTTATCTATTTGCTTGGTGCTGCGGAATCAGCAATGATTTGGAACACTAGTAGAGCTAATTTGTTATAAGATCAACTTCCCAAACCTTAAATGGACATTGACAATGGTAGCATTGGATATCTAGAAAATGATTTCTCTTCCCAATGGAAACGGATCGGCCATAGTCAACTCGGTTGACCACATGGTAAAGAGAAAGGATAAGTCTGAGATAGTCTCATGTGCCATTACCAAAGGGTCAATATGTTTTAATTTCCAAAGGAAGGGACACTGATTACGAGGCTGCCATATTTACCTGAAAGAGCATAAGGTTGATCAAGTCAAGAAGTTTGACTCTACTTCAGTTAATGTCCACTGTCTAACTCTATTAAGTTCCTATTTGGAGATTCTTGTTACATAATGTGAATGGGTCACATGTTGTTTTTTCCAAGAATGAAAGGAAAAAATAGGAAGCTTAAAGGAAGTATATGCTGATTCTGATTGCGAAGATGGGTTTCGATCGCATGGTTCGGTGATCAGAATTTTGAGCTGTTACTTAAGAGTTATGATATATTACTTCAGAATAGATAACAACAAGGTTTTTATATGGATTCTAAGGATAAATTTTTCTGTAATGTTTTTAAAATAAAAAAAGGAGGGTTTTAATTTTATTTATTATATAAATATCCTTACAATGGCATTCGTGAAAAATTGTTGCTTATATGTGATGGGTTTTGGTCATAAGACATCCTATGTGCTCATACAAACCCTAAAGCTTGGATCTAGGTTTCTCTATTGTATATGCAAGTTATCCAAGACTATAAACCCTAATTCTAGCATTCAAATAATCATATTATCATGAGAATAGGTTTATAATGTTACCTTGATTGTTATGTAGTAATAACAATCCCAAATCTCCTTGTATTGACTTTGGAAAGCTAAGAGTCACAAGTGTCACTCCTCTAATGGCTTACAAACACCATAAGCAAGTGGAGAAGGTATAAAGAGAGAGGAGAGAGGTAGGAATTCGTCCTTAGGACTTCTAGGGAAGGCATACACGAATTCATGACCCTTAGGGGGTTTATTTAGGTGTAAAGATTAGGGTTTTAGTCCTTATCCTTATCTAGTTTCTTGTCCACCAAGCAAGCATAAGATAACTCTTAGAAACCCTTATCCTAGTCGAATTCCAAGGCCTTAACACCTCAAATTCGTTCACCATATAAATAAGATAATCCTTACCTTATTTTGTAACTATCACATAATTACAATTCAACCCTTTAGTTTAATTAATTACACTTGATCACAAAATTAATTCTTAATTAATTATTGACCAATATTAATTAACCAAATATGATTTCTCCTTTAATATATTATTTTTATAACATATTAATAAATCATAATAACCTCTCTCTCTTTATTTATTTCTCCAATCAAGTTGCTTTGGTGAAGGCAACCCAAAAGGACCATGCACCATCGGGTCAAGCACATACCAAAATAGTTATGGACTTAGACACTAATCCAACAGTCTCCCACTTGGACAAGTCTAATAACTATTCAGCGTATGACTTCGGATCCTGATCTGCAATCGTAGCTTTCCAAAGCCGCTGTCAACTCTGATCATATCAGATACGCGTGTCCTTAGATAAGGGATCATATATTCCTCCATTCTAGATATCATATGAGATATGATTTCAAATCATTCTCTTTGTACTACTTCTCGATTTTTGATTTATGACGACTGACTAATTGAACAAATCAAATTAGCCCTAGCCCGACCGAGCATTTACGTTTGTCATCACTAAACCATCGAGGGGCCCAAAGATATCGCTTTTATCCTACTTTGGATAAAAGGAACGGATAAACTTTGATACAATGCTTGCTTGCACTTACTCACCGAATCACACACAACAATATGTTTTATAACACCAAGTTACTAGTGTGTTTACATATTATCAATGTGCAACCGATACGCAAGATACAACTCACACATCTCAGTTTCAAGAATATAAGATGTTATCGTCTCACCAATCACTCGTGATACAATTCATTGAGTGATCCAAGTGAGCGTGGGTTTAATCCAATGCTCAAATCATATTCATAAGCACTCATGAACGTTGCAGCAACCATTTGCTTATGTCTAATACTCTTCTAGACAATCCACACACCAATTCACGACAATCTTCATTCATATCTACTTCCAACATATGAATGACTGTGGCCTTGTTCGAATAATTCGATTATTCTTAATAAATTCAATTATTCTGGAAGTCAAAACATGCAAAGTGAAACACAAGAATAATACAAATCCCATATGGCCTCAAACCTTTGAGTATAAATGAAACGCCTTTTATTTATCATCATATTGATTACTCATTATTTGTCGTTAATCAACTTCTTACTTGAATTATTACACTTGTCTCATGCTCCTAGCATGCACACGATGTTTACCTATGGTTCTTACTTTGTGGAATAGATCATATTGAACACATTTCCAATCATTCTCATTTCACAACTCCAAATCCATTTTTCATAAGTTAAAGAATATCAAACTCTTGTTACTTATAGAATATGCTAGATTCTAACACTTTATGCAACGATCCTTTCGTAATGTCACTGCACCAAAGTCACAAAGACCATTGCCAATGATATTACAAAGTCTTCTATCGGAGATTGTTACAAGACAATTCCTTAGATATGATGTCTCTCACTGAAAGTACATTCCTTTGAACATCCCTTTGCATAAAAGTTTCTAATCTAGACATAGATTTTCAATATTTACTTCCTAATATGAACACGCTTCCATATTTTCCATATGACAACTCATTCTTAGTAGAACCTTTAATAATGTCGATATGGTCCATCCAATACCATGCTTCCAACTACTCACAAGCGACCAATCCTCGTTGAACATTGGATTGTCCGTTGATAGTTGTTTAATTATTTTAGTCAAAACCGATTCTCTTCCCTTTTCCCTCTAAATGCGCTAGACATTTGGAAAATTTTAGAATGGTCAAACATTAAAGCAATTGCAATCGATCCTATACCCAAAGCGTATGGGACACGATGCATAATGTTTTATTTGCTATGTTCTCAAAATTCGAATTGTGAAGAGGAATGCTGTAATCATAATCGAAATTTTAAGAACACACTATGTACCCTTGACTAAGTTTCTTAACATTTCTCAACCTAATCCTTTAGATTTGAAATGAAGCATAATATTCTCTCCCTTAATTATAGCAAAACAACCTTACAACCCTTACTACTTTGCAAGGTATAACTCTTGTTTTCTATAATTAATATTGCCAACTTGCAATACGTGCCTTAATAATCATACAATCATAACTTTTATGCTCCCGGTATCATGATGATTATTATAAAACATAACACTTATGCTCCCACTAGCTTCGACATGTATTCATAAACATCTTAACTTCCAGAAAAACAATACTTATTGAATTTCTTAAGTTTATGTTTCTAATACTTAATGCTTTGATAATCTTTTATCAAGGCTTCTTGAACTTATACACCTTTGCCTTAGATAATTAATATTTGTGACTAAACAATTGCCAAACCTCACAATTCAAATTATGGAAAGGGATACCGTAACCATGATTGAATTTGAGAATGCAATTTTACAATTACTATCTTCTTAAAATCTTTCTTAGTGAAGCCATTTCCTTACAATCATTTTCATGAAGTAGGAAATCTTATGACACTTAGATTTGAGCGGTGTATGTGTTCCTATCCATGTGAATTTGTTAAAACCAAAGTTTATGACAAATTCAAACTCATATGGACTGAACTTTCTTAATCTTGATTTCTTGCCTTTATGTTAGCACAGCTGCCCACCATGTCTTCCAAGTAGTTAAGCAGCTCACCCTTTCCTATCAATGTACCTTTCATTGATTAAGGTGCTTTGCCTTTTATGCGTTCAAAATGAGAACTCATAGAACTCACATGCATAATTAACTCGACTGGATTGGCACAGAAACAAAATAATGTCATCACGATAGGTTGTAAACCTCAGCTTGTGTGCTAGTGATGATCGATAAGGTTTATTTGATTTGTTCTTGAAACCTTTCAAGACCATTAAGGCTCCCACTGACTCCTTGACATATATGACTCTCTTGCCAAAACATTTCTTGACAAACAAATATTCAGGAGTTAGTGTAGATTTTATCAAAACACTTCATAAATTGGTCTTAGTTGGTCTTTGTCTTATCTAAGATATCACAACCTTCCACAATTGATGAGTGTTATAAACCTTTTTAATACTTTTTCACTCAATGTTACAATCTTAACTTTAAGACTTGTTATTGGAATGAAGTATGATTGACTTCTTGATTTAACCATTTCTTCAATCCTTGATTCCTCTTCTTAAACATACAATTGTACTAAGACCCACTTAGAGGATCAATCGAGATATGGTTCTTAATCATTAAGACCTATCATAAAGCACAAAAGGTACTCTCCCTTCTTCTTAGAATGGAGAAACTTTCATCTCTCTGCCTACTTGATTCTTCTTATTCGTTCTACTGTTGATTTAAACCTTTTCAATCAATTCATAACTACACTTAATCTTATAAGTATAATCATATTCACTAAACCTTTAGCAAATCAAGACGAATATCTTTGTTACTCTTATGGTGGACTTTGATCAATACACAACTTTGTGTACTCGATCTCCTAGTCCTTCACTTGACTCTTTGTCAATGAATTAGTCTAATTTCCAGATACAAAATTTCTCATTCATCGTGCATTCACGTTGCATGATTCCAAGTTTCTGTCCAATTGAAACTTGGGCGATGAGAAACTCCCCCTATTTGGTAAATTCTCGACTTTTCCTTAAACACCATAAATAAGAATCATATCCATTTGTTGTAGAAATATGCAAACACCAATTTTCATAACGATTTCATTGCAAGGAAATAAACAAATAAATAAGTCAAACGAAAATTTATTTTATTTATAAACGCAACGGAAAACATTTGTCCTTGCAAAATCCATTGAAAACTATGTATTTTAAAAGGAAAATTTCTAACAACTCTATCATAACTATATAAGCTCAAAATCTAATCTTCAAGTCCATGTGATCAAGATCCATTCCTTGTGATTAGATTCATCTTGCTCTTTCACCAAGCTTCCTTTCTTTTCACTGATCCAGCAAAACATTCAAATGCAATCTTATCACATTATGTATTAAGAATCAACGAATAGGAACTTAATTGAGTTAGATAGTGGATTTTACCTGAAGCGCAGCCATACTCTTTGACTCTCCTATCTTCTGGACTCTTCAGGCTCTTTGGGCAGACTTGTATCCAACGCCCTTTCCTTTGGCAGCAAACGCAAGTCGGTTCTCCTAGAACGTCCTCGGAAGTATGGACAGTTGACTCTCCTAACAAATACGTTCCATTGCTTCGCCAAATCATTTCTGATTCAACAGCGATGAGCATGTAAGTTAGGTCAATGAGGCTGTCGTCATGATCCATCATATAATACTTTCTTTTGAACTCATTATATGATTCCGGAAGTGACTGCAAAACCCAATTCACAGCCAACTCATTCGGGAATGACACACCCAACATTATCAACCTATCAATGTGTGATTTCATTCCTAGAACGTGGGCACACACGGGTTTACCATCTTCATGTTTCATTTCCAATAGGGCTTTAGTGATGTTGAACCTTTCAATTCTTCGATCTTGTGGGTTAGCGAGAACAATTGGAGGAGGTGGAGGAAGTGATGCATGATTTCTTGTTCCTCGATCGAATCGTGGAATACCATCTTCATGTGGAATGCTTGTTCCACGGGATTTGAGAAGACCATAGTTGTCGAACTTTTACATCTACAAAATGGGAGAAAAACGAATTCAAGTTAGTTGATAGATTGAGTCCTTAGTAAATCACCCAAATGAGATACTAAGGCTAGGACCCAACACAATATTCTACAACTCGGGAGAGGGATGCCGTAACCGTAATTGCAAAATATTTGAAGGTAAGTGAATGACGATTCACCAATTTCCACCACGAAAAACGAAAAAGAATTTAAGTTTTAAATCTATGAAAACTCCTAGATCCTTTGAGATTCATTGAACTTTCAGTGGCATGTTTAAATCTCGATATGCACCTCTTGTTTGTGACTGGGATGCCGAGGATCACAAAGCGGGTGTGAATAACCATGCAAACTTACGTGGTGCCCTCACATGTCACAGTCACCTATTCGATGTGCCGGTAAACCACACATGCTCCACCGAACTATGACAAACATTGAGTCACCCTTTTCTACCTTTGCTTAGAACCAATTAGTGTGCCGGTAAACCACACGCGCTCTACTAACGTCTTAGCAAGGGCACAAAGTGTAATTTCATGGAATTGCATCAATTTACTTTTGCCTAAGTAACTAAGATTGGGAATTTTATGAAAACATTTAGTTACTTTAATAATTCATTATACTTATAATGGAAGGTTTCGTCCTATCCTACCCGTTCGGCTAACGACCCTCCACTAGTCAAGAGTGCGGTGGGTAAGAGTGGATACCCATTCAATCGCCATTTTATGGGCAATTTCCTTAAACACCCCTTATAGACCAGCTTCGTGAATGAGGCCTACTAACGGTAAGACTGACTTTTACTCATACATATATAATGTTAGACTTTTAATGTTATATATAGTATAGGGTGTATTTTAACACTTTTAAAATACTATGTGGTTAAATTTAATGATTATACTTTTAATTCAATTAAATTTTAAACGAAAAACTTTTATGGATTTATTAAACTTCTTTTAATTATACACCTTAATTAATTAATAAAACCATAAGGGTGTGATTTGAACTTTTTCAAAACTATACTAAGTTTTTAGAATTTAACATTCCTAATTAAACTTTTAATCAACTTTTAAATTCCAAAGCTTGAGGGCAAGTTTTGAAACATTTCAACACATTAGGGTTTAGAATTTAAATATTCATCAAAATTAAACTATTTAATCAAAATTTAAATTCCAAAACTTGAGGGCAAGTTTTGAAACTTTTTCAAAATATTAGGGTTTCAACTATTTAAATTTCGTAACAACATAGCTTTTGGGTTCAAATTTAAACTATAAAACCTAAAGGGGAAAATATGAAACTTTTCATAACAACAAGGATCAAATAAAAAATAATTTAAATTAACATTTAATCACATAATTATCCATATTTGATTTATTTAATGATTTCTTGCAAAACAATTTGTCAATTTTCTTAAAATAATTAATCAATTATCTTATAAGGAAACAATTATCTTATTAATTGATAAATATCTTCAATTAGATCAAAATTATTGTCAAATATATCATATAATCGGATTAATATTGATCTAATATGAGAAGGTAACCATCCCAATGCAAAAACAGCAAGAAATCCCGACATAAGCACTATCTGACGCACCGACTCGCCGAGTCACCCTCTAGAACTCGCCGAGTAGGGCTGACTCGTCGAGTCCAAGAGTGACTCGCCGAGTCAGGTCGAACAGTGATGCCAAAACACGTTTTTCAGTTACATCAAGCATCAATACAATAGAAACCAATCATGTCACACCCCAAAACCAAGAACGGCGGAAACGTTCTGGGGCGGAGGACGTCATGAAAAGTAATCACAACACAGTAAATGTAAATAAGCAAACAACATCATCCATTGCATTAAATATATAATTTTAATACACGCGTGTTCTGTACAGTTTTAAACACCAAAAATATAACGTAAATCAAAATAATAATATGATGAGTCTTGAGTGCGCTCCATCATCTCAAAAGCTGGCATCGGTACCTGAGAATACAAGTTATTTTGAAAGAGTTTATCAGCATTAAGCTGGTGAGTTCATAAGTATTTTAATGTCGGTTTTTTTTTTATCAAAAACATTTGAATATGTCTCAAATATAAGTTCATGTATGTAAGTGTTTGTAAAAGTTTGAATCTCTCAGAAAAAAAAAACTATATTTTCTAAAATAGTAGCCTTCTACCAAGGCTTTAACTGTTTTGTATGTTCGCTTGTTGTAAAAGTGTGTAATTTCCCAAGTGCAACTATCTTTTAACAAAATTTAGTTTGTACATTAAAATTCAAGTGAGGTTATCACTAAAAATATGTAATGGGTAAATCATTTTAGTACTGTAGCTTAGTTTTATAGTGACTACTGTTGTACTAATTACCTTAAACCGGATTTATATTAAGGTATAATGTGATAATTGCACCATACTATCGACTGATAACAACGACATAAAGGACGGTCGTAATAACGGAATGACGTTTGGCACCCGCAGACCTGCAGGTCCGGCTGTAGCTAGCAGCAAGGTGTAGGATAGTCAATCCAGTATAGATCTATACGCAAACTCAACGCTCTCCCTCCAAGAGAATTCAGGCTACAACTCGGGCCATGACATTTAAGGCATGCTCCGATACAATGGATCACATTTTGCAACGTATTAATGTAAGGGTAATGTTTCTCGTTCTAGTATAGTTGTATATGTTCTCATAGTATAGTAATGTATAGACTCATGAATGAACTGACTCATTGATCTAGCAGTTATATTAGTATGATTCTGTGTTACCCCGATGGTAACTTACAAATGGTGCGTCTAGTACGTATGAATATGGAAGTACTTTTATGTCTATATATGTATATTTGATATGTAATTAATATGGAAACGACCTTCGGATGGTCACCCGAAATCCCACCAGACCACATCCAAATCGAGAAAAAGGAAATAGGGTGGATGGCCTTCCTAAGCCCTTTAAACATTATTTATACATCTATACATATATGGGCATGCAATTTATAATATAAAAGCATAAATAAGTATTTATAAGACATTTGAAACATTAGTATTATTTTATTTTTTTTTAAAAGAAAGATCGACTTGATGTCAATCTATAAAACAATTTGAAGGCATAGATTTGATTAAAACAGTTTAAGTATAAGGAACATTTGTTTAAATCACATTTGTAGTGTAAATTAGAAAAGTAAATGGGTTTGGAAAACATTTTGAAGTAAAACAGTTTGATAGACAGTTTGAACAGTGATAAAATCACTGGTTTCCCTAGTTATTAATCACATGTGATTAATGCAATCACATGTGATTGAAGCAATAACTATAAGCATTTAACTTGTATCCCCCCTTGAAAGCATATAAAAGAATTTATAGAACATTTAAAAGGTAATTTAAGGGGTATGAACTCACTTGATTGATTGAAGAAAGCGAGATGGAAAAACCGGGCAGAGTTTCGTCTCGGGAAATGGATTTTTCTCGGGATTCTCGGGAATCTCGGGAGTAAAATCGACCCTCGGGACTTGAGCAAAAAGACCAGAGCTTCGGGTTTGAACGGGCACGGAAAACGAGGCAAGATCGAGAGAGAAAAGAGAGAAGTGAGCAACATTTTCGGAAAGCCTCGCATCTTATTTATAGGGAGGCTGAACTGCCTCGGTACGCGGGGCGTATGCTCGTACGCAGCGCGTACGCGTACGTCATGCGTGACCGAAGCCTCGACTGCCTCGGCTTCGGATGGGACGGGTTGCTGGGGAGGCGGGTCGGACGGGACAGCGGGTCGGACGGGTCGGATGCTTCGGACGGGTCGGAAACCTCAGATAGGGCGACGTGGACGATCCGAGGCCATTGATCTCAGTACGCGGGGCGTACGAAGGTACGCAGGGCGTACTTCGGTCTTATCCGATGACCCCCCCCCCCCTTCGGATAATACCGGGAGTTTATAATTAAATTTATATTTATTTTAAATAAACTTCAAAAATTCATATCTCCCACATACAAACTCCGTTTTTAACATTCTTTATATCCACGCGAAGGTGAGACCAAGATCTACAACTTTCGTTTAGACTCCGTTGGAAAATTCCGAAATCATTTTTATTATTTATTCATTAAAATGACGTGATTAAGGAATTTCTTCAAAAATTCATAACTTCCTCATCCGAAGTCAGATTTGGACTTTCTTTTTATGTACGAAAACCTTGATATGATTCCTACTACTTTATTTAACCCAAATAAGATTTTTTTTAAAGGTTATATTTTGACCTAAATTTGATTGGTTTTACATTACATTGTCTCGAAATATCGGGTTGTCACATCATCCCCCCGTTAGAAGGAATTTCGTCCCGAAATTAGAATTTAAGCAAGTAAGAAATTACAAATAACTAAGCAAAAAGGTGAGGGTATTTCAGTTTCATCTGATCCTCACGTTCCCAAGTGAATTCCGGTCCTCGCTTAGCATTCCAGCGAACCTTCACGATAGGGATACGGCTTTGCTTTGTCTGCTTGACCTCATGGTCCATGATCTCTACAGGTTCTTCCACGAAGTTGAGGCTCTCGTTGATTTCGATCTCGTCGAGTGGGATTACAAGAGTCTCGTCGGATAGACACTTTTTCAAGTTAGATACGTGGAATGTAGAATGCACGTTACGAAGTGCGTCTGGTAGTTCGAGTTTGTAAGCTACGGGGCCGACTCTTGCAAGAATCTCGAAAGGCCCTATGTACCTCGGATTAAGGTTTCCACGCTTGCCGAAGTGTATCAAGCCCTTCCAGGGTGAGACTTTGAGGAGTACTCGGTCTCCCACCTGAAATTTCAAAGGTTTCCTTCGTTTATCAGCGTAGCTCTTCTGTCGGTCTCTAGAGGCTTTCAATCGTTCACGGATCTGAATGATTTTCTTTGTCGTTTCCCGAATGATCTCCGGACCGGTGAGAGTACTGTCGGAAGTTTGCCCCTGGCTAATTAGGTATCACCCACCTCAGCCCAGCACAGAGGGGATTTGCACTTTCGGCCGTAGAGAGCTTCAAATGGAGCAGCCTTGATGCTCGTGTGATAACTGTTATTATAGGAAAACTCGACAAGGGGTAAATGAGTATCCCATGCCTTCCCAAAGTCAATCACGCAGGCTCGCAACATATCTTCCAGAGTTTGGATGGTCCTCTCACTCTGTCCGTCGGTCTGAGGATGGTAGGCTGTGCTCATGTCCAGCCTTGTTCCTAGGGAATGTTGTAGTGATTGCCAAAATCTTGAGGTGAACCTACTATCTCTATCAGAGATAATGGAGATAGGTACACCATGTAGCCGTACGATTTCCCTAATGTATGTTCTCGTAAGTTTCTCCATCTTGTCGGTTTCTTTGATAGGCAGGAAGTGTGCAGACTTGGTCAATCTATCAACGATCACCCATATGGTGTCAAGTCCACCCGTTGTCTTGGGCAACTTGGTTATGAAATCCATAGTGATCCGCTCCCACTTCCATTCCGGGATCTCTGGTTGTTGCAATAAACCAGAGGGCTTCTGGTACTCGACCTTAACCTTTGCGCAAGTAAGGCATTTACTTACGAAGGTAGCAATCTCTGCTTTCATATTAGGCCACCAGTATAGCTTCTTAAGATCCAGATACATCTTATCTGAACCTGGGTGGACGGAATACCGAGTGTTGTGCGCCTCGGTCATGACCAAGTCCCGGAAACCACCGTGTTTCGGGGTCCAGATCCGGTTCATGAAATATAAAGCTCTGTCACCCTTGGCTTCTAAATTCTTGTCCATTCCTCTAAGGGATTCACTTGACACATTTTCAGGTTTCATGGCCTCAAGTTGAGCCGCCTGAATTTGCTTAGTCAGATGTGAATGGATGGTTATTGATAATGACTTGACCTTGCGACCAGAATATTCTTTCCGACTTAGGGCGTCTGCTACTACGTTGGCTTTACCCGGATGATAACGAATATCGCATTCGTAATCACTGAGTAGCTCGACCCACCGTCGTTGTCTCATGTTGAGCTCCTTTTGATCGAAAATGTGTTGTAAACTCTTGTGGTCGGTAAAGATAGTGCTCTTCGTTCCATACAAGTAGTGTCTCCAGATCTTCAGAGCAAACACTACTGCTCCTAGCTCAAGATCGTGGGTCGTGTAGTTAACCTCGTGTGTCTTCAACTGTCTCGAGGCGTAGGCGATGACCCTACCTCGCTGCATCAGGACACATCCGAGCCCTTGATTCGATGCATCGCAATAGACTACGAAGTCTTCTATTCCTTCGGGAAGGGATAGTATTGGTGCGGTGCACAAGGCTCGTTTGAGCGTTTGGAACGCTCTTTCTTGTTTCTCTTCCCAGTCAAAGGCCACGCCTTTCTAGGTTAGGGTTGTAAGGGGTTTCGCTATTCGAGAGAAGTTTTGAATGAATCTGCGGTAGTAGCCAGCGAGACCTAGAAATTGACGAATTTCTGTAGGCGTCTTCGGTGCTGACCAGTTCTCAATGGCTTTAATTTTGGATGGGTCCACGTGGATTCCCTCTTCGCTTACTACGTGTCCTAAGAATTCAACTCTCCGGATCCAAAGTTCACATTTCGAGAACTTCGCATAAAGCTTCTCTTTTCGTAATGTCTCTAGAACTTGTCGCAGGTGATCGCCATGCTCTTTCTTACTTCGGGAGTAGATCAGGATGTCATCAATGAAAACGATGACGAACTGATCCAAGTATGGTCGGCATACTCTATTCATCAGATCCATGAAGACTGCGGGCGCATTGGTCAATCCGAATGGCATCACCACGAACTCGTAATCTCCGTAACGAGTTCGGAAGGCTGTCTTCGGCACATCCTCCTCTAACACTCGTAACTGGTGATATCCGGATCTCAGGTCAATCTTAGAAAAATAGTTCGCCCCTTGCAGTTGGTCGAATAGGTCATCTATGCGAGGCAGAGGGTAACGATTCTTGACCGTCAGTTTGTTGAGTTCTCTGTAGTCAATACACATACGGAAGGATCCGTCTTTCTTCTTAACGAACAAGACCGGTGCTCCCCAAGGTGAGAAACTCGGTCTTATAAAGCCCTTGCTGAGCAGTTCGTTAAGTTGACCAGAGAGTTCCTGCATCTCAGCTGGTGCTAAGCGGTAGGGCGACTTGGCTACTGGGGTAGCTCCTGGGACTAAGTCGATTCGGAACTCGACTTGTCGTTGCGGAGGTAACCCGGGTAGTTCTTCTGGGAAAATGTCGGGGAAGTCGCTCACTACAGGGATGTTCTTTAGTTCTTTCGTTTTGAGGCTCGTGTCGACGACGTGAGCAAGGAATGCATGGTATTCCTTACGCAGGTATTTCTGTGCTTGAATACTTGATATGATGCGAAGACTTGCACCGGGTTTGTCGCCGTAGACTATAAGAGTTTCGTTAGACGGAAGGTTTAGACGGACTGCTTTCTCGAAGCACATGATGTCGGCACGATGAAGGCTTAACAATCCATGCCAATGATAACGTCGAAACTTTTTATTGAGACTGGCATGAGGTCGATTGGAAATGAATGGTTATCTAGAGTTAGGGTACAACCTAAGTATATGCTACTCGTATTTTTAGTTTTTCCATTAGCCATTTCTACTGTGAATAGTTCTTTGAGTGCGTGCGGTGGTTGATTAAGCATGCGAGCAAATTTATGGTTTACGAAGCTTTGCTCCGCTCCACTATCGAACAGAATGCATGCATAGGAGTTATCGAGGAGGAACGTACTAGTCACCATTGTCGGGTCAGCAACTGCTTCCCCGTGGCCTATAGCTAGTACCCTCCCTGCTCCTCCAGCATTCCTCGCTTTGGGGCAGTCCCTCTTAAAGTGGCCTGCTTCGCCACATCCATAGCAGGTTGGGCTAGCGCCAGAGCCAGGGATTTGGTTGATAGGTTGTGCCGGGAACTTACAGAATCGGACGGTGTGTGCTTTCCTGTTGCAGTTAGAGCACTGCATTTCACGGCAGGGGCCGTTGTGGTGGTAGTTGCATTTGTTGCACTTGGGCGAACTTCCAGCATACCGACTCACCGGAGCAGTGGTAGCAGCAGTAGGGGTTATTGCGGCATGAATTGCCACCAATTGCTGCTCTTTGGCAGCCTGCTGCTTCTTCTTTTCCTCCCAGAATTTCTGCTTAGTATCAGCGGTTTTGGAGGGTTCCGGGATGGCTAGGGTGGTTGTGGTTGCAGGGGTTTTGACTCCATGGTCAATGAGTCGCTGTGCCAATCGTTTGGCACTGTCGAAGGTAGCGGGGTTTGACGCTAGAACATTCCCCTGATACGGAGGCACTAGCCCCTATATGTACCTCTCGATCTTCTTCCCCTCGGTGGGAACCATATTGGGGCAGAGGGCTACTAGCTCGCTGAATCGGGCGGCATAAGCGACCACATTGGTGCCCTTCATCGCCAGGTTCCAGAGTTCTTGCTCCAGTTTCTGGATTTCGCCCCTCAGGCAGTATTCCTCAGACATGAGGTCTTTCATTGTTTCCTAGCCTATGTCGTTGGCTACGACGAGAGTTAGTGCCTTAACATGGCCGTTCCACCATGTCAGGGCCTTTCCTTCAAAGGTGCATGCGGCGTACTTGACTTTACTCGCCGCAGGGCATGAACAGATTTCGAAGACTGATTCAGTCTTCTCGAGCCATTGCGAGAGGGCAATGACTCCACCGGTGCCATAAAAAGGCTTCGGTTTGCAATTTGTGAAATCCTTGTATGAGCACTCTCTCGAGCGCACAGGGGTTTCAACCGGGGTTGACTCCACAGGGGTTCCACCTCTGCTGGCATCAGAAGAGTGATACTGAGCCATGGCAGTTGCCACTGCTGCAGCTACGGCAGCATTCAGGGCTATAGTATCGATGACCGGAGGCGGAGGAGGTGGTGGTGCAGGATTATTCCTGGGAGATTTGCGAGGAGGCATCTTTCAGCTATAAGTTTATAAAGATAAGAAAACGGTAAGAATCAATTTGTAAGCAACGTGAGAGTGACACATGGACTAACTAAACATAGTCCAACCGTTGAAAGAGTGCTTGAAACCACAATAAGAAATATTAGTAGGAAAGCACAAGTGTATAGATTTTTCCCACAGATAGATAGATCTCAAAAATACTGGTATTACTGATGTAATAAGTTCAGGGAAAATCGACCTAACAGTAGGTCATACATCATACCATATAGAAAAGTTTGACAGATCTTAGATTTCAAATTTGAGTACGGAAAGTTAGAAATATTTTACAGACAAGTGCTACTTAGAGCACAGATGTTAAAGACTACTCTTTAATCAAAAGACAGAGATGCACTAGACATCGTTTAACGGCGATGGGAATTTCCTGGGCGAGTACTGCGGTCGGACACTTGATGAAACACCTCTTGAAGGTGTCGATCCTGAGTCCTCTGACGAGCTCGAAGTTCCAAGATTTCAGCTCGTGAGGCAGCCAACTGCTACTGCAGGGTTTTATTTGACCTTCGGGTCCGTTCCATGTCTTCTTCAAGACGGCGGATGCGGACTGTGTTGACACCTGAGTCGGCATCAATCTCTATGACCCGGTCGACGACTGCTCCACCTTGCTCGACAATACGAGCTATTCTGCGGATAATGACCGGCAGAGCTCGGTCAGTAGAGCCACCATCGCTGACGTTGTGAAAGCTTCGGTCCCCAAAGTATGGTAAGGGTTGACCCTGTTCATCACTCCAGCGATTCAAGTTGTTTGCCCACAAGGGAGTAGGACCTGGAAACGTTGCTCGAGGGTTGTTGTTCGGGGCTTGACCTACTAGCGGTAGGTTGTTGACTTCAGGCTCGGAGTCGGATCCATCAGAAAAGCCTTCTGCGAGGTGATCATCCAAAGGGATTGGATGCTCAACATCGGGCTCTTCATCGATCCGCCCGGCATTGCCCTTATTTGGAAAGTACGGGTCGCCGTGATGGAAATCTAGCCATTAGATCTATGCGAGAAGGGAGGTCTAAGAATGTAGTATACATGTAACTAGTAGTACAAAATACACCTATAGTATTTTTAGCATAAGTTCTACTGATCTTCTTGTAGTATGGTTGGTAAGTTTTTAGACTTGTTAACCTATCACAACCATTCTAGGGCATGTGCTAATCACTCCTCAGACCGGCATAGTTGATCAGGCTATACCATTCCCAGGACTGACCATACACCCCCGAGCTCACTTGCGATATTTAACAATCGTAATAATTTTGTTCTTGTCGTTGTGACCCTGGTTTTAGTATGAATGCAGACTAGTATACTTAATTAAATATTTTAATATTTAAAGTATAGACTCTTGGTCAGAGTTTAATCCCTAATGGGTTTATAGTTTAGTATATCTTTTATGGGTTGATATAATCGATTCACTATAAAAAATGCTCTGATACCAATCTGTCACACCCCAAAACCAAGAACGGCGGAAACGTTCTGGGGCGGAGGACGTCATGAAAAGTAATCACAACATAGTAAATGTAAATAAGCAAACAACATCATCCATTGCATTAAATATATAATTTTAATACAAGCGTGTTCTGTACAGTTTTAGACACCAAAAACATAACGTAAATCAAAATAATAATATGATGAGTCTTGAGTGCGCTCCATCATCTCAGAAGCTGGCATCGGTACCTGTCTACTGATGACCTGAGAATACAAGTTATTTTGAAAGAGTTTATCAGCATTAAGCTGGTGAGTTCATAAGTATTTTAATGTCGGTGTTTGTTTATCAAAAACATTTGAACATGTCTCAAATATAAGTTCATGTATGTAAGTGTTTGTAAAAGTTTGAATCTCTCAGAAAAAAACTATATTTTCTAAAATAGTAGCCTTCTACCAAGGCTTTAACTGTTTTGTATGTTCGCTAGTTGTAAAAGTGTGTAATTTCCCAAGTGCAACTATCTTTTAACAAAATATAGTTTGTACATTAAAATTCAAGTGAGGTTATCACTAAAAATATGTAATGGGTAAATCATTGTAGTACTGTAGCTTAGTTTTATAGTGACTACTGCTGTACTAATTACCTTAAACCGGATTTATATTAAGGTATAATGTGATAATTGCACCATACTATCGACTGATAACAACGACATAAAGGACGATCGTAATAACGGAATGACATTTGGCACCCGCAGACCTGCAGGTCCGGCTGTAGCTAGCAGCAAGGTGTAGGATAGTCAATCCAGTATAGATCTATACGCAAACTCAACGCTCTCCCTCCAAGAGAATTCTGGCTACAACTCGGGCCATGACATTTAAGGCATGCTCCGATACAGTGGATCACATTTTGCAACGTATTAATGTAAGGGTAATGTTTCTCGTTCTAATATAGTTGTATATGTTCTCATAGTATAGTAATGTATAGACTCATGAATGAACTGACTCATTGATCTAGTAGTTGTATTAGTATGATTCTGTGTTACCCCGATGGTAACTTACAAATGGTGCGTCTAGTACGTATGAATATGGAAGTACTTTTATGTCTATATATGTATATTTGATATGTAATTAATATGGAAACGACCTTCGGATGGTCATCCGAAATCCCACCAGACCACATCCAAATCGAGAAAAAGGAAATAGGGTGGATGGCCTTCCTAAGCCCTTTAAACATTATTTATACATCTATACATATATGGGCATGCAATTTATAATATAAAAGCATAAATAAGTAGTTATAAGACATTTGAAACATAAGTATTATTTTTTTTTTTTTAAAGAAAGATCGACTTGATGTCAATCTATAAAACAATTTGAAGGCATAGATTTGATTAAAACAGTTTAAGTATAAGGAACATTTGTTTAAATCACATTTGTAGTATAAATTAGAAAAGTAAATGGGTTTGGAAAACATTTTGAAGTAAAACAGTTTGATAGACAGTTTGAACAGTGATAAAATCACTGGTTTCCCTAGTTATTAATCACATGTGATTAATGCAATCACATGTGATTGAAGCAATAACTATAAGCATTTAACTTGTATCCCCCCCTTGAAAGCATATAAAAGAATTTATAGAACATTTAAAAGGTAATTTAAGGGGTATGAACTCACTTGATTGATTGAAGAAAGCGAGATGGAAAAACCGGGCAGAGTTTCGTCTCGGGAAATGGATTTTTCTCGGGATTCTCGGGAAACTTGGGAGTAAAATCGACCCTCGGGACTTGAGCAAAAAGACCAGAGCTTCGGGTTTGAACGGGCACGGAAAACGAGGCAAGATCGAGAGAGAAAAGAGAGAAGTGAGCAACATTTTTGGAAAGCCTCGCATCTTATTTATAGGGAGGCTGAACCGCCTCGGTACGTGGGGCGTACGCTCGTACGCAGCGCATACGCGTACATCATGCGTGACCGAAGCCTCGACTGCCTCGGCTTTGGATGGGACGGGTTGCTGGGGAGGCGGGTCGGACGGGACAGCGGGTCGGATGGGACAGCGGGTCGGACGGGTCGGACGCTTCGGACGGGTCGGATGGGTCGGAAACCTAGGATAGGGCGATGTGGACGATCCGAGGCCCTTGATCTCAGTACGCGGGGCGTACGAAGGTACGCAGGGCGTACTTCGGTCCTATCCGATGACTCCCCTTCGGATAATACCGGGAGTTTATAATTAAATGTATATTTATTTTAAATAAGCTTCAAAAATTCATATCTCCCACATACGAACTCCGTTTTTGACGTTCTTTATATCCACGCGAAGGTGAGACCAAGATCTACAACTTTCGTTTAGACTCCGTTGGCAAATTCCGAAATCATTTTTATTATTTATTCATTAAAATGACGTGATTAAGGAATTTCTTCAAAAATTCATAACTTCCTCATCCGAAGTCAGATTTGAACTTTCTTTTTATGTACGAAAACCTTGATATGATTCCTACTACTTTATTTAACCCAAATAAGATTTTTTTTTGAAAGGTTATATTTTGACCTAAATTTGATTGGTTTTACATTACATTGTCTCGAAATATCGGGTTGTCACAAATCATGGCTCTGATACCACTGATGGGTTTTGGTCATAAGACATCCTATGTGCTCATACAAACCCTAAAGCTTGGATCTAGGTTTCTCTATTATACATGCAAGTTATCCAAGACTATAAACTCTAATTCTAGCATTCAAATAATCATATTAACATGAGAATAGGTTTATAATGTTACCTTGATTTTTATGTAGTAATAACAATCCCAAATCTCCTTGTATTGACTTTGGAAAGCTGAGAGTCACAAGTGTCACTCCTCTAATGGCTTACAAACACCATAAGCAAGTGGAGAAGGTATAAAGAGAGAGGAGAGAGGTAGGAATTCGTCCTTAGGACTTCTAGGGAAGGCATACACGAATTCATGACCCTTAGGGGGTTTATATAGGTGTAAAGATTAGGGTTTTAGTCCTTATCCTTATCTAGTTGCTTGTCCACCAAGCAAGCATAAGATAACTCTTAGAAACCCTTATCCTAGTCGAATTCCAAGGCCTTAACACCTCAAATTCGTTCACCATATAAATAAGATAATCCTTACCTTATTTTGTAACTATCACATCATTACAATTCAGCCCCTCTAGTTTAATTAATTACACTTGATCACAAAATTAATTCTTAATTAATTATTGACCAATATTAATTAACCAAATATGATTTCTCCTTTAATATATTATTCTTATAACATATTAATAAATCATAATAACCTCTCTCTCTTTATTTATTTCTCCAATCAAGTTGCTTTGGTGAAGGCAACCCAAAAGGACCATGCACCATCGGGTCAAGCACATACCAAAATAGTTATGGACTTAGACACTAATCCAACAATATGTTTCTAGTAATAGAAAAGTGGATTTGATTCTTTCATTTGAGATAGTGTCTGAATTTACCAAATGAGGAAAGGTTCTCATCACCCAAATTTCAATTGGACCGAAACTTGGAATCATACAAGTTGTATTGTATGATGGATGAGAATTTTTCATCTTTGGATAATTAAGACTAATTCCTTATGTGAACAAGGATAGGACTAAAGGGATCGAGTACACATGCTTGTGCACTGGTCAAGTCCACCGCAAAGATTGATAAACTATTCTTCATGATTTGCTAAAGCTTAGTAAATATGGTTATACTTACAAGTTTAAGTATAATTCTGAAGCATTGAAAAGTTTTCAATGTGTGACAGAATGAATGGGAAAGAATCAAATTAGGCAGAAAGATAAAAGTTTCTCAAATCTGAAAAGATGGGAGAGTACTTTGGTATCGTGTTTTATGATCATCTTAATGATTAAGATACCATATCACAAATTCATACTCTAAGGACATCTTAGTGCATTGTTATGACTAAGGAGATGGGTTATGAATTATTGGAATGGTTAAAATCAAGAGAATGAGTCATAATTCGTTCCAAAACAACTCTTAGAGTCATACTCCAAGATTGTAACATTGGGTGACATAATCTAAGGTTTAAAACACTTATCAAATGTAATATAAAATGTTTTCTACTCTTGTACATTTGAAATTGGTAAGTTGTGATGTCTTGTATGAGACAAAGACCAACTAAGACCGATTGTGTGAAGTGTTAGTCTTGATAAGAATCCGCACTATCCCTTGAATATTTGTTTTGTCAGGGAATGGTTCTTAACTAGGGAAACTTATATGTCAAGAGGACGGTGGGAGCCTAAAAGATCCGGAAAGGATTTCAAGATTTAATCAAGAGTAAAACCTGAGTTTTATCACTAGCACACGACTTAAGGTTTGCAACCTATTAAGGTTCCACATATACTATACCTCTAATAAGCTACACCTCCTGATACTATCTGCATGGCTACTTCATATCTTGATCTTCGGATATAAAATCCTCATTCCTGATTCATTGCATTGTCACCTACTTCGTCAATGATTATTTGGAATTGTCACACCCCGAAACCGATGGCGGAAACGCTCCGGGGCGGACGACGTTATGTAAAGTATCACAAACAACGTACATAGTAAGCATAGTAAACACAACCATTATATTACATACGAATATTTACATTTGTTTGAAAGCAAAGTAATACATGTTTTACATATACATTAGCATAACAAAATAGAGACGAGACTTCTATATGCTCTGTCTTCTCCAAAAGATTGCAGGGGTACCTGTCTAACGAGAACCTGAGAATACAAGCAGTCTCAAAAATATCAGCATAAAGCTGGTGAGTTCATAAGCGATTTATTTATGATAAAAGAACAAGTTTCCTTTGGTTTACTGAAAAAGTTGTTATTCAAGAAAATCCCATATTTTCTTAAAAGAAAAGTTTAGTTATCCATTTTTTACACAGTTTAGTTAAGAAGAGTTATGTCATCCCAGGAAAAACCCTTATTTTCCTTAAAAGTTTGTGGTTGATTATCGATTCCGATTGTAGTGTACAAATATCTACCATATTTGTAAATGAAGTTTCCTGAAGCCTGGTTATTCTTGAAAAGTGCATTAGTTTTAACACGTATATAAAACTAATAAGTATGTAGTTTTTAATACATAAAACTATAGAAGAAAGAAAGAAAATCCGTGAATAAAGTTAGTTAATTTAATACGTATTGTGAGTCATATAACCATACTAATTTGACCCGTGATCTCCTTGACGTTCTTCAGGCGTCGTTCGATTCCAAAATTTGTCACCCCAGGCGTATCCGCCTAACTGTAGCTAGCATTTAAGGTGTGGGATTTTCAGTCCCAAATAGATCTATCCACAAATTTCACGTTTTCCCTCCAGGAGACTCTGGTTATACTTCCGGAGAGGATTTACTGATACCCCGAAGGGTACAACGAAGACGAATCTCACAAGCTGGTATTTCTAATTCACGGTATAGTTGATCGTTCTCGAGTTTCGAAATACTTCGGTACAAGGTAAAGTATAAATATTCAAATACGAGATAATTATTTAACAAGATACTCTAGATTAAACATGGATAAACTAAATCAGACATAGTTTATATTATTGATTTTGCACGAAGTTTGAATCCATAAAACAAGTAATGATGATCCCAAATTATTCCCATAATAATTTGAATGATTAGATAAGTTATAAATTGGATGATTTGATAAGTTTCCACATTGTTTGAAAACTATGTAATTATATTAAGAAAATCTCTCTTATGCTCTGCATATTACAAAAGGGATTAAGTATTTAAAAGTTTGTCATAAATTCGTATAATTACATCAGTTTTAAGTTTCGAAAACCTTTATGATTTGCTTGTATTCCCCCCTGAAAACATGAAAAACTCAGAAAAGTGTAGGGGTATGAACTCACCAGACGAGAAATGTGCCGGTTGGGATGCTAAGTGTCAGTTTAGGGCTTGAATACACGCGAGGTTCCTATGTAATATGAAGAGATACATAATTGTATCTAATTAGATATTGAGCTACTAATTAAATAAGAATATACGCTCTGAGACGTGGAAACACTTTATTTCAAGTGTTAGGAGTGATACGGGTTGCATCTAAGGGGGGTGTAAGGCCTAGATATGGAGTTTGCTCTTCAAGAGTAAACTACAAAGGGAGTTTGTCACACCCCCAAACCAGAACGGCGGAAACGTTCAGGGCCGGAGGACGTCATGTCAAGTATCATAACAATTGAATAGTAAGGAAAGTACACACCACCATAATATAAATATATTTGAAAAGTTTACATGATTGTATGTGTTATATGTTTGCAAAAGAAATCAAATACAATATGGTGATCCAAAATGTGTTACTAACGCCAGCGCGTTAGTCTTCAAAAGTAGTTGATACCTGGTTTAGCGGTTTCCTGAGAATACAAGTTATTTCAAAGAAAAAGTGTCAACATTTAAGTTGGTGAGTTCATAAGTAGTGTTTTGAGGAAATGTATGCCATTCGAAAGTGCGTGTGTGTTTTCCCAAGAAAATCCGATATTTTCTTATAAAAGTATGAAATGCATGAGAATATTGTTGTATAAATTGTATGTATTTAAACCAGGAAAATCCCTTATTCTCCTAAAAGTGAAATGCAGTCTCAAATGACCAAGACCGTAAGCTGTAAGCAACTATGACATGGTCAAAAGAATGATGTTCTAAATCGTTGTTGTACAAAATGAATGTATATGAACCAGGAAAATCCCTTATTTCCCTAAAAGTGAAATGTAGTCTCAAATGACCAAGACCGTAACCTGTAAGCAATTATGACATGCTAAAAAGAAGGTGTATAGTTTTATTGTCTAGTAAAACGAGTTGTGGAAGTGTTTATCATGAGTTTTTGATTATGCTGATAATACTCTAGAATATAGTTATTCCCTCTCCTAAGCATGATTGAGTTATGTACTACTACGTGCTTGAGTCATTGTTTTCTGTGTGTTGTGGGTTCCTCATAACCATACTAGACGCAGTACCTATGTTGACATTTGTCACCCCTAATGACGGACTGTAGCTAACAGTCAGGGTGCGGAGTTGTCGGCCCCGTATAGATCTATACACACTTGTCACGCTCTCCCTCCAAGAGACTCTAGTTATAGGTGGGGACTTTCGTTTGGTACAAACAAAGCCATATGACACCACATGATTGCTAACAACGAGTTCATGAGTAATATGATGAAAAATCGTTTGTATGAAATGATTTCCTTTTCTACCGTGTTACAAAGACGTGATGATGAGTTGAGTTTTCTTGTAAAAATATCATGTTATAGTTGAAATGGTTACCCTTGATATGATGTAGTATGCAAACGTATAAATAAAACATATTGTTATTTATAAAACATATTGTATCCCAAGAGGGTAAAGTTGTGTTGTGAGGTATTTTGCATGATAATAACTTCATAAGATAGTTAAAACAACTGTATGAAAAGTATAGCAAAAGATCGATGTTTCACACGATTTTAGTCGTGTGTTTACTTGTATTCCCCCCTTTAAAAGCATATAAAAGTATTTATAAAACATTTAAAAGTGTAGTTTATAGGGGTATGAACTCACTTGATTGATTGAAGAAAGCGTGACGAAAACCGAGCGGAACTTCTACTCGAGAAAGCGGATCTCTCGAGATTCTCGGGAAATCTCGGGAGTCTCGGGAGTGTAAAACTTTCTTCCCAACTTAGACATGAAAACCGGCCCTTTGGGATGATTCCGATGGTTGAAACGTAGAGCTACGGCGCGCGAAAGGAAAGAAATTAGCAAATTTTGCCGGCACCCTCGCACCCTTTATATAGGGGCTCGAGGGCATCAATACGCGGGGCGTACTCCTGCACGCAGCGCGTACGGGACGTCACTGCTGACCGTATCCTCGGTCGAAGGGTTGGGGCGATGTGGACGAACCAGAGCCTAGCATCCGAGTACGCGGGGCATACTACGGTACGCTGGGCGTACGAGGGATCGGACCGATGACTCGTTCTTCGGATAATACCGGGCTTTAATTTAATTTATATTTTAATTAATTAATGAACTTCAAAAATTCATATCTTTCTCATACGAACTACATTTTCGACGTTCTTTATATCCACGCGAAGGTGAGACTACGATCTACAACTTTCGTTTAGACTCCGTCGGCAAATTCCGAAATTATTTTTATTATTTCTTTATTAAAATGACGTGATTAAGGAAATTCTTCTAAAATTCATAACTTCTTTATCTGACGTCGGATTTGGGCGTTCTTTTCGTGTATGTTTGCAGTTTAATGGTATCTATGACCTTTATTTAGACACCTAAGGTCAAAAAGTATTTTATCGAAACTTCGCGTTTTTACGTATATCCATATTGCCGGTTTTGTCGGAAAACTTAGAATGATCATAACTTCTTCGTTATAACTCGGATTTTAGGGTTCTTTATATATTTGGAAACCTTAAGACGATATCTACTACATAGTGTACTCCAAACAGAGCTTTTGAATAACTCATTTATCGATGATATTCCTATTACATTCCAAAGAGGTTACAAGACTCGATTTATAATGACCTGCATAATGGGTTGTTACAGAGTTTTCGGCCCAATGACCATATCCCCATGATTTTACGTCCGTAAACTCATGGGTGGTGTGCTATTGGATGCTTAAAGGTCTTAAAACACTTGGAGAATTAAGCTAGGTTCAATTCCAGGGCATAGGAAGTGACTAAGTCATCAAATGGACCATTTTGGGGAGTTCACGACTGTAAACATAGGGTTTACGGCCGTAAACTCTTACTTGCACATTCCTTTTGTGTTTTGATGGTCCTAGGTTAAGAACAAGTGATTCTAGTCCAATATACAAGCCATGTGAGGAAGTTAGGGCACCATTTGACCACTTTAGAGGAGTTTACGGCCCAGGAACCATTCCTTGGGGGGTTTACGGCCTTAATCTCCTAAGGATATGGTTTCCTTGAAGGTTAAGGTTTCTAATGCAATGGAGGTTGGTTCTAGACATTATTCCAAGCCATAGGAGGTGTTTAAGGGGCAATTTAACACCTTAAATGGTGTTTACGGTCTAAGAAGGGGTGTTTACGGTCCAAGAATGCTCTTGGGCCGTAAAATCATGTTTACTCCCCAAATGACAAGATTTTGGTGTTCTAAGTCCATTCATGAAAGCCCCTAAGTCATATCTAAGTAGTAGAAGTGATTTGGGAGGGTTTTGGGGCTTCAAAACCCCATTTATGGGTGTTTACGGTTTTGGAGAGTTCCAGGGCCGTAAACACATGTTTTTGAGACTTTTGGATGATTTAAACACGGATTTGAATGCTAAACAAGCTAAACCATAAGCTAGGATGGATAACTTACCAATTTGGAGCTTGAAATGGTTGATTTTTGGACTAAGATTGGCTTGAAGAGAGAGAGAGAGAGTAGAGAGAGAGTGTGTTATGAGGGTGAAAAAGTCTCAAATGAAGGTCCACTCAGCCTTATATAGGATTTAAGTTTGAGGCCCAGTGGAAATCTACCCGATACCGACGTTAAACGAGACTTATGGTCTTACCCAATTAAGTTGTTGTAACCCGACTTAGTTGAAACTAAAAATTTTCCAAATGAATATCGAGGGTGTTTTAACGTGTTTCTAATGTGTCTGGACACTCATGAAGTCATAATAAAAGTCTCAATTTAAATAACTTAATCCAAAAGTTAACGGAAAATGTTAATAAAAACTAGTTTATTATCGGAAAAAGAGGTTACAATGACGGGATAAATTTCAGGTTGTCACATTATCCCCCCATTAGAGGGAATTTCGTCCCAAAATTTAGAATTACGATACAAATCATAGAATTGGAAAGAGATGCAAATATTTCTGTTTCATCGAGTCTTCGCCCTCCCAAGTGAATTCGAGTCTCCGCTTAGCATTACAACGAACCTTCACTATCGGGATACATCTTTGCTTCGTATGTTTGATCTCTTGATCCATGATTTTGATTGGTTCTTCTACGGAGTTTAGACTTTTGTTGATCTCGATGTCATCAAGAGGAATCACGAGGGTTTCATCGGATAGACACTTTTTAAGATTAGAGATGTGGAAGACAGGATGGATGTTACTAAGCTCTTGAGGTAGTCGGAATTTATAGGCTACGGGACAGATCCTAGTGAGGATCTCGAAAGGTCCTATGTACCTCGGGTTAAGTTTCCCGTGCTTTCCAAAGCGTATCATGCCTTTCCAGGGAGAGAACTTCAATAGGACACGATCTCCAACTTGGAATTCCAAGGGTTTTCGTCGTTTATCAGCGTAACTCTTCTGTCTGTCTCGTGAAGCTTTCAGTCGTTCTCGAATTTGGATGATCTTCTCGGTGGTTTCGCGGATGATTTCAGGGCCAGTGAGAGAACTATTGGGGACTCGACTCTTAGCTAGCTGCGTGTCCCCTACCTCGGCCCAGCACATAGGGGATATGCACTTGCAACCGTAGAGGGCTTCGAACGGGGCAGCATTGATGCTGGTGTGGTAGCTGTTGTTATATAAGAACTCGATCAAGGGTAAATGGGTGTCCGACGACTTTCCGAAATCAATGACACATGCTCTCAGCATGTCTTCCAGGGTCTGGATAGTTCTCTCACCCTGCCCATCTGTCTGAAGATGATAAGCTGTACTCATATCCAGCTTAGTTCCAAGAGCTTTCTGAAGGGACTGCCAAAATCTTGAGGTAAACCTGCTATCTCGATTAGAGATAATGGACATAGGTACACCGTGCAGTCGGACTATCTCTTGGATGTAGATTCGCGTAAGTCTTTTCATCTTGAATGATTCTTTAATCGGAAGGAAGTGAGCGGATTTTGTCAAACGATCGACAATTACCCAAATGGTATCGTACCCATTCGAAGATCTGGGTAATTTGGTGATGAAATCCATGGTAATCATCTCCCATTTCCACTCAGGTATCTCGGGCTGCTGGAGCAGACCCGAGGGTTTCTGGTATTCAACCTTCACCTTGGCGCAAGTCAAACACTTCTCCATGAAGGTAGCGATTTTGGCCTTCATGTTTGGCCACCAATATTGTTTCTTGAGATCCAGGTACATCTTATCTGAACCTGGGTGAATAGAGTATTTGGTCTTGTGAGCTTTGTTTATAACAAATTCCCTAAAACCTCCGAACTTTGGGTTCGAAATTCGATCCATGAAACAATAGGCTCTGTCACCTCTGATCTGAAGTTTCTTATCCATTCCTCTCAAGGCTTCGTTCGACACGTTCTTTGGTTTTAAAGCTTCCAACTGGGCATATCGGATCTGTGCAGATAAGTGTGAATGGATGGTCATTGTCAGTGTATTCACCTTGTGGCCTGAACTCTCCTTTCAGCTAAGGGCATCTGCTACCACATTGGCCTCGCCGGGATGGTTGCGGATTTCGCACTCACAATCACTGAGCAGTTCTACCATCGCCGCTGCTTCATGTTTAAGTCTTTCTGATCGAAGATATGTTGTAGGCTTTTATGGTCAGTGAAGATCGTGCACTTACTTCCGTAGAGATAATGTCTCCAAATCTTCAGTGCAAAGACCACTGCTCCTAGCTCCAGGTCGTGAGTTGTGTAGTTGACTTCGTGTGTTTTCAGCTGTCTCGAGGCATAAGCGATAACTTTTCCTCTCTGCATTAGCACACAGCCTAAACCCTGATTGGACGCAACGCAGTAGACAACGAAATCCTTTGTTCCTTCGGGCAGGGACAGGATAGGTGCGCTGCACAGGGCTTTCTTCAATGTTTGAAATGTGGTATCTTGCTTTTCACTCCAACAAAAGGGAACACCTTTCTGTGTCAGAGTGGTTAGGGGTTTGGCGATTCTGTAAAAATTCTGAATGAATCTACGATAGTAGCTGGCGAGACCCAAGAACTGACGGATTTCTGTGGGTGTCTTCGTTGCCGACCAATTCTCTATCGCCTTGATTTTGGATGGGTCCACGTGTATACCCTTCTCGCTTACCATGTGACCAAGGAAAGTTACCTTCCGGATCTAGAATTCGCATTTGGGGAATTTCGCGTACAACTTCTCCGTTCTAAGAGTTTCCAACACTAACCTCAAGAGTTGTTTGTGACCTTCTTCGCTGTGACTATAGACAAGTATGTCGTTAATGAACACGATGACGAACTTGTCCAGAAAGGGGCGACACACCCGGTTCATCAGGTCCATGAACACTTCCGGTGCGTTGGTTAGACCAAAGGGCATCACTACGAACTCATAGTGACCCTATCGAGTCCTGAATGCTGTCTTGGAAACATCATTCTCATGGACTCGAAGCTGATGTACCCTGGTCTAAGGTCTACCTTCGAGAAATAACTGGCTCCCTGAAGTTGATCGAAAAGGTCGTCTATTCGAGGAAGAGGATAACAGTTCTTGACGGTCAATTTGTTCAACTCACGATAGTCTATACACATCCGAAAGGATCCATCTTTCTTCTTCACAAATAATATCGGGGCTCCCAAAGGTGAGGAACTCGGTCTGATGAACCCTTTGTCGAGCAGCTCATTGAGCTGACTGGATAACTCCTGCATTTTTGCCGGAGCTAAACGGTACGGAGACTTGGCTACAGGATTTGCTCTAGGAATTAGGTCGACGCGAAACTCGACTTGACGTTCGGGAGGAATTCCCGGGAGCTCTTCGTGTAAGACATCAGGAAAGTTGCAGACTTCGGGGATGCTCTCAAGGTCTTTAACTTCCTGTTTCTCACTGATTACATGAGCTAGGAATGCGTAACACTCCTTTTGCAGAAGCTTTTGAGCTTTGATGTAAGAAATGATGCAAAGATTGGAACTAAGTTTATCGCCATAGATCATGAGGATTTGACCAGAAGGAAGATTGAGGTGGATAGCTTTTTCATAACAAAGGATATTAGCGTGATTGGGACTTAAACAATCCATGCCAATGATAACATGAAAGCTCTTTATGGAAAATGGCATTAGGTCGATGGGAAAAGAATGATTGTTCAGGGTAAGGGTACAACCTATGAATATATCGTTAGCATATTCTTTCTCACTGTTAGCCATCTCGATGGTAAATGTTTCGGTTAATGGTTGAGGACTATGTTTAAGAAGATGTTTGAATGAATGGCTAACAAAACTTCTTTAGTACTAGAATCGAAAAGGATTCGAGCATAAGAGTTGTCGAGAAGGAACGTACACGTGATGATGGTGGGATCAACGACTGCCTCCTCCTGCTTTATAGCTAGAACTATCTCGGTGTTGCCAGCTGTTGCTGCATTGGGCCAGTTTCTCTGGAAATGCCCGACTTCACCACAACCGTAGCAGGCCTGATCGACACTCGTTCCGGAAGCTTGATTGGTTGGTTGAGCTGGTATTTTGTAGTTTCGAGTAGTGTAGGCCTTTTTGCCACAGCTGTTGCAGATCATCTCACGGCATGGGCCAGGGATACGATGGTGGTAACTGCACCTGTTGCACCAAGCGAGGTTACCAGCATACCTATTGGTAGGTGCTTGAGCTGTAGGCGTAGCGACATGAGTAGTAGCAGCGTGGACTGCCACAGTTTTGTGCTTCTTGGAGGGCCCTTGCGAACTCTGACCCTTTCACTTTTTCAAAAATATCTTCTTACTCTCACTACACTCATTCCGGTGCCCCTGATCACCTTCATAACCTTGGGGATGGGTGTTACTTCCTGGTACGCCAGACCCGCCGGGGTTCAAGTGTGCCATTGTAGCCGTCACTGCGGCAGTAACAGCTGCCTGAAATATAACATGGTCGAATTGAGAAGGATGTGGTGGCGGAGGATTGTTGTTCCTTGAGCTGGGTTCTTTCTTTGGAGGCATATTGATCTAAAATGATTAGGAAAGAGAGGATGGTAAATCCTCTGAATTGAATAATGAGATATGAAATAGAGATATCTCATTATGACATATAAAGTGTTCTACTAAGTGATAATATACAAGAAAACTACCAAAACAAGGGAATTTATCGCTAAGGAAAGAATGAGTAGCAACACTTGGAATGAATTTCTACAACGTATTCGACTTTGGCTAAAATACTCCTATAGTATTTTATGTTTCGCTGCAATGATGACTCATTGTTTGGGTATTAGGTAAGTTTTAGGCATGCCGCACACCACAGTCACTCCCAATCACATGTTGGCCGTCTATCGAATGAATATAGTTGATCAGGCTATATTGAACCTAGACACGACTACATAACTGCCCAGGTTTAACTGCAGCGTACAACACCTAATTACTTATGTTTTGTTGTACTCGTAGTTATGGTTTCTAGAGTTTAGGTATTCTTGTATACGTTTGAAAAATACTTATATTTTAAAGTATACTTTTAGTTCAGAGCACTTCGGCCCCTTAGTGTTTATAGTTATATACCATGTAAGGTTCGATATACTTAGTTCACTAAAAACAAGGGCTCTTATACCAATCTGTCACATCCCGAAACTGATGGTGGAAATGTTCTGGGGCGGAGGATGTCATGTAAAGTATCACAACCAATGTACACAGTAAGCATAGTAAACACAACCATTACATTACATAGGAATATTTACATTTGTTTGAAAGCAAAGTAATACATGTTTTACATATACATTAGCATAACAAAATAGAGACGAGACTTCTATATGCTCTGTCTTCTCCAAAAGAACGCGAGGGTACCTGTCTAACGAGAACGTGAGAATACAAGCAGTTTTAAAAATATCAGCATAAAGCTGGTGATTCATAAGCGATTTATTTCTGATAAAAGAACGAGTTTCCTTTGGCTTACTAAAAAAGTTGTTATTCAAGAAAATCCCATATTTTCTTATAAGAAAAGTTTAGTTATCCATTTGTTACACAGTTTAGTTAAGAACAGTTATGTCATCGCAGGAAAAATCCTTATTTTCCTTAAAAGTTGGTGGTTGATTATCGATTCGGATTGCAGTGTACAAATATCTACCATATTTGTAAATGAAGTTTCCTGAAGCCTGGTTATTCTTGAAAAGTACATTAGTTTTAACACATATATAAAACTACCAAGTAGGTAGTTTTTAATACATAAAACTATAGAAGAAAGAAAGAAAATTTGTGAATAAAGTTAGTTAATTTAATACGTATTGTGAGTCGTATAACCATACTAATTTGACCCGTGACCTCCTTGACGTTCTTCAGGCGTCGTTCGATTCCAAAATTTGTCACGCCAGGCGTGCCTGCCTAACTGTAGCTAGCAGTTATGGTGTGGGATTGTTAGTCCCGAATAGATCTATACACAAATTTCACATTCTCCCTCCAAGAGACTCTGGTTATACTTCCGAAGAGGATTTACTGATACCCCGAAGAGTACAACGAAGACGAATCTCACAAGCTAGTATTTCTAATTCACGGTATAGTTGATCGTTCTCAAGTTTGGAAATAGTTCGGTACAAGGTAAAGTATAAACATTCAAATACGAGATAACTATTTAACAAGATACTCTAGATTAGACATGGATAAACTAAATCAGACATAGTTTAGATTATTGATTTTGCACGAAGTTTGAATCCATAAAACAAGTAATGACGATCCCAAATTATTCCCATAATAATTTGAATGATTAGATAAGTTATAAATTGGATGATTTGATAAGTTTCCACATTGTTTGAAAACTATGTAATTATATTCAGAAAATCTCCCTTATGCTCTGCATATTACAAAAGGGATTAAGTATTTAAAAGTTTGTCAGAAATTCGTATAATTACATCAGTTTTAAGTTTTGAAAACCTTTATGATTTGCTTGTATCCCCCCCCTGAAAACATGAAAAACTCGGAAAAGTGTAGGGGTATGAACTCACCAGACGAGAAATGTGTCGATTGGGATGCTAAGTGTAAGTTTATGGCTTGAATACACGCGAGGTTCCTATGTAATATGAAGAGATACATAATTGTATCTAATTATAATTTGAACTACTAATTAAATAAGAATATACGCTCCGAGACGCGGAAACACTTTATTTCAAGTGTTAGGAGTGATCCGGGTTGCATCTAAGGGGGGTGTAAATCCTAGATATGGAGTTTGCTCTTCAAGACTAAATTCCTAAGGGAGTTTTCAGCCCAATGACCATATCTCCATGAGTTTACAGCCATAAACTCATGGGTGGTGTGCTATTGGATGCTTAAAGGTCTTAAAACACTTGGGGAATGACGCTAGGTTCAATTCTAGGGCATAGGAAGTGACTAAGTCCTCAAATGGACCATTTTGGGGAGTTCACAGTTATAAACATAGGGTTTACGGCCGTAAACTCTTACTTGCACTTTCCTTTTGTGTTTTGATGGTCCTAGGTTAAGAACAAGTGATTCTAGACCAATGTACAAGCCATGGGAGGAAGTTAAGACACCATTTGAGCACTTTAGAGGAGTTTACAGCCCAGGAACCATTCCTTGGGGTGTTTTCGGCCGTAATATCCTAAGGACATGGTTTCCTTTAAGGTTAAGTTAACTAATGCAATGGAGGTTGGTTCTAGACATTATTCCAAGCATAGGAGGTGTTTAAGTGTCAATTTAACACCTTAAATGGCGCTTATGGTCTAAGAAGGGGTGTTTACAGTCCAAGAATGTTCTTGGTCCGTAAACTCATGTTTACTCCCCAAATGACAAGATTTTGGTGTTCTAAGTCCATTCATGACAAGATTTTGCTGTAAACACATCTTTTTGAGACTTTTGGATGATTTAAACATGGATTTGAATGCTAAACAAGCTAAACCATAAGCTAGGATGGATTACTTACCAATTTGAAGCTTGAAATGGTTGATTTTTGGACTAAGATTGGCTTGAAGAGAGAGAGTAGAGAGAGAGTGTGTTATGAGGGTGAAAAAGTCTCCAATGAAGGTCCACTCAGCCTTATATAGAATTTGAGTTTGAGGCCCGGTGTAAATCTACCCGATACCGACGTTAAACGAGGCTTATGGTCGTACCCGATTAAGTTGTCGTAACCCGACTTAGTTGAAACTAAAAATTTTCCAAATGAATATCGAGGGTGTTTTCACATGTTTCTAATGTGTTTGGACACTCATGAAGTCATAATAAAAGTCTCAATTTAAATAACTTAATCCAAAAGTTAACGGAAAATGCTAATAAAAACTAGTTTATTAATGGAAAAAGACGTTACAATGACGGGATAAATTTCAGGTTGTCACAGGAATGCTCTTGCCTTTGGCTTTGGCGGCGCATTCGATCTTGTTGCTTCATTTTTCTTTGGGCAGTCCCTTGAAATATGCTCTTCTTTATTACATCCGTAATACACCCTCTTGTTGAATGTACACTTATTGGTGTAATGCCTGGTCTTCCCACACTTGAAACAAGTCACTGCCTCTCTATATTTTCTAGAGTGTTTCTTTTTGCACTTCTCACACCATCTTGCTTCACTTTCTCCTCCTCCTCCTCCAGACTTCGGGAATTTTCTCTCCTTGTTGGACCTTGATGATCCTTCAAACTTCTTCTTATCTCCAATTTCAACCTTGTTGGTTGTTCTAGCCTTAATCATTTCTTCGACAGACTTAGCAACCCAGATGGCTGCCTCAAGGGTAGGTGCCTGGCGTACTGGCACAATGTACTCCCATGTTTGTCCCTTTGCATACCTATCGATTTTTGTCAGCTTATCAAGGACAATGCGCAAAGCAAACTCCATCTTATCAATGAAGGCATTAATATTTTCATCAATGGACATACCGCCCTTCTTCAACGTCAAAAACTGGTTTTCTAGTCCCAACATGTTTTTGGTTGTGCAGAACTTACATTTAAAATGTACCAAGAATTCTGCCCTTGTCAGTTGTAGTGGCTCATTGGGGCTCATGATCTTTCCCAAAGTGTTCCACCAACGAACAAAACCACCTCTAAACTGACGCACTGCATAAGTAGTTTGTAGCTTGCCCTTGCAACCAAATCTTATGAAAGATAGTTCCATCTCAGAGATCCAGTCCATAACCCCGATTGGTTCTTCTTTACCAGTAAAAGTTGATGGTTTTCAAGTCGTGAAGTCTTTGTACTTGCATCCATTGCTTCGTCTTGGTTATTTCTCCTAACCACTGACAGTTCATCTTGACCAACGGTTCTACTATAGTTTCCTTCTTATGACTTACCTTCATTCATTTTAGGCTGTTCAACAGGCATAACAGGTTCATCCCTGTCAAGAAACATTTGCCTCATCTCCTCCCTTTGTTCGGGCATCATAGCCCGAATCATTGCTTGGACTCCTGCCATCATGATTGGATCGAGTGCAGCTGCTACCTCAGGTGCATGCTAAATCATAGGCAGCTGATTAACATTTACATTAGCATTTCTGATTCCGCTTCGATCTCTCACCATGTCAATCTATACATCAAATTAAACATTCGGTGTGTAGTCATGAGAATTTAGATAGGAAAGCTTTATTTACGATAGACGTATACGTCTCCTTATTTCTACGAAAATTTATATGCCAGTTCTAATATCGTAATTAAGCGTGTTCGAAATCTGAAGACATAAAATTTCCAGATCCAGTCGGCAACAGACCATAAATCCAATCAAATATTGGCATTATAAAATATATAAGGCTATAACATAAATCATTTAGCACATAAAAGCAATTTAGGAACCTTTACTAAAATCAACTAGTGCTCGTGTCTATTTAGGCATACATCCTAAATGTAGCAGAGACTCATCTCACTATCATCGCTTAACATTCTAAGTTTAAGTCTAGAAATTATCATAAAGTTCATAGTTCTCTTAAACTAATGCTCTAATACCAACTATGAGATCCCCAATTTCACGGCCAGAAAAGACCGATTTGCTTATACTTTATTTGAAAATCAGAGTATTAATTTTAAAAAATAATATTGTAGAATTTGTTTCCAAAAATACATGATAAATATATTATCAATGCATTACCGATCAAATGTATTTTATTCATTTTAAAACCTTGGAATGTCATATCGTTAATACAAAACCATAAGCATAAATAGGCCTTACATTCATTTACACTAGTGATCTACATCTCTTTTAATCTCTCAATGTAATCGAGCTTCATATTGACACCTGTGATACAAATAAACTGAATGGGTCAGGTTGGAAAACCCGGTGAGTACATAGGGTTTTCAACCGGCAATAATATTATTATTATGTTTAATCATCAGCAAATATCTCAATTTCCCATCCTCATTATCTCATTTATTTCTTAACGATCTACCCTAAGAATCATCTATCATTCACTTATTCATTACTAAGGATTGTCCTAAGGAATATGCACGAAGTCCATCATTGCTAATGGCATAGCTGACATTGTTATCTAATAGGCACAACCCCCAATATTATCATTTAGGCGTGGCTACCAGGATTAAGACATTCTCTATTAGGCGCAGCTGCCGATATAATCCTTTCGGCATAGCTGCTAGGATTATGATGTTCTCTATTAGACGCAATTGCCGATATTATCCTTTAGGCATAACTTCCAAGATTATGATGTTCTCTATTAGGCGTAGCTACCAATATTATCCTTTAAGCGCAGCTGCCAAGATGTTTAGAGTACATCATAGTTCAAAAACATCTACAGGATGTGGCGCAGCTGCCAGTGTTCAAGTATAAGGCACTAAGTCCATAGCTACCAATGTTCACCTATATCAACTTTCTTACCTCATCATTCCTCTACCCAACTTTACCCAATATATTTATAGGTATAAAAATATGTATACAGTTAAAATCAAATAAAACATGTATATTTTGTTCATCCAACATATATATCAAGAAACACATATAATATGCACACATAACACGTAACTTATATTAAATACTTCATATCTATGTGTAAGATGAAAGTAACTATGTACTCACTTGTTAAAGTGATGACTCCAAATTCGAGCAGCGCTTCGCTTCTTAATAATATAATTTTGTTCGATGAAACCTAGTATTATTACCATTAGATTTTATGTAACACCCTAAATCTAGAAGGCTAGTTAAGGAAAGAATGAGTTGGAGGTACCAAGTCAGTGAGTTGGTCTGGGTTTGGGAAACCCTAAATCCAGGATTGTGTACCCTATTTAAGCATTCTTATCCCCACCTCTCAGCCCCATTTCCATCCTTCATTGTCTAAACCCTAGATCTCGGAACCCTAATGCTATTATGAGCCATTTTGAGTGTTCTTGAGTGCTTGGAAGCTTGAAGAAGAAGGATAACCTTGGGGATTCAAGAAAAGGATTATAGATCAATAAACAACATCCCATCCTCATCTTTTTCTGGTAATCAAGTCTTTACCTTGCTCATTAATCACTTAGTTCTCTTTAGACCCTTTTATAGTGAACTTTTGGTCCAAGAAGCTTGATTTATGGGACATGGATGTCCCAGACAAGGATCCTTTCAGATCTGGAATCATTAAGGGGTGTTATGGCATAAAGGTGCAAATTTTATGCCATTAGAGCCCCCATGCAAGCTATAAGTGGTCATTTTGGACTTTTAAGCTCTAAAAGGCCATGCATGGAGAGAAAATCAGAAGCTTTATGTGTCCAAGTGGTGTTAGGGGTTTAGATTTTTTGTTGTAAGCTTTAGTTTGGTGTATGGATGGCTTAAGGACCAAGTTCTAGGTCCCAAGGAGTTAGGGTTTGAGCTAAACCCATTAAGAAGAGGTATTAACGGGTAAAGTTGGAAATTTTACCCTTAAAGGACATTTTCTGGGTTTATGTGAACTATGAAGCTTGGATCTGAGGTGTAGGGGGTTAATCCATTAAGACAGCTCAAACAAACAGAGGAACTCGTCGAGTCCAGAGAGGAACTCACCGAGTTCGTCGAGTTGTCCCGCCTCTATACTAGGTAGAACTTGACGAGTCTGAGAGGGGACTCGACGAGTTCTCAGTTTATCACGAGTCAGAGTAGCATAGAACTAAATGAGTTGATGGAGCAACTTGGCGATTTGAGTCAACTCGGAGTGTTGACTTTGACCGTTAAATTTCACATTGACCAAGGTTGACTAAGTTTGACTTTGAGGGTATTCTAGACTAAGAGTTATTTTGGTTTTAATAGCTCAGGGAGCCGAAGGGGTAGTAATTTGAGGAATTGCCATGTTGCAGACAGAGGAGTATCAGTAGAACTTCAAAAGTGCAAGGTGAGTCTCCTCATTGTTTTCATGGGTCTACAGCCACAATTTTGACCCATTTAGTTATGCAGAGTAGGGAGACCCAGGGGTTAGCCCTAGGCATTATATGATAGTATGTTATTCCGGACCAAGGTCCGATGCCGGGTAGTGCCTGAGGAAGGGTAATATATTTGTTGTTCCGGACCAAGTTCCGATGATGGGCGGTGCCCGAGGAATGTTTGCATCTTAGATTATACTTATTGTTAGTGTAATACTTGTATGTGCCTGGTAGGGAGGTGAGTGTGGGCAAGGTCCTGTATCTCATCCCTAGCTAAGAATAGACGGGGATCCATCTCATTATTATTAGCAGAGCAGGGGCGAGGCCCGAGATAGGAGAGAAGTGAGTGTAGGCGGGGGCCCCTATGTCACTACTAGCAGGAGTGTGGACGGGGTTCCATATCTCATTAGCAGTAGGATAAGGGCGGGGCCCAAGTTAGGCGAGGCCTTAGGACAGGAAATATATTTAGAGTATGATTGCTTTATGTACTAGCATGTTTATATGATTTTATGTGTATAGCGGGTGAGACCCAGAGACAGGCGGGCCTAAAAAAACATATTTGTATACCGAGTGGGGCTTGATGCCAGGCGGGGCTTGATGTCGGGCTGGGCCCGATGCCGGAGCGAGTCCGATGCCGAACAAGTATCGATGTAGCGGGAGGGGGCCCAGTTTATGTTTCTAGTTGTGTGGTATGTGGTGGGTTGGCGAATTCACTATGCTTCGTGCTTACGGCTTCCAGATTTTGTTTATGGCTTCCAGTAGCGGAGGGAAGAGCTCAGGATGACTACATTGCACACACCGAGATGTTTTAGCATGGGATGTTTTACTTTGTTGTTTTGATACTCTGATAATAATGTTTGAAATATTATAACTTATGTTTGATGAATGATTGACAACTATGGTTTTATTATGATTTAAAAATGAAATTTTTGGTCATGATTTTTGAGATGTTACAAGTTGGTATCAGAGCCTTTGTTTGAAGGATTCAGGCACACTCACGGGTGTGTCTGAACTCAAACTAAGGACTTGGTATGAAAATTTTAAAAATGAAAATCATTTTTATAAAATGAACTTTGAGAAAAGGAAAATCATTTTGAAAAGAGAAAAAGAATTTTGAAAAAAAAGAAAGAAAAGGGTGTGGTGCATGCAATCAGACGAGCTCATGTAAGTTCTCCTAAATTACCCATACATTTTTGTTATGATATGATATGATATGTTTATGAGAACTGCATGCTTTGGACTAAGAATCTAGGAAGGATGCCTTATGTACCTGTTATATGTGTATGAGCTTTATGAATCGCATTCTAGTACAGTTTCCTGAGTAGAGGATAGCACAGTTTGATTGGATCATGTGGTTAGATTTTCCATTGTCTGAATGTTGCTTGATCTGTGCTTTGTGGGACACCTGGTGATGTGAGTTAGCTACTGAGTGAATATGCTAAGTCACATGGGGCACAAGCCGGATAATCTTAGAGTGATGGACTTGACCCTATTGTGCCGTCTCATTTGATTCTAACCATTCTAGGGACGAGTCTTTTACTCGAAGGATTATTTGATCTCTGTTGCATGTGGCTATATTCATGAGGTAGCTAGTTGACATTGATGGGAAGTCCTTCAGCAACTGAGGACTAGGTGGGGCGGAGATTACCCTTTGGGAAACCTAGGATGAGATTAGTGTCGGGAGCAATAGTAGCAGTGAATGGGACTTGGTGGAGTCAAAACAATTCTTGAAGAAAGTACGGATAGATGTGGAAGGTAGTATGGGCCCGTATTACTGAAAGCAGAGGATCCGTACTCGATTCAAGGAGGGCTGAGATAAGACCAGGGAACTTTGTAGTACATGTGTAATCCCTCAATAGTGATGAGTATTGTACTGGTTGTTAAGGTATGTTTGCACTATGGTGACACTACGCGATAGACTAGTTCGCAGTTCAGGCGTCGGTGAGGGATTAGGATCGGGTTCTGGAGCCGGGCAACTGGATGACCAGACGAGGGAGTATATTTCATCGGAGATTAGGCATGGTATATTTGATCAGACTCTTGTCCTCTTTGGTACGGTCAAGGAGGGTATTTTGGAGATCCTTGATGAGAGGCTGGGAGTTGTGGCACCCGGTTCCTGGTATGTATTTTATTTAAAGTATTTTGCATTTTTGGCCTGGGACTCGGCTAGTTGAAGGCCCAACTTGTCGAGTAGGAGTGTTTTTGGACACGGGACTTAAGTGGAGGACTCGTCGAGTCGGTGGCCAGACTCGACGAGTATGCTCCGACTGGACAAAAACCCTAATCTGAGGGTTTGCACCCTATTTAATCATCTCTTTCAGCCACCACCTATCCCTATTGCTCCTAAAGACCCTCCACAACAAACCCTAGCTAATTGTGTGAACATCTAAAGGCAATTGTGGTGATTTTGGTGGTTTTCTTCGCAAGGAAGAAGGAAGAGCATAAAAGGACCAAGAGGAGACTGAAGGATTCGTGTTTGGGACATCATTTGCAGTCTTTGAAAGGTATAAAGCCTATACCTTGCTTGCTTAATTGTTAGATCCCCTTTTGGGGAAGATATATGGATTTTAAGCCATATGAGGTGACCAACCATGATTTGCAAACATGGTTGGGGGTCAAGACTTCGGATCTAGCACTTGGGAAGAATCACAAGGCATATTGGAGTTGCTTTTGCACTCAAGGAAGGTACCGTGCATTATAAGAACCATTTTAGGGCCTTCTAGGCTCAAAAGTCCCATGCATGCACATAAATTTCATAACTTTACGTGCTAGATCGAGCTTAGGGGCTTGTATCTATCAATTGGACAAGTGTTGTACATCAGAAATCGAGGATTTAGGGTGTGGACGTTTTCGACTCGGCGAGTCCGTTCTTGGGGCTCGACGATTCCAAGGCATAAAGTCCCATATCTATTGAGGGTCAAAAGAAATCAGTTGGGTGATAGAAGGATTGTAGCAGGTCAGAAGGAGTGACCCAACGCATTGGACTTAGTTTTAGACCTGGAGTTCATGGGACTGGACGAGTGCTAGAACAGACTCGGTGAGTCCAAGGCAATCTCCTTATGGTTGAAGATGAAGTCGACGAGTTGTTCATACTACTCGGCGAGTAAAGGTCAGGACTTGGTCATCAGATGAAGGTGAACTCGACGAGTTATTCATACAACTCGGCGAGTCGGATGAAGGTTTATTCGATGTTCGTAAAGAAGAGGTTGTCGTGTACGGATCGACGAGTTGTTCATACAACTGGACTTCAACTAACCCTATTTAGGGTTGCACGTTCTGTGTGCTGACTTGAAGGTTGTCGTGTAGGGATCGAGGAGTCCAAGGGAGCCGACTTGTACGCCGAGGATAGTTCAAAAACTACACGACATTGAGGTGAGTTACCTTCCAGTAGTGGTGGGTCTAAGGCCAAAATGCTGGCCCACCAAAGAGGGGTATTTAGAAGATGATTGTCTTTGTGATAATTATCTTGGTCTGGTTATGTGCTTTGGTCATGAGATTTATCTGTATGATATGTTATGTGTATAGTAGGGATCAGTTTCCCTAACAGCGGTCCTTAGGACTAAACGTTAGGCTAGTACCCGGATATGCCTGACTGTATGTTTATATCTTCTTGTTGTATGCTAGTGGTAGGTGTGGAATAGTCCCCAGCTACCGGTTGAAAGATATCGATGATAATTACCGGTTGAAAGATACCGATGATGATTACCGGTTGAAAGATACCAATGATAACTACCGGTGGAAAGATACCGACGATGATTACCGGTTGAAAGACACCGATGATGATTACCGTTCGAAAGATACCGATGGAAGTTACCGGTTGACAGATACCGACGATATTGTATCGTATGTGGTATGATGGGGGAACTCACTAAGCTTTGTGCTTACGATTTTAGTTTTGGTTTCAGGTACATCTTCGACTAAGAGGAAGGACTCGGCGGCGTAGCATCGCATCACACACACACACACACACATCATTCCGCATCGGACTTTTGGGATCGTACTCAGATTTTTATTCTACTTATGATATGGATTTTTGAGACATGACTTTACGATTTCCTTTATTGGCAATGTTCTGGTTTATGACTTTTGTTATACTTAATTTAAAATGAAATTTTCGGGCTTGAATTTTGGGATGTTAAAAGTTGGTATCAGAGCTCTGGTTTGAGGGATTCGGATACACCCTCGGGGGTGTCTGGACTCAAACCAAGGGACTAAAAGAGTTTCACAAAAAAAAAGGTTTTCTAAAATCTAAATGGAGGGATTTTAAGAAAGACGTGGTGTGTGATGCATGCGACCGGCCGGGATCAAGTAACGTTTCCCCAAGATACCCATACTTGCTATGTTATGTTATGTAGTTTTGATTTAGAGAACTGCATGCTAGAATAGGACTAAGGATCTAGGAGGATGCCTTGTGTGCCTGATATATGATTTTGAGAAATGCATGCTAGTTACGGCTAAGGGTCTAGGGAGGATGCCTTATATGCCTGTTGTATGAGCTATATGCTAGGACTGTTTAGTCAGCAGTAGGATGGCTTGTGTAGGTTATGCCTGGTTCGGTTACTCAATGCATGAATGCTTCTTGCTTTGTGCTATGGGGGTACTATCCATCTTCAACTAACTAAGGAACGGATATGTAACAATATCCGCATGCTAGTTAGGGGGAGGTGGTGGGGACTCCTAGTGTAGCTGATGGCGGAGGGTAGTTCGGAGAGTTCCCTAGGAATCCTAGGATGAGGTCAGTGGAAAGGGTATCGGTAAAAGGGACTTGGTGAAGTCGAAGCAATCCTTGAGGAAAGTACGGGTAGATGTGGAAGGTAGTATGGGCCCGTACTACTGAAAGTAGAGGATCTGTACTTGAATCAAGGAGGGCCTAGATGGAACCTGGAAACTTGGAAAGTGTATGAGACCTCTAGAAAGTATATGTGACCCTGACAATTGTATGTTTATTTTCAGAATGGTGGTCACGTGACATGGAGCGGAAGTTTCAAGATCTGGGTCAGGATCGGGCTCGGGTGCAGGATCCGAGCATGTGGATGATGGGTTACGCGAGTTTATCACGTCCAAGATCATGAGAGGTATCCTTGATGTGACACGGGTTATCTTTGGGTCGATCAAGGAAGGGATCATTGAGTTGATGGAGGATCACCTCAGGGCGTTCAGGAGTGACTTGGCGACCAGCCAGTCATGATCACGCACACTGTCCTTTAAGGACTTCAGAGGGAGTCGTGTGCCGGATTTCCATGGGGTGAAAGAACCCATTGCTGCTAGCAGATAGATCGTTGAGTTTGCACCAGCTGTGGAGCTTCAACAGTTGGCCAGGGAGTTCTTGGACATGAGATACACTACAGATACTATGGTGGAGATCACCGCCAAGTTACGAGAGAGGGCATTGCCGGTGCCCCAGTATGCGGGTGATGAGGACATGAAGAGGACCCGCTTCCATGACATGCTATGAGCTGACATCCAGGAGCATGTTAGTTTCTGAACTTGCCCTACCCTAGATTCCATGATTTCCAGGGCTAGGGAGAGGGAGATTGATCGGGAGCACATCCGGAAGAGGAAGGCAGAGGAGGGGCCGACAAAAGGGGCTTCAGGGAAGAAGCCCACGAGATCCAATGGTAGGCCGAAAGACCATTCAGGATGGGACCGCTGTGGGAAATGCGGTCGGTCACATGAGGGAGCTTGTCGCACTGGGTCGGGTCCAGGCTGCTATAAGTTTGGCAAGGTTGGGAATTTTGGCAGAGATTGTACTGCCCCTACTCCTGCGATTCAGACATCAGTCCTGATTTACTTTCATTGCAATCTGAGGAGCCTTAAAAAGGCCAATTTCCCTAGATTGACAACAGCTGCGGCGCCGGTAGTGGCGCCGACTCCAGCAACATCACGGGTTGTGGATGGCCAGAAGGCCAAGTTAGAGGCTCCAGTGGTTCTGAACCGAGCATTTTAGCTGACAACCGAGGAGGCACGTGCTGCACCCGATATGGTGATGGGTATGATTCCTTATTTATGCTTTTATGTTATGTCGCTATGATTTTGATATATTATGTGCCTTTCTTAGGATTGTTCGATGTGAACAGTATCCCAGTTCAGGTGTTGTTTGATTTGGGTGCCACTCGATCATTTGTCTCTCTTGTGCTTAGCAAGAAGTTTCTGGAGTCTTTGGGCATGTTGGATTGCCCTCTAGAGGTCAAGATTGCGGACAACCGGTTGGTACGAGCATCAGAGGTCTACCGGGATTGTGTTTTGAAGCTGTTCGAGGAACGTTACGTGGTGGACTTGGTTCCCATACCTTTGTGGGGGAACAAGGTTATTATTGGTATGGATTGACTGAGCCCGAATGGGGCAGTGATCGACTGCACACAGTAGTCAGTGCATATTAGGACCCCTCGTGGGGGAGAGCTGGTGGTTCAGGGCAAAAGGCCACAGCGAGAACCAGCTTTATGTTCGGCAGCGAGGGCTAGGCGCTACCTCCAGCAGGGTTGCGCAGGTTATGTCGCCTATGCATACCCGGGAGGCGGGTAGGGCGACGGTGGGTGATGTGCCCGTAGCACGGGAGTTTGAGGACGTATTCCCCGAGGAGTTGCCCGGGGCACATCCGAAGACACAGGTGGAATTCAGAATCAACCTAGTCACTGGTGCGACTCCGATAGCCAAGGCACCGTATCGGTTGGCTCCTCCTGATATGCAGGAGTTTTCTACACAGCTGCAGGAGCTGTTAGACAAGGGGTTCATTAGACTGAGCATTTCACCCTGTGGAGCCCCGATTCTGTTTGTGAAGAAGAAGGACGGGTCGCACCGGATATGTATAGATTATCGGGAGCTAAATAAGGTGACGGTTAAGAACCGTTACCCACTCCCGAGGATCGATGATCTCTTTGACCAACTACAGGGAGCATCTTGGTTCTCTAAGATTGATTTGCGTTCAGGGTATCACCAGATAAGGGTCAGAGAGGAGGATGTGCAGAAGATTGCCTATCGGACCCGTTATGGTCACTATGAGTTTGTGGTGATGCCTTTCGGGCTCACCAATGCTCCTGCTGCGTTCATGGATCTCATGAACCGTGTATGCAGGCCGATGCTGGATCGGTCTATGATAGTTTTCATCGATGACATGTTAGTCTATTCTAAGACGCACAACGAGCACGAGGAGCACCTGCGAGAGATTCTGGAGATTTTGAGAAGGGAGAACATGTATGCTACATTCTCCAAGTGTGAGTTCTGGTTCCGTGAGGTGCAGTTTCTTGGGCACCTTGTCAACCAGAATGGGATTTCGGTAGATTCGGCCAAGGTAGAGGCCGTGATGAGGTGGGAGGTCCCGAGGTCTCCATCCGAGATTCGGAGCTTCCTGGGACTGGTGGGCCACTAACGGAGATTCATTCAGGATTTCTCCAAGATAGTCGTGCCCCTAACCAGGCTGACAAGGAAGGCTGTGGTCTTCCGTTGGGGGCCTGAGCAACAGACTGCATTTGAGATATTGAGGTAGAGATTGTGCGAAGCACCGATCCTAGTCCAGGCTGAGGGCATAGAGGATGTTGTGGCATATTGTGATGCATCTATTTCGGGTTTGGGCACGGTTTTGATGCAGAGAGGGCACGTTTTTGCATACGCTTCGAGGCAGCTGAAGCCTTACGAGGTGAACTACCCGACGCATGATTTGGAGTTGAGGGCTGTTGTATTCGCCCTCAGGATTTGGTGTCATTACCTCTATGGGGTTCGTTGTACGATTTACGTTAATGCTAGATAAAAAGGATTTTGGTTATAGTTTTCCGTGCGATGGCCCAGGACGAGGCATGGACCACAAGAGCCTTAGGTATCTCATGGACCAGCCAAATCTGAATATGAGGTAGCGTCGGTGGCTTGATGTGGTTAAGGATTATGACTGTGAGATCCTCTACCACCCGAGAAAGGCCAATGTGGTGGAGGACGCACTTAGCCGCAAGGCAACACCGATCAGGGATATCTATCTGAGGATGACAGTGGTGACTCCGCTATTAGAACGGATTCGGAAGGCCCAGCAGGAGGCCATGAAGGAGGAACATCGAAAGAGTGAGCGGATTGTGGGGTAGGTTTCCTCCTTCGACTATGACAGTCGAGGATTACTGACACTACACTATAGGGTGTGGGTGCCATACCACAGGGGTGTGTGCGAGGTTCTGATGGAGGAGGCACACAAATCTCGATTCTCCATTCACCCCGAGGTGACGAAGATGTATAGGGATCTTCGTCTGGACTATTCGTGGACCTGCATGAAGCGGGATGTGGCATGGTACACTGAGTGATGCTTGACCTGTAGGAGGGTCAAGGCCGAGCATTAGAGACCGCACAGCAAGATACAGCCGTTGGATATCCCGCTGTGGAAATGGGAAGACATTACGATGGATTTTATCTCAAAGCTTCCCAGGACCACGCAAGGAGTGGATTCGATTTGGGTCGTCGTCGATCGGTTGACCATGAGTGCCCATTTATTCCGATTCAGGAGAGTATTTTGGCCGAAAATTTGGCCGACATCTATATCAGGGAAGTGGTGGCATGGCACGAGGTGCCAGTGTCGGTGATTTCAGATAGAGATGTTCGGCTCACTTCCAAGTTTTGAAAAAAGTTTCATGACGAGCTGGGTACTCGTCTGCATTTTAGCACCGCCTTCCACCCACAGACAGATGGTCAAAGTGAGTGAACCATCTAGATTTTTTAGTACATGTTGCGGGCGTGTGTCTTAGACTTCGAAGGAAGTTGGGATAGTTACCTTCCGTTGGCTGAATACTCGTACAACAACAACTATCACGTGAATATCGATCGTCCTCCCTTCAAGATGTTGTACGGGAGGAAGTGCATGACCCCGATATGTTGGGGTGAAGTTGGCCAGATGGTTATGGGAAGCACCGAGGTGGTGCTCAAGACGACAGAGAGGATTCAGCAGGTCCAAAGCAGTCTTCAGACTACTCAAAGTCGGCAGAAAAGTTATGCCGATAAGCGCCGGTTAGACCTAGAATTCCAGGTCGGGGATATGGTTCTCCTGAGGGTGTCGCCATGGAAGAGTGTCATCCAATTCAGGAAGCAGGCCAAGTTGGGCCCCAGATACATTGGGCCTTTAAGAGTCACCGCCCGAGTGGGCAAGGTGGCATACATGTTGGATCTTCCAGCCGAACTCAGTCAGATCCACAGCACGTTCCGCGTCTCCCAGTTGCGGAAGTTCCTGGTGGACGACTCAACGGTGGTACCCTTAGAGGATATTCAGGTCGATGACAGCCTGAATTATATTCAGCGGCCAGTAGCGATCCTCGACTGGAAGTCGAAGGATCTGAGGAAAAAGAGGGTGGAGCTAGTGAAGGTACAATGGCGGCCCCGGAAGGGCTTGGAATGGACTTGGGAACCGGTGGATGAGATGATGGAGCGTTACCCATAACTTTTCCAGGAACGAGTAGCACACTACGAGGACCAAGTCTGAAATAAGTGTGGGAGATTTGTAGCACCTGATTCCTGGTATGTATTTTATTTAAAGTATTTTGCATTTTTGGCCTGGGACTCGGCGAGTTAGAGGCCCAACTCATCGACTAGGAGCAGGTTTGGACATGGGACATAAGTGGCGGACTAGTCGAGTCGGCGGCCAGACTCGACAAGTAGACTCTAACTGGACAAAAACCCAAATATGAGGCTTTGCATCCTGCTTTTAATCATCTCTTTCAACCACCACTCGTCCCTATTGCTCCCAAAGACCCTCCATAGCAAACCTTAGCCGAGTGTGCGAACATCTAAAGGCAAATGTGGTGATTTCGGTGGTTTTGTTCGCAAGGAAGATGGAAGAGCATAAAAGGACCAAGAGGAGACTGAAGGATTCGTGTTTGGGACATCATTTGTAGTCTTTGAAAGGTATAAAGTCTATACCTTGCTTGCTTAATTATTAGATCCCTTTTGGGGGAAGTGACCAACCATGATTTACAAACATGGTTGGGTGTCAAGACTTTGGATCTAGCACTTGGAAAGAATCACAAGGCACATTGGAGTTGCTTTTGCACTCAAGGAAGGTCCCATGCATTATAATAACCATCTTAGGGCCTTTTAGGCTAAAAATTCCCATGCATGCACGTAAAGTTCGTAACTTTACATGATAGATCGACCTTAGGGGTTGGATCTATCATTTGGATAAGTGTTGTACATCAGAAATCGAGGATTTAGGGTGTGGACGTTATCGACTCGACGAGTCTAAGGCATAAAGTTCTATATCTGTTGAGGGTCAAAAGAGCTCAGTTGGGTGTTAGAAGGGTTGTAGCAGGTCAGAAGGAGTGACCCAATGCATTGGAATTAGTTTTAGACCTGGAATTCATGGGACTCGACGAGTGCTAGAACAGACTCGACGAGTCCAAGGCAATCTCCTTATGGTTGAAGATGAACTCGACGAGTTGTTCATATTACTCAGCGAGTCAAGGTTAGGACTTCTTCATCAGATGAAGGTGAACTCAACGAGTTGTTCATATAACCCGGCGAGTCGGATGAAGGTTCATTCGATGTTCATAAAAAAGAGGAAATCGTCGAGTCATTGCCAAACTCGACGAGTCGAGTCATGGATAAGGACGGGTAAAAGGTTAGGGACTCAACGAGTTGAGTCGGGTCAACTTGAAGTTGACTTTGACTGGACTTCAACTAACCCTGTTTATGGTTACACTTTCTGTGTGTTGACTTGAAGGTTGTCGTGTAGGGATCGAGGAGTCCAAGGGAGCCGACTTGTACACCGAGGACAGTTCAAACACTACACGACATTGAGGTGAGTTACCTTCCAGTAAGGGTGGGTCTAAGGCCAAAATGCCGGCCCACCAAAGAGGGGTATTTAGAAGATGATTGTCTTATAATTATCTTGGTCTGGTTATGTGCTTTGGTCATGAGATTTATATGTTTGATATGTTATGTGTATAGTAGGTATCAGTTTCCCTAACAACGGTCCTTAGACTGAAGGTTAGGCCAGTACCCGGATATGCCTGACTGTATGTTTATATATTGTTGTTGTATGCTAGTGGTAGGGGTGGAATAGTCCCCAGTTACCGGTTTAAAGATACTGATGATGATTAGCGGTTGAAAGATACCGATGATGATTACTGGTTGAAAGATACCGACGATGATTATCGGTTGAAAGATACCGATGATGATTACCAATTGAAAGATACCGATGGAAGTTACCGGTTGAAAGATACCGACGATATTGTATGGTATGTGGTATGATGGGGGAACTCACTAAGCTTTGTGCTTATGATTTAAGTTTTGATTTCAGGTACCTCTTCGTCTAAGGGGAAGGAGTCGGTGGCGTAGCATCGCGTCACACACACACACACTTCGTTCCACATCGGACTCTCTATGATTGTACTCTGATTTTTATTGTACTGATAATATGGATTTTTGAGACATGACTTTACAGTTTCCTCTATTGGCAATGTTTTGGTGTTATGGCTTATGTTATACTTAATTCAAAATGAAGTTTTCGGGCTTGAATTTTGGGATGTTACAGGAGCCTCCCGCACTGAGATGGTGGCCATGATGGGGGTACAAACATTGACATTCCGAGAGTTCAGGGCTTGTGGAGCTCCAGATTATCTTGTGGCTAAGTACTATTGTGTTTTATGTACTCTAACATCCCTATGGTTCACATACAACCCTAATGCTTTAGATCTAAGTTTTACCTAATTATGCATGGAACATTGGTTTCCAAAGCATGAAGCCTAAACTAGCATACAAAATTTGATACATGAATCATAAAACTAGTAAGAAGATTACCTCTTGATGTAGCTCGTAGAACTTTGACCTTTAAAGAGCTTAGCAGCCCAAGTGTTGTGCCTCAAACAATTCATAAACACCAATAAACAACTAAATGAATATGAGAGAGGTTTAGGAGACTCAAAATCGGTTATGCTCTTCTTACAATACTTGTGGTAGCCGATTTTAGTGCTTAGGGTAACATATATATAGTGTAGAATTCCAAGAGTCATGTATAACCCGAATTCTTACACTTAAGCTCATGATCCAAAAATGATTTGTATTAAGAGTTAATAGACTAACCAATAAGCTTAGCCCATCACAAATCAGTAATGGATCATTAGCCCAATCCACATGTATCACTAATCAAATAATATGATTTCTCTATTAATATATTATTCTTATAATATATTAATAACTCACAAATAACCTATTACTCAAATATCCATCTATCAAATTGTTCTGGTGAAGGCAACCCGAAATGGACCATGCTACTATCAGGTCAAGTACATACAAATTATAGTTATGGTCCTAGACACCTAATCCAACAGTCTCCCACTTGGATTTCTAATTTGTTTGACATGAAATAAAGTCGTACTCATTGTCCAACAATTTGTTTCCTGATTTCTGATTTGTTTGACATACAACTTAATTGAACACATCAATTTAGTCCGGATTGGGCGCGACACATAAGTTAAAACAAAATCATCGAGGGGCCCAAGATATCGCTTTTAATCCTTCTTAGGATAAAAGGAACAAATAAACTTTGACTTATATGCTTGTAGTAAGTAATCATTAAATCATACACAACAGCACATTTTATAACATCAAGTTACTGATGCGTTTGCGCATTATCAATGTACAACCAACTCATAATCAACAACTCATATATCTTGGTTTGAAAACTATATGATATTGTCATTTCACAATCACTCGTGGTAAATTCCATGAAGTGATTCATGTGAGTGTGGGTTTAATCCAATACTCAAATCTTATTTCATGAGCACTCATAAATGTTTGTAGCAAACTTTGCTATGTCTAACACCTTAGACAATCTTACAAAAAGCCACTCATGACAGTCTACTTTCATAACTTACTTCCAAAGTATGACCGGCTATGGTTGGTTTGAAAAATATTATTATTCTGGAAGTCAAAACATGCAAAATGAAATAATAGTAAACAATTGACACAAGATAGTAACTTTACTTATAAATAAAACTCCTTTTATTCATTCATCAAATGTCAATTACATTTTAACTATTAAAATTTTCTAAATATCTATCTAATCATTAAAAACTAATATTGTCCTTCAGCCTGATACTCCTAGCGTGTTGCAAGTGCTTAACCCTACCCAGTGCCTATGTAAGGGGATATGATGAGTTCTCCTCTAACGATACCCCCTTCATTATAAGGAGTCTTTCTTCTATTCGATGTCTTATGAAGTTGTAACGCCCGTGTTTCTAGGCTAAAATTTATTATTATGGTGTAATAGTTAGTGTCAACAATTGTAACCTCCTTTGAAGCAATTAAGAGAAATTATTTGAATATTATGTGGATTATGTGCATTATACTTATTTATAAGATATAATAAGTTTAGAATAAAAATAAGCGTCAAAATTAAAATAATAGATAGACCAAATACCAATGAAGAAAGTTGTAGTGGTTGGGACAAGGATTCTGGAGATATAAAGAACGCTGAAATCCGAGTTATAACGAAGAAGTTATGATATGTCGAAGTTTCGCGACAAAAATGACACGACACTGGGAATCGTAAAAATTGAGTTTACAATAGAGTAATTTTTAGCCATAGGTTTTAAACGAAAGTTATATAGTACGTCTACACCTTCGCGTAGATATAAAGAATGTCAAAAGTGGAGCTCGTATGCAAAAGTTATGGCCTTCCGAAGATGTGGCTGTCTGAGAGCATGACACGTGTCAGAAATCCTAATTTGACTTGACTCACAATGTGAGCATCAATTCTCATGACATAATGAGTCAAACGGACACTTTTCAAGGTTAGAATTCAGATGGCAAGTCTACATAATGATAAGTCAAAAGCTCACGACCTGAGCTCAATTCACACGACGTGAGGAGTCAAACGGGCACTATTCAAGCCTAGAACACAGATGGCGAAGCTACGAGGTGATACAGCCATAACTCACGAAGTGAGCAATGAATTCTCATGATGTGAGAGACCAAAAATCAGGCTATAAATAACAAGTTTAACCTCAGCCATTCTTACACCTAAACTTTCTTTCTCTCTCTCGTTTGTTGAAGCCGTTCCGCGTCCCAAGCCCGACAATCACGAACCGCTGACTATTTTTAGTTAGATTCTATCAACTCATGCTACTAAAGTGAGTGCATATTATTTTCATCTTACACATAGATATGAAGTATGTTATATAAAATACGTGTTATTTGTGCATATTATATGTTTATCTTATATCTATGTTCGATGAACGTTTTATAAATGTTTTAAATGATTTAAATTGTATATGTACTTAATATCTAAAAATATGTTGGGGTAAAACATGGGTAGATAAAATAGATGGTGTGTGATGAATTAAAATGATGAGAGGCCTCGATGTAGACGATGATCCAGTCATATAGTGGAGTATATATGACGACCACAGACTATTCTAGGTTGTCTAGTGGAACGCTAGTAGGCGCGCAACCTGTAGATGTTTGTTAACGATGTCTTTACCGGTTTAGTCCATCCCCCTCGTGGTAGGCTTACGGATATATATGACTAAGGAACCCCCTTAGCAGTAGTGTCCATCTTGATGAAAATCCTTAGGATAGGTCCCTTACTTTAGATGCTCTAGGGACAGAAAGTGAGGATAACAGGAAGGGGTAATCGGGTTGTTGGATTTGATGAAATTAATAAACTTAATTATTGTCGGTTAACAACCCAATGTGCTCACCAGGATCCCCAGCTTGACCCACTCATTTTTTCTCGTATACAGGTAGTGATAAGAGAGCACAGGAGTGACGATATGATGAGAGATCAGTGGAGTATAGGCTACTAGAATAATTAGATATTATTGGGCCTATGTTGTTTATGTTTATGCTTTTGATCTGTATTAACAATGACATATTGATGTTTTTAATATAATACATTTCTTCTGAAATGCTTTGACAAATTCTTTATCATATTTTTTGGGAACAAATTCCGCAATATATTTCGTTAAAAATATACTCTGATTTTCAAATAAAGCATAAACAAATCGATCTTTTCTGGCCGAGAAATTTGGGGATGTCACAGTTGGTATCAGAGCATTAGATTAAGAGAACTAGGAGTTTGTAGGATTTATAAACTTAAACTTAGAATGCTAGGTAATGAATGTGAGATGAGTGTCTACTACACTTTACACACGAGCACTAGTTTATATTAGGAAAGATGTCTAAAATGTCTTTATGTGCTAAATGATTTATGGTATAGCTTTAAAGATGCATTATATGCTATTATTTGTTTAGATCTAGGGTTTATTTCCGACCAGAACTGGAAACCTTATGTGTTCAGAATTCTAAACGTTTAATTACGATATTAGAACTAGCATGTAAATTTTTGGAGTGATAAGGGGATTTATACGTCTATCGTAAATAAAGTTTTCCTATCTTAATTCTCATCACTTCACACTGAACGTCTGATTTGGTGTGTAGACCGTAATGGCAAGAACCCAAAGTGGAGTTGGAAATGCCAATGCAAATGACAATCAGCAGCCTCAACACCTAGTGTTTGAGCTAGTGCTTCTAGTAGCAGCTGCACCTGAGCCGATCATAATGACTGGTGTACAAGCCATGATTCAGGCTATGAGGACCGCACAGAGGGAAGAGATGAGGCAAATGTTGTTAAAAAATAGGGATTAACCTACGATGCCTGTTGAACAACTAGAATTGAACGACAGACAGTCGGAGGAAGGGAACTGCAATAGGACGAAGTCGAGAGGAATGGATGCAAGTATAAGGACTTTACAACTTGCAAGCCGTCGACTTTCACTGGAAAGGAGGATCCCATAGGAGCAATGGATTGGATCTCGATGATGGAATTACCTTTCATGACATGTGGTGGCAAAGGCAAGCTACAAACCACATTTGCGGTGCGTCAGTTCAGTGGTGCCACTGTTCGCTGTGACAACCCCGAAATTTCCATTCTGTACAAACCATTTGAAGCCAATAGAAGTAGAACAGTTACAGTGAAATTCCACTAGGGTTTAGTGCAACACTATTATTCCAAAACTTAAGGATTTACACTTTGGGTATAAGTTTGACAGTTTTCTTAGGATTTACACTTAAGGAGATATCTGGAGAGTGGATGCACTAGGGTTTAGTGCAACACTGTTATTCCAAAACTCTAGGATACTAGGGATCCATTCCGGAATAAAAATATTTTTTGCCAAAAAATCCCAGGACTATATATAGAAATTTGAACCAAAATAATTCATTAGTTACATTTCCAATTAGAGAAAATCCAAATTCTCTCTCACGGATCTTCGGGTTTTCATCCCAAATCGTGAGTACTTCTATCTAGTTGTGTTATATAGCTTATATTGTGTTTAATAACATCAAAGTCATGTCAAAACACTAAGATTTGTGAGTTTACTGCTCAAGAACACCTTGGGGAGTAAACTCCTTTTTAAGCGCCAAAGTGTGCCCAATGTCCCTTAAAGACTTGGATAATGATAAGCTTCATTTAGTGACCCTATAGAGAGTTTACAGCCAAGAGTTTACTGCCCTGGGCCGTAAACTCCAACACACATGGTCTTTAGACCATAAACTCCCAAAAGAGGTATTGCACTCCTTTGATGCAACCCATTAGCCTCCTAGCACATGACCAAAGTGTTTTCCTTGCATTAGGATGTTTATACATGTTTAATTAGTGTTATAATCACTAATTGTTTATATACATATGTCTTGATATGTAATTAGGACCATTGTGTGTGTCTAAAGTCTTCACTTGACACCTAGCAGTCCTACCTCTTCAGTTCATCCGTATCACCCACAACAGGTGAGTTCATACACCTTAATCAATGTTTTAACTGTTTTTAAATGTTTTATGGGGGGGGGGGATACAAGTAGAATTATGCTAATTATTATATCAATCACATGTGATTAATAAGCAGCATTCAAATGATTGACTACTCATTAGCCGTTTCACCAAACAGTTTCCTTCAAATGTTTTTCATAAACACTTTATGTGTTTAAAACTCCTTATTACACTGTACATATTACTCTGTATGTTTCATTTCAAACTTATTTACAATTGTGTTTCGAACAAATGTTTCTTTATACTAAACTGTTTTATCAAACCCATGCCTTCAAAACGTTTTATAGATTGACATCAAGTCGATCTTTTTCTTAGATAATAATTATGTTCAAAAGTTTTACAAAACTTATTTTATGATTTTATATTATCAATTGCATGCCTATATATGTATAGATATATAAGAAATGTTTAAAAGACTTAGGAAGGCTATCCACACTATTTCCTTTTCCACGATTTAGATGTGGTCTGGTGGGATATCGGGTATCCATCCGAAGGTCGTTTACATATTAGTTATATATCATATGTATATATATAGTCATAAAGGCCCTTCCAGTTCAAACAATGCCCTTGGGTAGCAAGGGTATACATCCATGTCCATACGTACTAGTTAGATTACTAGTAAACTACCATAGGGGTAGTTTAGGAAGATACTAGAACTATTACTAGAACATGATATCATACAATGAGTCAGTTCATTCATGAGTCAATACTTTCTAGATAGAGAGAGAACACACATTTCAGCAAGTAAACACAGTACATTACTATACATACTAGACAAAGAGAGAACACACATTACAGCTAGCACACGCAGATCATTACAATACATTACTATACTATTACATAGATAAGTTTACATGACTACACTTACATAAGTACAATTACATGATCACACTTACATGAGTACAATTACATGATCACACTTACATGAGTTAAATTACATGATCACACTTACATGAGTACAATTACATGATCACACTTACATGAGTATGCTTACATATACATAGGACAGACGTCACTAGATGCTTTAGCATGGAACAAGTTTAGGATCTAAATATACCGATGAATCACAACGCAATTGTGATAGTTATATCGGGTATACATGATCATAGTAATGTGGATGTTCACGGCTTGCACACATGCAGGGGTCGTGTGTAGGTCCCAAAATCCCTTTGACAGGGGAGCGTATATCCTGGGATCTAGCCATCACATTATACCTTATCCCTCAAATAAGGCAATAAGAGTACCGATGTAATTATTTATTACAAATACTACAGTACTCACAAGATTACCCTAGACTTGAGGTAATTGGTATGGTTGTAGTTCGACACTACACCATAGTACTATTTCATTTTCCCATTACATTCACTTCGTGAACATTCACACGATGCACATTAATGTAGAAACTATATTTTTGGTTAATCATAGTCAGATTTTGGAAAATACACACTCTTACAAGAGACACACACAGACACCATATGTCTTGGTAGAAGGCTATATTTTTGGTTAATCATAGTTGATGTTGTATAAGGATTCGATGAATGGTTCTTCCTCTTTGTCTTTAAGTTTGAGGGTGATAAAAAGGACTTCTTTAACGACTATTAAAAACACGAGGCGAATCGCCTGTCCCTTATCCAAAATGATAGATAGTGGTATACTATGCAGTCTCGCAATTTTCTTTGTATATGCTCCTGTTAGCTTTTCTATTTTTCTTTGTATCCTTGGTCGGTAGAAAGTGTGTGGGTTTGGTTGATTTGTCTACGATCGCTCAAGTGGTAGCATGTCCATCCACTGTCTTGGGTAACTTGTCATGGAGTTCATGGTATGACTCATAACTGATTCATCTATCATCTCTTTGTGTTTATAAGTCGTGTATAATTAAGATTGAAAAGACAGTCGAATCGGTGATTCTATTCTAAGCCCACATCCAAACAAGGAAAAGGATTTAAAGCGGAATTACCAACCCTAAGTCCGTAGAATCTTAATTATATAGGGCTCCAATATATACACTTAGTAATCATAGATTCACTAGTATGGGTCCATAGTCTCTACTTGAGTGGGGTGATTAACTTGGGTGAGATGGCATTTACCACAACCCTTTTCCGCAACTACTACACTTAGGTTGATTTTTAAACTTGGGTTACCGTATGGATGGTATTCCCAGGAGATCTTCTCGGAATATATCGAGAAGGTTACGGGCTTTTTCAACATCCATGATGTCTTTCTCTTCTTGTTTCTTATCCACAGCACAGGCTAGGACGGTGTGGTGCCTCCTGTGTAGGTACTTCTGAGTCTTGTTGCAAAAGGTGAGTCGGGGGATTGTGTCTGGTTTGTCGTTATAGACAACGAGGGTTCTATTACTCGATGGGTTTAGGCGAATGGACTTTTCGTAATATATGATATCGGTATGGTGAGGAAACTAACTAATACGTTGTTAAAATGAAAATGTCGTAAATTTTTATTGTGACCGGTTTTAGGATGATTTGAATGAATTGGTTGATTTAGTGTTAGAGTGCACCCTATGTACACGTCTCTAGTGCTTTTGATTATTCCAATTCTACTGTAAATATTTCATTTAAGTTTTTGAGGTTTTTGGTTGAGAAATTGATTAAATCTACGACTCACAATACTCATCTCCGCGTTGCTATTATATAGTATCCATGCATATGTGCTATCGGGAATGAACGTACCGGAATCTCAGCGGGGTCTATTACTGCTTTCCCACGCTCTGTTGCTAAAACACTTCCGATGCTCTTGACATCTTTGTTTTTAGTCTCCGGGAACTCCTTTATGAAATGCCCTACTTCTCCACATCTGTAGCAAGTCCGACTCATCCCAGCTTTTGTGTTCTGGTTGGTCTGTTGAGCCGGCACCCTACAGAACTTTGTGGTATGCCCCTTTTTCATTATAGTTCTTGCAATGCATTTCCCTGCACTTTCCTTTGTGATGAAAGCTACACTTGGTGCATTTTGGCAGGTTTCCAACATATGGTCTTGTTGGCACTGAGGTAGTAGGGATGGTGGTGGTATGGAATGTCACTGTTTGTTGTACAAGTTGAGGTATCGTGGATTGGTGAATAATAAAATCCAACCACTGAAAGAGACTTGGAAATGTCTCCGTATCTAACTTGCTATGGTCCAATGACTTAACTAAAGCAGGTTTCAGATAGACTCCAATGAGAGTATGATAAGAGTACTTGAATGATGGAAATGACACAAAAGTTAGCCGGCGGTCAATATCTTGGATATTTACGGCGTAAAGGTTCAGGAAAATGGCCTTGTAAAGGTCTTACATCATATACACAGGAGATAGTTCCTTACAGTATAAAGACCTAACTAAAGTACTTACGGTACAAGATAATTTCATAGAAAGTGCCACATCAGGCATAGACAGAAGAATACGATTCCTCTTTTTGTAAGGGATATAAAGCAAAGCGTCTACTACTGGTGACGGTAATTCCTCTGGTGAATTCTTAGTTCAACCAATTGACGTTCCATGTCAAGTAGGTGTCTCTATTACACCCTCTGGCGTACTTGGAGCTCTATGACTTTGGCTCGGGTTTTCAGCTAGTGTTTGCAGCAGGTTCTCATGGTTTCTTTCTGATCTCTTGTGAGCATCTTCTAGATGAGTGGTGTGGAGGGTATTCATTCTTGCATCGGTGACAACTTCGGCAATCTGATGTTGGGCTGTCCTGCCTTGAATCTCATTTTGGGCCACTTTGCGGACCATGATTGGCAAGATTCTACCTGCTGAGCCCCCATTGCTCAGGTCGTAAAAGTTTCCGTCGCCAATAAATGGCATGGGCTGATCTTGTTCTTGGCTTCATGTTTCCAAGCATTCCACCGAATCAGGCGTCGGGCCATGAAGAGCTGGACGAGGGTTAGGAATTGGAAAGGGAGTTGCTCGAGGTAGGTTCTCAACCTCTAGTTCGGAATTAGCATCGGCTGAAAGGTTTTCATCATGATGATCATCCAAAGGGATAGGAGGATCATTCTCTGGTTCTTCTCCAAACCAACCAGCTATGGCTTCATTCGGAAGATACTGGTTGCCGAGGGGATGGAGTCCAACTATGATTTCTATGCGAGAATTTAGGGTAAGTGGATAATTATTAGATGAACTATCTAGATAATTATTTAGAAAAACCCTTATTAGTTACATCGCTATTTGTGAAGTGCATACCAGCTATGTGTAATCTAAACAGGATAGACCTTCGAATAAGTGACCTTATTTCCAAATTCACACAGAATAGAGGTAAGGCAAAATTATCACTGATTCTAAGTCTATAACATCCTAATTACATGTAGCCATAGTGTATCCACTTAGCAACTATCAACTTAGTAATGAGGATCCTGTTTTAAATTCTCAAGTATAAAGTACTTATAGTAACACCAAATACTCCTATAGTATTTTAATTTTAATGTTATGTTCTATTGTTCTCATTGTGGTAGGGTTGGTAAGATTTTAGCATTGTTGCGACTACACATTTAAACTTAGGCACATGCTAGTCAACCCTCGGATAATATAGGCGATCAGGCTATATCTTCCCAGTTTTGACCATATGTCTCTAAGCCCACTTGTGTTGCCCAACAATCGTAATTCTTTTGTACTGTCCTAGTGACACTGATTTTAGTATGAATGCAGCACGTATACTTACTTAAATATTTTATTATTTAAAGTATAAACTCTAAATCAGAGTATTTTTAATCCCATTGTATTTATAGTTAGTATATCTTTTATGGGTTGATATACTCAATTCACTATAAACAATGCTCTGATACCAATCTGTCACACCCCAAAACCACGAACGGCGGAAACGTTCTGGGGCGGAGGACGTCATGTATGCATCACAACAAATGTAAAGTAGTAAACAAGCAACAACATCATCCATTGCATCGATAGTATAATTTTAGTTACAAGTGTTTTCTTTCATTGTACAAGATATGATAATAACTTATCAAAAAAAAGAAAAAGACGAGTCTTGACTGCTCCGTCTTCTCTGAACCTTGTATCGACACCTGTCTATTTGTAACCTGAGAATACAAGTTATTTTGAAAGAGTAGATCAGCATTTAAGCTGGTGAGTTCATAAGTATTTAATGTCATTGCTTTGATTAGTTGATATGAAAGACTGGTAAATGAATGATGAAACATTTAGTATAAGTACGAAAAGCTCTAGAAAATCCCATATTTCCTACTAGTATAAAAGTAGTCTTCTACCAAGACTCGAACGTTTTGAAAGTAGTCTTTTACCTAGACCTGACTGTTTTGAAAGTACGCATCTCTTGAAAATGTGATGGTTTTTCCTTGTTTAACTCTTATTAGTAGTCTCTTAAGTATACCTGAAATGGTATCAACTTAGAACATCCGTAGACTGTTCATTTACCTCTGTTGCTAACAGCCGGGTTTAGGAATAGTTAGTCCCTCCTGTATACCCACGATGGTATCAACCTAGAACATCCGTAGATTGTTCATTTACCTCTGTAGCTAGCAGTGGTTATCGGAATGGTTAGTCCCTCAAAGTATGATGTGGTACTAGGAGATAAAGTCTCAGTCTACCTCGTCGATGATGTGATTGAATCACAAGGTAAAGATAGAAAGGCGAACAATATAACCGTATCTAGACATATAACATGTAATATTAAATTGCCATATGATGTCTATGTAAAAGTATTCATGTACAAGTATTCATGTATAAGTATTCAGGTAAGAGTATTCCTTCATATAACATGTAGTCTGGACTCATGAATGAACTGACTCTGGTGTAATTTCTTGTAGTAGTGAAAATGTTTTGTTTACTCTAAACTATTCCTATAATAGTTTACTAGAATGTAATTGATGAGTGTCCAAGTAGGTTTATACACCTTTGCTACCCAGGAGTATCGAAACTAAATTAACTGGTGGAACATTTATGACCATATATGTATACATGATATATAACTAATATTTAAACGACCTTCGGAGGAGTACCCGATATCCCACCAGACCACATCCAAATCGAGGAAAAGGAAACAGGGTGGATAGCCTTTCTAAGTCTTTTAAACATTTCTTATATAACTATACATATAGAGGCATGCAATTTATAATATAAAAGCATAAAGAAGTTTTGTAAACAAAACATATATATGTATATGGTTATATATATGTATAAATTTTAAAATATGATTTGGTATGTTTCGTAATTGTTGTTCATATTCTTACGTTTTTATTAGAAACTTTGCATGAAATAATCCTTAAGTTTGATACTAAAGACCTTTTTGTACTTATCACTTTTGTAAAAATGGTAATTAAACATATTTAAATGATTGTGTTTTAACTTCCTTAATGTATAAACATTGCTAAAAAATGTTAGAAGGTGTTAATAAATGTATAAACCACTTTTGACAGTTTTGCCCTTTACTGTCCCTGTTTTTAGAAAACTCATAGAAAAATCCTCGTAAGTCAAAAACTGAATCCGTCACCTCTGAGAGTTTATAAAATGAGTCTACTTTGTTACTAATTTTTATTATGATTTTTAGTGGTCTCAAACTAGTGTGAAAATGAACATCTTCACAGACTGGTCCGAAATCACTTCTGAAATGACAGGCAGTTTTATAAAAATCGCCATAAATTGTAGAAAAATCGTATGAACGCGTGCGAGTAGTCATTAGAAAGGTATAAACTTGAACTATTTTCATATTGTACATTTTTGAAAGATATTAAGTTTAAGATGGTCAAAACAGTCCGTGAACAGGACTCAACTTTTCTGTAGAAAGCTGTCATTTAAATTTGAGTTATGTTTAGTGTTCTAACTTGTATTCCCCCCCTTAAAACTTGAATAAAACATGAAAATGTAGGGGTATGAACTCACCTTATGTGAATACTTGAAGAATGGAAAGTTGAAGATGAACTTTTGGTTGTTGGTTTGATGCTCCAAAACAGCCACTCTTTTGGCTATGTTGCTGTCACGAAAATTTCACAGCAAAAGTGCAAGAAAAAGGGTAGTTTACTCACTGTTTTGAATCAATAATTTTGAGTATCAAAACAAGTAACTTCCAGGGGTATTTGGTGGTAAAAATATCAAGCAAAAGGAAGGTGTAGATGGGTGAAATGGTGGCTGAAACACAAAAGGGACAGCAACCCTTTAGTTCATGGTTTTGATGGCTTTGGAAGGAAGTTCTTGTGCTTGAAAATGAGATGAAGGTTGAGAGTAATTACTTGGAGTATTGGCTGGTCAAATGAGGGTAAAATGAAGAGGAAATTTCGTGGTTATGAAGGAGGAAAGGGTGGAAGAGGATAAGGGGACAAAACCTAGACTAGCTTGTGATGGGATGTGAGTTTAAGTGATGTGATCTTGTCTAGCCACTTGCTTGGGTGGTTGTTTAGAGATAGAGTTAGTTAACTAACTAACTACTAGTTATTTAGTTAGTTAGGAGTTCTAGTTAAGGAGAGGGAAGGTCTTAATCTCGAAAATTAGAAGAGGGATTAATAAGCATTCTTAGTAAAATGTCTTAAGTGATTAAGCACTTATTAGTTAAGTTGGCACTTATCTCCACCAATTCTCTTATCTTAATTGATTTAGACATCATAAAACTTACATGAAATCATTTTAATTCATGACTTATAACTAGTCATTCACTAGATAATAATACATATATACAAATACATACATGTATACTTAGTATAAAATAACAATGTAGTTTTTGTGTATTTGAACTTTAATGTTTATGTTTTATTCTTTTATTCAAAAACACTTAAATACATTTTAATTATACCTTATAATAATTCATTTTATATTTTAATTTATTTAAATATAAAATTTATTGAGCAATGTATAATTTCGTGACATTTAACCGGTTAACCATATCGTTAAACACGTTTTGTCACTTTGGTTCGTATATTTGTCAAATTTAGATCCTTCACATCTATTAAGCAAACGATTTACATAGAACCTAACTTACTTATCAACTAGATACATGTTGATACAAAAATCAAGTTTGTTGCATTTAAATGATGTTATATGCTAATTTCACAAACCGGTGATGGTTCGATGTCATACATCATAACGAAATTTATCAATAGTTACTTGTTTCATATTTCACAATAACTTATTTAAATAAAAGAGGTTAAATTCCTTCAACCATTCTTAATAAAATATTCATATTGCTTAATAATCAAAAGATAGCATCGTACGATCGTTCCTATTTTTACCAATTGTTACAACAATTCATATACATTTTCAATACTACAGTTCATTCTTACAAATACTTACATTTCAAATACATACAAGTATTTACACACAAAATAAGACACTAAAATACTTATGATCTCACCAGCTTTAAAGCTGATACTCTCTTTCAAAATTACTTGTATCCTCAGGTCAACCATAGATAGGTACCGATGCAAGGTTTAGAGAAGATGGAGCTCGTTCAAGACTCATCTCTCATTTTGATTATACTTTAGTGTCTATATAATTTGTCAGATCACACTTGTATTAAAATTATATTATTAATGCAATGGATGATGTTGTTGCTTGTTTACTACTTTTCATTGTTGTGATATTGTACATGAAGTCTTCCGCCCCAGAACGTTTCCGCCGTTCTTGGTTTTGGGGTGTGACATTCGCTGGTGGAACACTCTGAGGAAGACCCTAAGCCCCAATGAGCCACTACAACTGACTTGGGTAGAGTTCTTGGTGAATTTCAAGCGCAAGTACTACTCGGCCCAAAATCTGCTTGAGCTAAAGAACCAATTCCTAACATTGAAGAAGGGAAGCATGTCCATCGATGAATACACCAATAACTTCACGGAAAAAATGGAGTTTGCTTTGCATATTGTCGCAGAAAAGATGACAAAAATCAACAGGTATGCCAAGGGACTTCCATGGGAGTACGCGGTGCCAGTACGTCAGACACTTACTCTGGAGGCAGCTATCTGGGTTGCCAAATCTGTTTAGGAGATGATCAAGGGAAGATTCGCTGGCAAAGTTGAAGTTGGTGAGAAGATAAAGTTTGAAGGAACTTCAGGTTCAAACAAGAAGAGCAAATTCTCGAATTCTGGTTCGAGGAAATTTGGTGGGGGAGGAAATGAAGCGAATTGGTGTGAGAAGTTCAAGAAGAATCACTTTGGGAAATGTGATGGAGAACACACTTGTTTTAAGTGTGGAAAGCATCGGCACTACGCCAATGAATGCACCCTCAACAGGAAAGTTTGTTATGGGTGTAATGACTCTCTTGGGTCACGTGGTTAACCAAGAGGGAATAATGGTTGACCCAGCAAAGATTGAAGTCCAAAGGATGCACATCTGTGTTAACCAAGAGGGAATAAGGGTTGACCCAGCAAAAAATCACTATGCCAAAAAATGTTTGTCCAAAGGATGCACATCATACTTGGCATTTGTAATCGATACAAAGAAAGAGAAGAAGGAGATACAATGTATACCAGTGGTGTGTGACTATCCAGAAGTCATTCCCGAAAATCTTCCTAGATTGCCCCCTATTAGACTAGTGGAGTTTCGAATAGACTTGTTGCCAGGATCTACACCAATAGCAAAAGCACCATACTGATCACCATCGACGGAGATGAAGGAGCTTATGACACAACTTCAGGATTTATTGGACAATGGTTTCATTAGACCTAGTTCATCACCCTGGGGAGCTCTGGCGTTATTCATAAAGAAGAAGGATGGAAGCATGAGGATGTGCATAGACTACAGAGAGCTGAACAAAGCAACGGCGAAGAACAAGTATCCATTTCAAAAGATTGATGACCTATTCGATCAGCTACACGGTTCGAGCTATTTCTCAAAGATCTATCTTAGGTTAGGATATCATCAGATGAAGGTGAGAGAGCATGATATTGAGAAAACTGCATTCAGAACAAGATATGGACACTATGAGTTCTTGGTTATGTCGTTTGGACTAACCAATGCTCCAGCAGCATTCATGGATTTGATGAACATGGTTTGTAAACCATTCCTCGATAAATCCGTAATAGTGTTCATAGATGACATTTTGATTTACTCAAAAAGCCAGCGGGGGCATGGGAAGTATCTACGAGAAGTGTTAGAAGTTTTGAGGAAGGAGAAGTTGTATGCAAAGTTCTCCAAATGTGATTTTTTGGATTCGAGAAGTCCAATTCTTGGGTCACGTGGTTAACCAAGAGGGAATAATGGTTGACCCAACAAAGATTGAAGCTGTGATCAAGTGGGAACGACCAAAAATTCCCACAAAGATTCGAAGCTTTCTAGGATTAGTTGGATATAATCGAAGGTTTACCCAAGGCTTTTCTTCGATAGCTGCTCCAATGACAGCTTTGACCCATAAAGGAGTTACATATACATGGAGTAAGAAATACAGTGAGGCATTCGAAAAACTAAAGAAGAAGTTTTGTGAAGCACCATTTCTTTCTTTACCTGATGGATTTAAAGACTTCGCAGTCTATAGCAATGCGTCTGGAGTTGGGTTAGATTGTCTTCTAAGCCAAAGGGATACGGTGATAGCATATGCATCGATACAATTGAAAGAGCACGAAAATAACTACCCCACTCATGATCTGGAGTTGGCAACGGTAATATTCGCATTAAAGATATGGAGGCATTATCTTTATGGCACAAAGTGCAAACTTTTCACTAATCATAAGAGTCTCCAGTATCGCTTTAATAAGAAGGAATTGAATATGAGACAACAATGCTGGCTAGAGTTACTCAAAGATTTCGACTGTGAGATACCTTACCACCTTGGTAAAGAAAATGTTGTAGCTAATGCTCTAAGTCGAAAAGTAAACTATGAAAGAAAAAGGCCAAGAGCGTTAAGAATAGAAGTTGTCTCAATGATTGTGGAAAGCATCAAGAAAGCTCAAGAAGAATATTTGGAGAAAAGTGACTGAAAGGAAGAACGTTTAGGCAAAATGTTGGTATTCGGTACAACTAGTCAAGAATTAAAGGTATTCCAAGATAGAATTTGGGTACCTAATATCGGAGGAATAAGTAATCTTGTGATGTAAGAAGCTCACAAGACAATGAACTCGATTCATCCTGTTAGCACTAAGATGTATAGGGATCTGAAACCTTACTACCGGTGGCCAACGATGAATCTCGATGTTGCAAAGTATGTCGCTGAGTGTGTAACATATGCGGGAGTTAAGGCACAACATCATAAATCGTATGGGAGTTTAGAACCTTTACCTATACCTAGGGGTAAATGGGAAGAGATTACCATGGATTTTGTGACTAAACTACCAAGAACGAAGAACGGTCATGACATGATTTGGGTAGTCGTGGATTGTTTCACAAAGAGTACACACCTCATAGCATCCAATGTGAAATAGTTTATGGATAAGCTTGTGAATGCTTACGTGAAGGAAATTGTAAGACTTCATGGTTTTCCTTTAACGATTGTATCAGATCGTGATAGTCGTTTCACATCAAGGTTTTGGAGGAGTCTACAGTAGGAATTGGGTATGAATTTGTGTTTAAGTACAGCTTACCATCCGTAAACTGATGGTTAGAGTGAAAGAACAATTCAAACACTTGAAGATATGCTGAGAGCATGTACCATAGAATTACAAGGTAATTGGGATGAGCAGTTACCTCGGGTAGAGTTGTCCTACAATAATGGTTACCATTTGAGCATCAAGATGCCACCTTACCATGCTTTGTATGGATAGAAGTGTTGTACACCGTGTTGTTGGCTTGAGGCTGGAGAAAAGCAGTTTATGGGCAGCAAGATAGTCCCTCAGACAGTTAAAAAGCTGAAGGTGATTAGAGAAAGAATTTTAGCGGCTCAAGATTGTTAAAAGATCTATGTTGACAAAAACCGACGACCGATGACATTCGAAGTTGGAGATTTGGTTTTGCTTAAAGTCTCACTGTGGAAGGGACTTATAAGATTTGGGAAAAGAGGAAAGTTGAGTCCAAAGTTTATTGTACCATTCAAAGTTCGTTAGAGGATTGGGAACCAAGCTTACAAGCTAGAGTTGCCAGAAGAACTAGAAGGTATTAATAACACTTTCCATGTGTGTTATTTGAGAAAATTCACTTGAGAAGTTCCCCGAATAATTCCACTTTCAGAGTTAAGGATGGATGAAAATAAGAGGCTAATAGAAGAGCCTGAGGAAATTATTAACCATAAGACTAAGAAGTTGTGACGCAAGATAGTCGACTTAGTGCTTATGCGATGGAAACATACGAATGGGCTAAGCCTCACCTGGGAAACAGAGAATGACATGATGAGTCGCTATCCACATCTGTTTGCTGATGCAGGATTCCGGGACGGAATCATCCTAAGGATAAGAGAATTTTAACTTCCGTGTTTCTTGGCTAAGCATTAGTGTTATGGTGTAATAGTTAGGGTCAACAATTGTAACCTCCTTTGAAGTAATTAAGAGAAATTATTTGAATATTATGTGAATTATGTGCATTCTACTTGTTTATAAAATATAATAACTTAAGAATAAAACTAAGCATCAAAATTAAAATAATAGATAGACTGAATATGTACGAAGAAAGTTGTAGTGGTCGGGACAAGGATTCCGGAGATATAAAGAACGCTGAAATTTGAGTTATAACGAAGAAGTTATGATCTGTCGAAGTTTCGCGACAAAACCGACACGACACCAGGAATCGTAAAAATTTAGTTTATGATAGATTAAGTTTTAGCATTAGGGTTCTAAATGCAAGTTTTAGAGTGTGTCTCCACCTTCACATGGATATAAAGAACGTCTAAAATGGAGGTTGTATGCAAAAGTTATGGCCTTCTGAAGATGTAGTTGTCTGAGAGCATGTCACGTGTGGGAAACCCTAATTTGACTGGACGCACGATGTGAGCATCAATTCTCACAACATGAGGAGTCAAACATAAACTTTTCAAGGATAGAATGCAAATGGCAAATCTATGGAACAATAAGTTAAAAGCTCACGATGTGAGCATCAGTTCCCACGAAGTGAGGAGTCAAATGGACACTATTAAAGCCTAGAATGCATATGGCGAAGCTACAAGGTGATACAGACATGGCTCACGACGTGAGAAATGAATTCTCATGATGGACAGACCAAAAATCAGGTTTTAAATAGCATTGTCGACCTCAGCCATTCTTACACCTAAACTTTCTTTTTCTCTCTTGTTTGATGAAGTCGTTCCGCGTCCCGAGCCCGACGATCACGAACCGCTGACCGCTTTTAGTTAGATTCTATCAGCTCACGCTACTAAGCGAGTGCATATTATTTTCATCTTACATATAAATATGAAGTATTTTATATAAATTATGTGCTATGTGTGCATATTATCTGTTTACCTGATATCTATGTTGGATGAACGTTTTATACATGTTTTAAATGATTTACACTATATATGTATTTTATATCTACAAATATGTTGGGGTAAAACATGGGTAGATAAAATAGTTAGTGTGTGATGAAATAAAATTATGAGAGGCTTCGATGTTGACGATGATCCAGTCATCTAGCGGAGCATAGAAGACGACCACAGACAACCTGTAGCTTTTTCTGAATGATGTGTTCATTGGTGTGGTCCATCCCCATCATGGTTGCCTTACGGACGTATATGGCTGAGGAACCCACTTAGCAGTAGTGTCCATCTCGATGAAAATCCTTAGGATAGGTCGCTTACTTTAGATGCTCTAGGGACAGAAAGTGAGGATAATGGGAAGGGGTAATCGGGTTGTTTGATTTGATAAACTTAATTATTGTGTGTTGAAAACCCTTTGTGCTCACTAGGCTCCCAAGCTTGACCAACTCAGTTTTTCTCATATACAGGTAGTGGTAAGAGAGCACAGGAGTGATGATATGATGAGAGATCAATGGATTATAGGCTACTAGAATAATCAGATATTATAGGGCCTATGTTTTTTATGTTTATGTTTCTGATCTATATTAACAATGACATCCCGAGGTTTTTAATATAATACATTTTTGGATTAGGTGTCTAAGTTCATAAATATTTCTGGAATGTACTTAACTCGATTAGCGTGGTACATTTGGGTTGCATGGCATTGCAAAACTTCGATAGACAAAAGAGAGAAAGGACACTTAAGGATTATTAATATATTATAAGTTATAATATATTAATAATATTATTTAATTAGTATTGATCAAAGAATTAATTTGGAATTAATTAAGTGATCAAAAAAGACTAATTAAATATATGGGGTTGATTGTGTAAATCATCTAGACTTGTATAGTGGGCTAATGATCCATGGTTTGTATGGATTGGGTTAAAACCCATAATGTGCTCCATGATAGTCCATGGAACTTAAAAACCCATGGATCATGGAATATGGAAAGCCATGACAATTAGGGTTTACATGGTGTAACCCTACTTGTCCCACAACTATATAAAGACCCCTATGCAAGCAAAATCGACACTACTTGTACAAGATAGAGGTCTAGTCGATTTTAAGGTGCAAGTGAACTTCTCTCAAGGTTATTCCAAGTGTTGTGGCGTTGTGTGAGACATTTGAGGCATCACACTTGAGGTGCTAGGCTCACAAGGAATCCAAACAACAAAAAGGTATGTTCTATGATTGGTTATGAACCTTGGAAAACCAATTTTGCATGTATCATAGTAAAACATAGATCCAAGGTTTCTAGGGTTGCATGTACACCTTAGGAGTGTTAGAATGCTTAAACCCCTTCAATGGTATTAGAGTGTATGTTTGTTTATTTGATACTTGATGCAATCTTGTTAAACAAACTCAGTTTTCTGCATTCTGCAGCATGAACTCACCGAGTCCATGGGGAGACTCAACGAGTCCATGAGTTAATTAAGCCTACTCGTAGAGTAGGTTCATGAACTCGATGAGTAGGAGCCCCAGAATGCATATTTTTGAGTTTTGCTGTTGGAAATGGACTAGAAACATTACCCTAAACTGTTTCGGTCTTATAAAACTTGTTTTAGATGGTGTAATGGTTATGCTAATCCATTTTCAAAGGCTATTATCAAAATTTCAATTTTTATATGGTTTATTTATGATTCTTGACATTGTTGATATGCATGTTCATGAACTTATGATTTTAGAAGATCATAGGAATTATTTGTAACTTGCTTGTTAGTTTAATTCATGATCATTATGTGTTTTAAATGAATCCATAATATATCCTCAAGTTATGGATCACCAAAAGTCATTCTTTTAAAGTCCATTATGAAACACATAGGTTACATAAAAAGAAAAGTCTCTCATTTTAATAAACCATTCACTCATAAGTTATGAAAGTTGAAAAGTTTTGAAAGTTACAAAACTTGCCCTTAAGTTTTGGAACATGTAAAGTCACTTTAAAACTTTAGTTCCAACCCCTAGAATTTTCAAAGTTAAAATTCATCCCTTATACTTTATAATATTATAAGTTTAATAATAATTATATATGTATAAGAACAAGTCGTTTTACCGTTAGTAGGCCTCATTCACGAAGCCGGTCTAAAAGGGGGGGTATAAGGTTGCTGCCTATAAAATGGCAGCTTAATGGGTGTCCACTCTCACCCACCGCTTCCTTGATCGGTGGAGGGTTGTTAGTCGAACGGGTAAGAAAAGGACTTTAAATCTTCATTAAAAGTATGATGATATAAAGTAACTAAATGTTTTTATAAATTCCCAATCTTACTTACTTTAGGAAAATGTGAATAAGGTGCTAACCCATGAAATTACGCTCTGCACTTTATTAAGTCGTTAGGGGAGCATGTGTGGTTAACCGGCACACTAACCTAGACTTAACAAGGTAGGAAAAGGGTGGCTTAAGGTTTATCATAGGTCGATGGAGCACGTGTGGTTAACCGGCACATCGATTGAGTGATAAACATTAAGGGTACCAAGTAATTTGCATGGTTACTTCACACCTTGTTTTGTGGTCCTCGGCATCCCAGTCACAAAACCTAAAGGGCACACTCGAGATTGAAACATGCCATTGAAAAGTTCAATGAATCTCAAAGAATCTAGGAGTTTCAAAACCAATTAAAACCAAATAATTTATTTCGTTTTTCATGGTGGATATTGGTGAATCGTCATTCACCTACCTTCAAATATTTTATAGCTTGCATTATGACATCCCTCTTTTAAGTTATAAACTATTGTGTTGGGTCCTAGCCTTAAAATTACATTTAGGTGTCTTATTAAGGACTATATTTTTTTATCTAATATAAACTTGTCTTTCTTCCTTTCAGATATCTTCCAACAATGTTGCTTCTAGCTCAAACCCTATCGGCTCCTTCTCTCTCAATGAACCTTTGTCGGAGAGTCATCTTCGATGGATCCAACTTTATAGATTGGATCAGGAACATCAAGATGGTCACATGGTATGAGGACAAGGAATATGTCCTCGATAAGGAAATTTAGGAACTTGAGTCGTCTGCTACTCCTGAGGAGATTTCTGAATACCAGGAATATGAAAGAGATGCTACCAAAGTGGCATGTATCATGTTGGCCACAATGACAGCTTAGCTCCAAAAGTCCTATGAGGACTATGATCCTTTTGAGATGCACCAGGATTTGATGGACCGCTACCATCAGAGTGCTCATCAAGAGCGATATGAAATCATCTCATCGATGATAACAACCCGGATGAAGGATGGTGAACCCATCACGGGCCACATGCAGAAAATGCAAAGGTATGTGGACCTTTTGCTGAAACTGAATGTGAACTTCCCCGAGGAGTTGGCAATTGACATCATTTTGCACTCCTTACCATCGTGTTATGATCAATTCCAAATTACATACCACATGAATAAGGAGGAAGTTACACTCAGCAAACTTCAAGGACTCTTGAAGACCGTAGAAAGTAGTCTTAAGAGTAAATTGGTTGTTACCACTCCTACTCCTACCGCGGCCCCTGTCTTGGCAATCGGGCAAGGAAAAGGAAAGAAGAGGAAGACCCCTTCGAAGGGTACCAAGGGTAAGACCCTTGATGGCTCCTCTTCAATTGGAACCAAGAAAGGTTTCGTCACTCCTTCTACTAACCCTAAAGAGGCTGAATGCTTCTATTTCCATGAAAAATTGCATTGGAAGCGAAACTACCCAAAGTAACTGCAAGATATTAAGGATGGGAAAGTGAAACCCAACCATCCAGGTATATACACTATGTTGTCTAGTAAATCACCTCATTCTAATTCTTGGGTCCTTGATATAGGTTGTGGTATTCACATATGTACTGTTTTTCAGGGACTAAGAAGAAGTGAGAATACGGAGCATGGGAAGATAAACTTGATCATGGGGAATACGAAAGCTTCACCTTTCACCAAGATTGGAGTTTATTCTTTGTTGCTATGTAGTGGATTAGTGTTAGATTTGAATAAGTGTTGTTACTCGTCTGAAATGGTGAGAAATATTATTTCCTTTCATGGTTTGTACAAACAAGGTTTTACTTTTTCGTTTGATAATGAAACTGGTGGTATTAATTCTTTCTTTAATAATGTTTTTTATTTTAAATCATTAACTTGTGATGGTGTATATGAAACTGTGTCGGTTGTTGATAACCTAGGAAATAATGTATTGTGTATCGATTCTTCCACTAGCTTGGATAAAACATCTTTATGGCATTTTCGTCTTGGACATGTATGCAAGAAATGCATAGGCGAACTCCAAAAGGATGGAGTCTTGGAGTCGTTTGACCTAAAGTAAGATGATAGTTGTGAATCTTGTTTGCTTGGGAAAATGACAAAGCACCCTTCGCTGGTACTTGTGCTAGGGGTGAGGGTTTGTTGGACCTCATACATACTGATGTGTGGGGACCCTTCAAAACCGCCACAAGAGATGCTAACCGCTTCTATGTGACTTTTAGTGATGTTTTTAATATATATGGATATGTCTATTTAGTCAACCATAAGTCAGAGACCATTGAAAGATTCAAAGAGTTCAAATAGGAAGTGGAGAATCAGTTGGACGGGAACATTAAGATGCTTCGATCCGATCAAGGTGGTGAGTATCTTAGTACAGAGTTCCTTGACTATCTTAAGGAATGTGGGATTATCTCACAATTGACACCTCCCAGGACACCACAGCTTAATAGTGTGGTTGAGACGCGCAATCGAACCTTGTTGGATATGGTTCGTTCCATCATGAGTCGAGCTTCGCTACCAATCTCATTTTGGGGGTATGCCTTAGAGACTGTCGCCCATATCCTCAATCTAGTCCCTACAAAGAAGGTTGCCAAAACACCTCATGAGATGTGGATCGTAAAAGTTCTCAATTTGCACCACATCAAGATTTGGGGTTGCGAGGCTTTTGTGAGGCGCGAATCTCACGATAAGCTCAAACCTCGAAGTGATAGGTGTATTTTCATCGGCTACCCACAGAGATCCTTTGGTTACCTCTTCTACAGACCTAGTGATATTGTCGTCTTTGTTGAAAGGAGAGGAGTCTTTCGCGAGAGAGAGTTTATGTGCCAAGGAAACAACTGACCTTGAAGAAACTCAAGAGTCAAGTGGTGAAGGAACCTCAAACCCTAGCAATCAGCCTGAGGAGGAAACTCATGTTGATCCGACAAAAGAGTCTGTACCTCTGAGGCGTTCGACGAGAGTTAGGAATGAAACTGAGCATTACTATGGTTTCCATATTACTGCAAAAGGTGATAGGACACTAGTAAGTCTTGATGAACCTAACAGCTACATGGAAGCCATGGTAGGCCCTGAGGCTGGTAAATGGCAAGAGGCTATGGACAGCGAGATATAATCCATGTATGACAATCAAGTTTGGAACTTGGTTGACAATGTACCAGGTCGTAAGACAGTCGGGTGCAAATGGATCTTCAAGAAGAAGACCGACATGGATGGTAATGTACACACTTATAAAGTGTGACTAGTTGCAAAGGGCTTTTCTCAAACTCCGGGATATGATTATGATGAAACCTTTTCACTAGTAGCAAAGATTAAATCTATTAGGGTTATGTTAGCCATTGTTGCATTTGATGATTATGAAATATGGAAAATGGATGTAAAAATCGCTTTCCTTAATGGAAAGTTGGCTACGGATGTTTACATGAGTCAGCCAGAAGGTTTTGTCAGTACAGAGTACCATAATAGAGTGTGTAAGCTTGAGAAATCCATCTATGGATTAAAGCAAGCACCTCACAGATGGAATCTTTTTTTCAATGAGAAAGTCAAAGAGTTTGGCTTTTCGTGGAGTGAAGATGAATCTTATGTATATGTCAAGGCTAGTGGGAGTATAGTCAGCTTTTTTGTATTGTATGTAGATGACATACGACTCATAAGAAATGACATCCCAACTCTACAGGAAGTGAAGTCCTGGCTTGGGAAGTGTTTCGCTATGAAGGACCTTTGAGACGCTACTTATATTCTAAGGATAAGGATCTTAAGAGATAGGAGTAAAAGACTAATTGGACTTAGTCAGAGTACCTACTTGGAGAAGGTGCTGAATAGGTTCAGCATGCAGAATTCCAAGAAAGGTGAGTTTCCGATCCATAGTAACGCCAGGCTGAGTAAGACTCAGAGCCCGAGTACAGAGGATGAGATAGCAGATTTGAGTCGAGTATCAGATGCTTCCACTATAGGCTCGATCATGTATACTATGACTTGTACTCGTCCTGATGTGGCCTTTGCATTGAGCATGGTAAGCAGATATCAGGGGAACCCTGGCAAGGCACACTGGACTGCGGTAAAGAACATTCTCAAGTACTTGCGGAGGACTACGGATTGAGTCCTTATCCTTGGTGGGAGTGAGGACTTGAGAGTATTAGGGAATAGTGATGCTAGCTTTCAGAATGACAGGGATAATTTCCTCTCTCAGTCAGGCTGGGTGTTTACCTTAAACAGAGGAGCAATTTCTAGGAAAAGTTCCAAGCAGGAGACAGTGGCTGATTCAACCTGCGATTCAAAGTATATAGTGGCAAGCGAGGCAGCAAAGGAGGCTATATGGCTAAAGAACTTCGTTGGAGACCTTGGAGTTGTACCAGTTATAAAGGAGCCTATAGAGATTTTCTATGATATTGAAAGTGCAGTTACCTTAGCCAAGGAACCAAGGGATCACGGGAGATCCAGACACATCGACAGAAAATACCATTTCATCTGACATCGAATAAAAGAAGGAATCCTCGTGGCAAAGAGGGTATCATCAGATGAGAACTCGAAAGATCCCCTCATGAAGGGACTGGGTAGGGTTAAGCAACTCCAGCATGCGAGGTGTATAGGGTTGAAGGATGATTTTAGTTTTAGTAGTTAGATAGCTTTGAAATGTGTAAATTGTAATTCACATTTGATGATGAATAAAAGTTGTGTTTATTTATGAGTAAAGTGTTGCTATCTTTTGTCAATCGTTTATGATCATTTCATTTTTGCATGTTTTGACTTCCAGAATAATGATGTTTTTGTATTTCATATTATTCAAATTCTCCACAATTGGTCATATGTTGGAAGTAGATATGAATCAAAACTGTCATGTAGTTGGTTGTAGACGTCTAAGTTGTTGGACATAGCAAAGTGTTGCTACAACACTCATGAGTGCTCATAAGTTCTGAGTATTGGATTCAACCCACGCTCACTGGTATCACTTCATGGAATTTATCTCGAGTGATCATGAGACGGTAATATCATATAAGTCTTCAAAACTAGAGATATGACTTGTTGCCTATGAGTTGGTTATAAATTCATTGTACGAAAACGTATTGGTAACTCGATGTTATAAAACGTGCCTTTGTGTATGATTTAACAAGTAGTAGAACAAGCATATGAGTCGAGGTTTATCTGTTCCTTCTTGGATTAGAAGCGATATCTGGGCCCCTCGATGATTTTGTGTTGACCCATGTACCGGGCTCGGTCAGAACTAAGTTGATGTGTTCAATTAAGTTCTATGTCAAACAAATCGGAAATCGGGAAACAAACTGTTGGACAATAAGTAAAACATTGTTCCATGTATTTGTTCGGCTGATATCTAGAATAAAGGATTATATGATTACTTATCTTAAATGGTGTATCATCATCATCTCTGTTCCGTGAAACCTTGAAAGAGCTACGATTGATGATCGGTTCCTGAAGTCATTCTTGCAGTTATAGTTATTATACTTATCCAAGTGGGAGACTATTGGATTAGGTGTCTAAGTTCATAAATATTTCTGGAATGTACTTGAACTGATTAGCATGGTACATTTGGGTTGCATGGCATTGCAACACTTGGATAGACTAAAAGAGAGAAACGACACTTAAGGATTATTAATATATTATAAGTTCTAATATATTAATAATATTATTTAATTAGTATTTATCAAAGAATTAATTTGGAATGAATTAAGTGATCAAAAGAGACTACTTAAATATATGGGGTTGATTGTGTAAATTATCTATTCTTGTATAGTGGGCTAATGATCCATAGTTTGTATGGATTGGGTTAAAACCCATAAGGTGCTCCATGGATAGTCCATGGAGGTTACAAAACCATGGATCATGGACTATGGAAAGCCATGACAATTAGGGTTTACATGGTATAACCCTACTTGTGCCACAACTATATAAAGACTCCTATGCAAGCAAAATCGGCACTACTTGTACAAGATAAAGGGCTAGTCAATTTAAAGGTGCAAGTGAACTTCTCTCAAGGTTATTCCAAATGTTGTGGTGTTCTGTGAGACAATCGAGGCATCACACTTAAGGTGCTTGGCTCATAAGGTTCTCAAGGTATCCAAACAATAAAAAGATATGTTTTTCTTCTAGAATTTATATTTAAAACTTCCCCATGCTATTCTAGATAGGTTATGAACCTTGGAAAAACAATTTTGCATGTATCATAGTAAAACATAGATCCAAGGTTTCTAGGATTGCATGTACACCTTAGGAGTGTTAGAATGCTCAAAACCCTTCATACATTTCTTCGGAAATGCTTTGATAAATTATTTATCATACTTTTTAGGAACAAATTCTGTGACAACCTAAAATTTCTATCTTGTACAATATATCAATTGAATCAAAGTTAGACTCGTGTTGCTATCTTTTAGCACTATTTAGGGGGTATTTGAGTATTCTAAACCTAGTATAATCAAAGTAGGAGCCTAGAAATGGGATAACACGATGCATTTCAAGCAAACTCGGGCCAAACACTCCAGTACATGGACTGTGCGGCCGCACACTTGAGTGTATGGCCACACACAGGTGTGTGCGGCCGCACACCCGTTCCAGCCACACACCCCCACCTATATATGACCCTTAGTCATTTTTGAACGCTCTTTCCACTCCTTCAAAGCTGGAACATGTTTCCCTCTCAAGTATCCTCCAAATCTTCATCTTGATCTTCAGAAAAGTAAGTAATTCTTCCTTTTGATTAGTTAATACATGACCTTGACTAGCCTTCCCCTCTACTTTGAGCCCTGAACACATCCATTTTAGCCAAGAACACTTGAAGATATACATAAGAAACACCATTTCTCATGATCTTCAGGTGTGTACGGCCGCACACACCATGTGCACGGCCACACACACCATGTGCAACCATACACACCACGTTTTAGGTCCTATAATGGCAATGAACTCCATATAAAGCTAGAGCATGAAGTAAGAAACCTTCCTAGATAAGTCCTAAGGCCTTAAACTACGTTTTGTCACACTTCATGGGGAGTGTGCGGCCGCACACACACATGTGGTGTATTTTGACCATACCCTCCCTTGTATAGCCATATACCCCTTGTATACAATCATATATGGTTGTAACACTTCAATATAAGTGTTTGCTAGTCCCTAAGGTGGTCCCAATTCAATAATTAGTTGTTACAAGCACTAATTGTATACATATATATATATATATATATATATATATATATATATATATATATATATATATATGTATATGTCGTTATTATTGGATAAGGTGTCTAAGTCCATAACTTATTTGGTATATACTTGACCCGACCCGGCATAGTCCATTTGGATTGCACTTCACCCGAACTATTTATATGGATAATATTTATGAGAATAGTATGTTTATGATTTATTGATATATTATAAGTTATAATATATTAATATGAAATCATATTATTTAATTAGTATTGATCCTAAATTAATTATTAATTAATTTAGTGATAAAAAAGGTGACTAATTAAACATGGGCTATTATATTTATATAGCGTGGGCTAACACTCATTATGGAAACGGGCTAAGCTTAAATAGGAGTCAATGGATGATACATGGAGCTTTTAACCCATGGATCCTTGGAAGAGGAAAACACATGGGTTATTAGGGTTTACTCTAATCATCTACACTATATAAAGAGGCTTGTGATGCTTGAAATGACACTAAGTGTGTGTGCATAAGAGTGGCCGATTTCTAGAGCAAATACATACTCTCTCATAAAGTTTTTCCAAGTTTGCAGTTTTTTGTGATTTCCATTTGAGTCATTCACATTATTGGTGCTTGGCTCTTAAACACCAAAGGAATCAACTCACAATCAAAGGTATGTAATTCTTCTTGTTCTTTATGTTTAAAAGTACCCCATGCCATGCTAGATAGGTTATGAACCTTGGAAAAATTATTTTGCATGTATTATTGTCAAACATATATCCAAGGTTTCTAGGGTTGCATGAACACCTTAGGAGTGTTAGTTTGCTCAAAACCCAACAGTGGTATCAGAGACTAGGCTTGCTTGCTTGATACTTGTTGCAAAATTGGTGAAAAATCGATTTTTATGCAATCTGCATAGGGGGACTCGCCGGGTCCATTGGGGGGATTCGACAAGTTCATGTGAATCTTCAACCAACTCGGCGAGTCATTTCGTGCACTCGATGAGTTGGTCATGTAGAATGTAGTTTTTTCGATTTTCTTGCTGGAAATGGACTAGAAACATTACCCTAAATTGTTTTGGTGTTTTAAAACTTGTTTTAAATGGTGTAATGTTTGTGGTAATCCATTTACAATGGCTTAAATCAAAATTCCATTCTTTGTATGTGTTCATATAATTCTTGAAATTTTGATATTCATGTTCATGTTCTTATGAGTTTAGAAGATGATAGGAATTATTTGCAAAATTGTTTATGATTAATTCTTGATCGTTTATGTGTTTTAATGGAGTCCATAATTTGTCCTCAAGTTATGGATTTCCAAAGGTCACTTTCTTTAAACACACATTTAAAACACATAAGATACATTAAAATGAAGAGTCTTCATTTTTATGAACCATTAACTCATAAGTTATGAAATGAAGAGTTTTGAATAGTTTCAAAACTTATCCTAAGGTTTTGGAATTTGTAAAGTTACACACACTTTAATGAACTTTAATTCCAACCCTTAGAGTTTTAAAGGTTAAAATTCAACCCTTATACTATTATAACATTAATGGTTAATTCTTATATATATGTATAAGATTAAGTCGTTTTACCGTTAGTAGGCCTCATTCACGAAGCCGGTCTATAAGGGGGGTATAAGGTTGCTGCTTATAAAATGGCAGCTTAATGGGTGTCCATTCAGATGTCTTCCAACAACAATGCTTCGGGCTCTAACCCTACCGGCTCCTTCTCTCTCATGAACCTTTGTGGGAGAGTAATCTTTGATGGCTCAAACTTCAATGATTGGATAAGAAACATCAGGAGGGTCACACGCTATGAGGACAAGGAATATGTCCTCGACAAGGAGCTCAAGGAACTCGATGAATCCACTGCTACTCCTCAGGTCAGGGTTCATGAGAGAGATGCCACCAAGGTGGCATGAATCATGATGCCCACTATGACAGCCAAACTACAAAAGTCCTATGAGGACTTCTACCATTTTGAGATGCACCAGGATTTGATGGACCGTTACCATCAAAGTGCTCGTCAAGAGCGGTATGAGATTATCTCCACCATGATAACAACTAGAATGAAGGATGGTGAACCCATCACGGCCCACATGTAGAAGATGAAAAGATTTGTGGACCGTCTGCTGAAACTGAATGTGAACTTCCCCGAGGAGTTGGCACTCATTTTGCACTCCTTACCTCCTTGTTATGACCAATTCAGAATGATCTACCACATGAACAAGGAGGAGGTCACACTCAACAAGCTTCAGGGACTCTTGAAGACTGCCGAAAGTGGTCTTAAAGGTAAGTCAGTTGTTTCTACTCCTACTCCTACAACAACCCCTATTTTGGCTATAGGGCAGGGCAAAGGAAAAAAGACGAAGACCCCTTCGAAGGGTACCAAGAGAAAGTCTCTTGAAGGCTCCTCATCTGGAACCAAAAGTGGTTATGTCACTCCTTCTGCCATCCCTAAGGATGTTGAATGCTACTATGGTCAAAATAAGGGGCACTGGAAGCGAAACTGCCCTAAATACTTGCAGGATCTCAAGGATGGGAAAGTGAAACCCACCCATGCAGGTATTTACATAATATTGTCTAATAACTCACCATATTCTAACTCTTGGGTGCTTGATACAGGATGTGGTATTCACATATGTTCTGATTTGCAGGGCCTAAGAAGAAATGAGGATGTGGAGCACGGGAAGATAAACCAAATTATGGGAAATAGGAAGGCTTCACCTGTTTCCAAGATTGGAGTTTATACCTTGTTGCTAAGTAGTGGGTTAAAGTTAGATTTGAATAAATGTGTGTACTCGTCTGAAATGGCGAGAAATATTATTTCTTTTCATGGTTTGTACAAACAAGGTTTTACCTTTTCGTTTGATAATGAATGTGGTGGTATTAAAGCTTTCTTTAATAACGTTCTTTATCTTAAAGCATTACCTTATGATGGTTTGTATGAAACTGTGTCGGTTATAGACAACCTAGGAAATAATGTGTTGTGTATTGATTCGTCTACTAGCTTGGATAAGGCACCATTGTGGCATTGTCGTCTTGGACATGTAAAGAAGAAACGCATAGGCCAAATCCAAAAGGATGGAGTCTTGGAGTCATTTGACCTAAAGTCAGATGATGGTTGTGAATCTTGTTTGCTTGGAAAAATGACAAAATCACCCTTCATTGGTACTTGTGCTAGGGGTGAGGGTTTGTCGGATCTTATACATACTGATGTATGTGGACCATTAAAAACCGCCACAAGGGATGCTAACCGCTATTATGTGACTTTTACTAATGATTACAGTAGATATGGTTATGTCTACTTAATCAAGCATAAGTCATAAAACTTTGAAATGTTTAAAGAGTTTAAACAAGAAGTAGAGAATCAATAGGGCAGGAACATTAAGATGCGATGTTCCGATCGAGGTTATGAGTATCTTAGTACTGAGTTCCTTGACTATCTTAAGGAATGTGGGATTGTCTCACAATTGACACCTCCCACGACACCATAGCTGAATGGTGTAGCTGAGAGGGGTAATCGGACCTTGTTGGACATGGTTCGTTCCATGATGAGTCGATTTTCGTTACCAATATCTTTTTGGGGGTATGCCCTAGAGACTGATGTCTATATCCTTAATCTAGTCCCCACAAAGAAGGTTACCAAAAAACCTCACGACATGTGGACTAGGAAAGTTCCCAATCTAGATCACATCAAAATTTGGGGTTGTGAGGCTTTCGTGAGACGCGAGAATCAGGATAAGCTCAAACCTCGAAGTGAGAGGTGTATTTTCATCAGCTACCCACAAACTTCTTTTGGTTACCTCTTCTACAGACCCAGTGAGAATGTGGTCTTTGTGGCAAGAAGAAGAGTCTTTCGAGAGAGAGAATTTATAAGCCAAGGAAACAATGGGAGGCAAATTGATCTTGAAGAAATTCAAGAGTCAAGTGGTGAAGGAACCTCAGACACTAGCAATCAACCTGAGGAGGAAACTCCTATTGAACCAGCTGACAAGTCTGTGCCTCCAAGGCGTTCCACAAGGGCGAGGAAAACCCCTGATTTCTATTATGGATTCCATATTACTACGGAAGGTGATACGTTTATCAGTGATAGTACACTGGTAAATTTTGATGAACCTAATAGTTTTAAGGATGCCATGGCAGGCCTAGAGTCTGTTAAATGGAAGGAGGCCATGGACAGCGAGATACAGTCCATGTATGACAATCAACTTTGGAACTTGGTTGACAATGTACCAGGCATTAAGACAGTCGGGTGCAAATAGATCTTCAAGAAGAAGACCGACATAGATGGAAAGGTGCACACTTACAAACCGCGATTGGTTGCAAAAGGTTTTACACAAACTCAGGGTATTGATTATGATGAAACCTTCTCACCAGTGGCAAAGATTAAGTCCATTAGGATTATGCTGGCCATTGTTGCATTTCATGATTATGAAATATGGCAAATGGATGTCAAAACCTCTTTCCTTAATCGGAAGCTGGCTGAGGATGTTTACATGGTTCAGCTGGAGGGTTTTGTGACTCCAGAATATCCTAATAGGGTGTGCAAGCTTGAGAGGTCTATTTATGGATTGAAACAAGCATCTCGTAGCTGGAATCTTTGTTTTGATGAAAAGGTCAAAGAGTTTGGCTTCTCGAGAAGCGAAGATGAGTCCTGCCTGTATGTCAGAGCTAGTGGGAGTATAGTCAGCTTTTTGGTACTGTATGTAGATGACATACTACTCATAGGAAATGACATCCCAACTTTACAGGAAGTGAAGTCTTGGCTTGGGAAGTGCTTTTCTATGAAGGACCTTGGGGAGGCTACCTATATCCTAAGGCTAAGGATATTAAGAGAAAGGAATAAAAGACTAATTAGACTTAGTCAGAGTACTTACTTAGACAAAGTGTTGAAAAGGTTCAACATGCAGAATTCCAAGAAAGGAGATATATTGATCTAAAGCAATGCCAAACTGAGTAAGACTCAGAGTCCGAGTATAGAGGAAGAGATAGCTGAGATGAGAAAAATATTATATGCTTCCGTTGTTGGCTCAATCATGTATGCTATGACTTGTACTCACACTAATGTGGATTTTGCTTTGAGCATGGTCAGTAGATATCAGGGGAATCCTGGCAAGGCTCGTTGGACTGCGGTAAAGAATATTCTCAAGTACCTACGAAGGGCTAAGGATTGGATCCATAGCCTTGGTGGGAGTGATGACTTGAGGGTAATGGGATATAATGATGCTAGCTTTTAGACTGACAGGGATAACTTCCGCTCTCAGTCTGGCTGGGTCTTTACCCTAAATGGAGGATTAATCACTTGGAAGAGTTCCAAACAGGAGACGGTAGTTGATTCGACTTGTGAATCAGAGTACATAGCAGCAAGTGAAGCGGAAAAGGAGGCGATATGGCTGAAGAACTTCATCGGATATCTTGGAGTTGTACCAGCTATTAGGGAGCCTATGAAGGTTTTATGTGATAGCAATAGTGCGGTTGCCTTAGCCAAGGAACCAAGAGATCATGGAAGATCCCGACATATTGACAGAAAATATCACTTCATAAGACACAAGATAAAAGTACTCCTCGTGGCAAAGAGGGTATCGTCGGATGAGAATCATGTGGATCCCCTTACAAAGGGTCTGACGATGGTTAAACATTTGCAGCATGCGAGGTGCATCGGGCTGAGGGACAATATTAGTTTTATAGATTAGATGGTTATTTCTAAAACTTGTAAAATGTAATCGACGTTTGATGATAAATAAAAGTTGTGATTTATTTATGAGTCAGGTGTTGCTATCCTTGTCAATTATTTACTATTATTTCATTTTTGCATGTTTTGACTCCCAGAATAATAAATTTATTCAAACTTTCCACAGTCGGTCATACATAGGAAGTAGGTATGAAACAAGGCTGTCATGAATTGGGATTGTAGATGGCTAAAGGTGCTTAGACATGGCAATGGTTGCTAAAACATTCATGAGTGCTCATAAGTTATGAGTATTGGAATAAACCCACGCTCACTAGCATCATTTCATGGAATTTATCTCGAGTGATCGTGAGACAGTAATATCATATAAGTCTTCAAACCTAGAGATATGAGTTGTTGCCTATGAGTTGGTTGTGTATTGATTGCATGAAAACGCGTCAGTAACTTGAAGTTATAAAACGTGCCTTTGTGTATAATTCAATGAGTAGTAGAACAAGCATATGAGTCGAAGTTTATCTGTTACTTTTAGAAATAGAAGCAATATCTGGGCCCCTCGATGATTTTGTTTTGACCCATGTACCGGGCACGGTCAGAACTAAATCAATGTGTTCGATTAAGTTCTTTGTCAAACGAATTGGAAATTGGGAAACAAGCTGTTGGATAGTAAGAAAGACATTGTTCCATGTATTTGTCCGGCTGATATCATGAGAGTAGAGGATTATATGATCACTTATCTAAAATGGCGCTTCATAGTTCAACAGAGTTTTCGAGAGTTACGATTGTCGGTTGGTTCCTGAAGTAATATAAGCAAATACAGTTATCAGACTTATCCAAGTGGGAGTCTATTGGATAAGGTGTCTAAGTCCATAACTTATTTGGTATATACTTGACCCGACTCGTCATGGTACATTTGGGTTGCACTTCACCCGAACTATTTATATGGATAATATTTATGAGAATAATATGTTTATGATTTATTGATATATTATAAGTTATAATATATTAATATGAAATCATATTATTTAATTAGTATTGATCCTAAATTAATTATGAATTAATTTAGTGATCAAAAAGGTGACTAATTAAACATGGGTTGTTATATTTATATAGTGTGGGCTAACACTCATTGTGGAAATGGGCTAAGCTTAAATGGGAGTCAATGGATGATACATGGAGCCTTTAACCCATGGATCCTTGGAAGAGGAAAACACATGGGTTATTAAGGTTTACTCTAATCATCTACACTATATAAAGAGGGTTGTGATGCTTGAAATGACACTAAGTGTGTGTGCATAAGAGTCACCGATTTCTATAGCAAATACATACCCTCTCATAAAGTTTTTCCAAGTTTGTGGTGCTTTGTGATTTCCATTTAAGGCATTCACATTATTGGTGCTTGGCTCTCAAACTCCAAAGGAATCAACTCACAATCAAAGGTATGTAATTCTTCTTGTTCTTTATGTTTAAAAGTACCCCATGCTATGCTAGATAGGTTATGAACCTTGGAAAAATTATTTTTCATGTATTATAGTCAAACATAGATCCAAGGTTTCTAGGGTTGCATGAACACCTTAGGAGTGTTAGTTTTCTCAAAACCCAACAGTTATATGGTTAATAGAATTCGTTTGTGCTCAAGTCCGCAATTGACACTCAACTTCCTAAACTGATCTTACAGTCGCATCAGTCACTACAAGTGACTTTATATCGCTTAATCTACCTTTTAAATGATTTTAAATGCTTTTATGGGGGGAATACAAGTTGAAAATTATAGTTATTATATCAATCACATGCGATTAATAACTATAAAACAATGGATTTATTATGCTTTTTAACTGTTTATCAAGCAATTACTTCAAACTGCTTATCAAACTCTTTTACATGTTAAACTCTTTACTAAACTCACTTTTATATATCAAAACCTTTGTTTTACATATTTCAAACTTATATATTGTCAAAACCATGTCAATTACATATATAGTTATATAAGTAAGGTCTGAAGGACTTATGCCTCACAACTCACTTTATTTCATGTTCCTTGTTTGGTTGTGAGCTTAGAGAACCATGTTTCTTGTCTGGGTATCGTTGGATCCTTAGTTATATACTATGTATATATTTATAGATATAAAGGCATTTATCTCAGTTTAATACATTCAGTCATACAAACAATTCTTCTAGTAAACTATAATAGATATAGTTTAGGGATATACTACTCATTACTTCTAGTTCAATGAAGCATACAAAGAGTCAGGTCATTCATGAGTCAATACTTACTAGTATGAGAAACTACACAACTATACTATGATGAGAAACTATACAAATATACTATGATGAGAAACTATACAATGATACTATTATGAGAAACTATACAACTATACTATGATGAGAAACAGATAAAGAGTACTATAACGATAAACAATATATTCACTACACTAGTACATAGATTACATATACAAATATACTATAAAATAAATGTGAACCACTGTTTCGGGGCATGTCATCACTACCATGGCCCGATTTGTAGCCAGAATCTCCTGGAGGGAGAGTGTGAGTTTTTGTATAGATCTATACTAGATTGACTATCCTACACCCTTGCTGCAAGCTACAGTGGGACGTGCAGGTCTACGGGTTCCAAATGTCATTACTTCTGACGTCTTTCATCGTCGTCTTTTTAGTCAAGAGTATGGTACAATCAAATCACATTATACCTTGATAAAATTCGGTTTAAGGTAGTTAGTATAGCAATAGTTACTATAATACAATACTACAGTACTACATTAATTTCCCCTTTGCATTCACTTTGTGATCATTTCACATAAACGATAATGTATAAACTATATTTTATTAATGATAGTTACACTTGGGAAAATTATACACTCTTACAAGAAACAAACATACAAAATAGTCAGGCCTTGGTTGAAGGCTACTTTTCGTATAAAATATAGGATTTTCTAGGAGTTACAAACATTTACAAACATTCACATACTTTTACTACAAACATTCACAAACTCATACTTCAAACAATGTTACAAACATTTTGATGCAAACAATGACAATAAAATACTTATGAACTCACCACCTTTAAAGCTGATAAACTCTTTCAAAATAACTTGTATTCTCAGGTCAACAGCAGACAGGTACCAATGCCAGCTTTTGAGAAGATGGAGCACATTCAAGACTCGTCTTTTATTTTGATTTACATTTCCGGTGTCTTATAAATTTTATAGAACACACTTGTATTAAAATACATTATTAATGCAATGGATGATGTTGTTTACTTGTTTACTATTATTCTCTGTTGTGATACTGTACATGACGTCCTCCACCCCTGAACGTTTTCCGCCGTTCCGGTTTTGGGGTGTGACAGATTGGTATCAGAGCATCGTTTATATTGAATTAAGTATATCAACCCATAAAAGATATACAAACTATAAACACAACGGGATTAAAATACTCTGACCAAGAGTTTATAATTTTAAATAGTAAAATATTTAACTAAGTATACATACCTGCAATAATACTAAAATCAGTGTCACTAGGACATAACAAAAGTATTACGATTGTTGAATATCACAAGTAGGCTTGGGGATGTATGGTCAGTTCTGGGAGTGACATAGCCTGATCAACTATGTTGGTCCGAGAAGTGATTAGCACATGCCCGGGAATGGTTGTGAAATTTCAACAAGTCTAAAAACTTACCAACACTAATACAATCATAACATTAGAACAAAACATGAACTTAAAATACTATACGAGTATTTTATGTTACTATAATTACTTATCTGAGAACTAAAAAGGTCTTTACTAATAGCTCAATAGTTGCTAAGTGGATACACTAAGGTTATATGAGATTAATGTGTCATAGACTTAGAATTTGTAATATTTGCTTTACTTCCTGTTCCTTGTTTAGTTGTGGATTTAGAGTTAGGATTACTTGTTGGAAGGTCTATCCTGTCTTGATTTCATATAAATGGTATGCATTATGCAAGTATTGAAGTAACTGGTAAGGATCACCTTATAATTATCTTAAGTAGTATGTCTATTTATATTAGATTTGTATATCCCTTTCTCGTGTAGATATCATGGCTGGATTCCATCCCCACGGTGACCCGTACTTCCCGAATGAAGGCAATGCTGGATGGCTTAAAGACAAGCCAGAAGATGATCATCCAATCCATTTGGATTATCACCATGTAGAAGGCTTTTCTGATGGTTCTGACTCCGAGCCAGAAGTCAACAACCTACCCTCTGTGGCTCCTGTCCCAAATCCTAACCCTCGTCTGGCTTTTCAAGGCCCGACGCCTGCATTGGTGGAATGCTTGGAAACATGGAGCGAAGAGAAAAATCAGCCCATGCCATTCAATGGAGACCGAAGCTTTTATGAACTAAGTGAAGGAGGCTCAGCAGACAGAGTTTTGTCATTCCTGGTCCGTAGAGTTGCTCGAAACAAAATCCAGGGTAGGACAGCTCTCCATTGCATCACGGAGGTAGATGCAAATGCAAGAATGCATACCATTCGCACCAATCATCTTGAAAATTCTCGGGAGAGGTCTGCGATAGACTGTGAGGCCCTTCTACAAGCACTAGCTGAGACTCAGGCTGAAGTCATAGAACTCCAGGTTCGCCAGAGAGTTTATGAACGACACCTTCTCGACATGGAGCGTCAATTGGCAGACCTTAGGGTTCGCCCGAGGAATGCCCATCGCCGTTAGAAGATGTCTAGCACATCTTTTCTTTTGATTAAGGAATAGCCTTTCTTATATGTGCTAGGGATGAGCGTGGGACGGAACCGGTACCGACCCATCCCATTCCCGATTTCCCAAATACCGAATTTGATCAAAAGTTAATCCCGAGTACCAAACCGAATTAACATCACCGGTACCGGTACCGGGAATGGTACCGGTACTCGGTACTAGTACCGATACCGGCGGTACCGATTCCCGAATTTCATGTATTTGGAGTACCAAGTACCGTCCCGCATTTCTAAATTTGATACGGTTCGGTACCAGTTCTGGTACAGTACCGGTACGGGATCGGGATTTGGGACAAACTGCTCATCCCTAATATGTTCCCTATGAAGCACTTGTCTGTAAAATATTCCTATCTTTCAGTATACTATCTAGTCTACTAAGCTGTGAACATTTTCCATCATATGGTTTGATGTAAGACCTACTATTAGGTTGTTTTTCCGGAACTCATTTACATCAATAATACCAGTCATATTTGCAGTTTCTAACCTATTTAAAAGTCTATACCCTTGTGTTTTCAAACTCTATTGCAGTGTCTCTATTCAAATCGTACATTGATTCCAATGTTTGGGCTATGGTGATTTAGTCCACGGATCACTCTCATCATACGTTAGAATTGATTCTTACTATCATCATCATCTCTATAAACTTTCAGTAAAAGATGGCACCTCGCAAGCATCCAACCAAAGGCAGGCCGGAAAATCAAACACCACCACCACCTCCTCCACTAATCGATATGGCAGCTCTAAATGCTGCAGTAGTTGTGGTTGTGGCAACAGCCATGACTCAATAGCACTATACGGGTGCTAGCGGAGGTGGAACACCTGTGAATTCTACTCAAGGTGAAATCCCCGTGCGCTCGAGAGAGTGCTCTTACAAGGACTTCACCAATTGTAAGCCAAAGTCCTTTAAAGGGACTAGCGGAATCATTTCCCTCTCGCAATGGTTCGAAAAGACGGAGTCGATCTTTGAAACTTGCTCCTGTCCAGCAGGGAGCAGGGTCAAGTTTGCTGCTTGCACCTTCAAGGAAAAATCCCTAACATGGTGGAATAACCATGTCAAGTCACTAACTCTCATAGTGGAAAATGATATGGGCTGGGAAACCCTAAAATACCTCATGATTGAGAAATACTGCCCACGGGGCAAAATCCAGAAGCTAGAACAGGAACTATGGAGCCTAACCATGAAGGGCTCCGACATAGTCTCCTATACCGCCAGATTCAGCGAGCTGGTGGTTCTATGTCCCAACATGGTTCCCATGGAGGGAAAGAAGATAGAGAGGTATATCTGGGGGTTGTTGCCTCCAGTTCAAGGGAATGTGTTAGCTTCAAACCCCACTACTTTCGATAGTGCCAAGGGATTGCCACAACGGCTCATTGACCATGTGGTCCGTACCCCGTCAACAACAACAACCATAGACATCTTAGAACCCTCCGAAGCCGCTGATAACAAGCGAAAATTCTAGGATGACAAGAAGAAGCAGAAAGCTGCTCAGAAGCAGAAGGTCGTGGTGATTCATGCCGCGATAGCACCTGCCGCTGCTGCTCCGGTAAAGTAGTATGCTGGAAGTTTACCAAAGTGCAACAAATGTAACTTCCACTACAACGATCCTTGTTGGTAAATGCAATGCTCTAACTACAATAGGAAAGGACACACTATCTGTTTCAGTAAAACTCCGGTAAGGCCGATCACCCAAGTCCCCCGCGTTGGTATGGGCCAGGCTTGCTATGGTTGTGGTGAGGTGGGCCACTACAAAAGGAACTACCCGAAGGCAGAGAATGTCGGTGGAGTGGGAAGAGTTTTGGCTATAGGCCACGAGGAAGCGGTTGTCGACCCTACCGTGGTCACTAGTACGTTTCTCCTCGATAACTCTTATGCATGCATACTGTTTGATAGTGGTACGAAGAGAAGTTTCGTAAATCAGAAATTTGCTCGCCTACTTATACAACAACCACACACTTAAGGAACCATTCACTATAGAAATCGCTAACGGGAAAACTGAGAGCACTAGCAGTAAATACATACAATGTAACCTAACATTAGATAGCCATACTTTCTCAATCGACCTCATGCCAGTCTCGATAAAAAATTTTGACGTCATAATCGGCATGGATTGGTTGAGTCTTCAACACGCCGACATCATGTGCTACGAAAAAGCTGTTTGTCTTAATCCTCCATCTAACAAAACTCTTATTATTTATGGTGACAAAACCATACGAGCCTTCGTATCATCTAAAGTATTCAAGCACATAAGTACGTACATAAGGAATATCATGCATTCCTTGCTCATGTTCTCGATACGAGCCTAGAAACGAAAGAACTAAAGAACATCCCGTTAGTACGCGACATTCCCGACATCTTTCCAGAAGAACTACCAGGATTACCTCCGCAACGACAAGTTGATTTCAGAATCGACTTAGTCCTAGGAGCTACCCCAGTAGCCAAATCGCCCTACCAATTAGCACCAACTGAGATGTTGGAACAATCTGGTCAAATTAGCAATTGCTCAGCAAAGGCTTCATTCGACCTAGCTTCTCGCCATGGGGAGCACCGGTTTTGTACGTTAAGAAGAAGGACGGATCATTCTTTATGTGTATTGACTAAAGAGAACTTAACAAACTCACGATCAAGAATCATTACCCTTTGCCACGCATAGACGATCTATTCGACCAACTGCAAGGGGCAAGTTACTTTTCCAAGATTGATCTAAGATTCGGATATCATCAGTTACGAGTGCTTGAGGAGGATGTCCCAAATACTGCCTTCTGAACTCGTTACGAACACTACGAGTTTATGGTGATGCCAATCGGATTGACCAATGCGCCCATGGTATTCATGGACATAATGAATAGGGTATATCGTCCTTACTTGGATAAGTTCGTCATCGTCTTCATTGACGACATACTGATCTACTCTCTACGTAAGGAGGAACATAGCGATCATCTGCGACAAGTCCTTGGAACCTTACGATCAGAGAAGCTCTATGTGAAGTTCTCTAAATGTGAATTTTGGATCCGAAGAGTCGAATTCTTAGGACACGTGGTTAGCGAAGAAGGAATTCGTGTGGACCCGTCCAAAATTAAAGCCATTGAGAACTGGTCAGCACCGAAGACGCCTACAGAAATTCTCTAATTTCTAGGCCTTGTTGGATACTATCGCAGATTCGTACAGAACTTCTCTCGAATTGCGAAACCTCTTACAACATTGACCCAGAAAGACGGGGCCTTTGACTGGGAAGAGAAGCAATAAAAAGTGTGTCAAACACTAAAGTGAGCGTTATGCACCACACCTATACTATCCCTTCCCGAAGGGATAGAAGACTTCGTAGTATATTGCAATGCATCGAACCAGGGGCTCGGCTGTGTTCTAATGCAACGAGGTAAGGTCATCGCCTATGCCTCGAGACAAGTGAAGACACACGAAGTCAACTACACCACACATGATCTTGAACTAGGAGCAGTTGTGTTTGCTTTGAAGATCTGGAGACACTATCTGTATGGTACGAAAAGCATTATCTTTACAGACCACAAGAGTTTACAACACATTTTCGACCAGAAGGAGCTCAACATGAGACAACGATGGTGGGTCGAGCTACTCAATGACTACGAATGTGAAATTCATTATCACCCGGCTAAATCCAACGTAGTAACAGACGCCCTAAGTCGGAAATAATATTCTGGTCGGAGGGCCAAATCATTGACCATGACTATCCATTTGCACCTTTCCACACAAATTAAGGAGGCTCACCTCGAAGCCTTGAAACCTGAAAACGTGGCGGGTGAATCCCTTAGAGGGATGGATAAGAACTTGGAAGTCAAGGGTGACAGAGCCTTATATCTCATGGACCGAATCTGGACACTTAAACACGGTGGCTTCAGACATTTGGTCATGACCGAGGCGCACAACATTATATATTCTGTCCACCCAGGTTCGGATAAGATGTATCTGGATCTTAAAAACTTATACTGGTGGCCTAACATGAAAGCAGAAATTGCTACCTTCATGAGTAAATGCCTTACTTGTGCTAAGGTCAAGGTCGAATGCTAGAAACCCTCTGGTTTACTACAACAAGCCGAGATACCAAAATGGAAGTGGGAGCGGATCACTATGGACTTCATAACCAAGTTGCCCAAGACAACGGGTGGACTTGATACTATTTAGGTCATCGTCAACAAATTTGTTGGGTTTTGAGCATTCTAACACTTCGTAAGTGTACATGCAACCCTAATAAACCTTGGATCAATGTTTGTCTAAATACATGCAAAATTTGTTTTCCAAGGTTTATAACTTATCTAGCATGGCATGGGAAACTTTTAAACAAAAAAGCAACTAGATGAATTACATACCTTTTGATGAGTGTTGATTCCTTGGAGTTTGAGAGCCAAGCACCAATAATGTGAATGCCTCAAATGGAAATCACAAATCACCACAAACTTGGAAAACTTTATGAGAGAGTATACACACTCTTAGAAATCGGCCACACCTTACACACACACACACTAGGGTGCTATTTCATCCAACATAAGCTTGTTTATATAGTGTGCATGGTTAGGGTGAAACCCTAATAACCCATGACTTTTCCTTACCAAGGATTCATGGGTTAAAAGCTCCACGAATCATCCACGGACTTTCATATAAGCTTAGCCCATTAACAAATGAGAATTAGCCCACACCATATAAATATAATAGCCCATGATTTAAATAGTCTTCCTTTTAATCACTAAATTAATTCATAATTAATTCATGATTAAAACTAATTAAATAACATGACTTTATATTAATATATTATAACTTATAATATATTAATAAATCGTAAGTATACAATTCTCATAAAATTATCCATAAATAGTTTGGGTGAAGTGCAACCCAAATGGACCATGCCGGGTTGGGTCAAGTATATACCAAATAAGTTATGGACTTAGACACCTTATCCAACAGATTCCCACTTGGATAAGTCTATTAGCTGTATTTGCCTATATTACTTCAGGAACCAACCGACAATCGTAGCTCTCGAAAACTCTGTTGAACTATGAAGCGCCATTTTAGATAAGTGATCATATAGTCCTCTGTTCTCATGATATCAGCCGGACAAATACATGGAACAATGTCTTACATATTGTCTGGCAGTTGTTTCTCAATTTCCGATTTGTTTGACAAAGAACTTAACTGAACACATCAATTTAGTTCTTACCGAGCCCGGTACATGGGTCAACACAAAATCATCGAGGGGACCAGATATCGCTTCTATTTCTAAAAGGAACAGATAAATTTCAACTCATATGCTTGTTCTACTACTTGTTGAACTGTACACAAAGGCACATTTTATGACATCAAGTTACTGATGCGTTTACGTGCAATCAATGCACAACCAACTCATATCTCTAGGTTTGAAGATATATATGATATTATCATCTCATGATCACTCGAGATAAATTCCATGAAGTGATACAAGTGAGCATGGGTTTATTCCAATACTCATAACTTATGAGCACTCATGAATGTTGTAGCAACCATTGCTATGTCTAAACACATTTAGCCATCTACAACATGACAGACTTAATTCATACCTACTTCCAACATATGAACAACTGTGGAGTGTTTAAATAACTTAGTCATTCGAAAGAATAACCTAGCTATTCTGGAAGTCAAAACATGCAAAGTGAAACACAATAATAATCGAATCCAATATGGTCTCAGAACCCTTTTGAATATAAATAGGACCACCTTTTATTTATCACCATATTGATTACACATTATTCATTGTATAATGTTTCAAATAATCAACTTAATACTTGAATAAAATAACAGTTGTCCCATGCTCCTAGCATGTACACTTTGTTTTTCTAAACAATAGTTATGTCATACTCCAAGTATGCACACTATGTTTGTCTATGATCTTTACTTTTGTGAAACAGATCAATTGAACATGATTCTAATGATGCTCATTTCACAATCCCAAATCCTTATTATAAATATAAGAATTCCTAATTCTCACCATTTACCGAAATCAATTATATTTTAAACTTATATGCAATGTTCCTCTTGTAATGAGTATGCATAAAGTCACCAAAACCTTGTCACTAGTCATTACAGAGTATTCCAAAGAAGATCAACTCTAAGGAAACGAAGTCTCATATTCAAAGTACATTGCTTTGAACATCCTTCTTGCATTATGGTTTTCTAATCTTACACAGATTGAATAACTTCCACCTATGGAGACATTTCCATAGTCCCATTTTGACTATCACTTCTGAACAAGAGTTGCCTCTTTTCAGAAAATGTCAATATGGTCCTGCCAAAATTAACACTATACATCTAAACGTCCCTGAGCAACCAATCTTTGGCAAACCTCAGATAGTCCTTGACAATTGCTTAATCACTTTAGTCATATCTAGTTCTAGACTTTTCCCTTCTAAATGCCCTGAGCATTTGGAAAATTTAGAAAGGGTGAATATTATAGCACATGAAATCGATCCTATATCTGAAGCATATGGGACACGATTCATGATGTCTCACATAAATACATGATACTAGACTAGTTCTTTGCTACAATATTTTTTATTTGCCATGTTTTCAAAATTTAACTATGAAGAGGGATGCCGTAATCATAGTTGGATTTTGATAACACAATATATATAGAATTTCTTTAAGTTGAACCATTCCAACATAAAATACATATATATATATATATATATATATATATATATATATATATATATATATATATATATATATATATATATATATATATATATATATACTTGACTAAAGATGATTAAAATCTCAATCTAAGCTTTTAGAATTGAATTGAAGTATAATTTCCTCTCCCTTAATTATAGCAAAACAATTTTTCAACCCCTGCAACTTCACGAATTGAAACTTTTGTTTTTCTATAATTAACATTGTTAGCTTGCAATAATAATCATAATTATCATGATCCCACTAACATGATGATTATTAGCAAAACACTTATGCTCCCACTAGCTTTGACATGTATTCAGAAATCAGTTGGACTTCTAAAATTTAGATTCATACACCTTTCCGTAGATAGCTCACATGTGTGTCTAAGCAGTTTCAAGAACTATGAAAAGGGATGTCGTAATCATAGTCTCAATTGTTTAGACCTTTGCCATTTCTCACAAGTCCATGTTAGTGTGCCGGTTAACCACACACGCTCCACTAACAACTTTTGAAAATGCAAATAACACAATTGCTATCTACTTAAAATCTACTTAGTGAAAGCGTTTCCTCACCATCATTCTCAGGAATCGGAGAGAAACCCTATGAAACTAAGATTTTATGGTGTATGAGTTCCTATCCATGTGAATTTGTCAAAACCATAACCGCAAGACAATGTTAGTGACAAATTTAGCCTTACATGGATTGAACTTGTTAAATCTTTATTTCTTGTCACCTGGTAGCTCAAGGCCCACCAATGCTTCCAAGTTGTTATGCACACAGTTTAGAACTAACAGAACTCACATGCATAGTCAACTTAATAGGAACAGACACAGAAACAAGAATTATGTCAACTTAATTGGTTGCAAACCTTAAGTTGTGTGCTGGTGATAAAACTCAGGTTTTACTCTTGATTAAATCTTGAAATCCTTTCCGGATCTTTAAGGCTCCCACTGTCCTCTTGACATATAAGTTTCCCTAGTCAAGAACCATTCCCTGACAAAACAAATATTCAAGGGATAGTGCGAATTCTTATCAAGACTAACACTTCACACAATTGGTCTTAGTTGGTCTTTATCTCATCCAAGACATCACAACTTACCAATTTCAAATGGTCAAGAGTAGAAAACATTTAACACTACATTTGATAAGTGTTTTAAACCTTAATTTATGTCACTCAGTGTTACAATCTTGGAGTATGACTCTAAGAGTTGTTTTGGAACGAAGTATGATTCATCTTCTTGATTTAACCATTCCAACAATTCATGACCCCTCTTCTTAGTCATAAAAATGCACTAAGATGTCCTTAGAGTATGAATTTGTGATATGGTATCTTAATCATTAAGATGATCATAAAACACGATACTAAAGTACTCTCTCATCTTTTCAGATTTGAGAAACTTTTATCTTTCTGCCTAATTTGATTATTTGCCATTCGTTCTGTCACACATTGAAAACTTTTCAATGCTTCAGAATTATACTTAATTATTTACTAAGCTTTAGCAAATCATGACGAATAGTCTTATCAATCTTTGTGGTGGACTTGACCAGTGCACAAGCATGTGTACTCGATCACTTTAGTCCTATCCTTGTTCCAAAAATGAAAATTCTCATCGATCATACAATACAGCTTGTATGATTCCAAGTTTCGGTCCAATTGAAACTTGGGTGATGAGAACCTTTCCTCATTTGGTAAATTCAGACACTACCACAAATGAAAAAAATCAAATCCACTTTCTAATATTGCTATTACTAGAAACATATAAGCAACAATTTTTCACAAATTCCATTGTAAGGATATTTTTAAAATAAATAAAATTAACCCCCCCCCCCCTTTTTATTTAAAAACTTTGTGAAAAACTTATCCTTACAATCCATATGAAAACCTTGTTGCTATCTATTCCTAAGTAATATATCATAACTCTCAAGCAACAGCTCAAAATTCTGATCACCGAACCATGCGATCGAAACCCATCTTCGCAATAAGAATCAGCATATACTTCCTTTAAGCTTCCTATCTTTTCTTTGATTCTTAAAAACATCAACATGTGACCCATTCAAATTATGTAATAAGAATCTCCAAATAGGAACTTAATAGAGTTAGACAGTGGACTTTAATTGAAGTAGTGTCAAACTTCTTGACTTGATCAATCTTATGATCTTTTAGGTAAATATGGCAGCTTCGCAAATAGTGTCCCTCCCTTTGGAAATAAAACATATGGACCCTTTGGTAATGGCACATGAGACTATCTCAGACTTAGCATCTCTCTTTACTATTTGGTCAACCGAGTTGACTATGGCTGATCCCTTTCCATTGGGAAGAGAAATCCTTTTCTAGATATCCAATGCTACCATTGTCAATGTCCATTTAAGGTTTGCGAAGTTGATCTTCTAACAAAATTTTCTTTACTATTGTTACAAATCATTGCTGATTCCGCAGCACCAAACAAATAGATAAGATCACTAAGGTTCATGTCATAGTCTGTCTCATAGTAGTCCCAAAGGGACTCACTATGTTACCAAGCAAGTGATTGAACATCCAACTTTCACAAGACTTTGACACCCAACTCTCACGGCTTGTCAATATGTGACTTTATCTCCAAGATGTGAGCACACATAGTCTATGCTTGCCAATAGGGCTTGAGTGACCTTAAACTTGTGGGTTAGGGAGATTAAATAGAGGAGGTGGACGAAGAGAAGCATGATGTTGAGGGACATTATCTTTAAGAGGAAAGCTTGTTCCAAGACATTTAGGAAGATCATAGTTGTCTGAACCAGACATCTATAATGGGAGATAATCAAGTTAGTTGATTCAAAATCCTTAATATAACACCCAATATGAAATATTAAGACTAGGACCCAACACAATATTTTATAACTCGGAAGAGGGATGTCGTAATCCAAGCTATAAAATATTTGAAGGTAAGCAAATGACGATTCACCAATTTCCACCACAAAAAACGAAATAATTATTAGGTTTTAATTGGATTTGAAATTCCTAGATTCTTTTGAGATTCATTGAACTTTTCAATGGCATGTTTCAATCTCGATTGTGCCCTTCAAGTTTTGTGACTGGGATGCCGAGGATCACAAAACAAGGTGTGAATAACCATACTAATTCACTTGGTACCCTTAATATTATCACCTAATCAATGTGTCGGTTAACCTCACATGCTCCATTGATCTATGAAAAACATTAAGTCACCGTTCGTGATCCTTACTAGTCCAAGTTAGTGCCCCGGTTAACCACACACACTCCACTAACGACTTGGTTAGGCACAAAGTGTGAATTCCATGGACTAGCATGTTCACATTTTTCCTAAAGTAACTAAGATTGGGAATTAAATATTTAGTTACTTTATAATAATCATTATACTTTTAATGAGGATTTAAAGTCATTGTCCTACCCGTTCGGCTAACGACCCTCCACCGATCAAGGAAGCGGTGGGTGAGAGTGGACATCCATTAAGCTGCCATTTTATAGGCAGCAACCTTATACCCCCCCTATAGACCGGCTTCGTGAATGAGGCCTACTAATGGTAGAACGACTTATTCTTATACATATATATATATACGTATATACATATATATATATATATATATATATATATAATAATTAACCATTAATGTTATAAATAGTATAAGTGTTGAATTTTAACTATTAAAACTTTAAGGGTTGGAATTAAAGCTTATTAAAGTGTGTGAAACTTTACAAATTCCAAAACATGAGGGCAGACAGCAAAAAAATCGACTTTTTTCCACTATTTTGCATCAAGTATGAAACACACAAGCCTAGGCTCTGATACCACTGTTGGATTTTGAGCATTCTAACACTTCCTAAGTGGACATGCAACCCTAATAAACCTTGGATCTATGTTTGTCTAAATACATGCAAAATTTGTTTTCCAAGGTTTATAACTTATCAAGCATGGCATGGGAAACTTTTAAACATAAAAGGAACTAGATGAATTACATACCTTTTGATGAGTGTTGATTCCTTGGAGTTTGAGAGCCAAGCACCAATAATGTGAATGCCTCAAATGGAAATCACAAATCACCACAAACTTGGAAACTTTATGAGAGAGTATACACACTCTTAGAAATCGGCCACACCTTACACACACACACTCTAGGGTGCTAATTTCATGCAACATAAGCTTGTTTATATAGTGTGCATGGTTAGGGTGAAACCCCAATAACCCATGTCTTTTCCTTTCCAAGGATCCATGGGTTAAAAGCTCCATGGATCATCCATAGACTTCCATATAAGCTTAGCTCATTAACAAATGAGAATTAGCCCACACCATATAAATATAATAGCCCATGATTTAATTAGTCTTCCTTTTAATCACTAAATTAATTCATAATTAATTCAAGATTAAAACTAATTAAATAACATGACTTTATATTAATATATTATAACTTATAACATATTAATAAATCCTAAGTATACAATTCTCATAAAAGTATCCATAAATAGTTTGGGTGACGTGCAACCCAAATGTACCATGCCGGGTCGGTCAAGTATATACCAAATAAGTTATGGACTTAGACACCTTATCCAACAAGATTGACCAAGTGCACACACTTCCTGCCTATCAAAGAAATTGACAAGATGGAGAAGCTTACAAGAACATACATTCGGGAGATCGTACGACTGCATGGTGTTCCTATATCCATTATCTTTGATAGAGATAGTAGATTCACTTCGAGGTTCTGGCAGTCACTGCAAAGTTCCTTAGGAACTAAGCTTGAAATGAATACAGCCTACCATCCACAGACCGACAGAGAAAGTGAGAGAACTATCCAAACACTAGAAGATATGTTGCGAGCCTGTGTGATCGACTTTGGAAAGGCATGGGACACTCATTTACCCCTTGTCGAGTTTTCCTACAATAATAGTTATCACACTGGCATCAAGACTGCTCCATTTGAAACCCTATATGGCAAGAAGTGCAGATCCCCTCTGTGTTGGGCTGAGGTGGATGACACCCAATTAGCTAAAGGACGAGTTCCTGACATAACTCTCACAAGTCCCAAGATCATTCAGGTAACAAAAGAGAAGATCGTTCAGATTTGTGAACGATTGAAAACCTCTAGAGACCGACAGAAAAGCTACGCAGACAAACGAAGGAAACCTTTAGAATTCTAGGTGGGCGACCGAGTCCTTTTGAAAGCCTCACCCTGTAAGGGCTTGATACGCTTTGAAAAGCACGTGAAGCTCAATCCAAGATACATAGTGCCTTTTGAGATTTTCGCTAGAATCGACCCTGTAGCTTACAGACTCAACCTACCCCGCGAACTTAGTAACGTACATTCTACTTTCCACGTCTCGAACTTGAAAAAGTGTCTATCCGACAAGACTCTTGTAATCCCACTCGACGAGATCGAGATCAACGAGAGCCTCAACTTCGTGGAAGAACCTGTAGATATCATGGACCAAGAGGTCAAGCGAACGAAACAAAGCCGAATCCCGATAGTGAAGGTTCATTGGAACGCCAAGAAAGGACCCGAATTCACTTGGGAGCGTGAGGATCAAATGAAGCTGAAATATCCTCATCTTTTTGCTTAGTTAAATTTTAACTAGTTATTGCTTGAACTCAAAATTCGGTACGAAATTCTCTTTAACGAGGGGATGATGTGACAACTTGAAATTTCTATCTTGTACAATAGATCAATTCAATCAAAGTTAGACTCGTTGTGCTATCTTTTAGCATTGTTAGGGTCTATTTAAGTGTTCTAAACCTAGTACAATCAAATTAGGAGCCTAAAAATAGGATAACATGTTGCATATCAAGCAAACTCGGGCCAAAAAATCTAACACATGGAGTGTGCGGCTGCACACTTGAGCGTACGGCCACACACACATGTGTGCGGCCGCATACCCTTTCCAGCCACACACCCCCACATATATATGACCCTGAGTCATTTTTGAACACTCATTCCACTCCTTTCAAGCTGGAACATGTTTCTCTCTCAAGTATCATCCAAATCTTCATCTTGATCTTCATAAAAGTAAGTAATTCTTTCTTTTGATTAGTTAATACATGACCTTAACTAGCCTTCCCCTCTACTTTGATCCCTGAAAACATCCATTTTAGCCAAGAACACTTGAAGATATACATGAAAAACGCCATTTCTCATGATCTTCAGGTGTGTACGGCCGCACACACCATGTGTACGGCCGCACACACCATGTGTATGGCCGCACACACCATGTGCATCCATACACACCCTTTTTAGGTCCTATAATGGCAATAAACTCCATATAAGGCTAGAGCATGAAGTAAGAAACCTTCCTAGATAAGTCCTAAGGCCTTAAAATACGTTTTGGCACACTTCATGGGGAGTGTGCGGCCTCACACACACCATGGCCGCACACACACACATGTGGTGTATTTTGACCATACACTCCCTTGTATAGCCATATACCCCTTGTATACAATCATATATGGTTGTAACAGTTCAATAGAAGTGTTTGCTAGTCCCTAAGGTGGTCCTAATTCAATAATTAGTTGTTACGAGCACTAATTGTATACATATATATGTCGTTATATGGTTACTAGGATTAGTTTGTGCTCAAGTCCGCAATTGACACTCAACTTCCAAAACCGATTTTACAGTTGCATCACTCACTACAGGTGAGTTCATACCCCTTAAGCAACCTTTTAAATGATTTTAAATGCTTTTATGGGGCCAATACAAGTTGAAACTTATAGTTATTATATCAATCACATGTGATTAAAAACTATCAAACAATGGATTTACTATGCTTTTAACTGTTTTATCAAGCAATTACTTCAAACTGCTTATCAAACTCTTTTACGTGTTAAACTCTTTACTAAACTCACTTTATATATCAAACCCTTTCTTTTACATATTTCAAACTTATATATTGTCAAAACCATGTCTATTACTTATATAGTTATATAAGTAAGGTTTGAAGGACTTAGGACTGACAACTCACTTTATTTCATGTTCCTTGTTTGGTTGTGGACTTAGAATACCCTGTTGTTTGTCCGAGTGTCATTGGATCCTTAGTTTTATATTATGTATATATGTATAAATATAAAGGCTTTTATCTCAGTTCAATACATTCAATCATACAAACAATTCTTCTAGTAAACTATAATAGGTATAGTTTAGGGATATACTCATCATTACTTCTAGTTCAGTGAGGCATACAAAGAGTCAGGTCATTCATAAGTTAATACTTACTATTATGAGAAACTATACAACTATACTATGATGAGAAACTATACAACTATACTATGATGAGAAACTATACAACGATACTATTATGAGAAACTATACAACTATACTATGATGAGAAACATATAGAGAATACTATAACGAGAAACAATACATTCACTTTACATATACAAGTATACAATAACATAAATGTGAACCACTATTTCAGGGCATGTCATCACTACCATGGCCCAATTTGTAGCCAGAATCTCCTGGAGGGAGAGCGTGAGTTTGCGTATAGATCTATACTAGATTGACTATCCTACACCTTTGTTGGTAGCTACAGTGGGACGTGCAGGTCTACGGGTTCCAAATGTCATTACTTCCAACGTCTTTCACTTTCGTGTTTTTAGTCGATAGTATGGTACAATCAAATCACAATATACCTAAGTCGTGTGCCAGTGATAAAACTCAGGTTTTACTCTTGCTTAAATCTTTAAAACCTTTCAGGATCTTTAAGACTCCCACCGTCCTCTTGACATATAAGTTTCCCTAGTCAAGGACCATTCCTTGACAAAACAAATATTCAAGGGATAGTGCAGATTCTTATCAAGATAAACACTTCACACAATTGGTCTTAGTCGGTCTTTGTCTTATCCAAGACATCACAACTTACCAATTTCAAATGTACAGGAGTAAAAAACATTTTACACTACATTTGATAAGTGTTTCAAACCTTACTTTATGTCACTCAATGTAACAATCCTGGAGTATGACTCTAAGAGTTGTTTTGGAACGAAGTATGATTCATCTTCTTGATTTTAACCATTCCAAAAATTCATGACCCCTCTTCTTAGTCATAACAATGCACTAAGATGTCCTTAGAGTATGAATTTGTGATATGGTATCTTAATCATTAAGATGATCATAAAACACGATACTAAAGTACTCTCTCATCTTTTCAGATTTGAGAAACTTTTATCTTTCTGCCTAATTTGATTATTTGCCATTCGTTCTGTCACACATTGAAAACTTTTCAATGCTTCAGAATTATACTTAATTATTTACTAAGCTTTAGCAAATCATGACGAATAGTCTTATCAATCTTTGTGGTGGACTTGACCAGTGCACAAGCATGCGTACTCGATCCCTTTAGTCCTATCCTTGTTCCAAAAATGAAAATTCTCATCCATCATACAATACAGCTTGTATGATTCCAAGTTTCGGTCCAATTGAAACTTGGGTGATGAGAACCTTTCCTCATTTGGTAAATTCAGACACTACCACAAATGAAAAAAATCAAATCCACTTTCTAATATTGCTATTACTAGAAACATATAAGCAACAATTTTTCACAAATTCCATTGTAAGGATATTTTTAAAATAAATAAAATTAACCCCCCCCCCCCTTTTTATTTAAAAACTTTGCGAAAAACTTATCCTTACAATCCATATGAAAACCTTGTTGCTATCTATTCCTAAGTAATATATCATAACTCTCAAGCAACAGCTCAAAATTCTGATCACCGAACCATGCGATCGAAACCCATCTTCGCAATAAGAATCAGCATATACTTCCTTTAAGCTTCCTATCTTTTCTTTGATTCTTAAAAACATCAACATGTGACCCATTCAAATTATGTAATAAGAATCTCCAAATAGGAACTTAATAGAGTTAGACAGTGGACTTTAATTGAAGTAGTGTCAAACTTCTTGACTTGATCAATCTTATGATCTTTTAGGTAAATATGGCAGCTTCGCAAATAGTGTCCCTCCCTTTGGAAATAAAACATATGGACCCTTTGGTAATGGCACATGAGACTATCTCAGACTTAGCATCTCTCTTTACTATTTGGTCAACCGAGTTGACTATGGCTGATCCCTTTCCATTGGGAAGAGAAATCCTTTTCTAGATATCCAATGCTACCATTGTCAATGTCCATTTAAGGTTTGCGAAGTTGATCTTCTAACAAAATTTTCTTTACTATTGTTACAAATCATTGCTGATTCCGCAGCACCAAACAAATAGATAAGATCACTAAGGTTCATGTCATAGTCTGTCTCATAGTAGTCCCAAAGGGACTCACTATGTTACCAAGCAAGTGATTGAACATCCAACTTTCACAAGACTTTGACACCCAACTCTCACGGCTTGTCAATATGTGACTTTATCTCCAAGATGTGAGCACACATAGTCTATGCTTGCCAATAGGGCTTGAGTGACCTTAAACTTGTGGGTTAGGGAGATTAAATAGAGGAGGTGGACGAAGAGAAGCATGATGTTGAGGGACATTATCTTTAAGAGGAAAGCTTGTTCCAAGACATTTAGGAAGATCATAGTTGTCTGAACCAGACATCTATAATGGGAGATAATCAAGTTAGTTGATTCAAAATCCTTAATATAACACCCAATATGAAATATTAAGACTAGGACCCAACACAATATTTTATAACTCGGAAGAGGGATGTCGTAATCCAAGCTATAAAATATTTGAAGGTAAGCAAATGACGATTCACCAATTTCCACCACAAAAAACGAAATAATTATTAGGTTTTAATTGGATTTGAAATTCCTAGATTCTTTTGAGATTCATTGAACTTTTCAATGGCATGTTTCAATCTCGATTGTGCCCTTCAAGTTTTGTGACTGGGATGCCGAGGATCACAAAACAAGGTGTGAATAACCATACTAATTCACTTGGTACCCTTAATATTATCACCTAATCAATGTGTCGGTTAACCTCACATGCTCCATTGATCTATGAAAAACATTAAGTCACCGTTCGTGATCCTTACTAGTCCAAGTTAGTGCCCCGGTTAACCACACACACTCCACTAACGACTTGGTTAGGCACAAAGTGTGAATTCCATGGACTAGCATGTTCACATTTTTCCTAAAGTAACTAAGATTGGGAATTAAATATTTAGTTACTTTATAATAATCATTATACTTTTAATGAGGATTTAAAGTCATTGTCCTACCCGTTCGGCTAACGACCCTCCACCGATCAAGGAAGCGGTGGGTGAGAGTGGACATCCATTAAGCTGCCATTTTATAGGCAGCAACCTTATACCCCCCCTATAGACCGGCTTCGTGAATGAGGCCTACTAATGGTAGAACGACTTATTCTTATACATATATATATATACGTATATACATATATATATATATATATATATATATATATATAATAATTAACCATTAATGTTATAAATAGTATAAGTGTTGAATTTTAACTATTAAAACTTTAAGGGTTGGAATTAAAGCTTATTAAAGTGTGTGAAACTTTACAAATTCCAAAACATGAGGGCAGACAGCAAAAAAATCGACTTTTTTCCACTATTTTGCATCAAGTATGAAACACACAAGCCTAGGCTCTGATACCACTGTTGGATTTTGAGCATTCTAACACTTCCTAAGTGGACATGCAACCCTAATAAACCTTGGATCTATGTTTGTCTAAATACATGCAAAATTTGTTTTCCAAGGTTTATAACTTATCAAGCATGGCATGGGAAACTTTTAAACATAAAAGGAACTAGATGAATTACATACCTTTTGATGAGTGTTGATTCCTTGGAGTTTGAGAGCCAAGCACCAATAATGTGAATGCCTCAAATGGAAATCACAAATCACCACAAACTTGGAAACTTTATGAGAGAGTATACACACTCTTAGAAATCGGCCACACCTTACACACACACACTCTAGGGTGCTAATTTCATGCAACATAAGCTTGTTTATATAGTGTGCATGGTTAGGGTGAAACCCCAATAACCCATGTCTTTTCCTTTCCAAGGATCCATGGGTTAAAAGCTCCATGGATCATCCATAGACTTCCATATAAGCTTAGCTCATTAACAAATGAGAATTAGCCCACACCATATAAATATAATAGCCCATGATTTAATTAGTCTTCCTTTTAATCACTAAATTAATTCATAATTAATTCAAGATTAAAACTAATTAAATAACATGACTTTATATTAATATATTATAACTTATAACATATTAATAAATCCTAAGTATACAATTCTCATAAAAGTATCCATAAATAGTTTGGGTGACGTGCAACCCAAATGTACCATGCCGGGTCGGTCAAGTATATACCAAATAAGTTATGGACTTAGACACCTTATCCAACAAGATTGACCAAGTGCACACACTTCCTGCCTATCAAAGAAATTGACAAGATGGAGAAGCTTACAAGAACATACATTCGGGAGATCGTACGACTGCATGGTGTTCCTATATCCATTATCTTTGATAGAGATAGTAGATTCACTTCGAGGTTCTGGCAGTCACTGCAAAGTTCCTTAGGAACTAAGCTTGAAATGAATACAGCCTACCATCCACAGACCGACAGAGAAAGTGAGAGAACTATCCAAACACTAGAAGATATGTTGCGAGCCTGTGTGATCGACTTTGGAAAGGCATGGGACACTCATTTACCCCTTGTCGAGTTTTCCTACAATAATAGTTATCACACTGGCATCAAGACTGCTCCATTTGAAACCCTATATGGCAAGAAGTGCAGATCCCCTCTGTGTTGGGCTGAGGTGGATGACACCCAATTAGCTAAAGGACGAGTTCCTGACATAACTCTCACAAGTCCCAAGATCATTCAGGTAACAAAAGAGAAGATCGTTCAGATTTGTGAACGATTGAAAACCTCTAGAGACCGACAGAAAAGCTACGCAGACAAACGAAGGAAACCTTTAGAATTCTAGGTGGGCGACCGAGTCCTTTTGAAAGCCTCACCCTGTAAGGGCTTGATACGCTTTGAAAAGCACGTGAAGCTCAATCCAAGATACATAGTGCCTTTCGAGATTTTCGCTAGAATCGACCCTGTAGCTTACAGACTCAACCTACCCCGCGAACTTAGTAACGTACATTCTACTTTCCACGTCTCGAACTTGAAAAAGTGTCTATCCGACAAGACTCTTGTAATCCCACTCGACGAGATCGAGATCAACGAGAGCCTCAACTTCGTGGAAGAACCTGTAGATATCATGGACCAAGAGGTCAAGCGAACGAAACAAAGCCGAATCCCGATAGTGAAGGTTCATTGGAACGCCAAGAAAGGACCCGAATTCACTTGGGAGCGTGAGGATCAAATGAAGCTGAAATATCCTCATCTTTTTGCTTAGTTAAATTTTAACTAGTTATTGCTTGAACTCAAAATTCGGTACGAAATTCTCTTTAACGAGGGGATGATGTGACAACTTGAAATTTCTATCTTGTACAATAGATCAATTCAATCAAAGTTAGACTCGTTGTGCTATCTTTTAGCATTGTTAGGGTCTATTTAAGTGTTCTAAACCTAGTACAATCAAATTAGGAGCCTAAAAATAGGATAACATGTTGCATATCAAGCAAACTTGGGCCAAAAAATCTAACACATGGAGTGTGCGGCTGCACACTTGAGCGTACGGCCACACACACATGTGTGCGGCCGCATACCCTTTCCAGCCACACACCCCCACATATATATGACCCTGAGTCATTTTTGAACACTCATTCCACTCCTTTCAAGCTGGAACATGTTTCTCTCTCAAGTATCATCCAAATCTTCATCTTGATCTTCATAAAAGTAAGTAATTCTTTCTTTTGATTAGTTAATACATGACCTTAACTAGCCTTCCCCTCTACTTTGATCCCTGAAAACATCCATTTTAGCCAAGAACACTTGAAGATATACATGAAAAACGCCATTTCTCATGATCTTCAGGTGTGTACGGCCGCACACACCATGTGTATGGCCGCACACACCATGTGCATCCATACACACCCTTTTTAGGTCCTATAATGGCAATAAACTCCATATAAGGCTAGAGCATGAAGTAAGAAACCTTCCTAGATAAGTCCTAAGGCCTTAAAATACGTTTTGGCACACCTCATGGGGAGTGTGCGGCCTCACACACACCATGGCCGCACACACACACATGTGGTGTATTTTGACCATACACTCCCTTGTATAGCCATATACCCCTTGTATACAATCATATATGGTTGTAACAGTTCAATAGAAGTGTTTGCTAGTCCCTAAGGTGGTCCTAATTCAATAATTAGTTGTTACGAGCACTAATTGTATACATATATATGTCGTTATATGGTTACTAGGATTAGTTTGTGCTCAAGTCCGCAATTGACACTCAACTTCCAAAACCGATTTTACAGTTGCATCACTCACTACAGGTGAGTTCATACCCCTTAAGCAACCTTTTAAATGATTTTAAATGCTTTTATGGGGCCAATACAAGTTGAAACTTATAGTTATTATATCAATCACATGTGATTAAAAACTATCAAACAATGGATTTACTATGCTTTTAACTGTTTTATCAAGCAATTACTTCAAACTGCTTATCAAACTCTTTTACGTGTTAAACTCTTTACTAAACTCACTTTATATATCAAACCCTTTCTTTTACATATTTCAAACTTATATATTGTCAAAACCATGTCTATTACTTATATAGTTATATAAGTAAGGTTTGAAGGACTTACGACTGACAACTCACTTTATTTCATGTTCCTTGTTTGGTTGTGGACTTAGAATACCCTGTTGTTTGTCCGAGTGTCATTGGATCCTTAGTTTTATATTATGTATATATGTATAAATATAAAGGCTTTTATCTCAGTTCAATACATTCAATCATACAAACAATTCTTCTAGTAAACTATAATAGGTATAGTTTACGGATATACTCATCATTACTTCTAGTTCAGTGAGGCATACAAAGAGTCAGGTCATTCATAAGTTAATACTTACTATTATGAGAAACTATACAACTATACTATGATGAGAAACTATACAACTATACTATGATGAGAAACTATACAACGATACTATTATGAGAAACTATACAACTATACTATGATGAGAAACATATAGAGAATACTATAACGAGAAACAATACATTCACTTTACATATACAAGTATACAATAACATAAATGTGAACCACTATTTCAGGGCATGTCATCACTACCATGGCCCAATTTGTAGCCAGAATCTCCTGGAGGGAGAGCGTGAGTTTGCGTATAGATCTATACTAGATTGACTATCCTACACCTTTGTTGGTAGCTACAGTGGGACGTGCAGGTCTACGGGTTCCAAATGTCATTACTTCCAACGTCTTTCACTTTCGTGTTTTTAGTCGATAGTATGGTACAATCAAATCACAATATACCTTGATAAAAATCCAGTTTAAGGTAGTTAGTACAGCAGTAGTTACTACAATACAACACTACAGTACTACATTAATTTCCCCTTTGCATTCACTTTGTGATCATTTCACATAAACGATAATGTATAAACTATATTTTGATAATGATAGTTACACTTGGGAAAATTATACACTCTTACAAGAAACAAACATACAAAAAAGTCAGGCCTTGGTTGAAGGCTACTTTTAGTATAAAATATAGGATTTTCTAGGAGTTACAAACATTCACATACTTTTACTACAAACATTCACAAACTCATACTTCAAACACTGTTACAAACATTTTGATGCAAACAATGACACTAAAATACATATGAACTCACCAGCTTTAAAGCTGATAAACTCTTTCAAAATAACTTGTATTCTCAGGTCATCAGTAGACAGGTACCGATGCCAGCATTTGAGAAGATGGAGAACATTCAAGACTCATCTTTTATTTTGATTTACATTTTTGGTGTCTTATAAACTTTACAGAACACACTTGTATTAAAATACATTATTAATGCAATGGATGATGTTGTTTACTTGTTTACTATTATTCTGTATTGTGATATTGTACATGACGTCCTCCACCCTAGAACATTTTCCGCCGTTCCGGTATTGGGGTGTGACAAATTCTGCAATATATTTCCTTAAAAATATACTCTGATTTTCAAAAAAAGCATAAACAAATCGGTCTTTTCTGGCAGGGAAATATGGGGATGTCATAAAAGTGATATTTTCTGGCCATGTGCCTGGATCTGCCATGATCCCTCGGTTCCTTGGCTATGGCGACCGTACCCTCGTTGTCACAAAAAATCTCCATAGGCTCCTTTACAGCTGGTACAACTCCAAGGTCTCCGATGAAGTTATTTAGCCATATCACCTCCTTCGACGCTTCACTTGTTGCTATGTACTTTGATTCACTTGTTGAATCAACTACAGTCTCCTGTTTAGAACTCTTCCAAGTTACTGCTTCTCTATTTAACGTAAATATCTTGCCCGACTGAGAGCGAAAATTATCTCTGTCGATCTGAAAACTGGCATCACTATACACTGTCACTCTCAAGTCATCACTCCCACCGAGGGTAAGGATCCAGTCCTTAGTCCTTCGCAGGTACTTAAGAATGTTCTTTACTGCATTCCAGTGAGCTTTACCAGGATTCCCTTGATATCTACTAACCATGCTCAAACCAAAGGCTACATCAGGGTGAGTACATTCTATTTCAGCATCTGTACTCGGACTCTAAGTCTTACTTAGTTTGGTATTGCTCTAGATAGGTAATTCTCCTTTCTTGGACTCCTCCATGTTGAAACGTCTCAACACCTTGTGCAAGTACGTACTTTGACTAAGTCCTATTAGTCTTTTACTCCTGTCTCTCAATATCCTTATCCCTAGAATGTAAGTAGCTTCTCCAAGGTCCTTCATAACGAAATACTTCCCAAGCCAGGACTTAACCTCCTACAAGGTTGGGATGTCATTTCCTATGAGAAGTATGCCATCTACATACAACACCAGAAAGCTAACTATACTCCCACTAGCTTTGCCATATACACAGGACTCATCCTTGCTTCTTGAAAATCCAAACTCTTTGACTTTCTCATTGAAACAAATATTCCATCTGCGAGATGCTTGCTTTAATCCATAAATGGATTTCTCAAGCATACACACTCTATTAGGGTACTCTGTATCGACAAAACCCTGTAGTTGATTGATGTAAACATCTTCAGCTAACTTCCCATTAAGGAAAGTGGTTTTGAGATCCATTTACCATATTTCATAATCATGAAATGCAAATATGGCTAGCATAACCCTTATAGATTTAATCTTTGATACTGGTGAGAAGGTCTCATCATAGTCAACTCTAGGAGTTTGAGTAAAGCCCTTCGCAACCAATCGTGCCATATATGTGTGTACTTTCCCATCCATGTCGGTCTTCTACTTGAAGATCCATTTGCACCCGACTGTCTTACGACATGGTACATTGTCAACCAAGTTTCAAACTTAATTATCATACATGCACGGAATCTCGTTGTCTATTTCCTCTTTCTATTTTGCAGACTCGGGGCCTGCCATGGCTTCCTTGTAGTTGTTAGGTTCATCCAAATTTACCAGTGTAGTATCACTGATAAATGTATCACCTTCAGTAAAGTAATATGGAAACCATAAACTCAAATGCATTTCTAACTCTACTGGAATGCTTTAGAGGTAAGGACTCGTCAATTGGTTCAACAAGAGTTTCCTCCTTTGGTTGATCGCTAGTGTTCAAGGTTCCTTCATCACTTAACTCTTGAAGCTCTTCAAGGTCAATTTGCCTCCTACTGTCCTCTTGGCATATGAGTTCTCTCTCGTGAAAGACTCCTCTCCTCGCAACGAAGACAAAATTGTCACTCGGTCTATAGAAGAGATATCCAAAGGATTTTTGTGGGTAGCCAATGAAAATACATCGCTCACTATGAGGTTCGACTTTGTCGTGAGTCTCTCTCCTTATGAAATCCTCGCAACCCCAAACCTTGATATGTGCTAACGAGGGAACCTTCCATGTCCTCATTTCATGAGGTGTTTTGGTAACCTTTTTAGTTGGGACTAGATTAAGGATATGGGCAGCAGTCTCTAAGGCATACTCCCAGAATGAGATAGGTAACAAAGCTCGACTCATCATGGAACGAACCATGTCCAACAAGTTTCTATTGCGCCTCTCAGCCACACCATTAAGTTGTGGTGTCCTGTTTGGTGTCAATTATGAGATAATTCCACATTCCTTAAGATAGTCGTGGAACTCGATACTAAGATACTCTCTACCTCGATCAGATCGGAGCATCTTTATCTTCCTGCCCAGCTGATTCTCCACTTCTTGCTTAAAGTCTTTGAACTTTTCAAAGGTTTCTTACTTATGCTTGATTAAGTTGACATACCCATATCTACTATAATCATCAGTAAAAGTCACATAGAAGCGGTTAGCATCCCTTGTGGCGGATCGGAAGGGTCCACATACATCAATATGTATGAGATCCAACAAACCTTCACCCCTTGCACACGAACCAGTGAAGGGTGACTTAGTCATCTTTCCAAGAAAACAAGATTCATATGTGTCATCTGAATTTTAGTCAAATGACTCCAAAACTCCATCCTTTTGAAGTTGGGCTATGCGATTCTTGTTGGCATGCCCAAGACGACAATGCCATAAGCATGCTTTATCCAAACCATTGGATGAATCGATATGCAACACATTATTTCCTAAGTTATCCACAACCATCACAGTTTCATATATACCATTACAAGGCAATTCTACAAAATAAAATGTACCGTTATAATAAGCATTAATACCACCGATTTCATTAAAAGAAAAGGTAAAACCTTGTTCATACAAACCACGAAAAGAAATAATATTTCTCGCCATATCAGATGAGTAGCAACAATTATTCAATTCTAAATTTAACCCATTACTAAGCTATAAAGAATAAACTCCAATCTTTGTGACAGACAACTTTTTCCTATTCCCCATGATTAAGTTCATCTTCCCGTGCTCCACATCCCTACTTCCTTTTAGACCCTGCAAATCAGAACAAATGTGAAAACCACATCCTCTATCAAGGACCCAAGAATTAGCATGTGATGATTTATTAGACAGAATAGTATAAATACCTATGAATGTGGGCTTGATCTTCCCATCCTTTATGTCCTGCAAGTACTTGGGGCAGCTTCACGTCCAATCCCTTTTTTCATGACCATGGAAGCATTCGGCTTCCTTTGGATTTGGAGAGGGTTTCGCAGAACCAACTTTGGTCCCACTAGAATAGGATCCATCATGCTCCTTTCCCTTGTGGCTCTTTAAAAGGAGCCTTCCTCTTCTTTCCTTCCCATGTCCGATTGCCAAGACAGGGGCAGTAGCATTAGGAGTAGGTACAACAAATTTTCCTTTCAAACTGCTTTCACCAGTCTCAAAAGACCTTGAATTGCTTAGAGTGACCTCCTCCTTGTTCATATGATAACTCATATGAAACTAATCATAATAAGGAGGGAAAGAGTGTAGGATAATGTCAATAGCCAACTTTTCATCAAAGTTAACATTCAACTTCAGCAAGTGGTCCACAAACCTTTGCATCTTTTGCAAATGGGTCGTGATAGACTCTCCATCCTTCATTTTGGTCGTGATCATGGAGGCTATGATTTCATACCTTTCCTGCCGAGCACTTTGATGGTACCGTTGCATCAAATCTTGGTGCATTTCATAAGGCCAAAAGTCCTCATATGACTTTTGAAGCTCTACAGTCATCGTAGCAATCATAATACATGACACTTTGGTCGTCTCCCTCTCATGAGTCTTATACTTAGCAATCTGTTCGGGAGTAGCAGTGTTTTCATCAATCTCCTTTAGCTCTTTATCGAGGACATATTCTTTATCCGCGTAGCGAATGGCCATGCGGATGTTTCGAATCCAATCATTGAAATTCGACCCATCAAATATAACTGTCCCACATAAGTTCACAAGGGAGAAAGAGACAGAAGGAGTTGAGTTTGAAGCAGTGTTTGAAGAAGACATCTGAAAAGAAGGACAAACTTTAGATTAGATAAGGATCCTTAATATAACACCCAAAATGAAATATTAAGGCTAGGACCTAACATAATATTTTACAATCTAGAAGAGGGATGTCGTAATCCAATTGCAAAATATTTAAAGGTAGGTAAATGACGATTTACCAATTTCCACCCTGAAAAACAAAATTTAAGATTAAGTTTTAAATGATTTGAAATTCCTAGATTCTTTTGAGATTCATTCAACTTTTTCAATGGCATGCTTAAATCTCGATTATGCTCTTCAAGTTTGTGACTGGGATACCAAGGATTACAAACAAGGTGTGAATAACCATGCAAATTAGCTTGGTACTCTCAGTGTTACAAATCACTTGATCAATGTGTCAGTTAACCACACACGCTCCATTGATCCATGATTAACATCAAGCTACCCTTTTCCACCCTTTCCAGCCCCAAATTAGTGTGTCAGTTATCCACACATCCTCCACTAACGACGTACCAAGGTGCAAAGTGGAATTTCCATGTAATAACACCACTTTCACATTTTTCCTAAAGTAACTAAGATTGGGAATTTATAAAAGTTTAGTTACTTTGTAATTTCATTATACTTATTAATGAGGATTAATTTCCTATCCTACTCGTTCAGCTATCAGACTCTTGCGCGTGGGATCTTGCCTAAATAAATTTCCATGAGCGAGGTAAGTCTAAAAAAGCATTTCACCGACACTCAGCCCTTCCCCCGTTACTCCAAGAGCCGAAACAGCCTCTATTCCTTCAACAGCAGTTAGGCCTTTTTCTAATCCTACAGCCCTTCTCCCAAGAGTTTCACAAAAGGCTACCAACTTGGCCTACTTTGACTACGCTATTCTTCTCATTTCGAAAGAAGAAGAAGTAGCCCCACCGAGGACAACAAATTCAATAGTTGGGGATCTTGCTAAGAATGAAACTCCTAACCTTAAATCATAGAACTTGGGATGATTTCCAAGAATCCGAAGTTGGAACGGGGAAAAAATCCCCCCTCGACTAATCAAGAGTGCGGTAGGTAAGAGTATATACCCAATGGCGGTAATTTTATAGGCTGCTTCCTTAAACACCTCTTATAGACCAGCTTCGTGAATAAGGCTTACTAACAGTAAGACTGACTTTTCATATATATATATATATATATATATATATATATATATCTATATATATATATATATATATATATATATATATATATAAGTATTAAACTTTAATATTATAATAGTATAGGGTTGAACTTTAAACTTTTAAAATTCTAGGGTTTGGAATTCAAGTTTCATAAATGAGACTTTTTCAAGTTCCAAAACATGAGGACAAGCTTTGTAACACTTCAAAACTTTTGATTTCCATAACTCATGGATTTTTATGTTCCATGAATGAGACCTTTCAAATTCCAAACTTGAGGACAAGTTATGAAACCTTTCAAGACCTCTTGAATTCCATAACTTACAAGAGTTAATGTTTCATGAATAATGACTTTTCATATTCCATAACTTGAGGACAATTTATGGAAAATTTGAAGAAACATATAGATCAAATTTAACTAATCCAATTATCATATAATTTATCATTTACCAAGTTGAAACAACTTGATTCATATTACAAGATAACTTCAAATTCTACAAATAATTAGGTTTTCACAAAATCATGTAATTATCTTAAAATTTGAAAAACATCATGTTATTGGATGGGGATAATCATTACCATATCATTAAAAATGAATTCTATGAACCAAAACAGGTTGTGGTAATGATCCTAATCCAAAACAGGCCAAAAACTCGAAAATTCTGCCATCAGACGATCCAACTAGTCGTGTACCATTATGGACTCGTCGAGTTCATCATCATATGATCCAATTCGTCGACTTCCATGATGGACTTGTCGAGTTGGCCCTGGCAGAATCCAGAAATTCAGTACTGTTGGGTCTAAAAATATGGTTTATACTTTACTTTTCTAGGCTTGATTAGGTTTTTGGTCTTGTAAGTATTGTGTGGGTGTTCATCATCGTGAATGTTTGTGTGGCCATGAACATGTTTGCGGTTCATGTCCCCTATATATAGTGTGTCGGACCTATCAGGGGGAAGGGGAACACAAGAGGAGTGCTAAGTGTGTGCAAATCAAGGTGTTCTATAGACAGAAACTAGAGAGAAGAAGTGTGTGTGTGTGTGTGTGTGAAAATCTCATGTATATGGAGAATCAGTCTTATTACTGAATACATCATAGATTCAACTTCTTCTTCATCTGGAGCGTTTTTGCACTTTTTCTTGAAAGATTTTGCGTTTTTGGATAGCTTTTGACAAAATATTGGGGGTTTGTTCTTCGTGTTTTTAAAAAAAAAACGAATTTTTGATCGAGTTTTGGAGCAAAAGGGCGTGAAAAACGTTGTTTTTAATGTAATATGCGAGTGGTTTACGGCCAAAGAAAGGTTTACCGCCGAAGAAGCGTTTCCTGCCGAAGACGGGTTTACTGCCGAAGAAGAGTTCAATGCCAAAGAAAGGTTTACGGCCGGCTTCGGACGTTTACGGCCCAACTCGTTTGCAGTCCTCAGACAATTCTCGGCCAGCAGGTGTTCGGTCCACGAGTGTTTGCGGTCCAGTCCTCGTTTACAGTCCCCTTAGATCTTCGATCCTGCAGGTGTCCAGCTCGTGTTGGGATCCAACCTTCGCATTCGCGAATCAACAGTGAATAAATCAAAAATTTCGGGGCTTTCTAGCATTCGAACTCGTGCCACTCACTTCATCAACATGTCGTCTTACCAAATCATTCAGCAAGCCACACGTTACATCTCTTCCCACTTTAATTCAAAAAGACTCACTGTTTCGCTACTAATTTTGCAATTTTAACAATTTTAGCCCAAAATTAAATTGTTCAAATTTTAAAATTTTATTTTCAACCCAAAATTTTGGTTTTTAATTTTTGACTATCATTTTTGACTTTTGACCTTAAAATTTTGACTTTGACTTTCAAGTTTGACCTTTGACTTTCTCCTTTAACTTTTAAAATTTCAAATTTAACTTTTCAAGTTTGACTTTTCAAGTTTGACTTTTAAGTTTGACTATTAAGTTTGACTTTTTAGTTTTTAGTCAAAGGGCATTTTTGATAAATAATGAGTTTTTCAAACATTTTGGTCAAAGAAGTTTCATGCTCTCAATCTTGTGAAGCTACAATTAAATTTCTTTGTGAACAAAATGATTTGCTAAAAAGAGAAAATAAGGACCTTAAATATGAAGGATATACCCTTAGGAAAGGTCAAAAGTACCTAAAAACACAATTAGGGACCAAAACTAAGGATTTTAGAAAACTTCAAGAGGAATATAGCAATAAATGTGAAAACTATGACTATGTTAAGAGAAATATTGTCGAATTAACTGTCGAACTTGATGCATTGAAAGCTAAATATAAAGATGCAGATTTCACCTTTAAGAAATTTGATTTATCAAGTAAGGTAGTTGAGTCCATGATTGAAAAGCAATTAAAATTTAAAGACAATCAAAATAAGGGTCTAGGGTATAATAGCGTTCTAGCTCCCTTTAATGACAACAATAATCCACCCCTTGAGACCAATGAGGAAGAAATTCCTGCTCGGTTCGGCACATGCCCTAAACAAGTTTCAGTTAATACTGGACAATCTAGGCCAACTGAGAATATTTAGGTGAACGTTTTTGATGATTCTAATTCTTGTGTAGGTAAAGTAGTGGAAGATGAGAACGAGGAGAGCACTATTGAACAAACAATTGAATCCTTGAACTTTGAATATGTTGCTTCTAATCAACCTGTTGTTGGTAAATACAGGCCACCAATTCTAGCTAAACAAAGTGTCTGTTGCAAGTGTGCTTGTGGGAACAATCAGAGACAAGGCAAGGTCACACCACATTGGGTAGGAAGAAACAACTTCTATGTGATGAAACATACATGTTTTCACTGTGGAACACCTGGACACATTGTCAGAAATTGTCCAAATCGCGCGTACGTTCCCTACTACACATAAGGATGGCAGAACGCGCAAAGAGATAGATCCTTCAAAAGAAATACTTCCAGGTCACAATCGTGCAATGGTGTCTGGAATGAAAAAATGGCCAAGAATCCAACTCCCAAGAACAAGAAGGGAATGTCGGCAAAGACCAATCCAAGAGATGCTCCAGTGAAACCAATATTAGTTAGATCAAATTCATCTCGAAGATCGGCTTCAAGTTCAAAATCAAGTGCCAAGGAACCCATCCGCCTAAACAAGAAATGGGTTAAACCAAACTATAGATGGGTTCTAAAGGTTCACTTTCCCAAACCTTCTAATGATTCTAATATTTCTTCATCTTCTGTTTGTGATAAGTAGGATATGTCTTGGGAGAGAGTACCGTGTGTAGATGACAATGGTCAACCCAGTTTCAAAACGGACTAGGTTCCAAAGACCAACTGATCCCACACTTTGTGCTGGAGCATCTATGGAGGAATATCATCAGACTCTGGTTTGTTGATAGTGATTGTTCTAAGCACATAATAGGAGACATCTCTCAACTGTACAACACTCAGAACATAAATTGAGAGTATGGGTCCTTTGCGGGAAAGGAAAAAAAGAGAGGATCACAAATGGGGTTTGTGCTTAACGATGTGAAGAATTTTCGAATCTGTTCCAAGATTGAAACACAGCTAAGGTTGAATTCGTTGCTGCTTGCGTCTTCAATTGCTAACTTTCGGTTTGAATTCTTTGGATACTCCCGAGTAATTCTTAGAATGATTCGTTTGAAAAACATATTTCTTTTAATTTTGCGTATTTATTTTATTTCTTCCCTATGCTCAATTTATGGGGGAGAAATCAAAATATAATATAATATATATATATATATATATATATATATATATATATATATATATATATATATATATATATATATCAAAAATTACAAAAATATGTTTTTCTTTGGTAGGTATTATTTGGGAAATGATATGAGATTTTGTGATAAAGGGCAAGTTAAATTTTTTGACAACTTTGATCCCAAAAGTTTTTGTATTTTTACTTTTGTTTTTGTTAAAAAAATTTCATATTTTCTTATATTCACAAATTTAGGGGGAGAATTAAAAATTTTAAAATCAAACAAAAATCAAAAAATTAAAAATCCAAAAATGTTATTTCCGCTTTATTTCTTTTTAAGAAAATTCAAAAACCCAAAAATATTTATGTTTCTATTTTTTTCAGAAAATACGAAAAATCCAAAAATATTGTGTGCTAAGTTTTCTTTTAGTTTTGTGTTTATCTCAAAATTTCGTTTGTCTTGAAAAGTGAATTCAGGAGAAGATGAGACTTAAGAAGAAAGTATCTAAATATTCTGAGCAATGAGAAGAAACCTAAAAGTGGAAAGAATTGACGGTCATTTCACTTCACACTACTTTCACAAGGAATTCACGGAAAATTCAAATACGAGGGATAGACTCTTCCATATTGAGACATATACTAGTCTTAGTAGGAGTCTTTGCATCAAATGTTAATGATCAAATGTCATTTTCACCATGACCAATGTGAAACACCCAACCACTCTTCACCCACATCTAAAATTTTCTCCATCAAAGCATTTCCACGTACCAATACCCCTTGAGGTTCGAGTATAAAACAACTTGGCTAACGGTTACCAAAAATTTTGTGTTTATGATCTTAGATGTCGTTGTCACGATGACTCTAAGTGAAACCCAAAATCCAAAACCATTTATTAATGAATTGAGGGTGAAATTTTTTAATGTTCTAGATTTCACCCATGAAATGACGGAGAATGGCTCATACCTGGTGTGACATTGTACACAATGCCAGTCAGGTAGTTTCCTTTTAAGAACTATCGTATCTAAGGAACTGAAAATCTAAAACAGTACATATTATCAAATTTGTCTTGCCAGCTTTCTTTACCTAAGAACTGTCACGGCACCAAGGCGATTCACCCAATAGGGAAACAGATATCGTTGAATGGCTCGCCAAGGGCCAAGTTAACTCGTTAGTTTGATAATGTATTGAGATCTATGATCAAGGATATATAGGGGCTAACATCAAAACTAGCCACAAGTAGTTCTCCGATACTCAACAAATCGCAATGTGTTCTCCGAGTTCACACAGATACTGCGAGATGTCTCTTTCTAAGCCAAGGATTCATCCTTGAACAAATGTGGTGAAAAGGGTCTTTATCATTCTTTCTATGAGCCACAGGGACTCTTTAGTCACGGTTACTTCTCAAGACACATCGGTGATCATTCAACAACTTTCATTCGAAGGAACTAGAAGTGAAGATTATTATTTCAACATTCAATCTTTCAACCCCAGAAGCAAGGTGAAGTTGCACTTGAAGATTATGTGACAGATTAAATTGAAGCCTCCTCAATTAATTTGTTGCTATCTATGTACCTGTTGAAGTGATCCAGAAGATTCGTTCTCTCTGAAGATTCTCAAGCTGAAAGCGCTAATTTCAAGAATCTGTACAACAAGCCTCTACACCCAATGTAAGTTCAGAGTCAAATTATGAAGAAAAGCCCAACTACTCAAGATGAAGTCATTTATTGAAGATTCATCAAGTTCATCTTGAAGCTGTGAAGAAATTGAAGATAAACGCCGAAGCCAAGCTCCAAATGAAGATTAACAAGAAAAGCCAGCTATATTTTTAGGGGGACTTTGTTGGGTCAAATAGAAAAGAAAGCTATAAACCAAGGCGGAGATTGTTGGGTCTAAAAATATGGTTTATACTTTACTTTTCTAGGCTTGAATAGGTTTTTGGTCTTGTAAGTATTGTGTGGGTGTTCACAGCCGTGAACATGTGTGCAGTCATGAATGTGTTTGCGGTTTGTGTCCCCAATATATAGTGTGTCAGACCTGTCAGCGGGAAGGGGGAACACAAATGTGATGGGTTTTGGCCATAAGAACATCCTATGTGCTCACACAAACCCTAATGCTTGGATCTAGGTTTCTCTATTGTACATGCAATTTATCCAAGACTATAAACCCTAGATCTAGCATATGATAATCAATATAACATATAATTAGGGTTTAGATCATACCTTGATTGTTATGTAGCAATAACAATCCCAAATCCTCCTTGTAATGACTTTAGAAAGCTTTAAGTCACAAGTATCACTCCTCTAATGGTTCACAAACACCAAGAGCAAGAGGATGAAGAAGAGAAGAGAAGGAGGCTCTCAAAAACGTGTGGAAACCCTAGATTTCCAGTTCACCACGTTTTTGGAGCATAAGGGCTCTATATATAGTGAGGCCATTAGGGTTATCTAACAAGGAAACCCTAATTTGGATGCATAAGCCCTAAGCAACCCATGGACTCCTTTTCTTAAAGGCCTTGGACGATTTCTAATGGGTTTCCCCATAGAATTCGTCCAACCTTATAATATAAGGCAACCCATAGCCCAATTGTAATTATCTTATAATTACAATTCCGGTCCCTTAAGTTTAATTAATCTCTTTTAGTCACAAACTTAATTCTTATTAATTCTTGACTAATATTAATTAAACAATATGATTTCTCCTTTAATATATTATTCCCATAATATATTAATAAATCATATTTATCCTTTCTCTCCATAATTCATCGTATCAAGTTGCTTTGGTGAAGGCAACCCAAATGGACCATGCACCATCGGGTCAAGTACATACCAAAATAGTTATGGACTTAGACACTAATCCAACAGTCTTCCACTTGGATAAGTCTAATAACTATTATGTGTATGACTTCAGATCCTGATCTGCAATCGTAGCTTTCCAAAGCCGCTGTCAACTCTGATCCTATCAGATACGCATGTCCTTTAGATAAGGGATCATATATTCCTCCATTCTAGATATCGTATAATACATGATTTCTAATCATTCTCTCTATACCATTTCTCGACTACCGATTTATGATGACTGACTAATTGAACAAATCAAATTAGCCCTAGCCCGGCCGAGCATTTACGTTTGTCATCACTAAATCATCGAGGGGCCCAAAGATATCGCTTTTATCCTTCTTTGGATAAAAGGAATGGATAAACTTTGATTTAATACTCGCTTGCACTCACTCACTGAATCACACACAACAATATGTTTTATGACACCAAGTTACTGGTGCGTTTACATATTATCAATGTGCAATCGATTTGCAAGATACAACTCACACATCTCGATTTCAAGAATATAAGATATTATCGTCTCACCAATCACTTGTGATACAATTCTTGGAATGATCCAAGTGAGCGTGGGTTTAATACAATGCTCAAATCATATTCATAAGCACTCATGAATGTTGCAGCAAACATTTTCTTATGTCTAATACTCTTTAGACAATCCACAAACCAATTCATGACAGTCTTTATTCATACCTACTTCCAACATATGAACGAATGTGGCCCGTTCGAATAATTTGACTGTTCTAAACCAATTAAATTATTCAGGAAGTCAAAACATGCAAAGTGTAACACAAGGATAATACTAATCCCAAATGGCCTCAAACCTTTGAGTATAAATAAAACACCTTTTATTTATCACCATATCGATTACTCATTATTTGTTGTTTCGGGTAATCAACTTTTTACTTGAATTATTACAACACTTGTCCCATACTCTTAGCATGCACACAATGTTTACCTATGATTCTTACTTTGTGAAATAGATCAAATGAACACATTTCCAATCATACTCATGTCACAACTCCAAATTCTTTTTCATAAGTGAAAGAATATCAAATTCTTGCCACTTATAGAATATGTTAGATTCTAACATTTTATACAATGATCCTTTTCGTAATGTCATAGCACAAAAAGTCACAAAGACTATTGCCAACGATATTACAAAGTCCTCTATCGAAGATTGTTACAATACAATTCCTTAGATATGATGTCTCTCACTCAAAGTACATTCCTTTGAACATCCTTTTGCATAAAAGTTTCTAATCTAGACATAGATATTCAATATTCAATTCCCAATATGGACACATTTCCATATTTTCCATATGACAACTCATTTTTAATAGAATCTTATCTATTCATAATAATGTCGATATGGTCACTACCCACAAGCAACCAATCATCGGCGAACTTTTGGATTGTCCTTTGATAGTTGTTTAATTATCTTAGTCAAAACCGATTCTTGTCTTTCTTCCCTCTAAATGCGCTAGACATTTGGAAAATTTTAGAATGGTCAAATATTATAGCATTTGCAATCGATCCTATACCCGAAGCGTATGGACACGATGCACAATGTCTTACATGAAGATTTAATACTTTATCAATCTTCTGCCATAATATTTTACGTGCTACGTTCTCATAATTCGAAATATGAAGAGGAATGCCATAATCATAATCGAAATTTAAGAACGCACTATGTATCCTTTGACTAAATTTATTAAAATTTCTCAATCTAAGCTTTAGATTTTGAAACGAAGTACAATATTCTCTCCCTTAATTATAGCAAAACAACTTTACATCCTTACTACTTTGCAAAGTATAACTCTTGTTTTCTATAACTAATATTGCTAACTTGCAATACTGGCCTTAATAATCATACAATCATAACATTTATGCTCCCACTGTCATGATGATTATTACAAACATAACGCTTATGCTCCCACTAGCTTTGACATGTATTCAGAAAACAACTTAACTTACAGAAAAACAATACCTATTGAATTTCTTAAGTTCATGTTTCTAATACTTAATGCTTTAATAACCCTTTATCAAGGCTTCTTAATCTCATACACCTTTATCCAAGATAGCTCATATGTGTCTTAAAAAATTAAGACTAATTGCCAAATCTCACAATTCGAATCATGGAGAGGGATACCGTAACCATAATCAAATTTGATAATGCAATTTTACAATTACTATCTTCTTAAAATCTCTCTTAGTGCAAGCATTTTCACACAGTCATTTTCATGAAGGAAAAAATCTTATGACACCTAGATTTTAATGGTGTATGTGTTACTCTCCATGTGAATTTGTCAAAACCAAGGTTTACGACAAATTCAAACTCATATGGACCGAACTTTCTTAATCTTGATTTCTTGCCTTATGGTAGCACAGCTGCCCACCATGTCTTCCATGTAGTTAAGCAGCTCACCTTTCCTATCAATGTACTTTTCATTGATCAAGGTGCCTTCCTTTTACACGTTCAAATGAGAACTCATAGAACTCACATGCATAATTAACTTAATTGGAATGGCATAGAAACAAAATAGTGTCAACACGATAGGTTGTAAACCTGTGCTAGTGATGATCGATAAGGTTTATTTTGATTTGTTCTTGAAACCTTTCAAGACCATTAAGACGCCCACTGACTCCTTGACATATAAGATTCTCTTGTCAATAAACATTTCTTGACAAACAAATATTCAAGAGTTAGTGTAGTTTTTATCAAAAACACTTCATAAATTGGTCCTAGTTGGTCTTTGTCTTATCCAAGACATCACAACTTTCCACATTTGATGAATGTTATAAACCTTCTTAATACTTATCACTCAATGTCACAATCTTAACTCTAAGACTTGTTTTGGAATGACGTATGATTGACTTCCTGATTTAACCATTTCTTCAATTCTTGATTCCTCTTCTTAGACATATAATTGTACTAAGACTTACTTAGAGGATCAATTGAGATATGGTTCTTAATCATTAAGACCTATCATAAAGCATAAAAGGAACTCTCCCTTCTTCTTAGAATGGAGAAACTTTTATCTTTCTGCCTACTTGATTCTTCTTATTCGTTCTGCTATTGATTTAAACATTTTCAATCAATTCAAAATTACACTTAATCTTATAAGTATAATCATATTTATTAAAACTTTAGTAAATCATGACGAATATCTTGGTTACTCTTATGGTGGACTTGATCAACACGCAACATTGTGTATTTGATCTCCTAGTCCTTCATTTGACACTTTGTCAATGAATTAGTCTAATTTCCGAATATGAAACTTCTCATTCATCATGCAACACTTTTGTATGATTCCAAGTCTCTATCCACTTGAAACTTGGGCGATGAGAAACTTTCCCTATTTGGTAAATTTTTGACATTTCCATGGTTAAGAATCAAATCCATTATTGCTAATAATAGAAACATTCAAACATCAATTTTTTCCCATACACGCCATTGCAAGGATAAATAAATAATATAAAGTCAAAATTTATTTTATTGCGGAAAAATTTCGTCCTTACGATGCAATTCATTGAAAAACTATGCTAATACATATTTCTTAGCAATCTAATTCTAACTCTAAGTAGTAGCTCAAGAATCTAATCTTCAAGTAATGCGATCGAAATCCATTTCTTCACGGTTAGATTCTGCTCACTTCTTCCCTTAAACTTCCTCTCCTTTCTTCGATCCTACAAAACATCAATTATAATCTTATCACATTATGTATTAAGAATCTAGAATAGGAGCTTAAAAGAGTTAGTCAATGGATTTTACCTAAAGCAGAGTCATACGTTTTGACTCTCCCATCTCTTAGATCTCTTAGGTAAATAGGGCAGCTTCGTCTCCAATGCCCCTTCTCTTGGCAATAAAAGCAAATTGACTCTTTTGGAACAGGACATGGAACTACTTCAGACATTGCCTTTCTCTTATGATCAAACTTTTCGATCATAGCATGTCTTTTGTTGCCATTGTCTATATCCATAGAGGTCTTGAAGGCAGATTCACCAATCAACTTTGTTTTTCTATTGCGCCAAACCATTGCTGATTCAGCAGCAATAAGCATATAGGTGAGATCTATAAGGGTCACGTCACAGTTTATCATATAGTACTTGTTGGATTAGTGTCTAAGTCCATAACTATTTTGGTATGTACTTGACCCGATTATGAGCATGGTCCTTTTGGGTTGCCTTCACCATAGCAATATGTAGGATGAATTAAGGAGAGAGAGGTTTATATATGATTTATTAATATATTATGAGAATAATATATTAAAGGACAAATCATATTGTTTAATTAATATTAGTCAATAATTAATTATGAATTAATTTTGTGGCTAAAAGAGATTAATTAAATTTAGGGGACTGGACTGCAATTATTGGATAATTGAGTTATTGGGCTAAGGAATGCTAAAGGAATAAGGGGTGAACGAAATTATGATGGAAGCCCATCATATTTTCGTCCATGGCCTTATCCAGAAGGTTCCATGGGCTGCTTAGAGTTTAAGCTGTCCATTAGGGTTTTGACTGAAACCCTAGCAGCCCACACAAGTATATAAAGGACCCCTTAGGCCCTAAAAACGTGTGGAACTGATTCTCTAGTGTTTCTAGTCGTTTTTGGGCAGCCTCCTTCTTCTCCTCTTCATCCAAGTTGTATATGGTGTTTGTGACTCCATTAGAGGTGCAGCATTTGAGGCACTAAGCTTTTTAAAGCCAATCCAAGCAAGGGATTGATTGTTATTGCTATATAACAATCAAAGGTAATTCTATAAACCCTAATTCAGTTTATAATATGCTAGATCTAAGTTTATTAGTCTTGGATTCAAAGCATGTACAATAGAGAAACCTAGATCCAAGCATTAGGGTTTGTATGAGCACATAGGACTGTTTCTTATGCATAAAACCCATCAGTGGTATCAGAGCCTTGATTGGTTTCAGTTGTATGTGATGCTTAACTGCTTTATTTAATGAAAATCGAGTTTTTGGCCCCTGCCCTACTCAACTCGGCGAGTCAGTATCTGGACTCGGCGAGTTGACCCCTACTCGGCGAGTCCAGGTCTGACTCGGCGAGTCAGTTCGTCAGGCAGAGGGATTTTCGGGTTTTGGCTGTTGTTTTGACTTGGATTTGATGCCTAATTTGTTTTTTGAAGTTAAAATCCGATTTTTATCTTAAATTAGTAATTATCCTTGCCAAAACAATAGATAATTTCAAATCTTTTTAAATATTGGTTGTTTATATGATAAATATGGATTATTTCAAATTATTTGGTAATTATCTAGTGACTAAGATAAGATTAGGTCAAATATAGATAATTAAGAAATTAATTGTTTAATTTGAATTATTTGTTATTTGATCCATTATGTTTTAAAATGTTTCAAAACTTGTCCTCAAGTTTTGGAATTTAAAATTTGACTAAAAGTTTAATTTTGAAATGTTAAATTCTAAAACCCTAGTAATTTGAAAAGTTCAAATCACACCCTTATGGTTTTATTAATTAATTAAAGTGTATAATTAAAAGTGATTTAATAAACCCATAAAGTTTTGGTTTACATTTAATTAAATTAAAAGTATAATTTTACTAAATTAAACCACCTAGTATTTTAAAAGTGTAAAATACACCCTATACTATATATAACATTAAAAGTCTAGTATTATATATGAGTAACCAGTCAGTCTTACCGTTAGTAGGCCTCATTCACGAAGCTGGTCTATAAGGGGTGTTTAAGGAAATTGCCTATAAAATGGCGATTGAATGGGTATCCACTCTTACCCACCGCACTCTTGACTAGTGGAGGGTCGTTAGCCGAACGGGTAGGATAGGACATAAACCTTCCATTATAAGTATAATGAAGTACAAAGTAACTAAATGCCTTTTCAAATTCCCAAATCATAGTTACTTTAGGAAAAATGTGAAATTGTATGCTAATCCATAGAATTACACTTCGTACCCCTGTCAAACGTTAGTGGAGCGTGTGTGGTTAACCGGCACACTAATTTGGGGATGACATTGGTAGCGAAGGGTGACTCGATGTTTGTCATAGATCAATGGAGCGTGTGTGGCTAATCGGCACATTGATTAGGTGATTGTAGCATTGGGTGCACCACGTGATTCGTATGGTTATTCACACCTTGTTTGTGATCCTCGGCATCCCAGTCACAAATAGTACGGCATAATCGAGATTAAACATGCCATTGAAAAGTTCAATGAATCTCAAAAGATCTACGAGTTTCAATTCATTTAAAACTTAATCTTCCTTTTCGTTTTTCATGGTGGAAATTGGTAAATCGTCATTTACCTACCTTCAAATATTGTGCAACTAGATTACGACATCCCTTTTCTAGGTTGTAGAATATTGTGTTGGATCCTAGCTTGATGTTTCATTTGGGTGTTACATCAAGAATTCTAATCAACATAACTTGAATTTTCTCCCGTTTTGTAGATGTCTGAATCTTACAATGGTCTTCCCAAATCCCTTGGAACAAGCTTTCCAAATGAAGATGACATTCCGAGATAGATCAAGGAAATGAGAGTCATGCTTCACTTCCTCCACCTCCTCCAATCGTTCTCCCTGACCCACAAGTTCAAAGGCTTGAAAAGTTCAAGCTCACTCAAGCCCTTTTGGCAAGTAAACACGAAGATGGGAAACCTGTGTGTGCACACGTCTTAGAGATGATGTCGCACATTGATAGGTTAAGCATGATGGGTGTCGAGATTTCAAGCGAGTTGGCTGTTGACTGGGTTCTTCAGTCACTTCCTGAATCATATAGTGAGTTCGTTAGAGAGTACTATATGATGGATCACGACGTGACCCTCATTAATCTCACCTATTTGCTTATAGCTGCTGAATCAGCAATGATTTGGCGTGCTGGTCAAGCAAACTTGTCTGGTGAATCAAACTCCCAAACTTCAATGGACACTGGCAACATTGGAAGTGCAGAAAGAACTAAGTATGTGATTGTCCGATGTGTTGTGTCAAAGGAGTCTATTTGCTTTTATTGCCAAGAGAAGGGGCATTGGAGACGAAGCTGCCCTAACTACCTGAGAGATCTAAGAGATTGGAGAGTCAAGACGTATGGCTCTGCTTCAGGTAAAATCCATTATCTAACTCTTTTGAGTTCCTATTCTAGATTCTTAATACATGATGTGATAAGATTACATTTTGATGTTTTGTAGGATCGAAGAAAATAGAGGAAGCTTGAGGGAAGAAGTGAGCTGAATCTAATCATGAAGAAATGGATTTCGATCGCATTACTTGAAGAATGGATTCTTTAGCTACTACTTGGAGTTAGAATAGATTGTTAAGAAATATGTAATAACATAGTTTTTCAATTGAATTGCATTGTAAGGACAAATTTTTTTTCCGCAATAAAATGAATTTTGATTTTATCTTATTTATTTATCCTTGCGATGGCATGTATAAAAAAAATTGATGTTTGAATGTTTCTATTATTAGCAAAAATGAATTTGATTCTTAATTATGTTATTTATGGACATATCAAAAGTTTACCAAATAGGGAGAGTTTCTCATCACCCAAGTTTCAATTGGACAGAAACTTGGAATCATGCAACGTGTATTGTATGATGAATGAAAAACTTTCACATTTGGGAAATTAAGACTAATTCTTTGACAAAGTGTCAATTGAAGGACTAGGAGATCGAGTACACTAGGTCGTACATTGATCAAGTCTACCACAAGAGTGACAAAGATATTCGTCATGATTTACTAAAGTTTAGTAAATATGGTTATACTTATAAGATTGAGTATAATTCTGAGTTAACTGAAATAGTTTCAATCAATAGCAGAACGAATAAGAAGAATCAAGAAGGCAGAAAGATAAAAGTTTCTCCATTCTAAGAAGAAGGGAGAGTACCTTTTATTGTGTTTTATGATGAAGTCTTAATGATTAAGAACCATATCTCAATTGATCCTCTAAGTGAGTCTTAGTGCATTTGCATGTCTAAGAAGAGGAATCGAGAATTGTAGAAATGGTTAAATCAAAGAGTCAATCATATTTCGTTCCAATATCAAGTCTTAGAGTCATACTCCAAGATTGTGACATTGAGTGAAAAGTCTTAAGTAGGTTTATAACACTCATCAAATGTGGAATTTGGAAAAGTTTTCTTATTCTTGCATATTAGAAATTGGTAAGTTGTGATGTCTTGGATAAGACAAAGACCAACTAGGACCAATTTGTGAAGTGTTTTGTCTTGATAAGAACCACACTAACTCTTGAATATTTGCTTTGTCAAGAAATGTTTCTTGACAAGAGAATCTTATATGTAAAGGAGTCAGTGGGAGTCTTAATGGTCTTGAAAGGTTTCAAGAACAAATCAAGAATATACCTTATCGATCATCACTAGCACACGACTTGAGGTTTGCAACCTATCGTGCTGACATTATTTTGTTTTTGTGCCATTCCGATTAAGTTAATTGCGTATGTGAGTTCTATGAGTTCTCATTTTAATGCATACTAGAGCCTTAGTCGATGGAAAGTACATTGATATGTAAGGACAAGTTACTAAACTACTTGGAAGACATGGTGGGCACTCGTGTTACCATAAGGCAAGAAATCAAGATTAAGAAAGTTCAGTCCATATGAGTTTAGATTTGTCGCAAACCTTGGTTTTGGCAAATTCGCATGGATAGGAACTCATACACCATAAAAATCTAAGTGTCATAAGATTCCCTCCTTCATGAAAATGACTGTGAGGAAATGCTTTCACTAAAAGATATTTTAAGAAGATAGCGATTGTGAAAATTGTATCCTCAAAATTCGATTATGGTTACGGCATCCCTTTCCATAGTTCGAATTATGAGATTTGGCAATTAGTTTCAACATTTGGAACTTAGTAACATAAGTTCTGAATTGTTTAAACACACATATGAGCTATCTAAGACAAAGGTGTATAAGGTTAAGAAGCCTAGATAAAGGCTAATCGAAGCATCTGGTATTAGAAATATGAATTTCAGAAATTCAATAGGCATTGTTTTCTGAAAGTTCATTTGTTTTCTGAATACATGTCAAAGCTAGTGGGAGCATAAGTGTTATGCTTATATGATAATAATCATCATGATAGTGGGAGCATAAGTGTTATGCTTGTATGATTATTATGGCGAGTATTGCAAGTTAGCAATATTAATTATAGAAAAAACAAAGATTCAATTTGCAAAGTTGCATGGGTTGAAAAGTTGTTTTAATATAATTAAGGGAGAGAATATTATACTTCGTTTCAAAATCTAAAGCTTAGATTGAGAAATTTTAATATTTTCAGTAAAAGGATACATTGTGTGTTCTTAAAATTCGCTTATGATTACGGCATCCCTCTTCATAGTTCGAATTGTGAGAACATGACACATAAAATATTATGGCAAAAGATTGGTAAAGTATCATATCTTTATGTAAGACATTATGCATCGTGTCCCATACGCTTCGGGTATAGGATCGATTGCAAATGTTATAACATTTTACCATTCTAAAATTTTATAAATGTCTAGCGCATTAAGAGGGAAAAAGGACTAAAATTGGTTTCGACTAAAATAATTAAACAACTATCAAAGGATGATCCAAAGTTCGTTGAGGATTGGTCGCTTGTGAGTAGTTGGAAGTATGGTATTGGATGGACCATATCGACATTATTATGAATATATAAGATTCTATTCATAATGAGTTGTCATATGGAAAATGTGGAAATGTTTCCATATTGGGAGTTGGATATTGAGATTCTATGCTTGGATTAGAAACTTTTATGCAGGAAGGATGTTCAAATGAATGTACTTTGAATGTGAGACTTCTTGTCTATGGAATTGTCTTGCAACAATTTCTGAGAGAGTACTTTGTAATTTCATTAGCCAAGTCTTGGTGACTTTTGTGCTATGACTTTACGAAAGGATCGTTGCGTAAAATGTTAGAATCTAGCATATTCTAGTAGTGGAAGAACCTTGTGTTCTTACACTAATAATGGGGATTGAGGAATTGTGAAATGAGAATCATTGGAAAAGTTTTCAATTGTTCTATTTCACAAAGCATGGACCATAGGAAACAAAGTGTGCATGCTTAGAGCATGGGACAATTGTTGTTGTAATTCAAGTAATGAGTTGATTATCCGAAACATTAAATGATAAATAATGAGTGATCAATATGGTGGATAAATAGAAGTGTTTTATTTACTCTCACAAGTTTGGGGCCATATAGGATTAAGTATTATTGTCATGTTTCAGTTTGCATGTTTTGACTTCTAGAATAACTAGGTTATTCAAACATCCACAGTCGGTCATACGTTGGGAGTAGGTATGAATAAAGACTGTCATGAATCTGTCTATAGATTGTCTGAAGTGTTTAGACATGGCACAAGTTTGCTGCAGAGTTCATGAGTGCTTTGATAAGATTAGAGTATTGGATTAAACCCACGCTCACTTGGATCACTTCATAGTTTTATCACGAGTGATTAGTGAGACGATAATATTGTATATTCTTGAAACCGAGACGTGTGAGTTGTTATTTGTTGGTCGGTTACACATTGATAATAAGTAAACGCACCAGTAACTTGGTGTTATAAAACTTATTGTTGTGTGTGATTCGATCAGTAAATGCAAGCGAACATTTGAGTCAAAGTTTATCCATTCCTTTTACCCAAAGTGGGATAAAAGCGATATCATTGGGCCTCTCGATGATTTAGTGATGACACCTAAGCGCTTGGCCAAGCCGAGACTAAGTTGATGTGTTCAATTGTAATCTGTTATCAGTCGTCATAAATCGGAAGTCGGGAAACAGTATAGAGAGAATGATTGAAATTCATATCTTTTGTCTATACAATATCTTTAGAATGGAGGAATATATAATCCCTTATCTAGAGGACACGCTATCTGATAAGATCAGAGTTGACAGCGGCTTTTGAAAGCTACGATTGCTGATCAGGTTCTGAAGTCATACGGCAAATAGTTATTAGACTTATCCAAGTGGAAGACTGTTGGATTAGTGTCTAAGTCCATAACTATTTTGGTATGTACTTGACCCGATTATGAGCATGGTCCTTTTGGGTTGCCTTCACCATAGCAATATGTAGGATGAATTAAGGAGAGAGAGGTTTATATATGATTTATTAATATATTATGAGAATAATATATTAAAGGACAAATCATATTGTTTAATTAATATTAGTCAATAATTAATTATGAATTAATTTTCTGGCTAAAAGAGATTAATTAAATTTAGGGGACTGGACTGCAATTATTGGATAATTGAGTTATTGGGCTAAGGAATGCTAAAGGAATAAGGGGTGAACGAAATTATGATGGAAGCCCATCATATTTTCGTCCATGGCCTTATCCAGAAGGTTCCATGGGCTGCTTAGAGTTTAAGCTGTCCATTAGGGTTTTGACTGAAACCCTAGCAGCCCACACAAGTATATAAAGGACCCCTTAGGCCCCAAAAACGTGTGGAACTGATTCTCTAGGGTTTCTAGTCGTTTTTCGGCAGCCTCCTTCTTCTCCTCTTCATCCAAGTTGTATATGGTGTTTGTGACTCCATTAGAGGTGCAGCATTTGAGGCACTAAGCTTTTTAAAGCCAATCCAAGCAAGGGATTGATTGTTATTGCTATATAACAATCAAAGGTAATTCTATAAACCCTAATTCAGTTTATAATATGCTAGATCTAAGTTTATTAGTCTTGGATTCAAAGCATGTACAATAGAGAAACCTAGATCCAAGCATTAGGGTGTGTATGAGCACATAGGACTGTTTCTTATGCATAAAACCCATCAGTACTCTCTTACGAACTCACTATACGAATTAGGAAGTGACTGAAGAACCCAATCAACAGCCATCTCCTCACAGACAACGGATCCCAACATTCTTAACCTATCAATGTGTGACTTCATCCCTAGGACGTGTGCACACACCGACTTTCCATCTTCATGTTTACTTAACAATAGGGCTTGAGTGAGCTTGAACTTTTCAAGCCTTCGAACTTGTGGGTTAGCGAGAACAATGGGAGGAGGAGGAGGAAGTGAAGCATGATTTCTTGTTCCTCGATCGAATCGTGGAATATCATGTTCATGTGGAATGCTTGTTCCACGGGATTTGGGAAGACCATAGTTGTTGTACTTTGACATCTACAAAACGGGAGAAAAATAAATTCAAGTTACTTGATTGATTGAGTCCTAAGTAAATCACCCAAATGACATACTAAGGCCAGGACCCAACACAATGTGCTACAACCTAGAAAAGGGATGTCGTAATCTAGTTGCAGAATATTTGAAGGTAAGTGAATGACGATTCACTAATTTCTACCACGAAAAACGAAAAAGAAATTTAAGTTTTAAATTTATGAAAACTCCTAGATCCTTTGAGATTCATTGAACATTTCAATGGCATGTTTAAATCTCGATATGCCCCTCTTGTTTGTGACTGGGATGCCGAGGATCACAAAGCGGGTGTGAATAACCATGCAAACTTACATGGTGCCCTCACATGTTACAGTCACATATTCGATGTGTCGGTTAACCACACACGCTCCACTGAACTATGACAAACATTGAGTCACCCTTTGCTACCTTTGCTTAGATCCATTTAGTGTTCCGGTAAACCACACATGCTCCATTAACGTCTTCGCAAGGGCACAAAGTGTAATTTCATGGAATTGCATCAATTCACTTTTGCCTAAGTAACTAAGATTGGGAATTTGTAAAACATTTAGTTACTTTTGTACTTCATTATACTTATAATGGAAGGTTTTGTCGTATCCTACCCGTTCGGCTAACGACCCTCCACTATTCAAGAGTGCGGTGGGTAAGAGTGGATACCCATTTAATCGCCATTTTATAGGCAATTTCCTTAAACACCCTTATAGACTAGCTTCGTGAATGAGGCCTACTAACGGTAAGACTGACTTTTACTCATACATATATATAATGTTAGACTTTTAATGTTATATATAGTATAGGGTGTATTTTACACTTTTAAAATACTAGATGGTCAAATTTAACGATTATACTTTTAATTAAATTTGAACCTAAACTTTATGGATTTATTAAATCTCCTTTAATTATACACCTTAATTAAATAATAAAACCATAAGGGTGTGATTTGCACTTTTCAAAACTATACTAGGGTTTTAGAATTTAACATTTCTAAATTAAACTTTTAATCAACTTTTAAATTCCAAAACTTGAGGGCAAGTTTTGAAACATTTCAAAACATTAGGGTTTAGAATTTAAGTATACATCAAAATTAAACTTTAAATCAAAATTTAAATTCCAAAACTTGAGGGCAAGTTTTGAAACCTTTTCAAAACATTAGGGTTTCAACTATTTAAATTTCAAAACTAAACCTTTGAGTTCAAATTTAAACTATAAAACCTAAAGGGGAAAACCGAAACTTTTCATAACACAAGGATCAAATAACAAATAATATAAATTAAACTATTAATTTCATCATTATCTATATTTGACCTAATTTCAATTTCTTGCAAAATAAGTTACCCAATTAATACAAATAATCCAATCTTTATCATATAAGGAAGTTATTATCTAATCAATTGGTAATTATCTTGTTTTTTGGCAAGGATATTCTTTAAGAAATAATAAAATTCGTATTTTATAGGTTTAAAACGAATATGGTAATTATCCTTAAGTAAAACAGCAACAAAATCCAAAATTTCCTCTGTCTGACGCTCCGACTCGCCGAGTCACACTCTGGAACTCGCCGAGTAGGGCTGACTCGCCAAGTCCAAGTACTGACTCGCCAAGTCAGGTCGAACAGTAAGCCAGATTTCGATTTTCAGCTACATAATGCATCAATACAATAGAAACCAATCAAGGCTCTGATACCACTGATGGGTTTTGGCCATAAGAACATCCTATGTGCTCATACAAACCCTAATGCTTGGATCTAGGTTTCTCTATTGTACATGCAATTTATCCAAGACTATAAACCGTAGATCTAGCATATGATAATCAATATAACAATATAATTAGGGTTTAGATCATACCTTGATTGTTATGTAGCAATAACAATCCCAAATCCTCCTTGTAATGACTTTAGAAAGCTTTGAGTCACAAGTGTCACTCCTCTAATGGTTCACAAACACCAAGAGCAAGAGGATGAAGAAGAGAAGAGAAGGAGGCTCTCAAAAACGTGTGGAAACCCTAGATTTTCGGTTCACCATGTTTTTGGAGCATAAGGGCTCTATATATAGTGAGGCCATTAGGATTATCTAACAAGGAAACCCTAATTTGGATGCTTAAGCCCTAAGCAACCCATGGACTCCTTTTCTTAAAGGCCTTGGACGATTTCTAATGGGTTTCCCCATAGAATTCGTCCAACCTTATAATATAAGGCAATCCATAGCCCAATTGTAATTATCTTATAATTACAATTCCAGTCCCTTAAGTTTAATTAATCTCTTTTAGTCACAAACTTAATTCTTGACTAATATTAATTAAACAATATGATTTCTCCTTTAATATATTATTCCCATAATATATTAATAAATCATATTTATCCTTTCTTTCCATAATTCATCCTATCAAGTTGCTTTGGTGAAGGCAACCCAAAAGGACCATGCACCATCGGGTCAAGTACATACCAAAATAGTTATGGACATAGACACTAATCCCACCAAATGTACAGCCAAGTGTGTGAAAATCAAGGTGTTTTAGAGAGAGAAAGTGAGAAAACTTGTATATGTGTGTGTGTGAATCTTGTGTTGGAACTTCATTCTAAGGATATAAAAGTTGAAGATTCATCAAGTTCATCTCCTTCTTCCATTTGATCTTGCATCATCCACTTGATTGGATTCCGTACCATCAAGTGGATATGATTGATACATCAAGCAAAATTTGGGACTTACTAGTATTTTTTTCAACTTTGAAAATTACACCATTACATCAATATAATAGAAAAAACCCATGACGCTGTTAGCACTGTTGGGTTTTATGTACTCTAACATCCCTATGGTGCACATACAACCCTGATGCTTTAGATCTGAGTTTTCTCTAAGTATACATGAAACATTGGTTTCCAAAGCATGAAGCCTAAACTAGCATACAAAATTTGATACATGAATCATAAAACTAGTAAGAAGATTACCTCTTCATGTAGCTAGTAAAACTTTGACCTTTAGAGAGCTTAGCACCCCAAGTGTTTTGCCTCAAACAAATCACAAACACCAATAAACAACTAAATGAATATGAGAGAGGTTTAGGAGACTCAAAATCGGTTATGATCTTCTTACAATACTTGTGGCAGCCGATTTTAGTGCTTAGGGTAACATATATATAGTGTAGAATTCCAAGAGTCATGTATAACCCTAATTCTTACACTTAAGCTCATGATCCAACAACTGATTTGGATTAACACTTAATGGACTAACCCTTAATCTTAGCTCATCACAAATCAATCATGGATCATTAGCCCAATCAATATGTATCACTAATTTACATAATCAGTCCCTATTAATTTAATTAGTCTCTTTTGATCACTAAATTAATTCTTGATCTATACTAATTAAATAATATAATTTCTCTATTAAAATATTATTCTTATAATATATTAATAAATCATAAATAACCTCTTACTCAGATATCCATCTATCAAATTGTTCTGGTGAAGGCAACCCGAAATGGACCATGCTACTATCAGGTTAAGTACATACCAATTATAGTAATGGACTTAGACACCTAATCCAACAAGGACCCCATTGCTAGCAGCAGATGGTTGGCTGATGTCGCCAGCGCCTTTCGTTCTAGTCGGTGTCTCGAGGGGGACAAGTTTCGACTCGCCTTCTGTCTTTTGAAGGACAGAGCACGGAATTGGTGGGAGGAGGTTGGACATGTTATTGGGGATGATGCCGCGTTGGAACCGATGACATAGAGTGACTTCTCGGCTAGGTGCAGGACCGAGTTTGCACCAGTGATTGATGTGTAGTAGCTGGCACGGGAGTTCCAAGACCTCTAGCAGGCTACAGAGATGATGGCAGAGATCACCACTAATTTTAGGGACAGGGCCATTCTTGTATTGTAGTATGCAACGGACAAGCAGATGAAGAAGACCCGATATCACGCGATGCTTAGGAGTGACATTAGGCAGTTTGTGAGCCGATCCAGCTACAAGACACTAGAGGATATGATCGCTCGAGCCAGAGAGAGGGAGATTGATTTGGAGTTAGAGAGGTAGAGGAAGACGAATGAGGCATAAACATCAGAGGGCCTGGGCATGAGGCCCAAGAGGTCAGATTCGAGGTCAAGAGATTATCAGGGCCGCAGTTGATATGGCAAGTGTGGCAGGACACACGACGGTGCGTGTAGGAGTGGTAGTGGTGGTGATTTGGGGTGCTTCAAGCGCGGCCCGACTGGTCATTATAGCAGGGATTATACTGCTATCTCCACCCAGGGATCAGACCTGATCTGTTTCCACTACAGTCAGCGAGGCCACAAAAAGGCCTAATGTCCAAGTTTGGTTATTACGGGACAGGTGATAGTACCTGCCCTGGTTTTAACACCCGTAGATTCGGGCTAGTCAATTTAAAGACAATCTTAAATAAGTTGTAGTATATGTCACAAGGGTTTCGTACTTACAAAGAAAACTGAAATCAGAGTTATAACGAAGAAGTGATGGCCCGTCGAAGTTTTACAGCTAAACCGGCACACCACCGAGTAACATAAAAATTTAATTTTTAATAAATTACTTTTTAGCCTTAGTAATCTAAACGAAAGTTGTAGTATATATTAAAACCCAATCTTACATATTCCATGTTTAATGGATTTCACCATTCCTAGGGTGGATAGGTTGAAGGAGATTCATTTATGTTATTCTTTTATTAGAAAACCAATGTACCCACATTATATATTTGTTAGATAAAATGAATATAAGAATTTAGTTATATATATTTACAACAAATATCACAGTAAGCATAAATTAAAACTGCAAAATTATTTATTTCTTATTATGGAATTCCATTTCATTTCCCCTTTGTTAACTGTCACCGATCAAACTTATTTATTTTGTTAATACTTCCTAATTCTGGCTCATACAAATCGACTTTTG